>NC_081291.1:156157920-156757920 GCF_030435805.1 Mustela lutreola | reverse complement strand
CTAGGCTCCAGTGCAAGTCTGTCTGCTTCATAAGCTCATGCCTTTTTAAAAACAAACAACAAACCCACATGTTAACACTACTCAAGTAGGGATGTATGTAAGTCAGTACAATGACAGGGAATGAAATGGAAAGAAGAAAGAGAAACGATTTTGGCAGAATCAGAATTATGCGGCAGCTGAAAACAGTATAAGGACAAGAGATGAAGAAAATAAAAGAGTCAGAGTCTAACCCGGATAACAGATGAGGGCTATGAACTCAGATTTGCAAAGGAAGACAGGGAGTTCAGTTTGGGACTTCTTGTTCGACATGACAGCAAAACCTCCAAATAAGAGGAGATAGGTTCACATTCTCCAACAAATGTAATAGTCTCCGAGAGGGCCCCCACAGCACACATGGAAACAGCAGTGTCACTCCTCAGCAACAGACACAGACTAAGGCCATTCTTTCTGGTTGCCCATACTTTGCACAAATGACTTCTCTTTGGCACATGTGTGCCTCTCCCTTCTGACCTTCAGGTCACTCCTCAGTGCATTTCCCAGGAAGGCCTTCCAAGTCTCTCCGGTTTCCTCATCTTAGGGCTTTTCTCTAGTGCCTCTGTCCTTTTCCTGTATCTCTCCCAGACTGAGCCGCTGGATGGCTGGAGCTCTGAGGCTATCATTAAGTCTGACCCTCAAAAAATATTTGTTGACAGAGGGAATGATTCCTATTGTAGCCCTGGAAAACAACTACCCTGCCCTATTAAGTCACAGTTTCTTTCCTCTTAGGGAAGTGCAGTTAACAACCTCAAGACCAGGAAATCATCTTCCTCATCTCATACCAGGGTATTATTCATGCAGTTTACTCAGTGTAAAGAGTTCCCTTGAAATAAAGCTAACAGCTAGTCAAAGATTTACGAATGTCCTAGTGTCAATCAACTCTTTAGCAAGCCCACTGATGGGGGCGCGGGAAGGGATGGGACCCGATCCTTCTATGCGCTTTCTGTCTCCAAAATACACAAGTGGTGGTTAGAGCTTCAGAATTCTTCCGTGGGAGGATCTCCCATGCTGCTCTCCTGTTGTAATTGCGGGCTAGTATCCTTTTTTTGAACCAGCTTTTGTACTCAAAAGCGAAGATTTGTGTGTGTGGCGGTGTGGCTTTCGGGTAGGAAGCACGCGGATGTTATTAGGGAAATCTCTAGTACACCTCTTGATTCTTTTTGAATAAGGTAGTTTTGAGGCGCTCTCAACTGTCAAATTCCACTCTGTTATCTTTCCACAGGGAGTTCCCTCGAACGTTAGAAGCTGTGGTAGTCCGCTTGCGGTGGGGAGCCTAATTCCCAGAAGGATTTGGGGATCTCGAGAGGGCTGGGGTTTTCCCTTATGGGGTTTCAGGGCTGCTCTGAGCCACAACTTGGAGACGCACTTGGCTAGCGCCTGGGCTTTTATGGGGGCAAAGAGCAGGAAAGCCAGCGCTTGGGTTCGCGCCCGAGCGGCCCTGCTTCGGGGAGACTGAAGGTGGGGGGGGGCGGGCGGCGACTGCAGGGACCCGGGTGGGGCGGGGGCGGGACAGGGGCGGGGCGGGGCGAGCCAGGCTGCGGACCGGGGGCGGGGCCAGGCGCGCGGCTCGCCCCAGCCTAGGCCGCCGCTGGGCTCCGCCTCGCGGGCTACGCAGGCGGCGGGGCTGCGGCACGGGCCGGGCGGCACCATGGCGGCGGCGGCGCCTGCTGCTGCGGCGGCTTCCTCCGAGGCGCCGGCGGCGGCTGCGACGGCTGAGCCCGAGGCCGGGGATGAGGACAGTCGAGAAGTCCGAGTGCTGCAGAGCCTGCGGGGCAAGATCTGTAAGCCGGGGCCGGGCTGAGAGGACCCACCCGGCGGCCGGCGGGGGCCGCCGCGGGGCTGAGGGGGCGGCGGGCGCGCGGGGGTGGCGGCGCCGAGCCGGACTCGGATGGCGCGGCTGAGAGGGGACCTGGGCAGACGGGGGCCGGGGCCCGTACCGGGGCCGGCGAGGCGCGCGGGGAGGGCCGGCACGGCTGAGGTTGGAAGGGGGGTGTGTTGGGGGAGTCGTCGCCTCGACGGGGCGGCGTGGGCTGGGGCTGCTCTTGTCGGAGGGAGTGGAAAGCCGGGAATTTGCGTGGAGGGGGACCCCAGGGGCGCCGGGAGCAGCGCTGGCCTGAGGGGCTCGGCTTCGGGGCGCGGCCTGGACGTGGGGACGCCCCAGCGGGGGGCGGGGGGTGGGGGCCGGGGGCGTGAGCCGGGGGCGTGGGGAGTTTCCGGCAGCCCTGGGACGAAGGCCTCCGGGCGGCACGGGCGCCGGGGAGCGGCCCCGAGGTGGGAGCGGAGCAGTAATTACGGGAGGCGCGGCCGGAGGAGGAGGAGGGCGGGCGGGGAAGTGGGGCTGGCCCGAGGGGAGGGGGCTGCCTGCTTCCTGGGCTCACGGGCCTGTTCGAGGTTGAAAAAGGCGCCCTGAGCTGGAGGAAACAGGCCGTCTTGGGACTCTGGCGACCGCAGCTCCGGGTGTTCGCGAGTGAGCGCGCTTGGAGGGGCTCGGGGCCGGACACCTGTACTCGCCCCACCTCGCTGCGGCGGAGACTTGGATTGAGAGACAATGTGACTGACAGGGACTTAAGACAGGATGTAGTGGCTTCCTGTGAGCAGGTCTCAAAACACAGTCATCCAGCCCGCACTTAACCCACTTAATTCCTTTCTTTCTCGTGCATTTAATTATTACTTTTGTGAGCGAGCCATATTAGTTTGACTTAATATAGAATTTTTGCTCAGAAGCTCCGAGCGTTACAATAGACCATTTGAATTCAGTCATTTGGGTATTTGTTTTTAAAAAAGTGACTCTGAGCGTCAGAGTTAAAATTTTTTCACAGTAGTTTATTCAGGGGAAACGCCTTTTCATTTTCTATTCTTTTCTTCTTTTTCTTTCTTTCTTTCTTTCTTTCTTTTTTTTTTTTTTTTGCTATTTGTAAGATATATCAATAAAACTAATTTTTGTTTTTGTCAAAAATCACCTTTTTAAAAATTCAGTATCTCAGAATGGAAATATGCTTCATCTTTCCGACAAATAGCCCTTAGTAAGAGGAGTAGTTTTTTACTTTATAAGAAGAAAATCGAAGTGCAATAAAATGGCTAACAGTGCTCTTTGTTGCACAGGATGTAAAATTTTCCTCTTCCTGAAAAATGATATAATTAATTGAGCTTGGATTCTCCCCCTTTCCTCTTTTCAAGTTGCTCCCCTCTTCAAGTACTGAGATTTTATTAAATCTCAGAGGCAGGCGTGTTAAATTTTCTCATCTTTTTGTTCCCAGAAGTAGTCTTAGGCAACTTGAGATCTTGAGTTTAGTTCTCAAAACCTGGAAGATGACATCAGAGAAATAGATCTGGTCCATATCTATGTTCCCAGTATTAAAATTACTTTCTAGGGTATAAAATCTTTTCAAAATTCAGATTAAGTCTTATATTTAATATTTATTTATATCTTATTTAACATTTGGGAAAATTGTAAATGGTTTGACTTGATCTAATTTTCCAAATTTTACCACTTTTTCATTTTACTGTCATGATGCTAGGCAATATCCACTGGAGCCTCTGGTTTATCGAGCTGCAGGTTATACTATGGAACTACATACACACATCTTGGAACTGAAAGTTAGGGTTGGGCTGTTTCCAGAAGGATTTAGCTGCCCTGCACCTTCACCTGCTCCATAGCAGAGATATCACAATAGGAGATACCACTGTGAGTGAAACTCAGACATACAAGTACAGAAACACAGCTTTGTCTCTGTGCTTTATAAAAGCCCCACTACCCAGATTTGGGGATTGATCGTCCAAGTTGCTGGGAATGGTATTACCGCTTTAACCATAGTTGAGGTATCCTATTTGTTATTTCAGTTCATTTCTTGCTTTTGGAATTGCTTGGCTTATAGCTCAGGTCACTGAATATCTGCTTTTTAGAAAAAATGTATTAGGATACTTATATAAATGAAGTTCTCCCCACCTCCCTCTCCATTTCTTTGCCCTTCTTTTAGCTGGTATAATCCACAGTTGATCTTCAGAACCCTGTGAAGAGATGCTGTTTTCTGTTTCCCTGAAACTGACATATGGGTTTTACTGGGTGGGGGCTGGAGGAGTCATCAGCAGGTGCTAAAGTCACAGATATGGGATGGTGGTGATCCTGACAGTGAAGATACTAAGCAACTTGAGGGTGTGGGTAACCACGTCAGCTTTCCTTTTCACCATGTTGGAAGACCTCAAGAGGAAAGCCTAGTAGTACCCACTAGACTGGAGATGTGCTGGCAGATTTCAGACTGCTGTTTGAGAGCCTCTAATCTGGAGAGTTAGAGTTCAGTAGGATTCAAAGTGAGCCTCAAAGGAACATCCTTTTTCCTAGACCTGGATAGGACCCACCAACTCCAGATGCTACCACAAAAAGTGAGGATGGATTAGATTTATGTATCTTTAAAGTTGTAGAGATAATAGTCTACAGTCTTCTTTAGGGGTTTCATTCCAGTATTTTCTCATATCCTTCACAAGTGAAATAACCAGATTGACAGATTGGAAACCCATTTTGTGGTCAGTCAACTAACATTAGCAAATCCAGTGTTGCTGATAGTATTTTGTCTTCTGTGCTGATCCTCAATTCCCAGAGGTCATTTTGGTGCCCTCGAAAACCATGGTCATTTCAAATGGTCAGCTTCCCTAATATTCAAGAGGCAGGGATGGTTGTTGAAGTCCCAGAGTTGTCATATGAACCCTTGATAAAGGAAGTTAAGGTACTACAGACTCCATCCTTTAGTGTGAGCTGCCATGCACTCAGTGGCAGGTATGCTTACATGTACCTGAAGCACTTTTGCATTGCCCACCTCCCAAGCTAGAGAGAGGGATTGGAGCTTTCTTCTTTGTGCTTTTCAAGCTTCGTGCTGTTATTTTATGTCTTTCTGGTTATCACTTTTTGTTAAGTTTGCTTTCATCTAATTAAATCAGCTGGTAATCAGAATGTAAGAATGTTGCTGAAAGAGCCCATGCCACCTTCTTCGTGGGTTTACCTACTCAAGGAAGACCAGAATCTAAGGATTGGTATCCTCAGATTGGTAAGGGAGCCAAATCTGAGGATTTATGTGAGTATTGAGATGTGTAGTACAGTGTGAGACCTGTGGCATCGTGATGTGATCCAGAACTTACTTGGTCTCCTCGGTCTCTCTAGACCAAATGATGTAGAGCTCTTAGGCAAAGTAGGATCTTTGAGGTCTGGTTAAGTGCTTGAGTTTAGAAGCTTGGTCAGGTTAGTCACCTGGATTTGAATCTTCTCTTAATTCCCAATTGTTAACCTTTTTGTGCCTCTGTATTCTTTTTTTTTTCTTTTTAAGATTTTATTTATTTATTTTAGAAGGAGTGTGCATGTTCTGAAACCAAGAATCAGATGCTTAACTGAGCCACCCCATGTACCCCTGTACCTTTGTATTTTTGTGTGTATAATGGGTATAATAAAATTACTTATCTCACAGAATTGATTGGAGAATTAAATAAATCTACTCCTCCAGTTATTTCTTCCCTTCTGCCCAGGATCTTGGTCAGACATGGACAATCTCTTGGGAAGGAATAAATAGGAGTAAAAATTAATCTTTATCTGATGTTCTTGTCAATGCTTACTGGCATTTTCTGGTGTACAAAGCTGATTAAAATCAGAAGGATTGTATTCTGTTTCCTACATTGTTATTATTCATGTGATTTTAGACTGCTCACTTTCCTTTTGAGCTTATCTTCTTCATCTATTTTATTTTATTTTATTTTTATTTATTTGACAGAGATCACAAGTAGGCGGAGAGGCAGGCAGAGAGAAAGAGGGGGAAGCAGGCTCCCTACAGAGCAGAGAGCCCGATGTGGGGCTCAATCCCAGGACCCTGGGATCAAGACCTGAGCTGAAGGCAGAGGCTTTAACCCACTGAGCCACCCAGGCTCCCCTATCTTCCTCAATTTTAAAATGGGAATAATGCTTCATCACTAGCCATTTTGTACATGTCCCCCTGCCTGGAAGTGTCTTTCTCCTTTCCTCAACCCTGTACTTATGTCAGGAACTCTTACACATCCTTCAAAAGCCTGCTGCATGTGATCTCCTGACCAAAGCTGCCTTTGGGGCAGGGCATCACCACCCCCATCCCTGGAGAGAAAGTGTTAGGCCCTAGTATCACTGGGGAGTTGTAATTCTTTGTCCTTACTCTAGCACATTTTATAGAAATTGTTCATTTATTTTCTCCCATTAGACTGCAAGCTCTTCCAGGGTGGAATTCATTCTTCTTTTTTTTTTTTTTTTCTTTTAACTATCCCATTGTCAGCATAATGCCTGGGACATAATAGGCCTTTAGAAAAATGCCCTATTTCTCATAATGTTATCCTGAGGAGGATTTGAAATACTAGATGTAAAACCGTTTCGTACATTTTACAGATAAACTAGAAGATAATAGTATTGTTGAAAGAAAACTACATGGGTTTGTGACAGGAAGTTCATTCCTTTCAAAATTACAGTGCCAATTGAGCTTATGTTTGAACTGATGCCAAAGTTGCCTCATTAAGAAAAGGATTAATTTTTTTAAATGCTGTGAGTGCTTATTATTAGGAGATTTGAATATTGTTACCTGACTGTACTCCATGAATATTGCTACTAATTGTTTCTGAGCATGGAAAAGAAAAATCTTATAATCATACCTGATACAGTAAGTGTTTTTGTCTGTCATGAAAGGTTTGAATTTTTTGGTAGTAAGATAAAAATCAAGACATTTTATTGATCACGCAATAGAATTGAGGAAGAGATGAAAAAGTTTATTCATGCTAAGAATTTATTACTATCAGATATTTGAAATTAGATAAGTTATTTAATAAATTAATAGAGGGAAAGCTGCTAAAAGGTTTGTTCATGCTAAGAATTCATTATTCTCAAAAATTTGAAATGAGAGGATGAGTTATTTAGGATTGAGGAAGAATCCATCTTTCAGATGGATAGAAATGAGAGAAAAGGGTTCTTTGTAAAAGTTCACAGAGCAGTCTGCTAATCATTTCTCTGAGGAAGACAGGAGGTAAACCTCAATAAATTCATAGAGGTTTTTTTTTTTTGAACTCTTTGAATAGCTTCTAAGAGACTGTGGAACTAATGTAGCTGAAATAAAATTATCATTTTATCCTTTAATCTTAAATACCAATCCTATTTCCTTTTTAATGTGCATTATGAAATTATTTGACAATAATACCAGATTATATCTTTTATTTACTAATAAAGTTCTGTTCTCTTTTAAGATCTGCTAACAGTTTTGTGTAGTCATCAATGTAAATTAAGACACGTCATGTATATTAAATTTTTATGATTTGTCTTTAGTTTTGTATATTATTTCAGTCATCAAAAATTAGTAGCTAAAATAATGTGCTTTATAACGTTTTACCAGTGTACATGCAAACATCAATGAACAATAATTGACAAATTTGTTATTGGGGACTTGGTGCTAGGAATATCATTAATGACAGAATGAGTTTGGGCAGATTCATTAGCTTTGCTGACTCCCTCTTTTTTCACTTGTAAAATGAGAGTGGTCTTTAACATCCATTCTAGCATTAAGTCTTAGTTGCTTTTTAAATTGAACCATTTGCTTTAAAACATTACATGAGATGTTTTTATTTTAATGCTTAAATGTTTTTCATATGCCTGTTTTGTATAAGATGCACTGTTTGAAATGTTTTTGTGAGACTTATTAATGAAGGTTGTTTGAATCTTAAATTTTTTCTGTGACTATTAATTTATTCAGCAGTACATAATAGCTAGTGTCTGTTAGGGCATTAGCCCTCTGGGCTGTGAATTGAGCCTAGGCTGTGAATGGGATGAAAAAGCCCTTACTAGTTTATCCTAAAGTCTATCCTAAGTAATGATTGGCTTTAGAGAATTACTGAGGTTTAGAGCTGGAAGGTGGGGAACAAATTGCATCCACTCATTTTACAAACGAAGAACTTGACACTCTGCTATTCGAAGTGTTACACAGTAAATGCTTTTGCCTGTGGAGCACTAATACATTACTATCAAAGTTCTTTCTGAAATGCTAGGTAGAATGAATTCATCATTAGTATGAATGTTGCAGATGTACTACATTTAATATATGAAGCAGTTGTATTGCCTCTGTAGTAATGTATCCAAAAGTAGTAATATATTTTCATTCTGCTATCTACACACTCTCATTTGTTCCTTTTTTCTTTTTTTTAAAGATTTTATTTATGTATTTGTCAGAGAGAGAGAGAGCAGGCAGAGGGAGAAGCAGGCTCCCCCCTCAGCAAGGAGTCCCATACAGGACTCGATCCCAGGACCCCGTGATCATGACCTGAGCGGGAGGCAGATGCTTAACCAACTGAGCCACCCAGGTGTCCTTTTTAAGGACTTTGTGAAGTGGTTAGGATTAGTGATGAAACTGTGCTTGTGGCCTAAATGGAGATTGAGCCTGGTTGTTTACCTGTTTGTGTAATTCTTGCTATAACTCAGCTGTTTTCAGTCCTGACTGCCTATCAGTGTCACCCGTGAACTTAAAAAATTCTGGTGCCCACGCTGTACTACCTACTGAATCAGAATTTCTCTGGTGGTACTTGGACATCTGTGGGTTTGAAATATTCCATAGGGAATGATAATGGACCCCGAGGATGGAGAACTGCTTTTGTCAGTTGAACAGACTAGCCAAAACTATTTGAGTAGTTTAGCAACCTGACCATTTTATTTATTTATTCATTTATTTATTCATTCATCCATTCATAAGAGAGAGAGAAAAAGAGGGTGCGTGAGCATCGGAGTGGGGAGGGATGGGGGTAGAGAGAGGGAGAGAGAGAATTTTAAGCAGGTGTCATGTGGGGCTCAATCTCACACCCTGAAATTATGACCTGAGCTGAAATCAAGAGTCAGACACCCAACTGAGCCACCCAGGAGCCCCTGTGACCATTTAAAGAGTACCAGCAGAAAGTGTGGTGTGATCACAGGGAGGTTTTAATTAATTTATTTTTAAAAAGATTTATTTACTTATTTGTTTGATTAGATAATACAAATACCTGGAATATAATACCTGGTACAAAACTGTGAAAAGGTGCTAAGGAGTATACATTTAAAATTAAGTTTACTTATTTCTGTTGCCCCTAGCTATTCCCTTTCCACAAGCAAGCAGTACTAGTTTCTTATGTATGCTTACAGAGATTATTTAAGCATTTATAAATATAAATGTATGAGTATTAGTCTCTCTCACCAACATGTAAATTGTAGCAAAATATACGTTGTTTGCATCTTTTTTTTTTTTATACTTAGTGATAGTAGCTTGAAGATTTGTGGTATCTATCTATATGGGGAGCTGCCTTTTGTTTTGTTTTGTTTTTTTAACAGTTGGCTTAATAGTGCATCATCTGGATATACCACAGTTTATTTGACCAGTCCCCTATTGATGGACATGTAGGTATTTGCAGTTTTTGCCATTACAAACAGTACTGTAATAAATAACGTTGTTGTTAATGTCATTTTTAAAAAAGGTTTCATTTTATTTATTTATTTGAGAGAGGCACAGCAAGAGTGGGAACACAAGCAGGAGGAATGGGAGAGGGAGAAGTAGGCTTTCCATTAAGCAGGGAGCCTGATGCGGGGTTCGATCCCAGGACCCCGGCACCGTGACCTGAGCCAAAGTCAGATGCTTAACAACTGAGCCACTCAGGCACCCCCTGTTATGTCATTTTTTATATGAGTGTGTGTGTCTGTCTGTAGGGTAAATTCCTCAATGTTAAATTGATGAATTGGTATGCGTATTTTTATTTTGGAAAGACACTGCCAAATTGCTTTCCACAGAAACTGTAGCAATTTTTGCTCTCACGAGCAATGAATGAATGATTCTTTCTTTGCTCACATAGTGTGTATTTTAAAATGTCTTGATCTTTACTGGTCTAATGCAAAGGAACATTTGACTTGTAGTTTTAATTTGCACTTCTTCTAAATGAGTTTGAGGATCTCTTAATATTATTTTTAAATTTTTTAAAAAGATTTTATTTATTAATTTGACAGAGAGAGAGATATCACAAGTAGGCAGAAAGGGAGGGAGCAGGAAACAGGTTCCCTGCTGAGCAGAGAGCACTATGCGGTTTGCGATTCCGGGACCCTGAGATCATGACCTGAGCCGAAGGCAGAGGCTTAATCCGCTGAGCCATCCAGGTGCCCTCTCTTCATATATATATATATTTTTTAAGATTTTATTTATCCATTCGACAGACAGAGATCACAAGTAGGCAGAGAGGCAGGCAGAGAGAGAGAGGGAAGCAGGCTCCCCCCCCCCCCCAAGCAGAGAGCCCGATGCGGGACCCGATCCCAGGACCCTGAGATCATGACCTGAGCCGAAGGCAGCGGCCTAACCCACTGAGCCACCCAGGCGCCCTCTCTTCATATTTTTAAGAGCCATTTTTATTTCCATTTTTTGGGTGAACTTGTTTATTTTGTTTGTCCTTTTTTTCTGTTTGATCCGTTAGTCTTCTTTCTGATTTTTGGGAATGCTTTATGCAGTAAGGAAGCTAGTTATTTTTTTAGTAGAAAGATGTTTAAAAATTTAGATGCTTTGGCTGATATCTGCATTTATTCTTGAGAAGTTGGTTGTGAGATCCAGTGAAGGGAGTCAGTTTGTTGGTTTCATCTGCTTATATAATTTCTGATGTTAGAAGAGAGATGGAAAAAGAACTTTTTGAGGAAAGATAAGTGAGGATTTATAAACAGGGGTTAAGAGACAAATAGCAGATTGTGAGAGGATATTTACAGTAAATCCTGTTGACAAAAATAAAACACTGGCATGTCACATATTCTGTGTCAGGTACTGTTTTAAAGCCCTTTAAGCATATCAAATTATTTATTTATTTTAAAAGATTTTATTTATTTATTTGAGAGTGAAAGAGTGAGAGAGAGAGCACAAGACCTGGAGAGAGGCAGAGGGAGAGTGTGAGGGAGAAGCAGACTCCTTGCTGAGCAGGGAGGCTGATGTGGGGCTGGGATCATGACCTGATCCAAAGGCAGATGCTTAGCCAACTGAGCACCCAGGTGCCCTGGCAAATTAAGTAATGTAATCCTTATGGTAACTCTATAACATTTATTATCCACATTTTACAGGTGGGGAGCTGAGGCACGAGATAGCTAAACTAAGTAACTTGACCAAGATCAGACAGTTAGTGAGTGGTGGAGCTGTAATTCAAACTGAGCAAACTGGCTCCAGGGTCCATCCTGTTGCTCCTAATCTATATGCTATACTGCCTCTGTATTTGTTAGTGTCCAGAATATATAAAAAGTTCATGAAGATTTTTGAAAGGAAAAGGGCATTAGGAAAATAAAATGTATGAACAGACATTTCACAGAAAGAGATTAAAAAAAAAAAAAAGGCCAGTAAACATAAGAAAATACTGGTCAGATTTAATAAAAATTAATCAGGGAAATGCAAATTTTTAAAAGCTGTCAGTTTGTGAAAAGAGAAAAGCTTGTTAATTTCAGTATTTGGTGGGGGTTTGGGGATATATGTAACTTTGCTCACTGTTACTTAAATGTGTAAAGCAGTTTTGGAGAGCATTTTGGCAAGATCTGTTAAAAAATCTAAATGTTTATTCCCCATGCATTTCTACTGCATGTCTACCCTACAGAAACACTTGGATATTTGCAAAAGAGGTATATATAAAGGTTTATAATATTGCCTTGTTGGTGAAACAATTAGAGACAACTTAAGTGTGCATTGTAGGGAAATGTAGTAATATGTTAATATAAATATTCCATAGCAGCAAAAAAGAATGGGGGTTTCCAGAGTATGAAAGGAAAGAATGTCAAGATGTATCATTGAGTAAAAGGAGCAAGTTGTTAGAATGGTCTGTTTTATCTTTTTTTATGTGTGTTTGGGAAAACGCACAGAAAGATGTTTGAAAGGAGATAAAACATTGGTTACCTCAGTGGTGAACAAAGTGAATCAGCTTTGCTTATAATGGTTTAATTTTCTATAGAGTATTTGTGTATTACTATGTTATGAAAAATGACTTCATATAAAAGAATTTCATACAATTTTAGTCCAAGTTCTTTTGCTCTACTGTTGAAAATTATTCCTGTCTACAAAAATAAGGGTAGTCAAATGTTAGGCTTGAAAACATTTTGAATGTCCCTGAAAGTAAGATCAACTTTTTGTCTTTTTTTTTTTTTTTTTGGTAACCTTTTATTTTTATAGAATTTCTAGCAAAAATTTTAAGGAGCAATATAGTAAAATCCCATATACTTTGCCTATTTTCACCAATTGTTTGTATTTGAAAAGTGACTTTTTAAAAAATTCAGTGTTTTGTTTCAGAGGAATGAGGTAAAAAGAATAATTTTGATCCTTTAAAATAACATTTGTGTGAGTGGTACAGAACCTCTTAGTTTGAATTTGAACAATTTTATTTTTATTTATGTATTTTTTAAAGACTTTATTTATATATTTGTCAGAGAGAGTGGGCACAAGGAGGCAGAGTGGCAGGCAGAGGCAGAGAGAGAAGCAGACTCCCTGCTGAGCAAGGAGCCCGATGTGAGACTCGATCCCAGGACTTTGGGATCATGACCCAAGCTGAAGGCAATGGCTTAACCTGCTGAGCCACCCAGGTGTCCCTGAATTTTAACAATTTTATATAAAATATTCTTAGTGGATAGGGGAAGTGAACTAATTTTTTTGAATATATTTCCTTTTTGCGAATACTGTGTCATACTTTGCAAATTATTTCATTTAATCTAAATTCATGAAAAAGACTGTATGCCAACAAAAAGATTTTTTTGCTCAGGGTTTAAAAAGGCAGAGCCAGGTTTTCAGAAGATCTGTAAGTTACCGAGGTCACTATCCGTTTGTCTACCAGTTTGCCTGTCAGATGGTATATTCAAAAGAACTGATGAGTGTATTTCTGTTGTCAGAAAGTTGGTAATTATCCCTAAATTGGTAATGGTCTAATGTTATGGATATTCAATAAAATTAGAATGTTGGGATGCTATGAAATTTGACCTTTAATACTGTTTAGGTGATTTACAAAAAATGTTACTTTTCTGTCTGCCTGACTATGCTCATATGCTTTTGTCTGTGCTTGTAAATGGTTCTCCTGGAACACATAACATGCATATACTTGTACATGCACATTTGTAGGTACAACTTACTTGTATCTGGGTGCTACTTTTTTTTTTTTTTTTTTTTTTTTTTAGTACTGGATCATAGTGAGTCCTGTTTTGCATTTGGGCCCCCAGGATGCCATTATCAGAAGGAGCCACCATGTCCCATATGTGTCATATCTATTTGCCTTTAGTTTTACCACCACCTGGCTTTTCATTTGCTTGCCATACTGGGTTCTGTTGGTCAGCTTCGGAGACTTGCTAAGTTTCACGTAGCTGTAGGAACCATTGGCCTCTCAGGAGAGATTCCTACCACATGTGCTTCAGAGTTTGGTTTGCTACTTGAGAAAGGGGCTGTAGGGAGCTTAGGTAGGAATCAGCACACGTTCAAAAGTGAAACCTGAAGTGGGCAAGACAAACCACAGGAAGATCCTGCCCGCAACTTGGTGACGTATCTGTATAACCCATGGACACTTCCTGGCAATACCTTGCGAAACTTGCCTTTTTATGTACAGCAGTTTCCTAACTTCTTGTTCTTGACTAAACTTCAGTGAGAGGTGATTAATATGATAGCAATATAGATAACTATGATTTATGATAATTATCGTGCATATGACTTGTGTAAAACAAGAGGCTCCTGATTATATTCTGTAGACTTTTCCACTGAGGAGTTGCATCTTACCTACTAGGGCATTTTTGAGGAGTTGCCCTGGAGTTTATGCTTTAACTTTGTATGCTTTCTCAAGAATTGTACTTAAAGGGGCGCCTGGGTGGCTCAGTCAGTTGAGTGTCAAGTTATTGATTTCCGCTCAGGTCATGATCTCAGGTCATGGGATCCAACACTGCATTGGGCTCCGTGCTCAACAGGGAGTCTGCTTGGGATTCTCTTCCTCTGCCCCTCCACCTCACCTCTCTGTCTCTAAAATAAATAAAATAGTCTTAAAAAGAAAAAAAAGAATTGTACTTCTATATTGTTGATGTTTTATAGCCTCAACGCAAGTTCTTTGCTTACAGCATCTATGCTGACCCTCTAAACTCTGCAGGATTCCTGGAGCCCTTTGCCCAATCAGGTGCTTGCTAGTGGCATTACCTTGTTTTAGGCATGCTGATGATTACACGGTGCTTTATTTTTACGATGGAATAGGAGTTCAGTATTACTGAAACTATTATTCCTGATTTCTTTAACCTTCCAGGTTCCATGTTAATATTATAGTGCCTGTTGTTAAGCAGAACCAGGTTTCTGTTAGGGATTATGCAGTGTGTCGGTTTTTTATGATTTATCAGTTGAATGAGATTAAAGATTTCAGGTTATATATATATTTTAAAGATAATTTATCATTTACTGGAAGTGAGAAAAATTGCTGACAGTCTAGTTATCTGAGTTAATTTATGCATTGAAAAGCCCTACTGTACTGAGTAGGAGATATTCTAGCAGTCACCATTGCCTGTTGGTACCGTTTCTCATCCTGTGCCAGAATAATATCACAAATTTATAACTTCTCAGTGGTACTTTCAAGGTGACAGCTAAGGAGGGAAATAGCAGCTTCATAACCATGTTCTCCTCAGAAGTTTTTAGGCATCTTCCCCACTTTTTGTTACCATACACTTAGGGCAATTTGACATACTTTGAAGAGGGTGAGGAGACTCCTGGGAAGGTCAGATGTGATTATGGCAGTTCTTCTCATTTAAGATTTCTTTATCCTATACAAAGTATTGATTAGATGTATAGAAATCAAATGAATGCTAAATGATAATGTAGCATGTTGAAAGTATTTTTTTTCTGCAGCTTTTCTAGTAATCACCTAACCTCTCTGAGCCTCAGTTTCCTCTTCTGTAAGTTGGGAATTACAGTCTTTCTAATCTTTCAAAGGGGTTGTGAAACAATTGGATAACTTAGTGTACTGCATGGCCATGGTACTGTTATGTATGGGCTGTAACATAAGTAGTAGTGGTACTGGGTAAAGTATACTTTCATAGTTTTGTTGATGAACAATTTAATTATGTCCACCTTTTATCTTCTTGCAGAAATAAAAACTGAACTTTGTAAGAAAATTTGAAAGACCTTACAATGTGTTAATATACAGGATTATCTTATTATGCATATTTATTTATTTGAGAGAGAGAGACACAGCGAGAGAGGGAACACAAGCAGGGGGAGCAGGAAAGGGAGCTGCAAGCCTCATGCCGAGCAGGGAACCTGATGCAGGGCTTGATCCCAGGACCCCGAGATCATGACCTGAGCAGGAGGCAGATGCCCAGCTGACTGAACCACCCAGGCACCCCTAGCATAGCACATTTTAATTTTATACTAAACTTGTCAACAGTGAGACTATTATTTTCAAGTGTATTTTGGATTCATTTTCCTTCATTTTTTTGTTATGAATATAAATGATAAAGTTTGCATATTTTTTTCATTTCCCCATTGGAAGTTCTAATCCTCTGTTCAGCTTGCTGTTCCTGTTTAGAACACCATATTCTGAGGCACTCAGGGCAAATTCTGTCAATTCTATCTCTGTAGTATTTCTTCCAGCTTTCTTTTCCTCCCATTGCTCTTTCAGTACCTTAGTTTAGGTCCTGTATCCCTGAAGCATTGGATCCAACCACACAGAAACTTTTAGTGACACTTGTGTCTACTGAAGAAAGTTAAAACTTTTTAGCTTGGCATTTCAGATTCTGTTGATTCCACCCTTTCTTTACAGTAGTCTTATCTCTTCTTATTCCCCTTTTATCTCCCTTCATGCTTTAGTCACTTTTTACTATTCACTGCCTCCTTGGAGGTGCTCCCCTTTTCCCACCTTCAGAACTTGCTTGCATTGTGTCTTACTCCTGGAATGTCATCACTCTACCCCCAATTTCTATATTTTGAAAAAAAAAAAAAATCATTCAGAGGAAGTTACTTTGAAGATCGTGAAATAATGTATATGAAGGCCCTTTAAAAACATCTGCCATATATAATGTATATATTTATTCAGTAAATGATAACTATTATGAGTCAGCTTTATTCTCACCCCAAAAATCTTTATCTTTGGATCATCTAATTTAGGACCCTGGTTTGCAGTTTTTCTTAGGGGTTAATCCCACTAAGATCTGTCTTGGTTCTTAACTTTGTATCCTTTGAAATTTATTTGGCCTTCAGGGCACGTTAGGATAATTTCAGAAAGGAGTAGGTGTCTGTTCCTCTAAGCACTGTTATATTCAGAAAGACGTTAAAAGTGAAAAGGAGGGGCACCTGGGTGGCTCAGTGGGTTAAGCCTCTTCCTTCGGCTTGGGTCATGATCTCAGGGTCCTGGGTCAAGCCCCACATCGGGATCTCTACTCGGCAGGGAGCCTGCTTCCCCCTCTCTCTGCCTGCCTCTCTGCCTACTTGTGATCTGCCTGTTAAATTAAAAAAAAAAAAAAAAAAGTGAAAAGGAAAGATTGGGCTTTGGAATTTTATTTCTATTAAATCACCTTAATAGCCATGTAACATTTTTTTTTATTTATAAAAGATAACAGTAATGCTTCTAAAGGTCATTGTACACATTGAATAAGATAAATGAGAAGATATTTAGCACTGTCTTGACTACTTCATAAATATTTGTCTTCTTTTCTTACTTATCTGAGCATTGTCCTCCTCTGGGACACACACAAACACACGTACAAACTTATCAGTATAAATGCATGCACACACTGCCATCCCCAACCCCCAAGTAAGCACATATGTGCAAACTCACATACATGTCTAGAAGCGTATGCACCAGAATCTCTACCCCCAGCCTGGTATTTGGAATTCTAGTCCTATGTAAAATTTGTATGGTAGGATCTGCATACTGTCTAGTGACCTTTGCATAGAACCATTGATCCTGTAAACAGAGAGTTGGCCATCTTTTTTTTTTTTTTGTTAATCTACGTTATCTTATCGGTTTTGATTCCCAGTGGTGTTTATCTTCCTGGTTTAAATTGTTTACTTTTGGCCAATGACTGAAAGCACTGTTTTCTCTAAAACACTTACTTTTCTCCCTCTTTCTTCAGATATTTGTGTAGAAGTTACTTTCTCAGTGGAACCTTCTGGGCTACTTCTCCCCCCCCCCCACCCCATTTCTGTGGTGATTCGTTCCTGCCTAACAATTACTAACATATCATCTTTACTCATTTATTGTCCATTTGTGTTGGCTTGCTGAGAACTCAGCGCCGTCTATTTTTCTCACTGTTCTATCTCTGGTATCTTAGTGTAGGTACTCAGTAAATATTTGAATGTGTGAATTTCAGGATTGGTTTGTTTTCAGTATGATCTTTCTGTTAACACTAAAGATTCTTACAGTTAGTGCTCTTGATAACTATATATAGGAAACTTTTTTTAACCTTTGGTACAGTTGACGTAGATCAATTTACATCAAGTGGAAAAAAATATATATGCTGGTTTATAATTTGTGATGTGATATTAGAACTTCCTCTTTGTCCATGCTAAAATTCCACACACGTACATGCTCAAACTTATTCAGTAGATACTTCATTGTCTATTACAAGCTAAGCGTGCTAAGAACCGGTGCCTTCCCTTAATAAGTTTGTAATTCAGTGTAGGAAAGTATAGCAGTCTCCTTTGCTGGATCCTTCTCATCTCTGCTAACTCAAAATAGTTGGAGAACTTTAAGGCTGACTTTAAATCTCTTTTCTTTCATATCCATATTTACTCTCCTTTTGATCTTGTATAGTCTGGTGGTTTTATAAATAGTATGCACGTGCTGATGATTCTCTGATTTTACTCCAGCTAGGACTTCTTTGTCCTCTTGACATCTGCACTTGGATGTGTAATCAGCTTCTCAGACTTAGGATGCCTAATACAAACTCTTGCTCTCCCTCTCCCAGCAGGAGGCTCCTCCTTCTGGGAATGACATCTCTATTCATTCAGCTGCATAGGCTGAAACTCTTAAGAAGTCTTCCTTAACCCCATTTTCCATCATACCCACATCCAGAATATCAGAAATCCTGTTGGCTCCATCTTCAAAAATATGCCCAGTTCACCACTTCTCTTCATGCCAGGATTGCTCACTTGCTCTAAGTTATCTCTAATCAAGGTCACTACAGTAGTTTTCTGTCTACTTTCCTACTTCTACCCTTCCCCCTCTGCAGTTTTTCTTCTAAAACAGAAGTTAGATCATGCCATTCTTCTGTTTAAAATCTTTCAGTAGCTTTCCATGTCACTCAGAAAAACCCAAGGTTTTCCTATTTAACCTGCTTCCTTCCTCAGCCCTACCTCATCTCTTACTGTTTCCTACCTCTTCCCACTATTGTTTTATAGCCATTCTGGCCTCCTTGCTATTTCTTCAGTGTCAGATGTCTTTTCTAGTGCCTTTGTATGTTTTATTCGTTCTGCCTGTTCCCTTTTTTCTCCAGATATCTATCTGCATGGCTCATTCTCTCATTGACATCTTTCAGGTATCTGCTCAAATATCTTAACAGAAAGGTCTTCCTTGATTCCCTATATAAATAACATTGCTGTCCTCCTTTTCTTTACCCTCTGGATCTGGCATTCCCTAACTCTCTTACCCTACTTTGTTTTCTTCCAAGGCAATAAGTTTACATACTTACTGAAGAGTTATGATGTTTGTATCCCCTGTCTAGATTGTATAACAGGTCCATGTGGGCAGAGACCTACTTTTATTCATTGTTAAATCTCTTGCATTTAAAGATGTGCCTGGCATGTTGTAGGCACTTAATTTTATTTGTTGAATGAAATGCAGTAAGTGCAATACAATATGATCATTATAGTCAAAGTACACGTAAGATGCAATAAAGAATAAAGAGTGACATGACTACCTAAGAATTGAGAGTAAATTCTACAAAAATGCCTTTAAGCAAAGCTTTTTGGAGGGAAAAAAAAACAGGTAAGAGCGTTTCGTACAATGAAAATAGCACTGCAGATGTACAGAGGCATGAGAGAACACAGCGTTCAAGGAACCAAAAGTGTAGTACTGTTGGAGTATAACTTGTGGGGTAAAGATTAAATAAGCAGATGAGGCCAAATGTGTAGTAGACAGTACCAAACCATGACGGGTCTTTAGATCTTTATCCTGTGAGATAGGTAGTATAAAGTCACTGAAGACTTGAGAAAGGGGGAATATATGTTTACATGTTAAAAAGGTAAGTGGCAACAGTGTGAAGGATGGGGACCAAAGCTAAACTCAGCATTTACTTAACGTATTTGTGATGTTGCAAGGTGCATCTGATGGAGAGAAACAGTTACTTCCATGTGAATGGGCAAGAGGCTATTTTATTTTATGATAGGACAAACCCACTAATGTATAGTGTGAAAGTTCAGTTCTTGGCATGTTTGCAGTACATCTGTTAGGGCGAAGAATTACCCGGTGGATGATTAGTTTATCAGTTATAATTTCAACAAGAAATGGTGTTGTTACAGTGTAAAAGATAATGTGTTTGAAGGCCAGCCTCCTTTCTTCAATAAGGAGCAGTTGTTTTGTCAATAATACACCTCCTGATCTTGATTCATTGTTAAAGGAAATAGTGACAGTTATAAATATAATTAGATTTGTACGGTTTGCTGCAGGGCCAACACAGCAGCTATCTTTGTAGGACAAATACCTGCCTTTGCATATTGTAGTACTGGCATGCACAGAACTCATAAAACGAGGGAAAACTGAAAATACTTCCTTTTTTCATTTCCATTATTTCAGTTGTCTTGCTCTAGTATTGTATCTTAGCAATATATTGAATGTCTTAAATCCTTAATAATCTTATTGCTTTAGTGTCAAGATCTGTTGTGTAAATTTAAGGATGAGATGGAGGTACCCAACATGGGCTACATGGTGTCAATATTGAGAATTTGGCACTCTCAAATTCATGAATGTGGTACTATATTATTGAGCATGTTTTTAAAAAACACATCCAAATACTGCAGTAGGATGATGAAATGTTTTCAGAGGCAGATACAACAATACAGAGAGTTAAGATCCATTTGTCTCCTTTTCCCAAATCAAAGCTTTCGCTTTTTTAGTGTGTTGTGCTATTCAGTTAATCTAATGGAACAATAAAGGTAGTTTTCTGTGAGGCATTGCTTTATAATTTCTGAGTCCATGTTTGATCCAGATTGGCACATGTAGCTGAAAGATTTACTGAACTCTGCTGACCAGTAATGTGAGATGGATTTTCTAATTTGTTAGAGATAAAGGGTAAGAAAACAAACCAGTCAGGATTAGGTTACTGAATCAACTGTAGCTAGTTCAAGCAGAAAGAGATTTAGTAAAAGATTTTAGGGGTGCCTGGGTGGATCAGTTGGTTAACCATTCAACTCTTGATCTCAGCTCAGGTCTTGATCTCAGGTTTGTGAGTTCAAGCCCCATGTTGGGCTCCACACTGGGCATGGAGCCTGCTTTTTATTATTATTATTATTATTATTATTTTTAATTTTGTTTATTCACTTGACAGACAAAGGTCACAAGTAGGCAGAGAGGCAGGCAGAGAGAGAGGAAGGGAAGCAGGCTCCCTGCTGAGTAGAGATCCCGATGTTGGGCTCGATCCCAGGACCCCAAGATCATGACCTGAGCCAGAGGCAGAGACTTTAACCCACTGAGCCAGCCAGGCATCCTGGAGCCACTGTAAAAAGGTTTTTTGGAGGGTTTGGGAGGGGGTCGCCTGATTGGCTCAGTCGGTTAATTGTCTGCCTTCAGCTCAGGTAATGATCCCCGAGTCCTGGGATCAAGCCCTGCATTGGGCTTCTTGTTCAGCGAGAAACCCGTTTCTACCTGTCCTTCTGCCTGCTGCTTCCCCTGCTTGTGCTCTTTCTCTCTGTCTATCTCTGTCAAATAAATAAAAATCTTTAAAAAAAAAAAAAAAAGTTTTTTTTTTTTTTTAAAGTGGTCTATAGAATTGTTAGAAATTCTTACTGAAGAAACAGATTCTAATGTGAACTTTCATGAGTGAAATTTTAAAGGTGCATTGCAGCTGAGCTACCAAGGGAGTTACAATCTCTTTTAGGATCAGAAAGGTACCTGCAGAATTGGAAAGCTGTAAGTTTTAGCTGCTTGTCTGAGAACCTTGCCACCTCTGCTGTGATCAGGAACCTGCCGCTATTAGAAAACAGCCATCAGCATGCAGCCATCTTCATCAGTAAGCTGTCGTTACTATTGCTGCCTCTAGAGCCAAGCCACATCTGCCACAACCTCTATGGCAGAACGGATGTCTTGTGCCCTTCTCCTTGATATCCATGAAACCTATGACTGGATAGAAGGACTTAAGAAAATGCTACTGGGGCGCCTGGGTGTCTCAGTGGGTTAAGCCTCTGCCTTTGGCTCAGGTCATGATCTCAGGGTCCTGGGGTGGAGTCCGGCATCAGGCTCTCTGCACAGAGGAGCCTGCTTCCCTCTCTCTCTTTGCCTGACTCTCTGCCTACTTGTGATCTCTGACTGTCGAATAAATAAAGAAAAATCTTTAAAATAAAAAGAAATCTAAAAAAAGAAATTGCTACTGAATAAAACTTGTCTGACATCTCCATGGTGGTGCTTAATAGTAGCAGCAGCTTCAATACAGCCTCCCTTCTCTTCTACTCTCCATATTTCTAGCGAGTGCATCTGACTGGTGGAATTTAAATCATATCCATAACCCTAACTAGAAGAAAGACTGGAGAATGTAGTTTTTAGCTTTCTAGTTTCTGTGGTACAGGAAGTCATATACCAAAGCATGTTGAAATGGATGATGACCACTGATCGACCATATCTACCACAGATACAGATCCTGATTCTCCTTAAGACTAGCCATTATCAAATGGTCTGTATAGATAAATTGAGAAAGATTACAAATAATACTGTCAAATATTATGGAGAAACCTTTAAGTACTTGTTTTTCACTATATTTTTATTGTTTATAATGACGTTAAAAATGTCTAAAATTTGTGCTCCACCTATGTGATGAATATAGTGGTCTGTGGACGCCAGAATTTCTTCACATTTAAAGTGTTGGTAGCAGATGAAAAGTCTGAAAAAACCGTTAGAATGAGTCATTTAAACTGAGGAAAGGTTGGTGTTATCAAACACTGAAGCACGATCAAGTAAGGTAGGAACTGACAGCAGTCTTTGATTTGGTGGTACTTAATATTGTTATCATTCTAGGGGAGCCTAGGTGGCTCAGTCAGTTAAGCGTCCAATTCTTGGTTTTGGCTCAGGTCATGAATTTGGGGTGGTGGTATCCAACCCGGCCTCAGGCTCCACATTCAGCACAGAGTCTGCTTGAGATTCTTTCTCCCTTTGCCCCTCCCCCTGCTTGCATGCGTGCTCTCTCCCTCAAATAAATAAAATACTAAAAAAAAACTATTAGTGTTCTTGAAGGTTCTAGTAAAGAACTAGAATCAGATGCTGAATTGTAAGTTCAGGCTGTGAGTAGGAAGGAAAGGATTGGAGCAGAGGTTATAGAATAAGTTTTCAAGGAGCAGTAGTTGTATTTCCTTCCTTCCTCTTTCCCTCCCTTCCTTCCATTAGAACATAGGGAAGGCCCTATGCAAATACCACATATGAGACAAGTACAGCCTTTCAAAGTTCCTCACTTTTGTCTCTGTGTAGCTTGATGTAAAGTGTGCACTATTAAGGTAATCACTTTCTGCTTAGAGATATAATGGGTGCACCAGTTTTTATTAGTTCTCTAACCGTTTATTATTTCACCTTCAATTATTTTTGTATTGAGTGGCAGTTAACTATTTTGATTTATGTTTTTTATAAAGTGCCAGTTAATTACTATAGTTTAAAGTGTTGGTAGATGACTTTATCAGCATATTTGTATGATTAGTGAACTGGGCACTGATTAGATGAATTCACTTTCAGTGTAGTTTTTTTAAACATAGCTTAGTGACAGGTATTCAATGAGTACAGATCATGAAAACTTTTACAGGAAATAATGTTGAGTGTGTTTCATATATTACAGAGACCTTATGTTTTTACTTATTCTAAGTAAATATCTGATAATGGCAGGTTCATTGGGTTCTGCACACAAAATAATCCCTGTTATATCCCCCTTAAAAAGGAGGGTGGTAGAATAGGTATATATTTATACAGTGTGGTTTTCTCACGCTGCACTTAATGTGAATGAAATGGGAACATGTTCAAGGGCAGTGATTTAGTGTTCCACATTCCCTCATTAGATATAGAGCATGTTTATTATGATTTAATTCTTAATTTGTTTACATTCTAGGCCCTTTATGGTGACCTAGTGGGATTTTGGGTTCTTTAAAAAAACAACACTTTGGATTATACAGAGAAGAGACATCAAAGAAAAAAGACTTAAAGGAGAAGAAGGTTGAGAGTAATGAAAACTGAGTTTGTGGACAGTGTTGTGGAATGGGAGCGAGGGAATCAGATTTGGATAAGAGAAAGGGACATGTCTTTTAGGGAGAGGAGAATGATGGATATAAATTCAAATAAATATTAGTTTTTCCTGTTTGGAAACTGGTTTATTTGTAAAGGCCAACCCATATTGTCAACTTTTGAGTCATTTGAAAGATTCTTGATTTTGACTTGAGTTGAATATAGTATGTTTATTCTTTTTAAGTGGTAACTTGATTTTTTAAAAATGTCTCAATGACAAACTTAATGAGTGTCTTGTCTTTCACTGACTTTCTCATTGTAATAAAAATTGGTTTATTGAGTTTTTCATAGGTGCTTCTTAAGTTTCTGTTAAGCTTTGTTAAAATACATTGGTTTAAATGGCCTTTAGTTTTAAAGTTGATAAGCAGACAAAGACCCAAGTTTATCTAGCCCCAATTGTCCTCAGTAAAGCTGTGCTTAAGTGATTTGTCTGAAGCCATTTAGCCACTTAGTAATAGAGGTAAAGCAGGAATGTTAGTTTGATTCTTAGGGCAATGCTTATGCCAACTGCCTTGCTTTCCTAATTGAGTACACTGGAGTCTGAATTCAGCACACATTTTTCTATGTGCTTTTGGCCCATGAGCATCTCATAAGAATTTCAAAACTAGACTTACTAGCTTCCTTAATGGTCATTCAAGAAATATTTCTCAAGTGTCTATTGTATGACAGTCACGATTTCAGATTTTGATGATTAACAAGTTCTTAGGCCTCAAGAATGAGAAATGCAGAAAATAAATATGCAGAAATAACTAGTTTTGTATAGTTATAAATGCTATCAAGAAAACAGAAATAGAGTATGGCAGCAGGATTATCTGCTTGAGACAGAAAATCAGGGAAGGTTTCTATGAGGAAGTGACACTTAAGCTGAGACCTGTGGTAAGCAGAGCCAGCCATGTCAAGTTTTAGGGTTAAAGCATTTCAAGCAGAAGCCCTAAGCTTGAATGAACTTGGCATGGTGATGAATGGAAAGAGGGTGAACACTGAGGAGAGTGGGAAGAAAAGAGGTTAGAGAGGAGAGGACAGTGGTGCATTGTAGACCATGAAAACAGGAATTTAGAAATGGGATTATATCTTAGTGAAATGGAATGGTTTTGGAGCAGGGGACTGAATGCCCTGAAGAATATGTTTAGATGGTCACTCTGGTGGAGAGTGGGTTGTAGGGGGATACCAGTGAAGGCTAGGAGAAGTGGTTGGATTTGGGATATATTTTGGAGTTTTGCTGGATTTACTGGATGGGGGAGGTTTGGGGAGGATGATGAGAAAAAGAGAGAAAGATAATGGTAGCCTGGGGGAAGAGCATGTTTTAGGGGAGGAAATCAGATGGTTTGTCTAGGACTTGTTAAATTTGAGATGCCTACTGGATATCCAAGGAGGCAGTTGGATATTCATGTCTAGTGTTGAGGAGAAGAGATTAGGCCTGGAAGTGCAGACCTAAGAGGCATCAGCATTAACACCATACTGAAGGAGTTTGCACAGGGAAAGAAGAGAAGATGGTCCGGAACCGAGCTGTGAAGCATTGCAACATTTAGAGGTGAGGAGGGAAAGAAGTAGGCAGAGGGCCAGGGATATAGGAGGAATGCCACAAATACTGTATTGTGGGAGCCAAGAAAAGGGCATTTTGAAGAAGGGATGTTAGTGTTCACTTTTACTTAAATAGGGCCTCCAGATCATCAGGTATGATGAGGACAGAGAAATGGTCATTGGATTTGGCAACATGGAAAGCATTGGCATCCCTTGCTAGAGCATTTGCCATGTCATCATAGAGTTAGAAGCTGACTGGGGAGAGGGTTGAAGAATGGATGGAAGGTGAGAAATTAGAGACAATGTGTCTAGAAATTATTGCTTTTAAGAAGATTGGCTATGAAAGGGAGTCGAGAAATGGAATGATGCCATAAGGGAGGAGGAGTCAAGGGAGTTTTTTCCTTTCTGTGCTTTTTTTAAAATTGGGAAATAGTGAAAGCTTATTTATGTGCTAATGGGAGTGATCTACTAGTGAGGAAAATTAATGATGATAAAGGAAAAGAATTAATTGTGGAGTCAGTCCTTGAGGTGGCTGGTGATTGGGCTGGAGAGCACAAAGGGGGGGCATTGCCCTTTCTCGAAGCAGGGAAACTATGATGTAATATGACCTCACACTCCCCTTTACACACAGCTCTTCAGTCTCACTGAACCAAGTTTATCACCTTTTTTCTCTAATCAATGGGGTTTTTGTGTGTGTGTATGTGCTGTATCTTCCATGTTTTTTTGGATCGAATTCATCCTATATAAGGTTTAGCATGAAGCATTTGGTGGTACTTAACACCAATTTCAATTTTTCTGTCAACAGGTGAAGCAAAAAATTTATTGCCATATCTTGGACCCAACAAAATGAGAGATTGTTTCTGCACCATAAATTTGGATCAGGAAGAAGTTTATCGTACCCAGGTTGTTGAAAAGTCTTTAAGGTTTGTAAAAAATTGATAAATTATCTTTCATAGATATGTATTGATTAATAAATTTTATATATTTTCCAGATTGTCCTCCTATACTCTTGGGGAAATGCAGGCTGGTGCAACCACTCTGGAAAACAGTATGGAGGTTCCTCAAAAAGTTGAAAATAAGCTACCCTGTGACCCAGCATTTGCATTACTGGGTATTTACCCTAGAGATACAAATGCAGTGATCTGAAATGGGCACATGTACCCTAGTGTTTATAGCAACAATGTCCACAGTAGCCAAACTGTGGAAAGAGCCTAGATGTCCATCAACAGATGAATGGGTAAAGATGATGTGGGGTGTGTGTGTGTGTGTGTGTGTATGTGTGTGTATTTAATGGAATACTATGCAGCCATCAAAAATATGAAATCTTGGGGCGCCTGGGTGGCTCAGTGGGTTAAAGCTGCTGCCTTCGGCTCAGGTCATGATCCTAGGGTCCTGGGATCGAGCCCCACATCGGGCTCTCTGCTCAGCAGGAAGCCTGCTTCCTCCTCTCTCTGCCTGCCTCTCTGCCTACTTGTGATCTCTAGCTGTCAAATAAATAAATAAAATCTTTTTAAAAAAATGAAATCTTGCCATTTGCAGCAATGTGGGTAGAACTAGAGGGTATTATGCTTAGTGAAATAAGTCAGTCGGAGAAAGTAAATTGTCACATGATCCACTGATATGAGGAATTTGAGGGGGGATGGGAGGTTTTGGGGTGTAGGGAGGGAAAAATAAAGTGGGGCCGGGGAGGGAGACAAACTTAAGAGACACTTAAAGTCAGGAAACAAACTGAGACTGCTGGAGGGAAGGGGGCGAGGAGGGATGGCATGACTGGATGATGGACATTGGGGAGGGTATGTGCTATGGTAAGTGCTGTGAATTGTGTAAGACTGATGATTCACAGACCTGTACCCCTGAAAGAAATAATGCATTATGTGTTAATAAAAAAAACCTTTTTTAAAAATGCCTAGGAGCACTTGGCTGGCTCAGTCAGTAGAGCATGTGACTCTTGATCTCTGGATCAAGAGTTCAGACCCCACTAGGCATGGAGCCTACTTTAAAATAAAATAGAATGGGGTGCCTGGGTGGCTCAGTGGGTTAAAGCCTCTGCCTTCGGCTCAGATCCTGATCCCAGGGTTCTGGGATCAAATGCCACATTGGGCTCTCTGCTGAGCAGGGAGCCTTCTTCGACCTCTCTCTGCCTGCCTCTCTGCCTACTTGTGATCTTTGCCTGTCAAATAAATAAATAAAATATTAAAAATAAAATAAAATAAGATGAAGGTTTTTAAAAAGAAAAAAAAAAAGACTTTTTTTTACCTGAAACTTTTCTTTTCCATTCTGGATTTGTTTTTAGAATTACAGAATCTCAGTGTTTGAAGGAGCCTTAGTGTTTATTGAACTGGACTAATCAACTGTCTTACGCTTGGTTCCTTCTGACAGTTATTGTTGACAAGCAGTCATCTGACATTTGCTTAATAACATTCATTCCAGTGACCAGAGTTCATTGCCTCCTGAGCATCCTGTTTGGTCTTAGAACCATTCTGACTCTTGAGGTGCCTGGGTGACTCTGGGTTAAGCCTCTGCCTTCGGCTTGGGTCGTGATCTCAGGGTCCTGGGATCAATCCTCACATCAGGCTCTCTGCTCAGCGGGGAGCCTGCTTCCCTTCCTCTCTCTCTGCCTGCCTCTCTGCCTACTTGTGATCTCTGTCTGTCAAATAAATAAATCAAATCTTTAAAAAAAAAACCAAAACTATTCTGACTCTTAAGACAGTTCTTACATTTAGTCAATTAATATCTATAAAACAGAGAACCTACTATATGCCAAGAGCTTGTTGGGTGCTTTTTATTAATACATCCATGAGAGCAAGATAGATGCAGTGCTTGCTTTCATTTGGCTTTCCATTGCCTCAAAATATATAACTCAAAATAACACTTCCTGGGCACCTGGGTGGCTCAGTGGGTTAAGCCGCTGCCTTCGGCTCAGGTCATGATCTCAGGGTCCTGGGATCGAGTCCCGCATCGGGCTCTCTGCTCGGCGGAGAGCCTGCTTCCTCCTCTCTCTTTCTCTGCCTGCCTCTCTGCCTACTTGTGATCTCTCTCTCTCTCTCTGTCAAATAAATAAATAAATAAATAAAATCTTTAAAAAAAAAAATAACACTTCCTTTTAATTGTTGCTAATTCTATCCCTTGGATTTCTGGAGAAACCTCAAACGATATTTGACATGACATCGTTCAAGTTTTTGAAAACAACTATCATATATACCTCAGTTTGTTCTCTAGGCTAAATTTTGCCTGTTCATCTGAACTTTTCTTAGAGTACATCATTGTTTTATTTCTCTTGAGAATAAATTATTTCTTAAAGTTATACAAATCACTGAAGTAGGGCATTGTAAGGAAATGGATTCTTGGGAAAATTTCTCATCTTTTCAAAGTGTAATAGCATTCAGTATCCTAGTAAATTCTAATTCATAAAATTGGAGTGTGCCACCTCCCTGTAGTAGTGTTTGTGGACATAATTCTAGCACAGACCTGTGCTGGCAGGATGTGGTCTTGGTCAGAGATAAGAGTCAAAACAAGGGAGTGGGGAGTTGTTGGAATGAACATGTGGTGGATGAAGTACTGAGTGTCATGACTCCTTTAAATTGCATTTTGGGAATTTATTTTCTGATGCTCTTTTTCTCATAATCTTTTTTCATTACACTTCCCCCCTTTTCTTCCCCCTCTGGAGCTTTTCCCTTTGTGTCTTTATTATCAGTGTTTGTAATTTTGAATGTCTATAGTGTTCTTCAGAGGAAAGACATTGTATAAAGCTGAAAATACTTTAATAGCCCCCCCAAATTTGAAGTAGTACACTTAACATCTTTGGTCATAAATCATCTGTCCCTGTTTTTTAGAGTTCTGTTGTTATTTATATGTTATACATGATGAAACTGAGTCACCAAAAGTTTGAATAATTTGTGCATATAATATTGGAAGTTAGGAGCAAAGCAGAGATTGGAACCTGAAACTGTCTCAGTCTCAATTTGTTACTCAATGTACACTGATACCATATCACACAAAAATCAGTGATAAAGCTAGTACTTGTCCATAAACTGAATACATATGGTAGTTTCTAATATGTAGCTTTGTAAATTAGTGACGAAAATTAGCTTTTTCTTTTTTAAACCCTTGCTTTTCTAGATATTTGTGTTGGGAAAAGATAGTGAAAATAATAATCCTTACCCATCTTAAGTTATTTTTTTAGATACTTAGCAACTTGGAAGATATTTTAAGTTTAATCATGGTTATCGTAGGTTATAGTTAGATAGGTGCTCCTTGGATTCTCGGTTTCCCCTAGCACTTTTCCTTGCAGAATAAGGTGAAAGAGTATGCCTTGCTAACCTGGCTTTCATGTCAGTGTTTTCTTCCCTTAATGCGATAAGCTGTCAAGTCAAGAGTCAGTAGATACCATTTAGATGTTTATGGGTTCTGGATATTACAGTTTTTATAGGTAGTCCGGATATAGAGTTTTCATAATGGGTAAGGAAGGGTAACATATGGGATCTATAGTTTTAAATTTTTACCTCAAATCCTTTTAAAAAGTGAGTGGTATATAAACAAACTGAGAAACAGCAATACTGCTTATGCCCAGTGCTTTTCTTCCCCATGCCAGGAATTTCCTTAGGAGTCATATGCATGATCATATGTCAGTGATAGCAATATAGAATGTTGTTTTTAAAGCTGTGTAAGTCTTGTCATTGCTCCTTACCAGTCTACTGAAAAGTTTTCTTCAGGGGAGTTGATCAGTTAATTAATAATTATTTAAAGATGTGGGCACCCAGTTGTGGGGGAATAGGTTTTCCACATTGTGGTGATGTAGTGATCCAGATGACTTAGTGAATAATTCTGTAGTGTTCTCACTTGGTTTTAGAATCTGTTTTTAAAATAATATTTGAGGGGCAACTTGGTGGCTCAATGGGTTAAAGCCTCTGTCTTCGGCTCAGATTGTGGTCCCGGGGTTCTGGGATCGAGCCCTGTGTTGGGCTCTCTGCTCAGAAGGGAGCCTGCTTCCCCCGCTCTCTCTCTGCCTGCCTCTCTGCCTACTTGTGATCTCTATCAAATAAATAGAAAAAATAAAATAAAATATTATTTGAAGCATATCTGGGTGGTAGTCAGTTAGGTGTCAGACTCTTGGTTTTGGCTCAGGTTGTGGCCTTAGAGTGGTAAGATGGAGCCCAGTGGCCGGCTCCATGCTCAGCCTGGAGTCTGCTTAACACCATCTTTCCCTCTCCCTCTGCCTCTCCCAAATAAATAAATAAGTTAAAAAAAATAATATGTGAATATGTACATGTGCTGTATAAAGGAAATTCTCTATTTTCTAATTGTTTATAAAATGATGCAAAGGAGAAAAATACTTAAACATGCCATGTCTTTGCTTAATAGTTGTTTTTATGTCAATATTTATGTTGAGATTAATTAGGGGTCTCTGGTTATTTTGATAGATCAACTTTTTTTTAAAGGTTTTATTTATTTATTTATTAGAGTGCACGTGGGAAGAGAGTTGGGGAGAGAATCTGGAATAGATTCCGTGCTGATTATGGAGCCTGGAGCCCTGTACTTGGGCTCTATCCTATGACCCTAGATCGTGATCTGAGCCAAAACTGAGAGTCGTGGGATGCTTAACCCGCTCAGTCACTCAAGTGCCCCATTGACTGACCAGCTTTTCAAAGTTTATTTTGATTACATTTGAAGTAAAAAATACATTGACAAGAGTTGATCAGGCATTAGAAACAACTAAAAAGCTCTGTCAGCTGTTTTCTGGACAAGATTAGAAATAACTTCTGAAGGATATTTTTCTTTGCATTTCAGCTTATTTTTAAGTTGAGACATCCTTAAGAGATTGCATTTTATGGTGACATTTTCAAAGTATCCTTTAGTTCTTTAAAAATTCTCAGGAAAAAGGTGCTGTTAACAAAAGATGTTTACTACCACTTTAGAGATTCATGTCTTCATAGAATCTAAACATCAAAGTACATTCTTAAACATCTAAAAATGACTTGTTTCATAGGAAAAAATCTTAGCTTGGGCATAGGCAAGAATTTCTTAACTCTGGATATAGAAATCACTAGTCATAAAAGAGGAAAATTGATAAACTGGATTTCCTCAGAATCAGAGCCTTTTGCTCTTCAACAGACACTGTCAAGAAAATGGAAACAGCAAGACACAGCTAGGAGAAAATATTCTGGACAAAGGACTTGCATATAAAATTTATTTAAAAACAAAACCAATAAGAAGAAAGATAGCCAATTTTAAAAAGTGGCAGGAAAAATGAACAGATATTTCCCAAAAGAATATATATACAAATGACCAGCAAGCACATGAAAAAATATTCATCTTCATCAGTCATCAAGGAAATGCAGTTTAAAATCATTTCTGTCATTATAGATTCTTGAACATAATGTATCGTGATCAAAATCAGATCACTGGTTCCTGTGACAGTAGAGAGGTGATTTCACAAGGGAACTGTCTGGGGAGATGTTCTTTATCTTGATTGGAGTAGAGATTACACAAATGTAAAAATTTATATCACATTGAGTAAAATGGCTAATTTTAAAGACTTTCAGTAGCAGAAGTTGACGATGATATGGAATAATTGCAGCTCTCCTGCACAGCTGGTAAAAGCATAAATGGTACACATTTGTTTGGTGTACAAATGTTGGAAAACAGTTCGACAGTTTCTTATAAATTAAAAATTCACCTACCTTTTATTTTTTAAAGATGTTATTTATTTGAGAGAGCGAGAGAAAGAGCACTAGCAGGGTGAGGGGTGGGGGCGGCAGAGGGAGAAGCAGGCTCTCTGCTGAGCAGGGAGCCTCACCTGGGACTCTGGGATCGTGACTGAGCTGAACGCAGACACTGAACCAGTGTCACCTGACACTGTCGTCTGAGCCACCCAGGCGTCCCTCACCTACCTTTTAACTTAGCAATTCTACTCTTTTAGTTATCTACCCAAAAGAATTGAAAACATATATTCAGAAAAAGCCTTGTATAAATCTATTTATAGCAACTTTATATTTAATACCTCAAACTAGAAACATGACTATAGGAGAAGAGATTGTAGAATATTCATGAATAGAATGTTATGCAGCAGTTAAATTAACTATTTATATACACAACAAAATGGAAAAGTCTCACGGTTGTTAAGCTGAGTAAAGAAGCTAGGCACAAGAGTACCTACTATTAAAGAGATCTATATAGTAGAAATGAGATCGCTAGTTGCCTATGGCAGGCATGGCAGGGTAACTGTAGAGTAGTATAAGGGAACTTTATGGGGGATAGAACTGTTACTATATCTTGATTGGGATAGAAGCAACACAGGCTTATAAATTTATCAAATCGTTAAACTCGGTACTTCATTTTTTTAATGATTTTATTTATTTATTTTAGAGAGCACACACATGAGTAAGCAAGGGGAGAGGCAAAGGCAGAGAGATTCTCAAGTAGGCTCCACACCCAGCTCCTAAGCCTGATGCAGACTGATCTCATGACCTGGAGATCATGATGTGAGCATAAACCAAGACTGATGCTCAACTGACTGAGCTACCCAGGCACCCCAGTCATTTAAATTAGATTTTATTGCATGTATTTTATTCCTTAATAAAGTTGATTTAAAAAAAAAAAAAAACCTGTGTTTTTAAGACTTGTTTTAATTTCTTAAAAATATTTTAAAATAATACTTTATATAACATTACCCATTTGTGTTATATATTATTGGGATTAATGTAGCTATACGTATTTCTGAGATGGTGATGGTGTGAATGACACTGTTCTGAGCTCTCATTTGTGTCCACTTTAGGTGAATATGACCCCAGGGAATAATTGGTCTTCTGTACTTAGGACTCCTGAAAAACTGTTCAGAGCTTAACTTGGCAGTTGAGGTCCTCTCAGAGTTCACCTTAGTTTGTACAGGATTTAGTTGAAACAGCCTAGAGAATAATTGTGGAGCTTTTGAAGCTTTTCTCTATGGTGTTTTAGTCTGTGATTTATTTCATTAAAAATACTTTATGAAGAAACTGTCAGATTTAAAATTAATGAACTTTCTTCTTTTCTCTCTAGCCCATTTTTCAGTGAAGAATTTTACTTTGAGATTCCAAGAACTTTCCAGTATTTGTCTTTCTATGTTTATGATAAGAATGTTTTACAAAGAGATCTTCGTATAGGTATGTACTATTCACAATTATCTTTAATCACAGCATTGGTGTTTATATTCATTTTTTCACTAAGTATAAAGTGTTGAAAACAGAATAGTACATGCTCAACATTTCTGATCCTTTTCTCTAGTGTTCAAGTTCATTTGTGAATCTTATTTTTAATTTGTATGCTCAGATGCAGTAACACTTTTGAAGTGTCTTGACTGATCTCTCCCGGCCCCCCATCATGGTGTCATATTCATATGTTTCCAAAATTTCCTGATGGGGAATTTTCCATAGTACTCTTTACTCTTGTTCATTACTTTGTTGTTTAATATCTGGACTCTCTAGTTGAACATGATATTTATGAAGGTAGAGATTATTGCTCACAGAGTGCTGTACATTTAATAGATGTTTGGTAAGTATTTGCTGAATGCTTCAAAGAGTGTTTTTACCAAAGATCCCAGTGTTTGATCCCCCAAAGAACATTTATTTTTTAAGGTTTTCTGATCGAGGTAATAAATCGCTTTAATCTAGACATGTGTTCTTCTCTCTGGCTGTGTTGGTGACCATTAACTCTGTTTCTTAAATAACTGTCTAAGGCTGGGATGTGATCTGTGGGCGTGTAGTAGAACAAAGGGAAATAAATGGACATGTATGTGTCACATTCATGGTCTTGCTCCAGTGTCTAGATTTTAATAAAATGTGGTAGAAGTCTATAATTTACTTGCCTTATCCTCTCACTTTTTAGTATCATGAATTTTGTCATCTCTATCTCTCTCTCTCCTGATTTGAAATATATTTAGGTCTTCCACAGTTTAAATGATTAAGCTTTATTTGACTTTGTCCTCTTAACTACCACCTAATTTGTTTCCGCTTTTGCTCCTGAACTCCTTAAGAAGTAGTTTGTTTCCTTCTTCTGCTTACTGCTTCTTTCTTTTTAAATCATCGAAATCTTGCTTATACATTTTTCTGACAAGCCTTTTTTAGTTTGTCAGAATCATTTTATTTTATTTTATTTTATAAGTATTTTATTTGTTTATTTGATAGACAGAGATCACAAGCAGGCAGAGAGGGAAGCAGAAGGGACAAGGGAAGCAGGCTCCCAGCTGAGCAGAGAGCCTGATGCTGGACTCAATACCAGAACCCTGGGATCCTGACCTGAGCGGAAGTCATAGGCTTTAACCCACTGAGCCACCCAGGCACCCCTGTCAGAATCATTTTTGAGGAAATCAAATAACCTTTAAAACAGTATATATATTTTTAATTCTTAAACTATTAGAAGTTCTTAGTGACTAGTAGTGACTGTGCACAGAAATAACTACAGTTAACAGAAATAACTACAGTTAATAATTTTTGTATTTCTTTCCATTCTTTATCATTTGTATTATTACATTGTACTATTCAGTCTTTTTTCATCTAATCATCCTATTCCCCAGTCATAGTAGTTTTAAAAAATATTTGTTAAATAATAGCTTTTGAAAAGAAATATATTATTTGAGCTACTTCTTTGTTGGTGAACAATTATGTTTTGAGATTTTTGGTACTCTTAATGGTGTTGCTATGAACATCCTTCTTGCATACACTTTTGCATGTCTCTTTTTCTTAGAATAAATTCCTAGAAGTAAAAATACTGAGTTAAAGGGTATGAATAATTTTTAACATTTCTTCTCTAATTTTTATGTTGGCCCCCCAGAAATACTTTGCTAATGTAAATTCCTCCCAAACCTGAAAAGGGCATAACCATTTTGCCATACCCTGATTATTCTTGGATGTTAGCATTGAAAAATTTTTTTTGCAATTTGATAGGTGAAAAATAGTATTTTCTAACTTGTCTTTTTCTGATTATCAGTGAACTTGAGGAATTTTTTCATATGTTTATTAGTCTTTTAACATTTTTCTTCTATGAACTAGTTTTTCATTCTTATGTCCATTTTTCATTTGGGTAGATTTTGTTGTATTGCATACTTATTTGTTGAATATGTTAACTTTTCTCAGCTGTATACATAACAAGTATTTTTTCTTTGTCACAAAAGGCATTTTTGGTAGTGTTGAATCTTTATCAGCCTCTCTGTCAATTTTGACTCTTTTGATTGCTTATTCAACTTGTTGAAAGCCAAGGAAAATACAATTTAATAACTTTGTATTTTCCTAGTTCTATTTCTTCTTTTGACATTTTATTTATATGCAGACTCTTGTCTCTTTAGAAAACCCTCAATTATGAATCACCCCTGAGGCCCCATCCTCAAGTCAATTAAACAACCATTTCCAAACACTTCTGTGTGGCATATAAAGGATGGGAATACTAAAATGAATAAGACTCACGTTATTCCCAGGCTATCAAAGAGACACACTTATACTGTAATTCTGATCTGTTATAATTGCATCTGTGCTAGAGGTCTGAACAGTACTTGGGAGCACAGAGAACAGGTAATCTTGTTTGGTGGTGGATTAACAGACTACTTATCCTTAGGAAAAGGAAGAAATTTCCAGGGAAAAGGGATTAGCAGAATTAGAGGAGAAAAACGGTGGTGGTGTATCTGCTGGAATATATAATATTACATAGGAAGAGGGCAGTAGAACTGAAGCAGGGAATATAAACTGGAGACAATTTGTGATGGACCCTAAAGGTTGTCTAAGGACAGTAGGGCTGAGCCTTTTAAGAATGAGAAACCTCTTAAAAATTATATGTAACTACATATACATGAATAGTTTTGTGGTTTAACAAGTTCTGTGTCATACAGTGGTGACTGCCAAAGTCCAAACTCAGTGTCTGTAGATAACGTATGTCAAATGTATATATTTGTAATTATATATAACTATATATATTCTTTTAAACTATATATACATATACTTTATGTATGTAATCTGTAGTTTATGGTTGAGAGAGATTAGAGTCAGGGAGGATATTATCAAATGAGATGCAAAGGGCAATAGCAGTTTGAATGCAAATGAAGGAATATACTTCAGTGGAGGAGCTGCAGGTATGCTTTAGGGACTAAGAAGGGGAAGGAGAAAGGAAAGAGTTAAAAATAGTCTTGTTTCTATGACTCTCATTAACTGGGATAAAAAAAAAAATAACACAGGACCATTCAGCTTTGAGTGGGGGGTGAGAAGAGGAGAGGATGACTTTGATTTCAAACAAGTTAAACTTGTATTACCTGGGGAACATCTTGGTGGACATGTTGGTTGACTGTTGGAAATACAGATCTGAGGCTTAGAGAGAAGAGCAGGAGAGGTGAATTTGAGAGTCGTCAGCATTAAGTGATACTTGAAACCTCTGCTGGAATGAATGAAATTGCCCTGGGAGCAGATAAGGAAAATGAGGCTTCAGTGAAGCCTGATAAAGTTTATTAGAAGGGTAGGAAGGGAGGAGAGATTCTTATCTCAGAAGGCCAGGAGATTTTTTGATGTCAACAGCTAGAGAGAGAGAGAGCAGGATAAGGATCGGATAAAGGCTCTTGGTGATTGTGAGCGACCCTTGAGAGTGTGTCTCTCTGATTATCATGTCTTCTTAAGAAAATGTTTTGTAATTTTCATTGTTTGCATATCATGTTATAGTCATCAATACAGTATTTGTTGAAAGGCCTTTTGTTGAGATTTATTGTTTTGATTTCCAAAAATTCCCCTGTGCTTTGCTTTTGGTTTTTAAAGTAAAAGTCAGTCGTACTTTAATCCACTGAGCCACCCAGGCGCCCCTCAGTCGTACTTTAAATAAAAACATTTTTAAGTAAGAATCAATTCTTTTTTTTTTTTTTTTTTTTAAAGATTTTATTTATTTATTTGACACTCAGAGATCACAAGTAGACAGAGGCAGGCCGAGAGAGAGGAGGAAGCAGGCTCCCCGCCGAGCAGAGAGCACTGATGTGGGGCTCGATCCCAAGACCCTGGGATCATGACCTGAGCCGAAGGCAGAGGCTTCAACCCACTGAGCCACTCAGGCGCCCCAAGAATCAATTCTTTTTTTTAAAATATTGCATTTATTATTTGAGAGAGAGAAAGAGAGCACAAGAAGGGAGGTGGGGGAAAGGGACAGAGACAGAGAGAGCAGCAGATTCCCTGCTGACCTTAGCTGAAGGCAACTGTTTAACTGACTGAGCCTCTAAGTAAAAATCTGTTTTTTGTGGAGTGGTAGCAGAAAGCCATAATTTGGTGTGAGAACTTTTGTTTGGAAATAAGTTTACTTTCATTAAGAGAGAAAATATCTACATTTAATAGCAGTTTTTTTCCCCCTTTTATACATGGGAAATTCAAAGTAAACTTCATTTGTATGTACCCTTTAAAGTTGAAAAATGGTTTTCATTTATGAATTTTTATGTTTTTGTAGTTTAACATTTTCTTTTGTCATTAACTCATAAAGTTGGGTTGTTGCTTTTTTAAAAAAAAATCTGAGCTATTGAAAATTGGGTTCAATCAATTATTTTTAACTCTTGGTTGCCAAATTGTAGATTAAACAGTGCCGTATTATTTTCTGAAAGTGAAATTTGAACTTGAGAGAACATCTTTCAAACTTAAGAAGATCTGAGAATGTATGCTGGTCAAATATAGTTTTATTTATTTTTTTTTTTTTAAAGATTTTATTTATTTATTTGACAGACAGAGATCACAAGTAGGCAGAGAGGCAGGCAGAGAGAGGAGGAAGCAGGCTCCCTGCTGAGCAGAGAGCCCGATGTGGGACTCCATCCCAGGACCCTGAGATCATGACTTGAGCCGAAGGCAGCGGCTTAACCCACTGAGCCACCCAGGCGCCCTCAAATATAGTTTTAAATGTTCATCATCATTAGCCATCAGAGAAATTGAAATCAAAACCACACTGAGATACCACCTTATACCAGTTAGAATGGCCAAAATTAACAGGATAGGAAACAACAAGTGTTGGAGAGGATGTGGAGAAAGGGAACCCTCTTACACTGTTGGTGGGAATGCAGCTTGGTGCAGCCACTTTGGAAAACAGTGTGGAGATTCCTTAAAAGATTAAAAATAGAGCTACCCGGGGCACCTGGGTGGCTCGGTGGGTTGGGCCTCTGCCTTCGGCTCAGGTCATGATCTCAGGGTCCTGGGATCGAGCCCCGCATTGGGCTCTGCATCGGGCTCTCTGCTCGGTGGGGAGCCTGCTTCCCCCTCTCTCTCTGCCTGCCTCTCTGCCTACTTGTGATCTCTCTGTCTGTCAAATAAATAAATAAAATTTAAAAAAATATAGAGCTACTCTATGACCCTGCAGTTGCACTACTGGGTATTTACCCCAAAGCTATAGATGTAGTGAAAAGAAGGGCCATATGTACCCCAGTGTTCATAGCAGCAATGTCCACAATGACCAAACTGCAAAGAACCAAGATGCCCTTCAGAAGATGAATAGATAAAGAAGATCTGGTCCATATATACAATAGAATATTACGGAGCCATCAGAAAGGATGAATACCCAACTTTTGTATCAACATGAACGGGACTGGAGGAGATTATGCTGAGTGAAATAAGCAGAGAAAGTTAGTTATCATATGGTTTCACTTACTTGTGGAGCATAAGGAATAACATGGAGGATGTTAGGAGAAGGAAAGGAAAAGTGAATTGGGATAAATCAGAGGGGGAGACAAACCATGAGAGACTGAACTCTGAGAAACAAACTGAGGGTTTTGGAGGGAAGGGTGGTGGGGCAATGGATGAGCCTAGTGGTGGGTGTTAAGGAGGGCATGTAGTGCATGGAGCAGTGGTGTGGTGTGTAAACAATGAATCTTGAAACACTGAAAAAAATTAAATAAAATAAAAATATATAGTTTTTTAAAAGATTTTATTTATTTATTTGACAGAGATCACAAGTAGGCAGAGAGGCAGGCAGAGAGAGAAGGGGAAGCAGACTCCCTGCTGAGCAGAAAGCCCGATGGGGGGCTCGATCCCAGGACCCTGAGATCATCACCTGAGTCGAAGGCAGAGGCTTAACCCACTGAGCCACCCAGGCGGCCCCAAAATATATAGTTTTAAGAGCTTGTTTTTAATTTTTTTTTTTTTAAGATTTTTTATTTATTTCACAGAGAGAGAGAGGTCACAAGTAGGCAGAGAAGCAGGCAGAGACAGAGAGAGGGGGAAGTAGGCTCTCTGCTGAGCAGGGAGCCTGACGTGGGGCTCAATCTCAGGACCCTGGGATCATGACCTGAGCCGAAGGCAGAGGCTTTAACCCACTGAGCCACCCAGGCGCCCCTTGTTTTTAATTTTTAATTGAATAATATATGAATTTTTTTCTTTTTGTTGTGGTATTACAGATAATCCTAATTAATTTTGACTACTGACTCCCTCCCCTTCCTAGAAGTAATAATATGGGGCATAATATTTTATATGAGGCATCTTCATATGCCAGGTAGTTAGTGCAAAAACCCGATTAAATAGATCAGTTAAAAACTTGAGACCTAGGAACTATGGTCAACATAGTTGACCATAAATTATGTATTTAAACTAAGACCTAGGAACGTAACAATATGGGGCATAATATTTTATATGAGTCATCTTCATATGCCAGGTAGTTAGTGCAAAAACCCGATTAAATAGATCAGTTAAAAACTTAAGACCTAGGAACTATGCAATAAAAAAGAAAGGAAATGGGGCACCTGTGTGGTTAAGTGGGTTAAGCCTCTGCCTTCGGCTCGGGTCATGGTCCCAGGGTCCCGGGATGGAGCCCTGCACCAGGCTCTCTGCTCAGCGGGGAGCCTGCTTCTCCCTCTCTCTCTGTCTGCCTCTCTGCCTACTTGTGATCTCTTTCTCTTTGTCAAATAAATAATAAAATCTTTAAAAAAAAAAAAAAAAGATAGGATGTTGCAAAAATACCAAATGACATATTGTCCTTAGGTATAGTGTCTTCTCTTGAAAGAAAAAGAGAAGAGAAAAATTTTATATGTGAATGCATTTCCATTTCCAGTGAGACTAATAATGTGAAAATTAAAACATATATTTTACCTTATATGTATTTTCTAGGTATTTTAGTTTAAGAGAGACACACTCTCTCAAATAACTAAACTGTGGTTATCTTAGTAGACTTTGGCAACTTTTTTCTTTACCCTTGGTTCATAACAGTATAAGAGAATAAATTACTGGGATATCAGACCTGAATTCCATTCATGACTCTGTCATTTACTAGCTGTGTGACCTTAAAAACGTAGCTTTACCTTCTTAGGCCTGGTTTATCTATAAAATAAAGCTGAGTTTAAGATTGCTCAGGTCTTTTCCAACTCCTTAATTTGTAAATTTTGCTGGCATTTAGCTCTGAAGTTAAACTTAATTGTTTAAAAATTGCCTAAGACTGCACTTTCATATCCGTTTGCATAGGGTCAGTATCAGCTATCTATTGCTACATAACAAACCATTCCAGTATTTGATGGCTTAATACATCAGCCATTTATTTGGCCATGATCCTGAGGGTTGTCACTTTGGGCTGAGCTCGGCTGGTCTCACCTGGGGTCACCGATGTACAGTTATCTGGGAGATTGACTGGACTGAATGGCCTGCCTCCTGTGTCTCATGGCTGGTACTGGCTATTATCTGGGTCTTCCTTTCCACAAGATATTGGTGTTTTAAGAGGCTGAACCCTACTGCCCAGGTGTTTATTAAGATTCTGCTTGCATCACATTTGCTGATGTCCCATTTGGCAAAAGCAAATGATATGGTCAAACCCAGAGTCTGTGGTAGAGGGGACCACACAGTGGCATAGACCAAGGAAGTATGGTTTATTGGAGACCATTGATATACTGGACTGCTACCACAGAGAACAAAAGGTATCTACCTAAACTCTATTCCCGAGTCATCAGAGTTTTGCTATTGACTGAACTGCTATTGTTGACTATCTGCCAGACTTTGTCTTCTGGTCCTTTTTTATCCTCTATAGGCAGTCACAGTTGTCACTGCTTTTATCTGCTCTTTCAGCCATTTCTACTAATGTCCACATAGAACAGGACTGTTAAGATTTGCCAGTTGGTGATCTGTATCAGGATGAAATTTCCAAGGATATGTTGTGTCTAAAAATGGGGCCCAAATATAACACAGCTTTTACAGATGGCAAAAAAATTCTGCTTAGAAGTGGTGCTGGAAAGCTGAGAATACTTTTTTTTTTTTTAACTTAGAGACCAAGAGAGATGGTTTCTGTGCCCACAGTTCCTTCATTTCTTACGGTGTTTCCTCTCCATGTCTTATTTTAAGGAACCAATACAGCATCTGGTGTGTGTATGTGTATGTATTTATGTTCCGTTTAAGCTCTTGCTGTCTGTGAGTTTGTCAGGACAGTGGGGAAATGAAAGAGTACCTTTAAATTGTTGGGTAGTTTGTTCCTGGGAGATTTTGTTGCTGTTGTTGTGTTTGTTTTTTTTGTTTTGTTTGTTTGTTTGTTTTTAGTGGTTGATTTCTTTCTTTTTTTTTTTTTTAAGATTTTATTTATTTATTTGAGAAAGAGAGACAGTGAGAGAGAGCATGAGCGTAGAGAAGGTCAGAGGGAGAAGCAGACTCCCCATGGAGCTGGGAGCCTGATGTGGGATTCGATCCTGGGACTCCGGGATCATGACCTGAGCTGAAAGCAGTCCAACCAACTGAGCCACCCAGGCATCCCTAGTGGTTGATTTCATAGCCACTAAATAATGATTTAACTTTGTTCAAAATGGTAAACACTAAACTATCTTTGGGACCATCAGAGGCACAAAATTCAGGCAGCTAATCAGAGAAGGGTTTCCCTCTGAGAAGACAAGAACCATTCAACTCTTTTCATGATAGCGAGTACCGTGGATGCATGAGATCTGAAATAGGAGGAAGAAGGTACTTGGCTTCTGGGAATTTTTGCCTATGAACTAAGAGAGTATTCTCTTTTGGGAAAGGCATCTGTGACAGAGAAGGTGTATATCCAATGATATGAATTGTGAGTCATAAATGGAATAGATAGATTCCTACTCTAGGTTTTAGAGGCATAACTGGTGAAGTATACTTTGGGGGAGTCTGGAAATCACATCAACATTTAAAGCACTGTGCCATTGTGATTAGTTGTTGAAATGAGTAAATGAATCAGTCAAACCAGTAAACTTCCACATAAACTTTTTAATTTTATTTTATTTTATTTTTCTTATTTATTTATTTATTTATTTGACAGAGAGAGATCACAAGCAGGCAGAGAAGCAGGCAGGGGTGGGGCAGGCTCACTGCTGAGCAGAGAGCCCAATGTGGGGCTCATTCCCAGGACCCTGAGACCATGACCTGAGCTGAAGGCAGAGGCTTACCCCACTGAGCCACCCAGGTGCCCCCCAAATAAACTTTTTTAAAAACCCTGGGAGCTTGCTTTGGTGATACTTTTAATATCAGCACATATACACACATGTATATTTGCATATATAGTCATAAATTATGTATAAATTTAAAAATCCTGAAAATTGTAGGATAGGGCTCTTAACCAGGAATCTGCCAGTTAGTTTCTGGATGGTGAGTAAACTCTTTTAAAATTATGTGCCAGATAACACCTGTGCATTTTTTCTGGGGAGAGAACACAAACAATACATAGATACCAAGATTCTTTTTTTTTTTTTTTTTTTTTTAAAGATTTTATTTATTTTATTTGACAGAGAGAGAGATCACAAGTAGGCAGAGAGGCAGGCAGAGACAGAGTGGGAAACAGGCTCCCTGCTGAGCAGAGAGCCCGATGTGGGGCTCGATCCCAGGACACTGAGATCATGACCTGAGCCGAAGGCAGCGGCTTAATCCACTGAGCCACCCAGGCGCCCCAGATACCAAGATTCATAATGGGAAAGAACTTCAGCTATGGGATTTATAGATCTATTTCTGTAGGTACATGTGTGAGTATATATGTATCAAACTGTTACACATTGCCTTAATGTTTATACCTGAAGTGAAATCAGTGGTAAATGGAACTGCTTGAACGAATTATATTAATCATGATTTATTGTGATATGAGATATTTAATACTTTGTCATATTCTATATTCTAAGCCATTCCTGGTATTGTATTGATTTGTCAGGGATTTGATAAAATCTGTAGGTAAAATGTATCAAGAGATTTGTACAATTTGACTCTTAACCTAAATATCTTCAATAGTATAAAGAATATTTTGGTGTTGAGTTAGTACCTAAATTGGCTTTTAGTTTATATTTGGTACTGGAAGAATTTCTGTTTTCCCATCATTTTGTATCTTAAATTTAACCAAACAAAGGCTGAAGTATATTATTTTCATGATGCCGTTTCTTAACAAAATTTGAATGAATTATAATTCCATATATTCACAAGAAGATTTTGGCCTTTACATTAGATTTCATCCAGTATATTTTAAAGGAAGTTGGAAAGATTTGTGCTTATTGTGAGGCCAGTTTATTAATTTTAAAAATTTTATGTGTTTTAAGCTTTATGTGTTACTAGATCTAGTTTACTATTTTTCAGTTGTTCTCTTTTGGGTTGTATATTAATACAGTTGCTTCTCTAAAAAAAATATTTGTAGCTGTGTATTTTAATGTTTTCCTTAAAATTACATGTATATAGATAATGTTTGTAGTTTGAGTTCCAGGTCATGAAACGAAAGATAAGCTTATCAAAATTTTAATGTGGTTAAATTTTTTTGACAACAATTTTTTAATTGAGGTGTAATTCACTTGCCATAAAACTCACTCTCTTAACATACAATGCACACATCGTATATATTCACAGATTTGGGGAACCATCACCACTGCCTAATTCCAGAATAGAATTTTAAAGGTTTTTCTGGGTTTGTTTTCTTGTCCTGTCCTTCCTTTCCACTTGATACACAAAAAGTTGGTATATCTTGACAGAAAATTTGTTACTGTCCTAAAAGTTTTCAAATGTGGAACTAAAAGACCAAGATAGAAGAGAAAGGAAATGAAGTATAATTAGGGCCCTTAAAGCAAAAATTCTTATTTTATAGAAGAAAGCGTACTTTGACTTTGACATACATCTTTTGTTGAAGCTTTGGTGTAGAATCTTGAAATAAATTGTCAGTCATATGCAAAATCTATGTCAGTTTCTTAAAACTTGAATTGAGGAAGGAAATGCTTTGTACCAACATGGCAAATACTTCATTATAATAAGAACATTTCTGTTTCTTCCTCTCATACAACTTTGTTCATTGTACTATATCTTTCTCTGAGAGGTGGAAACTCTTTCGGGAACTGCCCTGATTTTGTGTGTGTGTGTGTGTGTGTGTGTGTGTGTATTGAAGCAGCGTTGATAGTGTTTTGATAAAAGCAGATTTTAAAATTACTGTTTTAATCTTCCATAATTTTCAAGCCATTTTTCAGTATTGTTAGTGATGTATGATACTGTTTTTCTTTTAATTGAAACTTGTGAACTCTTTTTTTAAATTTTTTAAGATTTTATTTATTTATTTGACAGACAGAGATCATAAGTAGACAGAGAGGCAGGCAGAGAGAAAGGGAAGCAGGCTCCCCACTGAGCAGACAGCCTGATGCAGGGCTCCATCAAGGACCCTGGGATCATGACCTGTGCTGAAGACAGAGGCTTTAACCCACTGAGCCACCCAGGCGCCCCTTATGAACTCTTATTAAATGGAGATATGTCTCCCTAAATATACGGTTTATTCATTGTGTTAACTGGTTGGGAGGATTAGTTTGCACTATCATTGTATATTGCTTTTTACATGGGATGTATTGTGGGTGAGAATGTGAATCTGAATAAGTACTCAAAAATGCAGTTGCTTGTAAATATAACTAAGTTTTTGTCAAATCCCCAGTGACCCAGAAAAGGGTCTGCCAAGGGAAAGGGGGAAATGAAGCACTTTTTCATTCCTTAGAATATAAAAAACTCCTTGACCAAAAATCTGTCGCAGAGTTTTGAGACCCATTAAAACAAAAGTTTAATGAGGAAAAAAAAATACTTTATAAAAATGGATTTTTTCTAGTCAATAGGTACAAATTATTTTAAAATATTATCTGTAGAGTATTATACATTATAGTGCTAATGATGATACAAAAAATGTTTTCCTTATATTTTTTCCCTGTAGGAAAAGTAGCCATCAAAAAAGAAGATTTGTGTAACCACAGTGGCAAAGAAACCTGGTTTTCACTACAGCCTGTTGATTCCAATTCGGAGGTTCAGGTAAATATTAAGGCTTAGCTGATGTGAGAGACTGTCAGCATACAGAAAGTAAGTGGAAAACAAACTATACTAGTTTCTGTAGACAGTGCTTGTCATACATTAGTTTAAATTCTGGTAACAAATATTATAGACCTTTACGTAAAATGTAACTGGAAAGAAATGCCTTGTCACATGAATTCAAAAACAATGCACATTGTGGGTGGGTGTCTGAGTTTGGGGAGGTTATACTGGGGGGACATTTCCTGTTTTAGTTCTTTTGTTTGAGTCGCAGTGACAGATTATTAATTTTTTTTAAGATGGGAAAATTTTTTAAGAGAAAAAATGTGTTTTATTAATTCTGACTTTGAGGAGAGTCCTAGAAGTCTGTGATTTCATCTCTTCTAACCAGGATGTTCTGTTTACTCTTTTAATAAACTAGTCTTGGGAAAATGTTATTCATTCAAACCATGCTTGAGCCCACCTTGCAGAGCCTTTCATTCTTACACCCACTCTTCCTGTTCCTCACCTTTCTATTTGAAAAGATGTCATTACTCTTTTTAAAGCTCTTCTTTCCTCTTGCCAAAATAAGAGGTCTTACAGATCTATATGTGAATAAAGATGTATGTTTAGCCAAGTAGCTTAACTTTCTGTTTGTTTTTGAAAGTCTGAGTTGCTCTTAGAAATTGTTATTTCTATCTAAAAGGAGTCCTTTTTTTTTTCCCCCCAAGATTTTATTTATTTATTTGACAGGCGGAAATCACAAGTGGGCAGAAGCAGGCAGGTGTGGGGGGGAGGCAGGCTCCCTGCTGAACAGAGAGCCCCACTTGGGGCTCAATCCCAGGACCCAGGGATCATGACCTGAGCAGAAAGCAGAGGCTGTAACCCACTGAACCACCCAGGCACCCCTAAAGGGAATCCTTTTTTTGGTAACTGTTTATTTATAAAATACGGTAAGGATTGTGAAACCATTGTGAAACCTGAAGACGACATACTGCAAGCAGAATTCTTCCTCTCAAAGAAGTTAAAATTTGCCACTGTGACTCAAACAGAAGTTTAAGACAAGAAAAAAGTGCTGCATATACACCCACAGATATTTGCAAATAAAGTGCCTGTGTCTCTGTGTCCTCCTAATGTCTCAAGCATTCTCTTTAATTAAATTCTCAAAAACTTAAGTATTTGTATATAAAACCCCTTCTTAAGTACAAAATACAATTGAAACTTTTGTTCACTCGACCTCATTTTAATGTTCTTTTCTTCCCATTTGGCAATAACTGAAATTCACATCACACTTAGCCACTATTGTGTACAACCCAGGTGAGAGGCAGTTTGACAAAATAGAAAAGCTTTTACACTAGAAGTAAAAAAATTTAGGTCCTAATTTTCATATGTGGTTACTTCACTGACCTTGAATTTTAGTTGTATAGAATGGAAATGAAAGTTGCAATGTTGACTTGTATGATTGAGAGAATTAAGTGAAATATCTTTAACAGCAGTTGTGAAAGCTGTCAGTTGCTACACATATGTAAAATACCTGTCTACTGGCAGTCGCTCAGGTGGTCCTTTCCATTTCCATAAAATAACTTTACCCAAAGGCAGATAGGAAAGTTTTAAAGTAGCAGTTTTCCTTTTTAATTATTTTAACAGAAAGTAAGATAAGGGGGTTACTGGGTGACTCAGTCATTGGGCGTCTGCCTTTGGTTCAGGTCATGATTCCAGAGTCCTGGGATCAAGCCCCACATCGGGCTCCCTGTGCACCAGGAGGCCAGCTTCTCCCTCTCCCACTGTCCCTGCCTTTGTTCCCTCTTTTGCTGTGTCGGTTTGTCAAATAAATAAATAAAATCTTTAAAAAAAAAAAAAAAGTAAAATAAGAAAAGGCATTAAGAATTTGGTATAAAATGAAATTTGAGGATTATTTTAAGATGTAGTTTATTGAAGTTCCAATAAAAATATAAACATAAACTTGCTAAAAGATTTAAGGCCCCCAACTCTCAAAAAGTAGAAATCTCTCTAGACTATTCTGTGTAATTCTTGGAGATGGTATTAGAGATTAGTATTGGATGATAAGCTTTTATTTAGTGATATATGTAAAGCTCATCTCTGAAACATAAAAATTCTGGAAATAACACTTGATTGTAGAGATAATGTCAGCATTTTTTATTTGATATAAGTGATTTTCGTGACCATGAGTTATTAACCTTTACATGTCTTTTGCTTAAATGATAATTAGTAAGTTTGAATTCTTTAAAAATAAATTTTAGGAGGAAGAGTACTTCAGTGGGTGGGAGGGATACAGAACACCTTTCAAGTTAATATGGTACTATTGGAAATGTTGTTCAACCCCAAAACTGATCTAGAAATACCACATTAACTTTGTGAGCCTAGAAAAGGTAGAATAAGCAGCCTATGATTCATACACATCCTGCTTTTTAATAAATTTGTTCACTTGGATAAAGTTTATAAAATTTTACAAAAATATGGAAAGAATAGCAGTTGGTGGAGCCATAATAGAAAGCTATGGAAAGAATTGAGTTCAGTAGGAATTCCACCTAATAATTACTATTAGTGATTAAACGGTATATATGAAGCACAGTATTACGTACTTAATGTACATTTTTTCATTTAATCTTCAGAAAAGCATTATGAGGTGTAGGTAGCATTACCGCATTTTATAAATACAGAAAATGGATTGAAAGAGGTTAAATGACATCTCCAAAATCAGAGCTTTTAGGTGATGAAGCTGTGGTTTCAATAGTGATCTAGTCTGAGTCTAAAATTCCTAACCACAGTGCTTTACTGCTTTTCACTCTTGTAGTTTTGATCGTGAAAAGGCTTCAGCATATTATTAGGAGGGGACACATCAAGTATAAGGATCAGAAGCCTACTCAAATTAGCTCCAAGAAAAAGGGAGGGGCATTTGAAAGTTCCTGGGGAACTTGTTGGTATAATTGCAAGAACTTCAGTATGCTCAGTAAGAGCTGACATTTACTGAGGAGCTGCCTTTGAGGTGGAGGTCAGGTATTTATTTATTACAACAATAAACTAGATACAGTTCACAGAGTCAAAATTGTTTATAAGAAGATTGTAATTTCTCATAAAGTATCCTGAAATATTGGGTGGTTTGTTTGTTTCTGCTTGATCACTACATAAAATAATTGGCTTGTTCGGCTCAGGTCATGATCCCAGCGTCCTGGGATCGAGTCCCACATCGGGCTCCTTGCTCGGCGGGGAGCCTGCTTCTCCCTCTGCCTCTGCCTGCCATTCTGTCTGCCTGTGCTCGCTCTCTCCCCCTCTCTCTCTCTGATAAATAAATAAAATCTTAAAAAAAAAAAAAATAATTGGCTTGCATTTGGGACCAAATAAAAAATATATATTGTATTTTTACACTGTGGACTTCAACTCAATGCAGCCTTAGATACTGCAAGGGGCACCTGGGAACTGAGATCCCCTGATTGATTTCTTCCCACTTGTTTGCTCACTGTGCTTATTGAGTAGAAGTACTCAACTGTTTAAATAGTGTTTTTTCCTCTCTCTCATTTTGTAAAATGAATAATTAATATTCTCTCTCTGTTTTGTCCTGTCATTTTAATATTATTCGCTTTGCAAAATGAAAAGGAAAAAACATTAATGATGATATTCCCTTGTATTTTTGTACATCTGATGAGATTATGTCTTTCTCACTTCTGCTTCTCTTTAATCTCTTGTTGACAGCTAAAAAAAAATGCCCACATCAGTCTTTGAGTTTACATGACCATACAGCCCCTCACTTTCTGAGATCTAATTTAGTTTTCTGCCACAATTTAGAGAATTTGACCCAACTAGGGTCAGATGTCTGCTGCATTCTAATTGGTATGATGGGGGTGAAGGGGTAAAGTCACTGTAGTGCAGTCTGTTCTGGGGCTTTGGGAGGCATGATCCCTAAGAAAGGGGTTTAAGTAAAGGAAATGATTGGCATATCTACTTCAGAAGGGAAGAAGATGTTTCATTTCCTAGCTCTACTACTAATTGTCATTTGTATCTAAAACAGTTGCTAACCTATTGTTGTCTGAGGCATGAGAACTTCAGTGTATAGGATTCCCTTCAGTTCTGAAGTTGTAGGGAAGTAACATGCAGAATGTAATTTAGCCTTGAATTGAAAAGATCCCAATAGTAGGAAAAAACGGGTTTTATACCAAAACAGTTGAAAGTTACAAAGAACACTAAACCTCTTAACTTGGACTGTTTCCCAAATCCTTTATTATTGCTGTTAATAATGTCAGTTATTTTCAGTTTTCTTTCCAGACATTCAAGACATTATCAATATTTCATGAGTGCATTTTCCTACACTTCTTTTTCTGTTCTTTTTTTGTTTTTGTTTTGTGGTTATTCCCTGTATATTGAAACATTCTCTTCTGAACCCACTCTGATCTGCCTTCATACCCCACAATGAGCCAGAGGGAGAGCACAAAGGGCTCTCATTAATGTTACCCATGAGATTGTGTTAATAAGTCTGGTGGACATTTTTCAGTCCTCCTCATATATGATCTTTCAGTAGCTTTTCATAATGTTGACCATTCCTTTTTGAAGCAGTCTTTTCCTTAATTTCTGGTTGTGGTTACTGTCCTACTTCACTTGGTGTTCTTTCTACTATTCTTTGCCACACAAATGAAGTTAATTTGGATTGTGTTGGTGCCTCTATTTATACGTCCTCTTTTGGCTTCAGTTATCTGCAACCATGCTGTTAGCTGTATAGTGCTGGAACTCACAACAAACATGAAATATTTTTCCTTTCTTTAGTTCTTAAGTACTGTGATAAAGAGCATGCCTTCACATAAGACTGATCAAACCACATCTCTTATATGGAGAGTTGGTACTCTTATTAGGGCTGTATGTCTCACATAACTTGTACAAGCAGTAAATCTAGATATGCTATCAGTCATGTCTTCGAATTACCTCATTACCAACAAGCTTATCTTGAACTTCTGGATCATGCTGTAAGTTATTGATTGTTTTATGGTTACTGTTTTTTTTAGTATGTCCTCTCCCCTACCTATTTAAACAAGTGTTAAAAATAACATATGCAGTGATTATACCTAATAATACATACATCTGTTTTTTTAACATGCCTGATTAAAATATAATGAATGTAAAGGTGTAATTCATTGTTTCATGAAGAAACTTCATTTGTAAATTTGTAAACATGAAATAACAAAGGAGCCATTCTAGATTGTGATAAGTTAAGTCTTCACAGAGGAAAAACAGATTCCTCCGTAAATAAGAGAGATTAAGTAAATCCTTTATTTTGTTTTTCATCTGCTAGTCAGTTGTGTCCAAAATGATCTTATAGCTAATTACTATATATGAAAATATGTGGAAATTACAAAGTTGGGATTCCCCCCCCGAATGAAGAAAATTTCTCACCAGTCGAAATAATACTGAGTTCTTTTATGTGGAATGGTTACTATAATTCAGTGTTTTGTGATAAAAACTTAAAAAAAAAAATAAAAGCCTAGACCGAAGTGTGTGCATTGGGTTTTTCCCAGATACCTATAATACATCTGAATTTCCCAAACTGTATGCAGAAATTCATATGATATCTTCTATATGGTACTATTAAAATGATCACAGATTTTTCGGTGTGAACTTTTATAAAAGTATTTGAAGTAAAGCTAGCATATTATGAAACCTTCAGACCGTGCCAGAGTAATATAAGTTCCTAAATATGCTGTCTAGTATAAATTAATGTGATATAATTGCATGTATCAACCTAATGTAGTCATTGCTATAAAAGGCATGTAGTATTATAATAGTTCCTAAAAATTTGGTTTACTTTAAATAAAACGTTTAGAATACAGTGCCAAGTAATTTGGTCTTCCAATATTTCCCGACATATGAAAGTAACTTTCATCATTGAACCTCCCTTAAGAGATTGGATAATAAGAATGCAGTTGTGGGGTGATGGATGTTGGGGAGGGTATGTAGCTGTGGTGAGTGCTGTAAATTGTGTAAAACTGATGGCTCACAGACCTGTACCGTTGAAACAAACAATACATTGTATGTTAATTTAAAAAAAGGAAGCAGTTGTGGACCAAATCACATTGCATGTTTATCATCAAGCATAGTTCTTGTCAGAATCTTGTAGTTGCTTCGTTCTAGCTAATGTCTCCTTTTTTTCTAGTTGCTTTTAAGATTTTCTTTTGATCTTTTGCTTTTACTAGTTTTACTATGCTCTGCCTACTTATGGTTTTCTTAATGTTTTTTCCTGTGGGTGTTCCTAGGGGCTCTTAAATCTCTACCTTGATGTCTTTGGTTTTGGAAAATTCCAGGCAATTATTTCTTTATTTTTTTTTCCTTCACTATTTTTTCTGTCTTCTCTTCTGAGACTCCCATTATATGAATAATAGACCATTTTCCTATGTTTCTTATGTCTCTTATGCTCTCTCCCTATCTGTGCTTCTTTGTGGATATTTGCCACTGACTAATCTCCCATTTCACCAATTCTTATTTTGGCTATGGCTCATTCATTGTTAAATACATCTTCATTTTGGTTATTTTGTTGCCCAGTTCTAAACTTTTCATTCGATAAACTTCTTCAGATTTTTTGCTGGGTTTTTCATTTTGTTGTCTACCTTAAAAAAATGTAAGCATCTATCTTAACTGCCTCTTGTCAGTTAACTCCAGCATCTGCATCTCCTGCTTTTTGTTGGTTTTTGTTTTCATTTTGTTTTTTGGTGTATGGTCTTGTATGGCATGCTTCATAATTTTTGATGGAATGCTAGACATTTAAAAATATGAAATATTTTAGAGATAATTTGAAGCTGTGGATGACAAGGTCTTTTTTTTCCTTCAGAGAAGATTTACTTACTATCTACAGGTGATCACCTCAATCTAGTTAGAGATTCAGCTGATTTTAGGCCAAGTTTTAGTTTTTGTAAAGGCTGGTCAGTGTTGTTCACACTTACTCCTTAGGCATAGTCTTTCAGAGATTGCAGCAGAAAGCCTGCCGTTTTGCCAGTGGCACTCTACCTTGGTGGACCCTGGACTCCAGTTTTTATATCCCAGCGTCATTAGACTGTAGACTGTTTTATTTAAGTTCTTCAGCCTTTCAAGCCACTGCTGAAGTTAGGGAGTCTCATGCAACAAGCTTCTTCAGATGCCCCACCAGCAACATCTACTTATATCTCATTGGCCAGAATTGTATGATATGACTGTCCCTGGTCACTGTCACCTGGCTTCAGAGGAGACTAGGAAATGTTTTGCTGAACTCAAAACTACCCTGTCCAAAAAACAAAAACAACCCCCAGAAAAACGAAAACCACCAAACTTGTTTTGCTACAATCCAGATCTATAAAATGGTAACAGATATAAATGAAACTAAACTTTTGTGTGAATGTATTAAGGAATTCTAAATATTTTTTCCTAAAATGTTGATAGATTTGGGCTTCTAACACTAAGAAGTAGCTTTAAATAATTTTTTAAAGTTTTGTTTTGTTTTGTTGTGTTTTGTTTTTGCTAAATACCAGGACACATTGGTAGTAGAAATTTTAAAAATCTGGGTGAGCAAAAAATTCTGAAATCCTACCAACCAAAGTTAACTTCTAGCAATATTTTAGTAGATGACCTTATAGTAAATTTATATAGTAATATATATAGTACATTTTATTTTTACAGATTAACATTATATTATACAACCTGATTTGTATCTTACTACTTTTACTAAGTATCATGTATATATTCCCATGTTTAAAGTATACAGTGAGGTAGTGTTTTACAGTTTAGAAATTATAATTTCCTTGATTTAGTTCGTAGTGCTTTTTCATTTTAGTGTCCTACCCTAATAATAAATGTCTTGTATCCTGTCTACACTCTTTTCTTGACCCAATTAAATATACAGTTACGTTATTGTTGACTAATACCAAAGGAAAGGTCTTTTTTTTTTTTTTTAATAGATTTTATCCATTTATTTGACAGAGAGAGAAATCACAAGTAGGCGGAGAGTCAGGCAGAGAGAGAGAGAGAAGCAGGCTCCCGCTGAGCAAAGAGCCCGATGCGGGGCTCGATCCCAGGACACTGAGATCATGACCTGAGCCGAAGGCAGTGGCTTAATCCACTGAGCCACCCAGGCGCCCCAGGAAAGGTCTTTTTAACAGAGAGTAGGAATAATGAACATAATAGGTAGGCTGTGACTCAGTGATATTGATTCCTGGTAGAATCCCATTAAGTAGATACTTTTTTTTTTCTTTTAATATCTAGACTTTGCTTGATACAGTGCTATGATTTTTAGTTGTGCATGAAATTATTATACTTCTACTCTGTTTTAACAGTTTCTGTTGTTTTAGAAATAGAATAGATTCTAGACATTTCCTGAGACACAGTTGGGAATGCCCTGTTAGCATTAAAATTTCTACCATACCAATACTATACCATACCAATTTCCACCATACAGTTTCTACCATAAAATGCATACATGTTGGGGCGCCTGGGTGGCTCAGTGGTTTGGGCTGCTGCCTTTGGCTCAGGTCATGATCTCAGGGTCCTGGGATCGAGCCCCACATCGGGCTCCCTGCTCCGCAGGAAGCCTGCTTCTCTCTCTCTCTCTCTCTCTCTCTGCCTGTCTCTCTGCCTACTTGTGATCTCTGTCTGTCAAATAAATAAATAAAATCTTTAAAAAAAAATGCATACATGTTAAAATAGTAAAACTGCTTTGAGATTCAAATGTTGATGCAGTTGGCTAGGCTCATTCACTAGGCAAGTGACAGCATAGATGATTCAAAAATCTAGTTGAGAAATATGAAAAATTACTACATATCATGGACTTCTTCTGGATCACTCTTAAATAGCAGGGGTCTTTTTTTTTTTTTTTTTTTTTTTTTTTAAGATTTTAGTTATTTATTTGACAGAGAGAAATCACAAGTAGCCAGAGAGGCAGGCAGAGGGAGAGGGGGAAGCAGGCCTCCCTGCTTAGCAGAGAGCCCGATATTGACCCTGACACCATTACCTGAGCCGAAGGCAGAGGTTTAACCCACTGAGCCACTCTGGTGCCCTAGGGGTAGTGAGTTTTAAAGCAGGATTAATGAAAGACCTATTTCATAAATTTTATATGATTTTATAAATATTTGTGCCTGGACTTTTTTTTTTTTTTTAAGATTTTTATTTATTTATTTGACAGAGAGAGATCACAGGTAGCCAGAGAGGCAGGCAGAGAGAGAGAGAGGGAAGCAGGTTCCCTGCTGAGCAGAGAGCCTGATGCCGGACTCCATCCCAGTACCTTGAGATCATGACCTGAGCCAAAGGCAGCGGCTTAACCCACTGAGCCACCCAGGCGCCCTGTGCCTGGATTTTTAGTGGAAAATTTGCTTGATATAGTTCCAGTTCCACCTAACTGCCAGTTTTGCTCCTACTGTTGCCTTTGTTTCTTTAGAGTTTAGCTTTCTCATGCAGACTTTTGCATTGAGATCCATCAGTCAGTGTTTATTGCTCATCACTTAGTATCCGTCTAACCTTGAGCTTTGTAGTTAGCAGACCTCAGATTCACTCTCATGGAATAAACACCCATAAAATAGTGAGGCTGATTCAAGTTAGATGCCTGTGAAAGAATGTCTAAAAGGGGTTGTTCCAAAGAGGAACAGTAGCTTGATAATGAACTTTCTTACCTCTGATGAAATTACTTAACGTCATCAGCCCCTAGACATCCACAGCCCTGAAATCTCCGCCGTGGCAATTTGTCTTGTCAGCTGGGTGGAGGTAATCCAGGACTGATCTTAACCACTTTAGAATTGCTCATAACCAGTTTAGAATTGCTCATTGCCAGTGGCTGGGTGGAAACCTCAAGCTCTCTATTATATTGTTTCTAAACCTTTGTTTCATGAGTTTATAGTTTACTTTAAATTTATACTATTGAATTTTTTAAAAATCCATTTATTAATAGTTATTGAAGAAAGCACTTACTTATTTTCAGTATCCCATTTTTTCAGTAATGCTTTTGGTTGTATATTGTTATCTTTATTTATTGTCTCCTGAACTAGACTGTGAGCTTCTTGTAAGGAGTGATTGTGTCTTATATATCTGTTGATTCCTGGCCAGTCCTACAGTGCCTGCTAAAATATTATAGATATTCCATGAATCTTTAATTTTCAGAAAACTGTTGACAAATTAAATCTTACTAGCTTTAACTCAGTTTTATTGTTTTAGAATTGTATTTCTCTTGACCTTTAATGATATTGCCTCTGTTCTTATTGATGGTGTATCTTTTCTGGAAAAAACATTCTACATTTTATAATCTGCTAAATCTTCTTAAAACATAAGTACTGTCTTTTTTTTTTTTTTTTAAGCCATGGTAATTGAGATTCATAAATATTCTTTGAACTGGGCTTTAAATTCTTTGATTGGAGTACCATGTCTGATATGAGCATTTGACTTCTAGTTCTACATTGTTGGTTATTAGTCATTTAACAAGTACTTTATGTGGGCAAAGCCATGTGCTAGGGATCACTAAAATATAATTAGTGAACAACTAGATATTATTGGTACCATTGGAAAAAGTACTTACCTTTAGTATTTGGTCAGTAAAATAGACCTTTTTTTTTTTTTTTTTTTTTTTTTCTCATTTTAGGGTAAAGTTCACCTTGAATTAAAACTGAATGAGCTGATAACAGAGAATGGAACTGTGTGCCAGCAGCTTGTTGTACAGTAAGCATATTTCTTTTACCAAAATCAGTTGGAAATAATTCTGCATCATGTATGCTTTGAATCTTAAGACAACACCTTATTTTATATACTTCAGAAACTTTTTTTGAGAAATGAAATTCTGCTGTGTCATTCCTTTATTAAGTTGATTTCCAGTTTGTCTTCTCATAGCCACTCAGGCTGTAATAGGTCATTAATTCGTTCAACTTTATGTATTGAATGTGGGTTAAATGATAGAGATAGGCAGTAGGCTGTTACAGGATCCTGGGTAAGCATAGCTTGTGCTCTGGCAGAATGGAGTTGGAAAGCCTTCCTGGTGGTGGGCCTCTCGAGATACTGAAATTTTAATCACAGAGCTGAGCATTAGGAACCTTGAGACTTAAACTAAATGGCTACCTTGGGATGTACCAGTACTGATTCTTACCTACTTTAAAATACCTCTTTTGCCCTCAAGTCATTTTTTGTGTCTCAGACTTTAATCTTCTAACTTCTCTGGAAGTACAAATTTCCAAGCCAAATCCTCTGCTTTTCTTGTCCATCCAGACTTTTCTTATGTTATCAGCAAACTACTGGATGTCCCTGACTTCTTCTGAATGCTTTTTCTTTGTCTTAACTGATGATCTGAGTATCCCCTGAGTTACTATTTCCTCTACTGCCTTCTCAGTTAGAGGCTGTTTCCTACTGTGCCCACTTACCTTAGGGTGGGGTAAGTGTTCCTCTCCTATTGCTGCTCCAGTCTCTAATTTCTTATCCTTATTATGAACACCCCAGCTCCTTTGAGGCATTTTCCCTCTCTCTCTCCTTCTCTCCTTCTTTCTTCCCCTCTCTTTACTTATTTATATGTATTATATATCTAATATTACTTTTTTTAGAACTCTATTTAAATAAAGGTTGCATATATGCAACATGATCCTTATTAATGTATTAGTGTACTTCCTAAGAATAAGGATATTCTTTTAAATAACTCTAGTACAGTTATCAAATTCAGGAACCTTAACATCATTACACTAAAAGTATAATGTACTTTTATATTCTAATACTTTATATTTTATATTCTAATACTTTAATCTACAGTTATTATATTTACTTTTGTCAACTGTCCCAGTAATATCCTTTAAGATAGTTTTTTTCTCTGCAAGAAAGGATCCAGTCTAAGTTGTATTACATTTAGTTTATGTGTCTCTTTAATCTCCTTAACCCGTAATAATTTTTAGCTTTTCTTTGTGTTTCATGTTATTGAGATTTTTGAAGAATATGGCCAGTTTTGTGGGGTTTTTTTTAATGTTTCTCAGTTTGGATTTACTTACTAAAAACAGCTCAAGATTTGTTTGTAGTATTTTCCCCCAGACTGAGAGCATGTAGTCAAAGTGTTTGAATTAGTCCCTTCCACCACTCCCTCCTTGCTCACTTTGGTTATATGATAACATTTGAAATAGTTGGTTTGTTTGGTCTGTTTACAGTCAGTTTAATGGGGTTTAAACCTCAGACAGGGTCTTGGAAAGGTTCGGGAGGGGAGTAGCCCCAGGCCACGCTGCCAGGGAAGGAGGGGGCAGAAACCAAACAGGAGCCTTCTCAATCCACGATCTGCATCACTATGTCTTCTGCTCCCCTACCAGCTTTTTAAAAATTGGTTTGTCCCTCCCATCCTTGTTATTTACTTTTATTTTTTTTAATATGTAGAATATTAGCATAACTTCAGAAGTCAAAACTCTACTAGAGACATTAGTCAGAGATATGTGTAGTCCTCTCTCCCTACACTCAGCACCAGGAAACCATGACCTGATTTTAGCCCTATAGTTTTTGCCTTTTCCAAAATATCATATGAACAGATTCATGTAATATGTAGGCTTTTGCAGATGGCTTCTTTCACTTATGATAATGCTTTTGAGATTCATCTGCATTGCTGCACATATCCATAGTTAACCTTTTTTAAGGCATTACTTCTTGTCATAACTTGGTATAGATACTGTTATATGACAAAACAATGCATGAAACCCAAATTCATACAGAAGTAGTAGAATCTGGATTTGAACTCTGACAGTTTGATTTTTTTAAGCTTTTCTTCTGAGATAATCATAGGAATTGCAAAGTAGGGAAGGGTCCTGTGTACTTTTCACTCAGTATACCTTATATAACTTATATAAGTTATATCTTATATAACTATAATAAAATTTAAAAACCAGGAAATTGACATTGTGCAGTGTTCAACATATTGTATGTCTTTTATCGTATTTGTAGATTTGTGGTAACTGCCTCAGTCAAGTTACAGAACTGTTCTGTCACCATAAAGATATCCCTTATGCTACCATACTATTATAGTCACACCCACTCCTTCCCTCACTACCATCTGTAACCTTTGGCAACCTCTGATCTATTTCCAGATCTATAATTTTGTCATTTCAAGAACATTATGTAAATGGAGTCTTACCATATATGACCTTTTGAGATAGGCTTTCTTCAATCAGATCCATCCAGTCATGTGTAATTTCTTACAGATAGAATATAGTTGGGTGTCACTTTCTAAAATCCATTCTGCCAATCTCTTTTATTTAGTGAATTTATAGCATTTACTTTTAATGTAATTATGGACGTGTTAAGCTTAAATCTGGCATTTTTTGGTCTGTTTTCTGTTCTCAACTTTTTTTTTTTTTTTTTTTTTAAGATTTTATTTGTTTATTTGACAGAGATTATAAGTAGGCAGAGAGGGGAGGGGATGCAGACTCCCGGCTGAGCAGAAAGCCCAATGTGAGGCTCGATCCCAAGACCCTGGGATCATGACCTGAGCAGAAGGCAGAGGCTTTAACCCATTGAGCCATGCAGGCGCCCCTGTTCTCTACTTTTTTCCTGTTTTCTTTTTCCTCTGGGTTCCCTGAATATATTTTTAGAATTCCATTTAGATTTTTGTGTACTGTTTTTCTATGTGTAGTATATCTCTTTGAATAGTTTTTCTAGGTGTGATTTCTTGGTGTTTTAGGTATTGCATTGTACATGTGTAACTATTAAAGTCTACTGGTATTGCCATTTTTTAGAATAAAGTGTAGAAACCTTACCTTCTTTTAAATCCCTTTTGTAATGTAATTGTCTTATATATTTTCCCTTTGTACGTTGAGATCCACATCAGTGTTAAAATTTTTGCTTCAGCAATCTAATATAGTTTTAAAAAATTAGAAAAGAAGGGAAAACTAAGTTCATTGTATTTACCCATATTTTTGCTCTTTCCATATTCATTTTTTGCTTACTGTTATTTTTGGATTCCTTCTTTGATCACTGTCTTTATGTTTAGAGAATCTCCTTTTACCAGTAGTTCTTTTAGGGTAGGTCCATAAGTGACATACATACTCTTTTAATTTTCCTTTTCCAAGACATTTTAGAATATCTTGATTTCTTTATTCCTGAAGGATATTTTCAGTGGATACAGAATTCTTTATTAACAGCTCCTTTTTTTTTTAGCACATGAAAAATATGTCACTTCCTTTTGGTCTTTATGGTTTTTTAATTCACTGTAGTTATTGTCCTATGCAGGTAATATGCTTTTTCTCCCTGGCTGCTTTCAAGAGTTTGTCTTTGTCTTTCGTCTTCTATGTGTTTCAGTTGGACTGTAAGGTATTTTGGCATAGATTTCTTTGGGTTTATCCTGTTTGATGTTTGATCAGCTTCCTGAATCTGTTTGTCTTTTGCCAATTTGGGGTATTTTTGGCTATTATTTCTTCTAATATTCTATCAGCTCTGTCATCTTTCTCCTCTCCTCTTGAGATTTAAATGGCATTAATGTTAGATCTTCTATTATAATCCCACAGGTCCTGAGGCTCTGTTCTTTTTTTTCTTTTCTTTCTTTCTTTTTTTTTTTTTTTTTTTCTCCAGTCTGTTTTCTCTGTTCATGTTGGGTAATTTCTGTTGTTCTGTCTTTTAGGCTCACTGATATTTCCTCTGTCCCCTCCATTCTACTGTTGAGCTCATCTATCAAGTTTGTTATTTTGGTTTTAAATGTCAGAATTTCCATTTAGTTCTTCTTCATATATTTTATATCTGAGGACTTTCTTTTCCTGATACTTTTATTTCCATTTATTTCAGATGTTTTTGTAAATGCTCATTGAATCATTTTTATGATGGCTGCTTTTAAATATTTGCCAGATAATTCCAACATCCATGTTGTCTCAATGTTTTCATTTGCTGATTTTGTTTGTTTTTTGGTTTTTGGCTTTTTCCATTTAAAGCTGAAGATTGGTATTTTGGTATGATAAGTGGTTTTCAGTTTTACTCTGGACATTTTGCGTATTATGTTATGAGACTCTGGATCTTATTTAAGTATTCTGTTTTAGCCAGACTCCTTGACACTCTCCTAGTAAATGGAGAGGAATTGCCTATTCATTACTGTTAGGTGCAAATAGAAGTCCAGGTTCCTGGGGCACCTGGGTGGCTCAGTGGATTCAAGCCTCTGCCTTCAGCTCTGGTCATGATCTCAGGGTCCTGGGATGGAGCCCGGCATCGGGTTCTCTGCTCAACAGGGATCCTGCCTCGCCCACTCTCTCTCTCCCTGCCTCTCTGCCTACTTGGGATTTCTGTCTGTCAAATAAATAAATAAAATCTTTAAAAAAAAAAAAAATCCAAGTTCCTGACTCATCCTCTGCTGATACCCCTGGAGGAGAAGTGAGAAGAGTTCCTTATTACTGCTGAATGGGAGTGGTAGTTTAGGCTCCCCTTAGTCCTTTCATGTGGCCACTCTGCCTGGCATGGGGAGGAGGGCCTCATTACTGCTCCATTGTGGCCTCCACTGACATGATGGTTGAGAGGATTTAGTAGTTAACCCTGTAGGTGGTGAAGGTCTTGCCTTCCTACTAAGCTTTCTCTGACATCACCCCAGCATGAAGGGAGAGGAGTGCATCATTGCTACCAGGTGGGGATGAAAATGGTCTCTGCTGACACCATTGGGGGAAAGGGCCCATTAGAGCTTGTTAAAGATAGAAGTCTAGGCTCTCTCCTCAGCATTTGGTCTTTGTTGATGGGGGTTTGGGTGGAGCCACAGTATTTTTAATGGCGTTTGATTAGAGTAAGAGGTTTTTTATTTTTTTTAAATGGCTTCTCTCTTAGTAAGCTGCCCAGTTCCTAGTCCTTTGGCTAGAGAGAGCTAGCTGGCTTTTTCTTAGAACACTTTTTGTCTATGCCCACTGGTGGTGTTCTAGGTTGGTGGCTTCTAGCAAGCAGTCTAAGATACATAAAGTACAAAAAAAAAACCCCAGGGAATTCACTCCCATATCTTCCCTTGGGTCCCAAGATCTCTTAACTGGTTTGCTTCTCTTCACTCCTCAGAGTTTTCTTATGTTTGTTATATATTTAATGCCCAAGATTTTTAGCTATGCCTAATGGGGGAGGACTAGAAAGGCATGCATCTACTCCATCTCAACTTGGACCTGGAAACCAGTTTTTTTCTTCACAAGTAGTACTCCATTTGTTTACCTATTCACCAGTTGATGGATATGTGAATTATTTCCAGTTTGAGGCTGTTATAAAGAAAGCTGCTATAAATGTTCACAAATAGGTCTTTTTATGGGCATATGGTGGTCTGTATTCTTTCCTTCCTTCTTTTCTTTTTCACTTAAACCCACACGATCCATACTTACTGGCCTGTAGTAGCAGAGCTCCAGTAGCAATTTTGTGGAATTTATTGTTGATTTCTCAATTTTTAGAAGTATTTTGGAGTCCATGGTATTCTCTCTTCTTCAGTAATGCTGCAGGTGTAGTTTTTTTTTTTTTTTAAGATTTTATTTTTTTATTTCACAGAGATCACAGGTAGGCAGAGAGGCAGGCAGAGAGACAGAGGGAAGCAGGCTCCTCACTGAGCAGAGAGCCTGATGATCCCAGGACCCTGAGATCATGACAACCAAAGGCAGAGGCTTAACCCACTAAGCCACCCAGGTGCCCCTGCAGGTGTAGTTTTATGTGTTGTTTTCTCTGTGTCGTTTGCTAAACTTATGGTTGGGAGGTAAAGTGTGGGAAGGTTCATATCCTAGCAGTTACTACTATCTTCAAGACCTAGAAGCTCCCCACTGCAGCATTTCTTAAATTTCAGTAGGACTTCTGTCTATCGATCTTTACCACATTCTTACCTGCTTTTATTTTTCACTTCCCTCCAGGTTGTTTTCCATGATCTATCACTGTAATCATTTTTTTCTTACAGGTTCTCTAACTTCCTTGTTCTTTTCTTTATCTGTCTTCTTTATCTGGAACAATCCTAGTATGAAGGAACTCAGTCTCTTCCTTTGCATTCAGTCTATAACCTATTATTGATATAGAATGTCACACAGACTGATTTTACTTTGAACGCATGATCACAGACCTTTCGTGGGTACCTAAAACTTCCTGGAGTTTTACTGTGCTTCTCTAGTAACACCTATGAGATCCACCATCACTTTAGACTATAAATTGGTCACATTTTTCTGATTCTAAATCTGCAAACCAGTATTGGCATCCATCTTTTTGTCCTTATGTTATAGTAGAAGAGATGCCCCCTTTGTTTCTGAGAGTGAATTCTGAGTTCTTTTCTCCTACCTAAGGACTTTCCTTCTTCAGTTATTCCTTCTTCTGTTTCATCAGCTTCACCTTCTCTTTTAGATTGTTCTCATCAACATGTAAGACATGTGCTAGTGGGGGGAGGAGTCAAGATGGCAGAGAAGTAGCAGGCTGAGACTACTTCAGCTAGCAGGAGATCAGCTAGATAGCTTATCTAAAGAGTGCAAACACCTACAAATCCATCAGCAGATTGAAGAGAAGAAGAACAGCAATTCTAGAAAGAGAAAAACAACCACTTTCTGAAAGGTAGGACTGGCAGAGAAGTGAATCCAAAGCAACGGGAAGATAGACCCCAGGGGGAGGGGCCAGCTCCCAGCAAGGGGTGAACAACGGAGCACAAAATCAGGACTTTAAAAGTCTGTTCCGCTGAGGGACAGTGCTCCAGAGGCTAAACCGGGGTGAAGCCCACGTGGGGTCAGCATGGCCTCAGGTCCTGCAGGGTCACAGAAGGATCAGGGGTGTCTGAGTGTCGCAGAGCTTACAGGTTTTAGAACGGGGAAGCCGGCTACAGAGACAGAGCCAACAGTGAGCTCACAGCTCAGGTTTACCTTGAACCAGTCACAGGCTTGGTGAGCTTGGAGCACGGCCGGAGGTCAGGCAGACGGGAGTTACTGGGCGCTGTTCTCTGAGGGCGCACTGAGGAGTGGGGCCCCGGGCTCTCAGCTCCTCCGGGCCAGAGACCAGGAGGCCGCCATTTGTATTCCCATCCTCTGGAACTCTACGGAAAGCGCTCAGGGAACAAAAGCTCCTGAAAGCAAACCCGAGCGGATTATTCAGCCCAGCCACTGGTAAGGGCGGTGCAGTACCGCCTGGAGCAAAGACACTTGAGAATCACTACAACAGGCCCCTCCCCCAGAAGATCAACAAGAAATCCATCCAAGACCAAGTTCAACTATCAAGGAGTGCAGTTTCAATACCAAGGAGAGTAGCAGAATTCCAGAGGAGTAGAATGCAAAGCACGGAATTCAGGGCTTTCTCCCTATGATTCTTTAGTCTTGCAGTTAATTTAATTTTTTTTCTTTTTCATTTTTTTTTTTAAAGATTTTATTTATTTATCAGAGAGATAGAGGGGGAGAGAGCGAGCACAGGCAAACAGAATGGCAGGCAGAGGGAGAAGCAGGCTCCCTGCTGAGCAAGGAGCCCGATGTGGGACTCGATCCCAGGACGCTGGGATCATGACCTGAGCCGAAGGCAGCTGCTTAACCAACTGAGCCACCCAGGCGTCCCATCTTTTTCATTATTTTTTTATTTTTATTTTTTTTTCTCTTCTTCTGCTAAAATTTTTTTTAACTTTTAGCCTTTTCTTTTTTAATGTTTTTAACTAGTTTATCTAATATATGTATATATTTTTTTCTTTTTTATACTTTTCTTTATTCATTTTCTTTCTTCTTCTTCTTCTTCTTCTTCTTTCTTTCTTTCTTTCTTTCTTTCTGAACCTCTTTTTAGCACCTTTCTCCCCCCTCACGATTTGGGATCTCTTCTGATTTGGCTTAAGCATATTTTCCTGGAGTTGTTGCCACCCTTTTAGTATTTTACTTGCTCCTTCATATACTCTTATCTGGACAGAATGACAAGGCGGAAAAAATCACCACAAAAAAAAGAACATGAGGCAGTACCGAAGGCTAGGGACCTAATCAATACAGATATTGGTAATATGTCAGATCTAGAGTTCAGAATGACAATTCTCAAGGTTCTAGCCGGGCTCAAAAAAGGCATGGAAGATATTAGAGAAACCCTCTCGGGAGATATAAAAGCCCTTACTGGAGAAATAAAAGAACTAAAATCTAACCAAGTTGAAATCAAAAAAGCTATTAATGAGGTGCAATCAAAAATGGAGGCTCTCACTGCTAGGATAAATGAGGCAGAAGGAAGAATTAGCGATAGAGAAGACCAAATGACAGAGAATAAAGAAGCTGAGCAAAAGAGGGACAAACAGCTACTGGACCACGAGGGGAGAATTTGAGAGATAAGTGACACCATAAGACAAAACAACATTAGAATAATTGGGATTCCAGAAGAAGAAAGAGAAAGGGGAGCAGAAGGTATACTGCAGAGAATTATTGGGGAGAATTTCTTCAATATGGCAAAGGGAACAAGCATCAAAATTCAGGAGGTGCAGAGAACGCCCCTCAAGATCCATAAGAATAGGCCAACACCCCGTCACCTAATAGTAAAATTTACAAGTCTTAGTGACAAAGAGAAAATCTTGAAAGCAGCCCGGGAAAAGAAGTCTGTAACATACAATGGTAAAAATATTAGATTGGCAGCAGACTTGTCCACAGAGACCTGGCAGGCCAGAAAGAGCTGGCATGATATATTCAGAGCACTAAACAAGAAAAACATGCAGCTAAGAATACTATATCCAGTTAGGCTATCATTGAAAATAGAAGGAGAGATTAAAAGCTTCCAGGACAAACAAAAACTAAAAGAATTTGCAACCACCAAACCAACTCTACAGGAAATATTGAAAGGGGTCCTCTAAGCAAAGAGAGAGCCTACAAGTGGTAGATCAGAAAGGAACAGAGACAATATACAGTACAGTCACCTTACAGGCAATACAATGGCACTGAATTCATATCTCTCAATAGTTACCCTGAATGTGAATGGGCTAAATGCCCCAGTCAAAAGACACAGGGTATCAGAATGGATAAAAAAACAAAACCCATCTATATATTGCCTACAAGAAACTCATTTTAAGCCCGAAGAAACCTCCAGATTTAAAGTGAGGGGGTGGAAAAGAATTTACCATGCTAATAGACATCAGAAGAAAGCAGGGGTGGCAATCCTTATATCAGATCAATTAGGTTTTAAGCCAAAGACTATAATAAGAGATGAGGAAGGACACTATATCATACTCAAAGGGTCTGTCCAACAAGAAGATCTAACAATTTTAAATATCTATGCCCCCAACGTGGGAGCAGCCAACTATATAAATCAATTAATAACAAAACCGAAGAAACACATCAACAATAATACAGTAATAGTAGGGGACTTTAACACTCCTCTCACTGAAATGGACAGATCATCCAAGCAAAAGATCAACAAGGAAATAAAGGCCTTAAATGACACACTGGACCAGATGGACATCACAGATATATTCAGAACATTTCATCCCAAAGCAGCAGAATACACATTCTTCTCTAGTGCACATGGAACATTCTCCCTCAGAATAGATCACATCCTCGGTCCTAAACCAGGACTCAACCGGTATCAAAAGATTGGGATCATTCCCTGTATATTTTCAGACCACAGTGCTCTGAAGCTAGAACTCAACCACAAGAGGAAGTTTGGAAAGAACCCAAATACATGGAGACTAAACCAGCATCCTTCTAAAGAATGAATGGGTCAACCAGGAAATTAAAGAAGAATTGAAAAAAATCATGGAAACAAATGATAATGAAAACACAACGGTTCAAAATCTGTGGGACACAACAAAGGCAGTCCTGAGAGGAAAATATATAGCGGTACAAGCCTTTCTCAAGAAACAAGAAAGGTCTCAGGTACACAACCTAACCCTACACCTAAAGGAGCTGGAGAAAGAACAAGAAAGAAACCCTAAGCCCAGCAGGAGAAGAGAAATCATAAAGATCAGAGCAGAAATCAATGAAATAGAAACCAAAAAAACAATAGAACAAATTAACGAAACTAGGAGCTGGTTCTTTGAAAGAATTAATAAAATTGATAAACCCCTGGCCAGACTTATCAAAAAGAAAAGAGAAAGGACCCAAATAAATAAAATCATGAATGAAAGAGGAGAGATCACAACTAACACCAAAGAAATACAAACAATTATAAGAACATACTATGAGCAATTCTGCGCCAACAAATTTGACAATCTGGAAGAAATGGATGCATTCCTAGAAACATATAAACTACCACAACTGAACCAGAAGAAATAGAAAGCCTGAACAGACCCATAACCAGTAAGGAGATTGAAACAGTCATTAAAAAACCAAACAAACAAAAGCCCAGGGCCAGACAGCTTCCCAGGGGAATTCTACCAAACATTTAAAGAAGAACTAATTCCTATTCTCCTGAAACTGTTCCAAAAAATAGAAATGGAAGGAAAACTTCCAAACTCATTTTATGAGGCCAGCATCACCTTGATCCCAAAACCAGACAAGGATCCCATCAAAAAAGAGAGCTATAGACCAATATCCTTGATGAACACAGATGTGAAAATTCTCACCAAAATACTAGCCAATAGGATTCAACTGTACATTAAAAGGATTATTCACCATGACCAAGTGGGATTTATTCCAGGTCTGCAAGGTTGGTTCAACATCCGCAAATCAATCAATGTGATACAGCACATCAATAAAAGAAAGAACAAGAACTATATGATACTCTCAATAGATGCTGAAAAAACATTTGACAAAGTACAGCATCCCTTCCTGATCAAAACTCTTCAAAGTATAGGGACAGAGGGCACATATCTCAATATTATCAAAGCCATTTATGAAAAACCCACCACAAATATCAATTCTCAATGGAGAAAAACTGAAAGCTTTTCCGCTAAGGTCAGGAATATGGCAGGGATGTCCATTATCACCACTGCTATTCAACGTAGTACTAGAAGTCCTAGCCTCAGCAATCAGACAACAAAAGGAAATTAAAGGCATCCAAATCGGCAAAGAAGAAGTCAAACTATCACTCTTTGCAGATGATATGATACTGTATGTGGAAAACCCAAAAGACTCTACTCCAAAACTGCTGGAGCTTGCACAGGAATTCAGTAAAGTGTCAGGATATAAAATCAATGCACAGAAATCAGTTGCATTTCTCTACACCAACAACAAGACGGAAGAAAGAGAAATTAAGGAGTCAGTTCCATTTACAATTGCACCCCAAACCGTAAGATACCTAGGAATAAACCTAACCAAAGAGGCACAGAATCTATACTCAGAAAACTATAAAGTACTCATGAAAGAAATTGAGGAAGACACAAAGAAATGGAAAAATGTTCCATGCTCCTGGATTGGAAGAATAAACATTGTGAAAATGTCTATGCTACCTAAAGCAATCTACACATTCAATGCAATTCCTATCAAAGTACCATCCATCTTTTTCAAAGAAATGGAACAAATAATCCTAAAATTTATATGGAACCAGAAAAGACCTCGAATCGCCAAAGGGATATTGAAAAAGAAAGCCAAAGTTGGTGGCATCACAATTCCGAACTTCAAGCTCTATTACAAAGCTGTCATTATCAAGACAGCATGGTACTGGCACAAAAACAGACACATAGATCAATGGAGCAGAATAGAAAGCCCAGAAATAGACCTTCAACTCTATGGTCAACTAATCTTCGACAAAGCAGGAAAGAATGTCCAGTGGAAAAAAGACAGCCTCTTCAATAAATGGTGTTGGGAAAATTGGACAGCCACATGCAGAAAAATGAAATTGGACCATTTCCTTACACCACACACGAAAATAGACTCAAAATGGATGAAGGACCTCAATGTGAGAAAGGAATCCATCAAAATCCTTGAGGAGAACACAGGCAGCAACCTCTTCGACCTCAGCCTCAGCAACATCTTCCTAGGAACATCGCCAAAGGCAAGGGAAGCAAGGGCAAAAATGACCTATTGGGATTTTATCAAGATCAAAAGCTTTTGCACAGCAAAGGAAACAGTTAATAAAACCAAAAGACAACTGACAGAATGGGAGAAGATATTTGCAAACGACATATCAGATAAAGGACTAGTGTCCAGAATCTATAAAGAACTTAGCAAACTCAACACCCAAAGAACAAATAATCCAATCAAGAAATGGGCAGAGGACATGAACAGACATTTCTACAAAGAAGACATCCAGATGGCCAACAGACACATGAAAAAGTGCTCCATATCACTTGGCATCAGGGAAATACAAATCAAAACCACAATGAGATATCACCTCACACCAGTCAGAATGGCTAAAATTAACAAGTCAGGAGATGACAGATGCGGAGAAAGGGGAACCCTCCTACACTGTTGGTGCGAATGCAAGCTGGTGCAACCACTCTGGAAAACAGCATGGAGCTTCCTCAAAATGTTGAAAATAGAACTGCCCTATGACCCAGCAATTGCACTACTGGGTATTTACCCTAAAGATACAAACGTAGTGATCCAAAGGGGCACGTGCACCCAAATGTTTATAGCAGCGATGTCCGCAATAGCCAAACTATGGAAAGAACCTAGATGTCCATCAACAGATGAACGGATAAAGAAGAGGTGGTATATATGCACAATGGAATAGTATGCAGCCATCAAAAGAAATGAAATCTTGCCATTTGTGACAACGTGGATGGAACTAGAGCGTATCATGCTTAGCGAAATAAGTCAGGCAGAGAAAGACAACTATCATATGATCTCCCTGATATGAGGAAGTGGTGATGCAACATGGGGGTTTAAGGGGTAGGAGAAGAATAAATGAAACAAGATGGGATTGGGAGGGAGACAAACCATAAGTGACTCTCACAAAACAAGCTGAGGGTGCTGAGGGGAGGGGGGTTGGGAGAAGGGGGGTGGGGTTATGGACATTGGGGAGGGTATGTGCTATGGTGAGTGCTGTGAAGTGTGTAAACCTGGTGATTCACAGACCTGTACCCCTGGGGATAAAAATATATTATATGTTTATTTAAAAAAAAAAAAAAAAAAAGACATGTGCTAGTATCTCCTATCCTAAAAGGCATACCTCCCCAGACCTCATCTCCACCTGACTCTCCCAGCTACCATCCCCATTTCTCTGTTCTCCTTTGAAGGCAGATTTCTCAAAGTAAAATTGTCTGATAGGTACAGGGTTGTTTGTCTGTGTGTGTACTAGCTCTGTTCACACAGAAGGCCTAGAAGCAATGTCAGCCCAGGAGCAGTGAACATAGCATCCTTACCTTGGTTCTTACTTTTATTTTTAAAAGATTTTATTTGTTTGATAGAAAGAGAGATCGCATGTAGGCAGAGAGGCAGGTAGAGAGAGAGAGAGGGAAGTAGGCTCCCTGTTGACAAGAGAGCCTGATGCGGGATTCAATCTCAGAACTCTGAGATCATGACCTGAGCTGAAGGCAGAGGCTTTAACCCACTGAGCCACCCAGGCGCCCTTTACCTGGGTTTTTAAATATTATTTTCCAGGCAGTATAGTCCAGTAGATCTTTTTGTGATGATGAAAGTATTTTATAACTTAACTGTCCAGTATGGTAGCCACTAATATGTGGCTATTGAAAACTTAAAGTGCATTTTTTGGCAACTAAAGAATGGAATTTTTAATTTCGTCCAGTTTTAATTAATTTAGATTTAAATAGCCACATGTTGGCAAGTGGCTGCAATACTAGAGCTATTCCAGTTAAAAGAAATCTGAATTTTTTTAAGCATTGGCTGATTCAGGACTTGAACATGGAAAAATACAAGATGAGCTCAGAGCATCTGTAGAGTCAGAAAGTAAGAAAGTGCTAATAATAATAATGATGATGATAATAATGCATGCAGAAAAGACATTGAAGCCAGCTTGAAAGACCTCCAAGTAACTAAACTGGGACAATTTCAGCATCATAATAAATAATGAAAATTACAGAAGAAATCCATGAGGCAGTGCTATAGAATAAAAATCCATGAGCCAAAGCTGATATATAAATAAATAAACACATTGGGGAGAAAGGATTACTTTTTCTTTAGGAGAATTATAATTAATGAATGTAGGACAGATCATGGAAATAAAAAATCAACATTGGCATACTACAGTAATATTGCATCTTTGGATGCTAAATAAGTGGGCATACGTATGAAGGCAAACAGCATATTTGCATAGTCTCAAAGAATCTCCCCGTAGATGTCTGATAGATATAAACTTACCTGTGTGACCCAAGTTAATATCTTTTGTAATGAGACATCCAGCCTCCTAGTATGATGCATTGAGAAGGACACCAATATGCATAACTTCAGATCATCATGAGGAAACATCAAATTCAAATGAAGGGGTATTCTACAAAAGAACTGTCTAGTACTGACAAGATCATGGGATGAAGAAGAAAACTAAGGAAGTGTTTTAGGATGAAAGAGACTAGGAGGACATGACAGCTGAATGCAATGTGAGATCCTTTATTGCATCCTGGATGAGAGAAAGGACATTGGCAAAATTTGAGTAAAGTCCAGAAGATTAATATTATCATTAACATTGTATCAGTGTTGTTTTCCTGTTTCTGTAGTTTTACTCTGGTTAAACAAAATGTTAATTTTGCAAATTTTTGAAAGTCAGAAATTATTTCAAAATAAGAAGTTAAGAAAATTGTCCATACCTGTGCATTTAACTCAGGTCTTTTTCTGAACACTGCCCTCATACATCCACCTATCTTTTTTGGCAGTTCTGCTTTGATGTCTCACATCATTGCAAATTTAACACATTTGAAACTGAAGCATTGACCGTCATACCTGTACAGCTTCTCTCCATAGCCTTAGCAGTTGGAACCACCATGGACCTAATTACCCAAGCCAGAAATCTGAGAATCATTTAAAATCTTTTCTTCTCTCTGCCCCCACACACATTGGATCCCTTTCTTATTGATGATATGAAATATTTCTTGAATTTTCTGATTTTTAATATCTAATGACATCTTTCTTCAAACCAGCAACCATTTGTTACCTTGTTTATTTCAGTAGTCTTAGCTGGCCTTCTACTCTGCAGTCCTTTCGCTCCATAGCAACCCAGAGCAGTCTTTTAAAACTTAAATTAGGTCATGTCATTCCCCTGCTGAAACACTTAGTGATTCCTATTTCATTTAGGATAAGACAAACCCTTTATTTATTTATTTGTTTGTTTGTTCGTTTATAGGTTATTTATTTATTTATTTATTTGACAGATCACAAGTAGGCAGAGAGGCAGGCAGAGAGAGAGAGAGGGAAGCAGGCTCCCTGCTGAGAGAGCCCAATGCAGGACTCGATCTTAGGACCCTGAGATCATGACCTGAGCTGAAGGCAGCGGCTTAACCCACTGAGCCACCCAGGCACCCCAAGACAAGCCCTTTAACTTGGCCCATACGGTTACCCATCTTCTGGCACTGCCTCTCTCAGATTTCATCTTGTGGTATGCTTCCTCTTGTTCATATGTTCACCAGCCTTCTCTCAATTCCTCAAATGTGACATATACTCTTCCTGTTCAGAGATCCAGATCTGTGCTTTTTGCCTGGCATGCCTATTCTTCTAGCTTGTTCCTTCTCATCCTTGAAGTTTTAGCTTAAATATCACTTATTTTAAAATAGGGCACCCTATTCTTTTTTCTTCATAGCACCTTGCCACTATTTGTAATTACTGTTTTATTTTCATTGCTTGTTATCTGTTATTTCAAGTAGACTCTAAGCTCCATGAGAGTAGGAACATGTTTGTCTTATTTACCTCATCACCCCCAGAGCCTGGCACTAATAGGTGCTAAATAATTCTTTGAAACAACTAAATGAAGAAAGAAGGTAACATTTGTCTTCTTAAAGTATGAATAGAAAGTAGCTTGCCTAGAAGAAGTGAGATTTTATTTTTTTCCGGAAAGAAAAAACAATACAGGCAAAAGTGTGGAAGAAGAAACATGGTGAAAGAGGGAGAGAGAATAATTAAAAACAGTCTGCTGTTGCTGAGCATATGAAGCTCAAAGATGGGTGAGATAGACTGAAGCCAGATCTTGGAGTCTCTTAGGTACCAAATGAACTTACAAAGCTTACAAGAGCACATGGAACTCTTGAAAGATTTTAGACAATAGAGTAATATGGACAAATTTACATTTTAGATCAGATTTGTGACAGCAATTAAGTGTAGAAACTGGGAGGTGAATTTGAAGGGTGTTAGGGTGATCCAAGTAAGAGATGATGGATTCTGACCCAAACAGTTGTTACAGAAATGATAGGATAAATGAAGAAATATTTAAAGAGTAGATTCACTAAAACTTACAGAGTAGATATAGAAAGTGAGGAAGTAGTAATGAATCTTAAGTGTGGCTCCTAGATTTCCAGATTGTGTTACTGGGCGGATGGTGGTGTTTACAACAAAGGAAATTCTAGAGGAGGAGCTTCTTTAATAAGAGATGGTAATGAGTTGAGTTTAAGCTGCTCTTGAACATCTGGGTAGGGATTTCCATCAAGCATTTGGATATAAAAATCTTAAACTCTGTGGTGAGAACTCAAATAGAAATACAAAATTGATGGTAGTTGTAGCCATAAGAATAGATATGATAAAAACAGCCTTAGAGGGAGGTTATATAGTGCAAAGAGACCAGCTGGCTGAGAACAGATCCAGCAGTAGAAGTAGAATAGCAGGAGAGGAAGACACGAGGGAGACAAGAGATATGACGAAAATTAGTAGAGTGTAGGCCAAGGAAGCGAAGAAAGAAGATGTCTTTAAGGAAGGAGGGAGTGATAGGAAGAATTTCATGCAGCCAAGAAAGCTAGTAGGAAGAGCCCTGAAAATAAGGATAGCATTTGACACTTAGGAGGAGTTTAACAAAGAGAGTTTAATGAGGAGAGTTTCCATAGAATGATGAACATAGAAAAAGTAGATTTCAGTAGGGTGAGGAGTGAAAGGGAGATCAAACATTTGGAAAGACATAGGGTACCTGGGTAGCTCAGTGGGTTAAGCCTCTGCCTTTGGCCCAGATCATATTCTCAGGGTCCTGGGATCAAGCCCAGCATTGGGCGCTCTGCTCAGCAGGGAGCCCGCTTCCCCCCTCTCTCTCTCTGCCTGCCTCTCTGCCTACTTGTGATCTCCGTCAAATAAATAAATAAAATCTTAAAAAATAAATTTGGAAAGAGAAACAGAAAAATTAAATAGGTACTGGGTGACATGAAGTCCAGGCAGTGCTTTTTATATTAGAGAAACAGACTGAGAGAAAAAAACCTGGTGGGGAAGGGTGGGTGAAGAGAGAAAAAAAACAAGTTGAATAAATGGTTGTTTGTTGCTAGTATATAGAAATTTTTTTAAAAAATTGTTTGTATTCTGTAACCTTGTTACATTCACTGATTTGTTCTACTAGTTTGTTTATAGATTCCATTTTCTGTAGGTGATTGTGTCAACTGGATAGACAGTTTTACTTCTTTCTTTTTAGTCTGATACCTCTTATTTCTGTTTCTTGCCTGATCGCAGAGGCTAGAACCTCTAGTACTATATTGAATAGAAGGTGTGAGAACAAATGTCTTTGTCTTATTCCTTATTTTAGAGGGAAAGCATTCAGTTTTTTTACCATTAAGTGTGATGTTAGCTGTTGTTTATCAGATTGAGAAAGTTCCCTTCTGTTCCTGGTTTGCTGAGAATGTTTGTATCAAGAATGTGTATTCACATTATCTTACTCCTTTTCTGTTTTCATCTGTTAATATGGGGAATTTTGTTGATTGAATTTTGAAGTTAAACCAACCTCCACTTGGTCATGTAATTTTATCATTGTTATATTTTGTTGGCTTTGATTTGCTAAAATTTTGTTCAGGTTTTTATGTATCTGTGTTTATGAAGGATGTTGGTCTGTAGTTTTCTTGTAATGTCTTTGTCTGGTTTTGGAATTGGGAATAATGACCTTGTTGAATGAATTGGGAAGTATTCTGATTCCCCCCTCCCCCGGTTTTCTGGGGTTGTATATAATTAATATAACTTGTTTTTTACATGAATAGTATAAGAATTCACCAGCGAGGTCTTCTGGGCCTGAAGTGTTTTTGTTTTTTCGTGGGAATGTCTTTAACCAGGAATTTAGTTTTTTAAGTAGATACATAACTATTTAGATTGCTTTTTTAATGATTTTTTTAAAGATTTTATTTATTTATCTGACAGAGATCGCAAGTAGGCAGAGAGGCAGAAAGAGAGAGAGAGAGGAGGAAGCAGACTCTCACCAAGCAGAGAGCCCGATGCGGGGCTCGATCCCAGGACCCTGAGATCATGACCTGCGCTGAAAGCAGAGGCCTAACCCTCTGAGCCACCCAGGCACCCCCTTAAATGATTTTTGGTAATTTGTATATTTTAAGAAATTTGACCGTTTAATCTGAATTGTCCGGGTGTTTGGTATAAAGTTCTTCAAGTTACTCCTTTTTATTCTTTTAATATCTGTAGAGTTTGTAGTGGTGTCATATCACTCATTCCTAATGTTGGTAATATGTGTCTGTACTCTATTTTTCCTATTCAGTCTAGCTAAAGTTTATCAATTTTAATGACCTTCTTAAAGAAGTAGCTTTTGATTTCATTGATTCCTGTATCTTTTGTTTTCTGTTTCAGTTCCCATTCTGTTTTTGTTTACTTCAGGTTTAATTTGCTTTTCTAAGTTTCTTGTGATGGAGGCTAAAGACAGTGACTGAAAACCTTTCTTTTTTCTTAATACAGGTTTTTACTGCTATCTATTTTCTTCTGAGTCCTGCTTTAACTGCATCCTTCCAATTTTGATTTGCTGGGTTTTCATTTTAATGTAATTCAAAATATTTTATAGCTTTTCTTTTCTATTCTTCAACCCATGGAATGAATGAAAAAAAAAATATGTATATATGTATATAGTTATTTTGCTTCCAAGTATTTGAGAATTTTCCTGATACCTTCTTGCTTTTTTTCTTTTTTTAAAGATTTTATTTATTTGACACAGAGAGAGAAATCACAAATAGGCAGAGAGGCAGGCAGAGGGAGAGAGAGGAGGAAGCAGGCTCCCCATGGAGCAGAGAGCCCAACATGGGGCTCCATCCCAGGACCCTGGGATCATGACCTGAGCCGAAGGCAGAGGCTTTAACCCACTGAGCCACCCAGGCGCCCCTACCTTCTTGCTTTTGATTTCTAATTTAATTCTGTTGTCCACATATTTTCTATGGTCTTTGCCAAGACTTGCTTTTTGGCCACAAAGTGTTATTTAATCTTGGTACATGTTCTGTGTGCATTTGAAGTGTTTGTTCTCTTCTTTAGATAGAGAAAGTATTTTTTTAAAAGATTTTATTTATTTATTTAAGAGAAAGTGAGTGAGAGAGAGAGTGAGCCCATCAGCAGGGGCAGAAGGAGAGGGAGAAGCAGATTCCCCACAGAGCAAGGAGCCCGATACGGGGCTCTATCCCAGGACCCATGGATCATGACCTGAGCCAAAGGTAAACACTTAACCAACTGAACCGCCCACATGTCCCTAGATAGAGTATTTTTAATAAATGTTAATTATATCAGGTAGGTCGACAGTCTTATTTAACTTTCATTCTTGCTTTATAAGTTATTGAGAGGAGTGTTGCTATCTCTATTTGTGAATTTGTCTGTTTCTTCTTTTTTTTTTTTTTTTTAAGTTTTTATTTATTTATTTGACAGGCAGAGATCACAAGTAGGCAGAGAGGCAGGCAGAGAGAGAGAGGAGGAAGCAGGCCCTGCGCTGAGCAGAGCCTGGTGCGGGGCTCGATCCCAGGACTCTGGGATCCTGACCTGAGCCGAAGGCAGAGGCTTTAACCCACTGCGCCACCCAGGTGCCCCTGTCTGTTTCTTCTTGAGTTCTATCAGTTTTTGCTTCATTTGTTTTATAGCTCTAATGTTATGAGCTTAACATTTAGGATTGTTATAACTTCTTAATAAATTGAATTCTCCAGTATTATAAAATGACCCTCTTTGTCCCTGAAAATATTCTTTGTTGTGAAATCTGCTTTGTTTGATATTAATATAGCCTCTCTGGCTGGCAGGCTGGCTTGCTTTGCTTTCTTTTTCTTTCTTCCTTTTGACTACTTTTCTGTTTATTTCCTTCCTTCCTTCCTTCTTCCATGTTTCTAATTTAAATTTAATATTACAAGATTTTTAGTCTAACTTTGACTTTATACTGTATCTCTTTCCTCTTACATTGGAAATCTTAATCCCCGACAACATTAACATAATTATTATCATTATCTTACAAAATATAGCATTTAGATTTGAAATAATAATTTGAAATAATAATGCCGATATTACCACTGGCAGGGAGGTTACTGAATGAAGTTTAAAAGGTCTTACTGTATTTGTTCTAAGGATGCAAAGTCAAATAGTATGCTCTTGTCTCTTGAAGTAGCTCTCTTATTGGTTTCTCAGAATTGTTTATTATTTTTAAGGATTGCTTAAGTTTAATTTTACTTTTGAAATATACAAGTTTCTTATGTTTCCACAGTCAGAACTCAGTTGAAGTATGTTTGGAGAGGTATTACATTCATTCCCAGCCATCTACCCTCCATATTAGAGTAATTAGAGAATAGAGATTTACCTTACTCTTTTTCACAATTACATAGAATTCCACCATTTAGATTTACTATGAGTAACTTGACCAGACCTTATGGATGAGCATTTGGGTTGTTATCCATAGAATTAGCTTTCTTTTGTTGTTGCAAATGGCAAGATTTCATACTCTTTTATGGATTAGTAATATTCTGTATGTACATACTACCTCTTTATCCATCCGTCTATTAATGGACACATGGGTTGCTTCCATAATTTGGTTATTGTAAATAATACTGCAGTGGGTGCCTGGGTGGCTTAGTTGTTAAGCATCTGCCTTTGGCTCAGGTCATGATGATCGAGCCCTGCAATGGGCTCCTTGCTCAGCAGGAAGCCTGCTTCTCCTTCTCCCACTCCCCCTGCTTGTGTTCCCTCTCTCTTCGTCTCTCTCTCTGTCAAATAAATAAATAAAATCTTTTTTAAAAACTGCAGTAAACATAAGGAGTGCATATATCTTTTCAAATTAGTGTTTTCATATTTTTGGGGTAAATGTTCAGTAGTAGAATTACTGAATCACATGGTAATTCTATTTTTGTATTTTTGAGGAAGCTCCATCCTATTTTTCCTGGTGGCTACACCAGTTTGCATTCTCACTAAAAGTACAGGAGGGTTCCTTTTTCTCCACATCCTTGCTAGTGCTTCTTGTTTTTTGTGTTTTTTATACTGGCCATTCTGACTAATGTGAGGTGGTATCTCAGTGTGGTTTTCATTTGTATTTCCTTGATGATGAGTAATTTTAAGCATCTTCTCATGTGTCTATTGGCTGTCTGCATGTCTTCTTTGGAGAAATGTATGTGCGTGTCTTCTGCCCATTTTTAGATTCGATTACTTGTTTTTGGGGTGTTGAGTTGTGTAAATTCTTTATGTATTTTGGATACTAACCCTTTATTGGACATATCATTTGCACCAGACACCGTCTGGTCCTAGACTTTAATTTGTTGGGAAGGTTTTGATTATTGATTCGATTTCATTGCTGGTAATTATCTGTTCACATTTTCCATTTTTTCCTAATTCAGTTTTGGAAACTTGGATATTTCTAGGAATTTGTCTATTTTAGGTTGCCCGGCACATAAATTTTTCATACTGTTCTCTAATTATCCTTTTTATTTTTGTTGTGTCAGTTGTTATTTCTCCTCTTTCGTTTCTGATTTTGTTTTCAAGTCCTCTCTTGCTCTGTTTCCCCCTCTCCCCCTCTGGGGATTCTGGCTAAAGGTTTATCAATTTTGTTGATATTTTCAAAGAACCAGCTTCTGGTTTCATTGATATGTTTTATTTTTTAAGTTTCTTTTTCATTTATTTCTCCTCTGATCTTTATTTCCTTCCTCTTACTGGTTTCTTGAGTTTTGGTGTGCTGCTTTTTCTAGCTCATTTATGTGCAAGATTAGGTTGTTTATTTGGGATTTTTATTGTTTCTTGAGATATCATTATGGCTCATTTTTTTTTTTTAATTCTTTGTGTTCTTGGTTATTTTCTATTTGATTCTAGGCATTATGAAGTTTCTGGATATTTTTATATTTTTATCAGTATACTTGAGGACCCAGTTAAGTAACTTGGAAACAGTTTCATTCTTTTGTGGTTTGCTTTTAAACTTTGATGGATGGAATAAGAACAGCTTTTAGTCTTGGACTTATGTTCTCTCAGTCCTGAGGCAGCATCTATAAATTACCAGGTTTCATAATATGGCTGGTAGGACCTTGTGCTAACTATTTGTGCGCTTCAAGAATTGTTCCTTCTGCCTTTTTTTTTTTTAAGATTTTATTTATTTATTTGAGAGAGAGAGAAGCAAGAGAGCATGAGTGGGGGGAGAGGGAGAAGCAGACTCCCCACTGAGCAGAAAGCCCTGATTCGGGGCTTAATCCTAGGACCTCAGGATTACAATCCAAGCTAAAGGCCTTCTGCTCTTTTCAGATGATTCTTTCTCTAGTCTCAGTTTCCTTACATACACATGCTTATCAACACTCTGCTAATCACTCCAGAGGGATTCTTGTAGCTCTCTGGAATTTTCTTTTTGTGCAGCTCTTCTATTCTCTGGTACTCTGCCTTTGAAACTCTAGTTCCCAACTAACAATTCTCCTTCTAGCAATATGGTGGGAGAGTTAGGGGCTTACTTCATTTCTTCTGCCCTCAGAGATCAGTGTATTGCACTGCCAGTTTTTGTTCTTTTTTTCCCCCCAGTTATTTCAGGCAGGGAGGTAATTCTGTTCCCTCTTACTCCATCTTAGCTGTACATAGATATTAACACTTGTCTTCTAGTGTAAAAACAAACCTCAAGGAAGAGATTCAGGTCATTCTGTATTTTAAACAAGTTTGGACTAAATTTATTTTCCTTTGCAATTTCTAGAAAATGTATTAATATCAAATGTCATAGTTAAACAAAATGTAAGATCATTTGGTATACTAAGCTCATTTTCAACATTTGTTTTCTGCTCATCCGTGGTTTATGGTATGAATGTGCTTGATTCACTGATTAGAAGAATAGTTGAATCTAGGTAATTAGAAAAATATTTCATGACATGCAGTAAATAACATAATTTGTATTTATAGTCTTAAGTTTGTCAGAAAGCAATTTTTTAAAAGATTTTATTTATTTATTTGACACAGAGAGAGAGAGAGAAAGATCACAAGTAGGTAGAGACAGGCAGACAGGGGAGGGGAAAGAGCAGAGAGCCCGATGTGGGGCTCGATCCCAGGACCCTGAGATCATGACCTGAGCCGAAGGCAAAGGCTTTAACCCACTGATCCACCCAGGTGCACCCCCCCCCCTTTTTTAAACTTTTTTTTTTTTTTTTTTTTTTTTTGGTAAGATTATTTATTTATTTATTTATTTGACAGAGAGAGAGAGAGAGATCACAAGTAGGCAGAGAGGCAGGCAGAGACAGAGAGAGAGCGAAGCAGGCTCCCCGCTGAGCAGAGAGCCTGATAGTAGGGCTCCATCCCAGGACTCTGGGATCATGACCTGAGCTGAAGGCAGAGGCTTTAACCCACTGAGCCACCCAGGCGCCCCTGTCAGAAAACAATTTTAAAACTGTCTTACATTTAAAAATTAAGACCACTTCTGATGATTTCTGTAGATTCATACTTTTGGCTTATGGGCATCATTGTTTGGCTTTGTGGAATATTCTTATAGAAATCTTGGTGTAATGAACTGCATTTTTCTCAGGTTTTTTATAACTCATAAAATTACAGTGGCTTTCTGGGGCACTTGGGTGGCTCAGTTGGTTAAGCGGCTGCCTTCAGCTCAGGTCATGATCCCAGAGTCCTGGGATCGAGCCCCACATCAGGATCCCTGCTCAGCAGAGAGCCTGCTTCTCCTTCTTCCTCTGCCTGCTGCTCTGCCTACTTGTGGTCTCTCTCTCTCTCTCTCTCTAATAAGTGAATAAAATCTTAAAAAAAAATTATAGTGGCTTTCTGTAATTAAGATTTCTTAATTAATACATACATGAGATAAATTTGGTATTACAAGGAGAGTAATACAATAAATTGGCGCAATAGGGAATGTGGAAAGACACTGGACTTCAGAAACAGTTAAGAAAGTAGAAGTTGTGTCTTGGCCCACTTTGTACTAGTTGTATTACCTTTAGCCTTTTTTTGTTCCTGTGTTACATAATCTTTTTGGTCCTTACTTTCTTCTTTAAGGTGTTTTTTCTCAAAGGCAGTTGTGGGAGTTAGATTCATTTTGTGAAAATACATTGTAAACTACAAGTGCTGTGTAAAAAACCAAGTATCATTTTGAGATTCAGCCTGAGGATTATAAATTTCAAACAGTATGTAGTTGGAAAATTTGACTGTACCTGAGCCTAACATTTTAATAACCAGAAGTATTATCTTGGCCTGTGCTTTCTTTGGTTAGTTTCAGAAATTTTTAAAATTTGATTTTTGATATGCAGTTTAATAGACATGAGTCATATTATCATTTCTTTCTTTGCTTGGCAGCACAGCATATACACTTCACCCACATATATGATCTGTGGGTTGTGGAGAGAAATAAGGATGTTGCTCAGTAGCCCACATATTTCAACAAAGAATACTCTTTAGTAACTCCCATGAGTTTCTCTTAAACATTAGGAAAGGCAGACCCTTAAATGTTAAACTAAATATGTGAACTCAATATGAGTGAGAAAATGTGAGGAGCAGACCATTAAGTTAAATTCTATGTCCTCTGTAAATACCAGGGACTTTACCTGTAGAGCTGATTAGAAGACCTTGGTTTTTAAGTTCTGAAACATTTCTTGTAGAGTGATACAGGAGCTGTTACTGAGACTCAAAATAAAAGGCTACAGAATTGTGGGAGGCTTGCCCTCTATTTATGAATCAGATTTTAAGTGGAAACCACAGTCGTTTCCTTGTTTCTCATTCATGCTTTAGCAGAGGATGTGATGCCATAGATCTAGCTTGGTTTGTAGTTTCTCCTTTAAGGTTCACACCACATTCTTTTCCTGTTTAGAAGCCACAGCAGTTTTAATATATTATCAAACCACAGAATCTACCTTGCTGGATATTTACTTGGGGAATGTGTGCTACATATTATTTGGTAGAGCCAGTACTGATCGTGGCAGACTGGTTTAAGTCATATTTCGGAAATACAGCATAAGTAGATAAAAGTGCACAATATAAATAGATGTATTTGGGGTAGGTGTGATATATAGGCATACATCTGCACACTTGTGGAAAACAATTTTAACCCTTTGATTATATTAATTTTATATTTTAAAATAATACTTTATATTGTTTAACTTGAATATATGTTAATTTTTTTTTTTCCTTTCTTAGCATCATGGCATGCCATGGGTTGCCTCTCATAAATGGACAAAGCTGTGACCCTTATGCAACAGTTTCTCTAGTGGGCCCTTCTAGGTAATGTTTTGTTTTGTTTTTTAAGTTTTTATTTAAATTCCAGTTAGTTAACATACACTATAATATTAGTTTCAGGTGTATAATACAGTGATCCAACATTTCCATACAACACCCAGTGCTCATCACATGTGCACTCCTTAATCCCCATCCCCTATTTCTCCCACCCCCCATTTCTCCCATGCCCCCACCCACCTCCCTGCCACTAATCATTAGTTTGTTATCTGTAGTTAAGAGTCAGTGTTTCTTGATTTGCCTCTCTTTTTTTTTCCCCCATGCTCATTTGTTTCTGAAATTCCACATATGAGTGAAATCATATGGTATCTGTCTTTCTCTGACTGGCTTATTTCACTTAGCCTAATACTCTCTAACTCCATCCATGTCATTGGTAGGTAGTGTTTATTGAATTATTATTAGATTTTTTTAACTCTAAACACATAATTTCAAACATGCCTTTATTTTCCATAAGTACACTGATTTTAATCCAGAAATGTAAACATCTCTGGATCTGAAGACTTAGTGTGTATATGGGCTTAAATGATTTCCTTCTTCGATAGTAGATGCTTCATTACATTGAAATAATCACTGGTTGGCTTCTATTTGTAACCTGGAGTTAGGAATTCAGAGTAGGAGAGCAAATTATTATTAGATTTTTATGTTTTAAAATGTGACTTTAAGAATTAAAAGATTAAGATTTTAAGAATAAATGCTAAATGGTTATTTATGACACAAAGTTAATGAATGCTTTGAAAGAAACACTTTTAGTGAGTTCTGTTATACATTTGCAAACAACCAAGTCCTATTCTTATAGAAAGAAAGTAGATGCCATTTCAGATATGCTGGACTCTTAGACTGTGGGGAGCAATGTTAGTTTTATAGTAGTTAAAATGTTCTTTAAAACATAAGTTTGACCTTCCTCACTCATCATTGGCCTTCCTACCTTCAAATGTCTTAGATTTTATATGGGTAAATCCTGTTTTAAGAAATGCTAGCTCAGATTCCCAAGGCAGTTTCCATATTTTTATCTGGAAAACTGCTAGGAACTAAAAATGCCTTTTCTGCTCATGGCATCTGTGCTCTGCAGAGAGATTCCAAGCTGTAGACAGCCTGCTGAAGTACCAGAACATGGTAAAGTGCACCATATCATTGATTTAAATTATTTCTAATGATTTATGGAAAAACCTATAGCAATTTATATATTTTGTATTTTATAACTTCATTATGATTTCTTCCAGAGCCTGACTAGTCTGAAATTTGCCTACAACTTTAAAGGTTTAAAATCAGGAAACAAAGAGCAAATATTTGCTTTATACCAAACTCATACATACATACATACACAGACACATACCCCTTCTCCCCAACTTCAGGCTCTCTAGGTATTCTTTTTTTTAAATTTATTTTTATTAATTTTTCTTAATTCCAGAATAGTCAGCATACAGTGTTACATTAGTTTCAGGTGTACAATAGAAGTATTTTTTATTTTTTAGAAAATCACCAGTAAGTCACTTTTAAGAAATGTATTAATACATGTATATAAAGTACCTAGTGCCATGACTAGTACTTACTGTATGCTCAAACAGTATTGCACTGTTAGCACTATAGATGCTTCTAAAGTTGAAAGCAGATACTCAGTCCTTGAACATTCATGTTATCAGAGGGATTAGTTCTAGATGTTAAAAATGTTTAACCTAATTGAGCTATTTTTTTGTTTCCATTTATAATCTGTAGCTAAAGACAAATTCTTTAGTGTAATCATTTAGTAACATACAAGTGGAAACCATTTGCTTGTGAATTCCATTTTAAGAGTCATTATTAGTATTGATAGTGTACTATCATCACATAAGATGTTAAAATTGTGGGAAAGGGTGGGGAAAGACTGCATGGGATTTCTGTGTACATTTCTTTGCAACCTTCTCTAATTATTTCATAAGAAAAAGTTTTTTTAAAAAGCCATATTGTAAGCCCAAGAAATAAATTTAGTTAATGCTTTTTGTGTTCCTCAGGTATTTTTCAGCATAGATAAAGGTACTCTGAATCTCACTGTCTTCCTTTTACCATTCTGATATAAAATAAGCTTGTATATGTAAAATAAGCTCGATAGTCAGCCTAGTGTAGCCATAGAGAGAAAATACAATCTGGTCATATATAGCATATACAAACTTGTATTTTCTTTGATTTGGGTCTTTAGAGACATGTCAGATTTTTTCTCCAAGTAATATTTAAAACTATAGTTTTCCCTGAGTCATCTTAACAGCTAAAGGGAAGTCATGCTCCCTGGTTGGAAATAGCATGTTTTATAATTGTGTACCATTAAGTTCTACAAGGTAAAACTCTACCACATTGGAACAGGAATGACCAAAAGAAGACAAAAGTAAAGAAGAAAACAAGCAATCCGCAGTTTAATGAAATCTTTTATTTTGAGGTAACTTTTTATTTTATATAAATGTTGACATTGAATATTTAATATTGAATGCTGGTTTACTTCTTTTTTTGAGCTATAGCCATAGTAATCAATTAATCAGCTAATGCAACTAAGCATTTCTATTCCAAGAACAGTAGAACCATGATATAATGTGGTAGAGGACCAGTATATAAAACAAATAAAGGCAGAACTACAACCGATTTGGGGATAGGAAGGACTAGGGCCACACCTACTCTCTATTCATCCCTATTACCACATCCTCCTTCACACACCCTCCCACCTTATCCAGCCCCCCACCTGACACACAGTAGCCACTGAACTCTTATACTGAGTACTACTGTTTGAAAATCACTAGTAAAGTAAGTATGACATCAGTTGGTTGGAGTTCTTGTCCCAGTTGATGTGGAATAAATCATTAAATGTGAGGTTTAAGTTTATCTTGTGAAAAGATAATTTTGTAAGAGAAAATACTAGCTACCTACCTGACAGAGTTTTTAGGAGGCCCAAATGTGAGAATGCGTTGAGACCATAAAGTGCTATAAGATTAAAGCCTTATTATTAAGTTCTTTTTAGCTAATTGCCTCTATAGACAAATGCTTGTTTTCATAGAGATCTTCAACTGCCTTGAAGTTGCCCCAAAATATAGTGCTTTGGAGTTCTTTACTGTGGAGCATTGGTTAAAGAAATCCTTTTTCATATTATTTGAAAACTACAGGGAAGAAAAAGATCTCTGATTTCTAAAAGATTGTGTTCTAACCATAGAACATGTCGCAAGTGAGATTAGTTAGCATGTAGGAAGATTTGGGGAAAAGTTCCATTGTGTGCTTTTTCCTCTTTTGTCTGTGTGTTTTTCTTGATAATTCCAAGTGAAGAGGAGTGAGAGCACATCTAGCCATGCCTAATTACTATATAAAGAAAAATAGGTTGAGAAAAATACCAAAATTGAAGTAGGAAGAATTGTGGGGGTAGAGGCAAGGGAGAAAGAAAGATAAAAGAAAAAGCACCAGTATGAGACTTTTCCATTTCCTGGCTAAGGACTTCGGTGGTTATATATTTATCAGTGGCTATTAAATCTAGCCTGCAGAAAACATGGGGCAATTTGGAGCAAGCAGATGGCCTTTTGAAAGGCAAGGTCTGACCTGCTTGCTGTATTCAGGTGTACATATGAAGCCTTAAAATATTTATTCAAAAAGCCCTTTGTTGAGCAGATTATAAAGATGAGATTCAATCTCTGTCTTCGAGCTAAAGCAAGAGACACAAAGCACATATATGCATGCATACACACAGCAGCAAAATGCAGTAGATACAGGGAAGGTTAGATGAGTTTTCCAGCTGAGTTAAGTTAGGGAGGAGTATTAGAGAGAAAGAACATTTTGAGCATAGACAAAGAGACAGAAAAGCAGTAAGTTACATCCAAAGAATAGCAAATAGTGATTTAACTGGAAGGGTTCTATAAGAGAATAATTGGAGCAAAGCTTAAAAGCTAGAGTAGGACCAACTACGAAAGGCCTTGACTACCTGTGGCTAACGTGCTTACAGAGTAGCTGTTGAATGTTTTTGAGCCTGGAAGTGGTAAGAGTAATGCAGTGTTTCGGGAAGAATTAACCGTGATCTGTGGGCCAATAGCTGAGAAAGAACAGAAATAAGAGACTCATAGTTTAGGTGGGGTTTTTTGTTGTTGTTATTTTTTTAAAAAGGAAGGTGGAAGGGCTTCTGATCCAAGAGAGTAACATGGGAAAAGAGAGGAAGTGACAGATGAGAAAGAAGCTGTAGAGGGGAGGATAACAAATTGATTATAGAAGAAAAGACAAAGGGAAAAGTCAGTTGTCCTCATGGTTTCAAATCTGGAATAAGGGAAAAGTTAAGGAAAACACAAATGGTTCAGTTGGGGACATAATGAACTTGAGGTCTGATATGAAAACCCCTCAGTAGGGAGTTCATGACAAACATAAGATGGCTGATGGCTGTAGATAAGCACTCAAGATTTGCTTGCCGGAGAGTCAAGGAAGCCAGGGGAATAGAGGCATACAACATAGGAGAAAAGTGAGGAAGCTCAGTTCTGCCACTTACAAAGTATTCAGCTTTGAGCATGTCTTAATTTCTGTCCTTTAACTTCCTCATTTTCAAGATGAGGATAATAAATCTAGCCCTGCCTGCTTCAAAACAGCATTCTGATGAACAAAGAAGATAATGAATGTGAAAGCACTTTGAAACTGTATAGCCCTTTGCAGCTCTTAGAGCAACATAAAAGTTAAAACCGCGGAGAAAAGCAGTATTTATAGGTTCTGAAGAAGAAGAGGTCCCACAGGAAGAAGCAGAGAACAGGAGGTTGCCTGGGTAGTGCATGGGTAAATTCAAAACAATGTTTCTGGGAAAGGAGGTATGGTTGTACTCACTTGTTCTGGGGTCAAGGAAGATGAGAACTAAGGACTCATCATCAGACCTGGTGACTAAGAGAGGAGTTTGGGGAGGGTGATCTGTGAGGAAACCAGATCTTAAGGAGTCACTGTAGTGACTGGGTGTGAGGAAGTAGCGGCTACAAGGATGGATTACAGTTTTGAGATATTTGTCTGTGAAAGGAAGGAGATAAATAGGAAGACCATAATTTAAGTATAGAATTTTTCTTAGACTTGAGTGAGGTGAATAAGCTGGTAAAAAGCTTTAATTAAAATAGATTAAATGTTTTTGTTTTGTTTTGGTGCTGAAACCTGGGAATAGATCAAATGTTTACTGCATGCTTACTGTATGTCATGCATGGGTGGAATAGTCTTGGAGAAGAGGAGGATCATCTCATCTCTTGTTCAGAATAAATGAGAAAACTCATCAAGTAGAAGGACCATGTGAGAAGAACAAGTTCAGGTGGATGGTAGCAGAGGAAGTCCCTGCCAGTTGCCTTGGTATTTTTGGTAAAAATGCGAGAAGGAAGTGTAAGGATAGAATTGATATCTTGAGAAATGTAGGAAAGTCTTTACAAACAGTTCTTCGCATGTGCAGCTTCGCCAAAATAGAACGCTTTCACTCTTTGAGCCACTAAGAGATTACATATGAGTCATAGAACCTAGTGTTGCTGTAGATTGAGTTGATAAGGAAGGGCATGGAGGCAAAATTGCCTTTGGTGTTTTTGTACTGCCTTATTCTTACCTCCCTGCTACTTCCATAACCATTTTTATCTTTAGCTTTGGGAGAACTATTACCTAAGCATTTTCCTCTGTTTATAATAAACACAATTGAACATTTTAGAGATGATAGTTTTTTAAGTTCATGTAGGAAAAAATATTTAAAAATTTTTTGTAAACTAAAATGTTTTGTTCACAGGTAACCAGATCCAGTAGTTACACAAGAAAGTCTCAGTTCCAGGTAGAAGAGGAGGACATTGAAAAGCTAGAAATTAGGTATTTGTCTTAGAGTTTTAAAGATCTGCTTTTTTTGGTGCCAAAAGAAAATCCTAAATCCAAAATAGAAAAACCATAAAAAGAAAATAGGTGAACCAAGCTTAATAGACTTCTCTTTAGCAAGATGGTTGATGAAACTTAGAGAAACAGGCATCTTATTTAAATTCATACTATCTTTTCAAAATCTGTTTTCTTTGCAGAAGTAGTCAAGGTATATTTATTTAATACCAAAGATGACCTGATTTTCACCTATTTTATTATATCTTTAATTTTCACAAATTTAATTGCTCTTTAAATTTCTTAATCTAACATAATGGATGCAAAGAATATATAGAAAAGTAATTATATATTAGCCAATTTAGAAATAATTTTTTTATTCTTCTTAACATATCTGCTGTCTAACAGAAATTTCAGTGAGGTAAGAAGTCTTGTAAGATAATTCAACAGGTGCATGTGTTTGAAGTTTGTGCTATTTAGGTCTTAAATCTCTGCTGTTTGGGAGGGCAAAGTTCTGTAAGTGCATGTACAGGTGTGGTGTTAACAGTGTGTTCATCTAAAGGGTGTATTAGTCACATGTTTGGAATGATCAGGTAATGTATTTTTTTTTAATCACCTATCTTTACATATTAACTGGCTCTAATTGAGAAAGAAACTGTAGTCTTGTGTTGGTTTCTTTTCTCAAATTCAACAAGGTAACTCCAGTTCTTACTGCTACAGGTTAAAATAAAGCCTAGACTTTGAAACTAAGAAACTTAAGTGCTTTCTTTTAGACTATTTAAAATAGTTATACTCTGTGCTTATAAAATAAAAGCTACTGCAATATTTTCTTTTCTTAGTTTAGTGAGGTATATGACAACGCTAACATCTCTTACTTTTAAGCATGTAAAATTAATGCTATAATGCAATCAAAGTGATTTGAAGCTACCTGTTGGCGTGTATGCTCTTAAACATTGTTTGCAAAAAATAAAGTTTTATTTTTAAATTTTCAGAATTGACTTGTGGAATAATGGAAACCTGGTCCAAGATATTTTCCTGGGTGAGATTAAGGTTCCTGTGAATGTGTTAAGAAATGATTCCTCTCATCAAGCCTGGTAAGAAGACAAACATTGTAGTGAACTCTACAGTAGGTCATCCCCTTTAATAAAATGGACAAGCAAATAAATGCTTACTATATGCATATTTTTAAAATTTGAGATAGAATAAGCCAGAAGTCATTAACTTTAATTGATTTGGTTATTAATTTATTTTTGCAGAAATAAAAGTACATTCATAGTTTTATGACTTGACCTCTAGTACTGAGATGTAAGAACTGAATTATCTAGGAATATTGTTCTGTTCAAAAATGAAATCTTAACTCTAAGGAGAAAATGAAAATCATTTAAAACATTGCGTAGGAGTTGCCCATGTGAGAAGATGCTTGGTCACAGATGCATCTGCAGTCCAGAAGCCTTATTAATGGTGATAGGAACTGTGGATGTTTGAAAACAGAGGATTTATGATAGGGAATCAACTGTTAATGGGCTCTAACCAGTGATTTTTTTCCTTTACCACACCCCGCTGAAATGCACTGTGAATGGCCCTGATGTTATTTTAAATGTCTAGGGTCAGTGCGCCTTGGTGGTTCAATTGGTTGAGCATCCATCCAGCTCATGATTTCAGCTGAGGTCATGATCTCAGGATTGTGAAATCAAGCCCCACATTGGGCTCTATGCTCAGCTGGGAATCTGCTTGAGATTCTACCCCTACTCCCACTCCTGAGTAAATAAATGTGTGTCTAGGGTTCAGATGTTGAGCCGATTCAGTAAATACTTTCTTGAGGTGCTCTGGTGGCTCAGTGATAGTTACTTTATTATTTTACCTATTCATGTCTTTAACAGTGACATTAAACTGATGGTAGATAAAACATACTATTAATACATTAAACTGGTGTTATTTTCCTTAGCAGAATTGATGCAGAACTATCTATCATTTTTTTCTGCCGAGAGCACTTACAAGCACGCCTGTCCTGCCCCTTCCAGTAGGTTGCCCAGCAGCCCTCATGCTAGACTTGGGTTTCCACTGAAACGGGCCTTTCTCTTTGCCTCTAAGGCCTGCTATTTAGAACTCAGTTTCAGTGCCTAGAAGAGGAGTTGGAATTGTTGGAATTAAGTGTTTATTTTATTTTTTTTAAGATTTTATTTATTTATTTGACAGGCAGAGAGGCAGACAGAGAGAGGGGGAAGCAGGCTCCTTGCTGAGCAGAGAGCTGGATGTGGGGTTCGATCCCAGGACCCTGGGATCATGACCTGAGCCAAAGGCAGAGGCCTTAACCCACTGAGCCACCCAGGTACCCCGGAATTAAGTGTTTAGAGGTTTCTTACTGTGGGCATCAATCTCATTTGTCTTTAAAAGAGCCTCCCTTGGGCACCTTGATCAGTCAGTTAAGTGTCTGCCTTTGCCTCAGGTCATGGTCCCAGGGTCTTGGGATCGAGCCCTAAATTCCCGATACCAGACCAGCAGGAAGCCAGCTTCTTCCTCTGCCCCTCTCTCTCCCTCTGCTCCTCACCCTGCTTGTTCTCACTTGCTTGCTCTCCCTTGCTATCTCTTGCTATCTCTCTCTCTCTTTCTCAAATAAATAAATCTTTAAGAAAAATTTATACAACAGGGAATAGAAACATCTCCTAATTCATTTATACTTCCATAGGTAGAAGGGAGTATACAAATGTGAATGCCATTTTCTTTTAAGTCAGAAATTAAATTCTTGGGCTCCTTTGTCATTTGTAGAGTTGTAGCATCCCCTTGTGGAATCGATGGTAATTGCATGAAAGCACAGGAAAAGCTTGCTTTACCTTCAGAATTTAAGGCATATTCTTTCTAATCTTGGTAGTAGGAAAGAGAATAATTATCAGTAATGTAATCCTGTTGTTTGAAAAGTTTCAATTTGCTTTCCTTTTTCACGTGATTTCAATTAATATTTGTCTATTATAGTCTTTTCCAGAAAACGGTTTTTAATGGTTCCAATTTAATTTTTTTCTCAGATTACAACATGATCCAATCATTCCCCCTTTCCTTTCTTGGCTTTTCAGTTCCTTAGCAATGACATATGTTATTTATTATGAAACTTATGTCAGGTGTTAGGAGTAGCTTGTTAGTGTTGAGAGTCACTCATTTTAACTTTAACCTTATAGATAGTAGAATTTTATATGATTTTCTTAATCGATAATATACCCACACAGTTCACAGTTCAAAAGATAAAAATCTTTGTCTTGTCCTAGTCCCTCAGCTAATCATTTTCCCTCTTCTGAGGCAGTCACTGTTTTGACTTTCTGGAAATATTTTATGGAATATAGTCAAATATGTATATATCCTTTTCCCTACTTTACACAAACAGGCACATACTGTATCCTGATCTGTGCCTTGCTTTTCTCACTTACCAGTGTAGTATAACTTCAGTAATTATTTGTGGAACCTTGATGGTGGTTAAGAGTGGAGTCTGGAACCAAATTGCCTTGGTTCAAATCTTAACCTTTGCCGTAACTACCTTTGTGACCTTGAACAGGTTACTCTACCCCTTGGCTTTGCCTTTCTCTGGCTATAAAATGTGAGCAGTACAAATTAGTACCTGCCTCCCAGAGTTGTTAGAGGATGAAATGCATTCATCCTCATCAATGAGACAAGCTGCAAGTGCATTGACCATGGATATAGCTCATGGCTCTCATCATTACAGTGATCGCTACTGTCATCACCATTCCTCCACCATTCCTCCATACAGAATTTCTGCATCCTTTTTGTCATGCCAGTGTTCCATTGTTTACAATGTTCGAGAATCTCACAGGCAGTCTAGTTCAATCTTATTTCACCAGTTCCTATCATTATCTTAATGTGCGCAAAACCTTTGTGTGATTGTACAAATTGGCACAATTTTCCCAAATATTCAACATGTAAAAGTGGATATTAAGAAAAGGTAGTAGAAGGACACTTGGGTGGCTCACTCAGTTAAGCATCTGCCTTCTGCTCAGGTCATGATCCCAGGGTCTGGGATTGGAATTGAGTCCTACATCAGACTGCTTGCTCAACAGTGTCTACTTCTTCCTCTGCCTGCCGCTCTCCCTGCTTGTGCACACGCTCTCTCTCTCTGTCTCTCTGACAAATAAATAAAATCTTTAAAAAAAAAAAAAAAAAAGATAGTAGATTCACATAGTAGATGAAACAAATGATTGGGGTTTTAAACATAAGCACTTTATGCATATTTGAAAATAGATTAATATTTTACTTGAGATGAGTTGGTTGTGTAGTTTGCTAATTTTGCCACCTATCTTTAATCTCCTATCTTAAGTAAAAATCCATTTATAATGCTTACTTTCATGGAACCAGAAACAGCATTCAAGTGTTAGTAGAGCTGCCTCTGAACAGTTACTCTCCAGCTTCTGAACATTACTTCATTATGTTTGTTTTCAGCATTATGAATAAATAATTGTCGTTTTTACCTGCCTACTTCAATTATGCAGACCTTGTGGTTAAAATTTTTCAAATGCTAGATTTTTTTTTCCCTATTAAGGAGCTGTCACAACAGCTGAATCTTGAGAGCATCAGGCTTACTTTTATGCCTCTCCAATTGTGAATTTAAAAAATATATGTAAAGCAACTGAATTCCACTTTCAGTTAATAATTTCTCTTTTTCCTTTTTCTTATTCTTTCAAACTAAAATGCTTTACTCAAAAACTGAAGAAAATATATTTGATTTGATTTTTTCTTTTAAATCCCTTGACCTTGTATACATGGCCATGTATCCTCATTTAACAAATCTCGAGAGTTTACTCTTTACCTCTAATTCATACAGATTACTTTGTCCACAGGGGATCCTTCAGGGTTTAAACGGCCTTTTAAAATAATGTTATAAAATAACAAATCATGTTTATGTAGTTACATTAATAAGTACATTTATCTATAGTTATTTCTATATTTAAGTGGTAATAGTTATGTATAAATCTTACATAAGTAACAGCTGCATAGTGTTTACTGTGTACCTGGCACTCTTCTAAGTGCTTTACTTATATAACCTCCTTAGAGTTGTTGTAAGGATTCAGATAGTATTGTTACACCTTATATAGAGTAATAATAAGGTAAGGACATAAGCGCAGAGAGATTAAGCGGTTTGCCCAGGGTCATACAGCTGAGATTTGGACCAGATACTCTGACTTCAAAGTTTATGTTCTTAACCAATTACTATAATAAATTTACCTTAACGTACATTTATTTTTTAAACATTTTGTTTTCTTATTTGAGAGAGACAGCGCACAAGTGGAGGAAAGGGACAGAGGGAGAAGCAAACTCCCTGCTGACCAGGGAGCTGATGTGGGACTCCATCCCAGTTCCCAGGACCCTGGAATTCTAATTTGAGCTGAAGGCAGGCACTTGACCAAATGAGCCACCTAGCTGCCCCATAAATATTTTTTATGTGTTTAAAACTCAAAAATGTTCGGGGTGCTTGGATGGCCCAGTCAGTTAAGGGTCCAACTCCTGATTTTGGCTCAAATCATGATCTCAGGGTTGTGAGATGATGCCATCTAAGATTCTGTATTCAGTGTGAAGTCTGTTTAAGATTCTCTTTCTCTTCCTGTCCCTTTGCCCATCCTGCCCATTACTGCACACATGCTCTCGTTCTTAAATAAATTAATTAAAAATGTTTTTTAAAAACCCTCAAAAATATTCACTGTTTTAAGCTGAAATCAAAGACTTGAGTGTCCCTTGCTTTATAAAATATTGTTAAAAGTTGAAGGAGCATGGGGGAGGTTGTAAGTTGAGGATATTTTGAAATTTTATATTTTTTCAAGTAGACACAGATGAGATCCTGTGCCCAGAAGGATTTCTTACCCTTCCAAAGAAACCCAAGGAAACAAGCTTAAAAAGCGAGGCAGGAGTGAGGCCTTCTGAGGTTCCTGGGCATTCTAAAGGAGTGGTACATAATAATTAGTAACTGGTGTAGCATTGCCCTAATTCCTCTGCACAGAACATCCCATGTTAGGATTATAGATCTATTTTGCTGGTAATTTGTAATTTGTGAGAGTAACAGAAGGACAAGACATACTCCTTCCTCCAGTAATTTGGAGATAAGGGAATTAAAGTTGCCTTCTGAATAAAATTCAGAAACCAAAACAAAATCTGTAAATCTGAGTAGAATATGGGGACACTGTTTAAGATTTAAAATGGGTTAGTGCATCTTAGGAATGCAGAACCAAGTTGTAACTATAATACAAGTATTTCTATTTTTATATCCCATATATGGAAAACACTAGTTAAAATGTAAGAGGAATATTGGAACAATAAGAAAGGATCCTAGAGAGGCAAACGTGGGTAGGTACTACCCATTTAAATACAATCAAGAGGGAAGGATATTCTGCTCTAGAAGCATGACTACTACCTTCATAAAACTGTTATCTTAGCTGAGAATTAAGACCACCTCAGTCTCTGTGTTGTATCTCTGTCTCACTATAGTCCCTCTGATAATATGGCATTCCAAATAGCTTACCAGTACATTAAAAAATATATTAATCAAACAGATGAAAGAATTGCATTAACACGTTTTAAAAAAAGTGTATTAGTTGCAGCAAGGAAAATAGATGAAGTGCCATGCAAACCAGTGATAGTTGTTGAGGCTGAGTAGTAAGTGCTGGGGGAGGTGCTGAGTTGAGGGTACTCTTTATTAATATAACCACTCTTCGCCCTACTTTTGTGAATGAACATTTGTTTGCATAATAAAATGTGTTGGTCACAAAAAAAGTCCAGGTATTTTAACTGCTTGGCTGTTGTATTTCTTTTCACAAATTTAGAAATTGGCTTTCTGCTTTAAAGATACCAGTCTCTATTCTCAGTCATTGCAGTTAGGTTTGCTTTTAGATAAAACTAGGTATCTGAATTTGCATGTCTATAAAACATTTACTAGATTGTGGAACTTGACCAAAGTAATGTCCTTTTCTGGATGTTTGGTGATCAGCGAACTAGACTTTTCCCTTAAAGGTACTTCTGGGTCACCTTTGCTAGTAGGCTTATATGCAGTTATTTTCTCAGGCAAATCTTTAAAACATTATTTCTCAAATGAGAGAATAGAAATTCTGAAGGCTGGGGGTGCCTGGGTGGCTCAGTGGGTAAAGCCTTTGCCTACAGCTCAGGTCATGATCTCAGGTCCTGGGATCAAGCCCCGCACCAGGCTCTCTGCTCAGCAGGGAGCTTGCTTCCCCCTCTCTCTCTCTCTGCCTGCTTGTGATCTCTGTCAAATAAATAAATAAAATCTTAAAAAAAAAAATCTGAAGGCTGGTGTTTCAAAATAGAGATTCTGCTTTCTTAGATAGTGATATAATTTCTTCTCCCATTGTCATCCCTTCATCTTTTTAAATTTTGCTTGATTATCTAGTTCCCTTTTATGTCTTTAATTATAATCTTTCTCAAAACTAATAAATATTCCATTAAATCCCCACTGCCTTCTGTTTTTAAAGTGGTGTAATGGAGAGGCCATAGGTGATAAATATCAAAAGTAAATATCAACACTAATGACACTACTTTATAAAAAGTATTCCAGGTAGTAAGTAAAGGAGGAATGATAGAATTCTAAAACTATCATTTTGGGATGCCTCGGTGGCTCAGGTCATGATCCCAGGGTCCTGGGATCGTGTCCCATATTGTGCTCTTTGCTCAGCAGAGTCTGCTTCTCCCTCTGCCTCCCGTTCACCCTGTATGTACTCCCTCTCCCTGACAAAAAACTAAAGTCTTCAAAAAAAATACCTATTGTTTTATAACCTGTGAAAGTTAATGACTCTAGGTGGTGCTTATCAGTGACTGCTAATATCACAAAAAGAGAAACAGACATTAGTGCCTCTTTGTGGTACTGTACAACACTATCAGTGAAATGTTCTTACCAGCATATCAAATTTGAATATAACCAAGCCTCTAGATCTAACTGCCAATATACAGAAAGTACAGAGAAGACAGAACATGCTAAGTGACGTCATGGAGATAGAGATAGATTTAGCATAATCCCAGATGTAGAAAATTCAATTCTAGCTACCTGATTACTTAGGGAATAGAGAGAATCTGTAGGTTAAGTATCTTGGTTAAGATACCTTGATACTTAAGTATCAACCAGTTAAAATCTATGGACCTTGGATATAAACAAATTGTAGAAAAGTATTCATGATAAAGTTTGGGAGAGTTTGAATACAGACTGGATAATGATGATTTTTAAAAGTTATTATGTAGTTATATAACCTGGAAATTGCTTTAAAATAATGCAGGAATGGGATGGGAGGAGTGGGTAGAGGTATGGCTTAAACAAGAATAGCCTTGAGTTGATGATTGCTAAAGCTAGGTGATAGGTGCATGGGGATTGAAAAGATGTACTGTCCTCTTTACTTTTGTATGTGTTGTTAACTTTTCATGATAAAAATTCTTTAAAAATAACAGATTCTGATTTTCGTCCTACAAACTCCTCTTAATTTCTAAACATTTTTCTTGGAAAATTTTAAAGCTATCTTTGTTTGTACATATATTTTATGCCTTCTATTTACCTAAAAAATTTTCATATAAATCTGATTTTTGCAAATGAAAATATTTTGAGTATAGTTACATTGTTTCTCCTTTAATAATATAAAAATCTATTTATAAACCTTCATTCACTAACTTTTTTAAAAAGTAAGTTTAGACTTTTACATATATAAGATTTACTTTAAAACAAGATCACTTATGCCTTCCTGTGGTATTTCTTACCTATTACAGCTAAATATGTGTTTCTTAAATTTAGTGAGATGTTATTTTTTATTATACATTGGATTTTAAATATTTTACTTTTATTATCTTTTCCTAAATCTGCAAGCTAATCAAACTCATTCAGCCCCTTTGAGATCTTATTTTTTTTACCTTTAGTTTACTTTAATTTTTACTTTTTGCTTCCCAGATAAAAGTCTGTTTATAGCTTTCTAGTTCAATACATAACTGATATTATGCCTCTGAAGATTGATGGTTGGCTACTTATAAAGTGTCCTAACCTTAAATACTAAGTTGACTTTTTTGGTTTGGGTTTTGTTTTTTGTTTTTTGTTTTTTGTTTTTGCAGCTTAACTGTTTATTTACCTCACCAACTTGGATGCTCATTATCATCTCATGTAGTCAGTTGTATTTTTACTTTAGGTACTTGTTACAACCAAGGGACAATGGAAATAAGTCATCTAAAACTGATGATCTGGGGTCTCTTCGATTAAATATATGTTATACAGAAGACTATGTGCTTCCATCAGAGTACTATGGTCCTTTGAAAACGTTGCTGCTAAAATCACCAGATGTTCAGGTACTTAAAAATCTTAAGGGTATGATTTAATATGAAATGGCTAATATAATTCTGTAAATGATGTAGAAAATATTTCAGAGTATCAAGTTTTATTAAAATGGGATGTGTGTGTGTGTGTGTGTGTGTGTGTAAAATTTATCTAGACCACAGTACTGTGATTCCAGGACATGCTTGAAATTTTCATCTCTGAGAAAAGTTAAAAATTTAAGTATTGTTCTATACAACAGTAGTAGTCAGTAAATATGCTTGAATAACTTATACAGGCTAGTGATTGGACATTTAGTCATATTGCCTTGATTTTGTGCTTGTTTTTTGCCTTTCTATATTCTAGCCGATATCTGCCTCAGCTGCTTACATTTTGGGTGAAATTTGTCGAGATAAAAATGATGCTGTTTTGCCCCTTGTACGACTGCTGCTGCACCATGATAAACTTGTTCCTTTTGCCACTGCAGTGGCTGAATTAGACTTGAAGGATACACAGTAAGAGTTACATTAAAATGTTAATTATGTGTGTTGAGATTGGATTTTAGTTTGCCAAATTGTTTTTGTAATTTCACTTCTTTTGTGTTGACCAGCCTTACTGAATAGGATTCTGAAAAGAACTGCTTAGCAAGAGATAAAAGGCAGTTCTTTAAGTTAGCAAACAGAATCTACCAACAGGAACATTAACAGTTAATGAAGGGTTTTTTTAATTCAGTGTCAAAATTTCCTGTTACTCATCTTTGCTGCTGCTTGTAATGATTCACGTGTCACAGATTAAGTACTAGGTCAGAAGTTGGGTTGGGTTTTTTTCCTTACCCATTATGTATCACCCCTATATACATATATGTGATACCATGAAAAGCAGTCAGGTGGCTTTCCAGTCCTGTCATAGCACTGTTTCATACACATACAAACATTCTACTTTTGTAGTTCATTAATATCATTTGCCCTTTTTTTTTTAACTTACTATTTTGGATAAATAGTTTTGGTAAGTTTGAAAGGCCTAATGGCAGCAAGTTTTTTTTTTTTCTTTAATTTAAATTCACTTAATTAACATATAATATATTATTGGTTTCAGAGGTAGAGGTCAGTGATTCATCAGTCTTACATAACACCAGTACTCATTACATCATGTGCCCTCTTTAATGTCCATCACCCAGTTACCCCATTCTCTCCGCTCCCTCCCCTCCAGCAACCCTCAGTTTGTTTCCTATGATTAAGAGTCTCTAATGGGGGGGACGCCTGGGTGGCTCAGTTGGTTAAGCAGCTGCCTTTGGCTCAGGTCATGTTCCCAGCGTCCTGGGATCGAGTCCCACATCGGGCTCCTTGCTTGGCAGGAGCCTCTGTCTCTGCTTGCCACTCTGTCTGCCTGTGCTCGCTCTTTCCCTCTCTCTCTCTGACAAATAAATAAAATCTTTAAAAAAAAAAAAAAGTCTCTCTAATGGTTTGTTTTCCTCTCTGATTTTGCCTTTTTTCCCCCTCTCTTTCCCTCTTATCCTCTGTTTTGTTTACTAAATTCTACAAATGAATGCAGTCATAATGGTAATTGTCTTTCTCTTATTTTGCTTAGCATAAAACCCTCTGGTTTCATTCATGTCATTGCAAATGGCAAAATTTCATTCTTTTTGATAACTGAGTAGTATTTCCGTGTGTGTGTATGTATGTGTGTTTATATACACGCCACATCTTCTTTATACATTCATCTTTGATGGACATCTGAGGTCTTCCCATAGTTTGGCTATTGTGGACATTGCTGCTATAAACATTGGGATGCACGTGCTCCTTCTTTTCACTACATTTATGTCTTTGGAATAAATACCCAGTAGTGTAATTGCAGGGTCATAGGGTAGCACTATTTTCAACTTTTTGAGGAACCTCTATACTGTTTTCCAGAGTGCCTGCACCAGCTTGCATTCCCACCAACAGTGTAAGAGGGTTTCCCTTTCTCTGCATCCTCCCCGACATCTGTTGTTTCTTGAGTTGTTAATTTTAGCCATTCTGACTGGTGTGGGGTGGTATCTCGTGGTGGTTTTGATTTGTATTTCCCTGATGCCGAGTGATGTTGAGCATTTTTTCATGTGTCTGTTGGCCATCTATAGGTCTTCTTCATCTTATATCTTGGCAGCGAGATTTTTAAATGTATGGTAAAGGGGCGCCTGGGTGGCTCAGTGGATAAAGCCTCTGCCTTCAGTTCAGGTCATGATCCCAGGGTCCTGGGATTGAGCCCCGCATCAGGCTCTCTGCTCAGCGGGTAGCCTGCTTCCTCCTCTCTCTCTGCCAGCCTCTCAGCCTACTTGTGATCTCTGTCTGTCAAATAAATAAATAAAATCTTTAAAAATAAATAAATAAATGGATGGCAAAAATTACTAAAATTATATATATAGCCAAAGTTATATATCTTATGTTATGGATTTCACAGCGTCTGTTTACTGCTCTTGGTTTCATCTTATTTCTGTTTGTATTTCAGAGATGCAAACACAATTTTTAGAGGAAATTCCTTGGCTACCCGATGTCTGGATGAGATGATGAAAATAGTGGGAGGGCACTACCTGAAAGTCACATTAAAACCTATTCTAGATGAGGTACGGGCTATACCTCTGATAATTGAAGTCTCTGTGGCCTCGTGATATAGCCTCTCTTTCATCAAGTGACCTAGTGATAGGGATGATACACCTGTTCATGTATTACTGAAAGAATAAGATTGAACCTTTCAGATGTACCTTTCCATCAGTGGATTTTTACTGAAAGGGCACGTTTAGTATAATCTACATAATTTTGGGGAGGTGTTACTGATTTCTTTTCTTTTTCTTTCTTTTTTTTTTTTTTAAATTGCTGTTACTGGATTTCAGTTTTAACTAGAGTTTCAAATACATGAGAAATTTGATAGTTCTTTTGCAGTATGTATATATTGTTTCTGGATTGGAGATACAAACTTTGTTATGGTTTTAATTTTTATAATTGTATTAGGAAAATAGTTATTTTCATTTTGCCAAATTATTTATAAAAGAGCATTAAATGAAAAATTAATCTGTCTTCCAGATATGTGAATCCTCAAAGTCCTGTGAAATCGATCCTATTAAATTGAAAGAGGGAGATAATGTAGAAAATAATAAGGTAAGTCCTTGTTATCTTTATAACTGCCTTAAAATGGGCTTTCTGCCAAACATAATCTTCCATAATACTATATGTTAGATGTAGTGCTTTTTTATTCTTTACTTAATGCTTATACTATTAGCATTTCCTGTGTCTAGTTTTTAGAATGTTGTTATTTCGTCATGGGGTTTTACTTTATTTTTATTCTTGATTATCTCTCTTTGGCTCTGGTAACAATAATGGAATAAGGCTGTATCTAGTTGCAGCCTCCATTCTAGCCATTCCTTTGGAGTCAGACTGACCAGGCTAAGTGGCACAATGACTTGGTCAACCAGCATTTTAGTCGTGTCCAGGAAAACAGTGACTGTTGTAGAGTCACAGGTTTTCATTGCACTGAATGAAATTGCCACAGTGTCCGTGTGCCTGCATATCTGAGTTATTTCCCTGATTTCCCTTTAGATCATTTTATTCTCTGTTGCTTCTTGTGAAATTTATTCCATACGTTCACCAGTTATATTTGGCTAATCTCATTCGAATTTGTTAAACATAATCAAGATATAAATTGTCCTTTAACTGAGTGAATTTAGAGAAGGGAAGCAGAGCGTTAGTATACTGGATAGTAACTGCCTACTCTCATTTTCACTGCATTGTTTTCCATAAAGGCTATGGAAAATGTATAAGAGTTAAAATCCTGATGTTTACCTTGTTAAATCCTACAGGAGAATCTGCGCTACTATGTAGACAAGTTATTCAGTACAATTGTAAAATCAAGTATGAGCTGCCCCACTGTAATGTGTGATACCTTTTATTCTCTAAGGCAAATGGCTACTCAGAGATTTCCTAGTAAGTGCCTTGTTTACTAAAACATGCCATTTCTTTTTCTGTATTTGATTTTTTTTTAATAGATTTACTCTGGATTTGGCTTATATGAAATGTTTAAAGTTTATAGGTACAGTCTTTGCAAAATAGTTACAGCTTTTTTATGAAACATCCTGTTTAATTTCCTTACCATCTCAAAACATACATTGTTTATTTCAGTGTAATGACAACTTATTACAAAGAGCAAATTAAAAAATCACCATTATTCTTAAGAAAGGTAAACATTTATATTAGGTACTTTTGAGATTGTTAAATATAATAACACCTTTGTTATTTTTACCTTTTTCACTTCATTTAAATAATGTGAATTTTTAGTTCAATACAGCTGGCTGAATTTGACAGTTTGAGAATGCTAAGGTTTTAGAAAATGCTAAGGACATTTTTACAGACATGATTCAAGACATTAGAAACATCTCTGTTGCAATAGACATAGAATTTTGAGGACATATATCAATCAATACATGCTTTAATTTGGTAAAATAGCAGTGTCAAGGCTTTGATTAGAAATACATAAAAATAAAAATAAGAGTTGTTCTCTCTGATTATCAGTATTTGGAATTATTCTAATTACATGCATCTCTGATAAGTAAATAAACTTGCTATAACTGTCTTTCCAGATCTGCCTATTGTAATAAGGGGAAAGGGGAGGAAGTAAGGTGACTACTTAAATTAATAGTCTTACCCAGGTGTGTGAGACTATAAGTGTACTTCTGTAACCATCTGAAGAATTTATTTTGTTCTTCTAAATGTGATACATAATGTGTGCTTTTATCAGCCTCTTGAATAAATTTACCAGGTGCTAAAGTCATAGGGCTGAGTTGTCTAACTAACGTGTATAAATTCAGACCTAGATGCCTTTGCTAATTCTACTAAAGACATAAACAGTAAACTTCAAATAAGTATGCTAAATCTAGTCTTTTTATTTTTTAAATACTTTATTTATTTGACAGAGAGAGATCACAAGTAGACAGAGAGGCAGGCAGAGAGGAAGGGAGAGAAGCAGGCTCCCCACTAAGCAGAGAGCCTGATGGGGGTCTCAATCCCAGGACCCTAAGATCATGACCTAAGCTGAAACAGAGGCCCAACCCACTGAGCCACCCAGGTGCCCCTAACTCTAGTCTTTACACAAGTAAAGGGAGCAGAGATGTTAATACAACACTGAAGTTACGTTTTTAAATAGTGAGTTAAATCATGACAAGCACATTGAGTATTTAGTGAGTGAACACACAGTGCTAGCTTGCATTATCTCCTACTCCTACTCTAATGCTCGCACCACCTCATGAGGTGTGAGGTACTGCTCTGCTTAGGTAAATAATGAAACTGAGGTTTTAAAATGTTATATAACTTGCTTGAGGTCCAAGACATGGCCAGTAGACAAGAAGGGTCTCCAACCTGGGTTTGGCCTCTTCCAAAGTATATTGCTAATCATTGGACTCTGTACTACCCAGTGATCTTGGCCTTAAAAAATATTTTTACTTCTGCTTATAGAAATGATCTAAATTACTTTTTATGCCTTTTTATAAAAGTGTGTCTCTTTTACTTTTTTGTTGGATTAAATATTAATATATTTTCATATCTTCAGTGGACTACAGTAGTGATAGTTTTGTTGTCATAAAATATTTTCATACTTTCTCATTTCTGTTACCGTGGGAAGACGAATAGAGAGTAGGGAGGAGACAGTGGGCAGCAGGTATTATTGAAGAACTACAAGTTAAATGGCTTGCACATTGAGTGACTTTTGTAAGAGTTAAAACTCAAACCAAACCCAAACTTTTTTTCCCCTTTACTGCCTGCTTCTCTGTCCTCTGATGTTAAGTATTGACTCCACTTTGAAACAAAAGCAGTAGGTGAATGACAAAAACCCCAAGTTGTCTTCAGTTCATCTTCATTTTTATGTGGAATATTGATCGCTTTTTTAAAGGAAAGATTCCTGTTAGTTGTTTTTATTGCATTGTCTTTGATATTATCCAGAGGGGAAAATTGAAGCAATATTCTAAAACTGAAAATAACCTATCCTGGTCTTAAAGGATTCAGTATCACCACTAGGTGGTGCTAAGATGCTACTTTATTTTTGTTGAAATTTCAGGAGTCTCCTTGCAGATGAGTAAAGAGGTCTTTTTCCTAATTAAGATATTTCTGAAAACCTGGTAGCTTTTTTGCCTTTCTTTTTAAAAAATTTTTTATTATTCCTTTCAGATTTTTTTTAGTCATAGGATTTTTTTTCCTTTAATTTAGTCATAATCATTACTATCATTTCATCAGCCCAGTCTCCACTAGACAAATTATATTGATCTCCTATTTAGTTTACATGTTTTTCAATATTTTTTATTTTGTCATCTTTGTTTTTTAATTCAGTGTTTTTGTGCATGACATTTCACCATTTTTTTCCTGCAGATGACCCTCATGTTCAGTATTCTGCAGTGAGCAGCTTTGTATTTCTTCGTTTCTTTGCTGTAGCCGTAGTATCACCTCATACTTTTCATTTGCGACCTCATCATCCAGTAAGTGTTGTTCTTCTCAAAGCTTTATTCCATTTTTATTTATTTTTATTAAAATTTTAAAAATATAAGAGGCCAGTTTCACTTAACTGTTTTCTTATAACTGGTACTTAAATTTACTGGGCATTTTCCTTGTCAGTCTTTCAGAGAAGGCTGAAAATTCCAGTTTTTGTTGCTGTTAAAAGATATTGTGTAAGAGTAATAAGATGTTGATAGTTGTTGAAGCTTGATGGTAGATATGAAGAGGATCCATTGTATTTACCCTCCACTATTGTGTGTGTTTGTAAATTTCCATAATACTAGAGTTGGTTTTGTTTTTGTTTTTTCATGAGTTACAGGTTTAGTTTAATCTCACAGGTATTTTTATATCTCACAGAAGTTTGAAGAGGCTCATTTCTGAAAGGTGTAGAAACCTTGATTGAACATAATTTGGTATCTCCACATTTTTTACTTTTTATTCACCTGATACTATAAATATAAGAGATTTAAAACTTTAAAAATGTTCTAGAGTCCTATTTAATTGTTTATATCTGAATCTACTGCATAGATGTACATGTTTCTTAAAACTCCTTTTTTTACTCTTTCTTTCCTCCTAATATGGAGTATTTTTGCTGATTCTTTAACTTTTTTGTTTCAAATATTTTATAATCTTATCTAATTGCTATCCTTGCTGATTGGTGTGACACATAATAATAATAATAATAATAGCCAACATTTACTTAGGGCTTTTTAGTAGGCCTTATTCTAAGTACTTTATGTGTTTTAACTTACTTGGTCCTCCCTGTGAGGTATTCTGTTATCATCCCCATTTGCAGATAAGAATAACACAATTCAGCAATTTCTCTGTGGTCACACAACTGGTCACATATGATTTGATCTCACTCATTTTGACCTGGTTAAACTGGAATGCTGTCTCCTTCAGTCTTCTCAATCTTTGAGCTCACCCCTGTTCTTTCTGGCCTCTTGGGCAGTAAAGTATTCAGACATCTGTAATGTTTCCATCACAGTGCTCAGTGCTAGAAATGCAGTGATGAGGAAGACACTCTTTGCCCTTAGGAAACTTACATAGGGTAGAAAGGACACATGGGTTTTGGAGTTAAACTGGGCTTTGAAGGCCACTCCTCTTCACAGCTGCATGACATTGCCACACATTTCACTTTGAGAACTGTGTAGAACCATGCTACTTTTGCAGCAGTATATCCTTTCTTGCCAAAGAACAGTTGTGAATAGCTACAGCAGAGAGTGGGACAATGTCCTTTTGATCACAGGACTCTCCTTTCTTATGGCTATGTTACTGAAGCTGTGCAGAATTCTGGGTCTGAAAAAGCTTAGTAACAGCATTCTTGATATAAACAGAACTCCTACCTCTGAGCTTGTGACCCTGCCTTGTATTCAGACTTGGATTTGTATATTTCCATAACAGATGTTGCAATAAAGTCCTTCTAGCCACAGACTTCATATTTTAGGTCACTTTTTCAATCAGTATGCTAGAAGGACTAGTTTATACTGTGTCGTATAACCTTATTATTTGCTTTTAAGTGTAAACTTAACCCCCTTTTCATTCTAATTGGGAAAATCAGACAAATATGAGATACATCATCTAAAAGTAGTACCTGATTTTTTACCAAGTTAAGGCATACTATGGAAATTGAGAGCAGGGAGTAATCCCAGGGACCTAGGAGTAATGGGATTATCAAGACCAGTATTGAAAGGTAGGGTGGTTTTCGAGGAGAACTGATTAAGGGTTATTGGATGTTACATTTAGACATTCTTTGAATTTTGAGAAACCAGTTCTTTTTTTTTTTTTAAGGTTTTATTTATTTATTTGACAGACAGAGATCACAAGTAGGCAGAGAGGCAGGCAGAGAGAGAGGGGGAAGCAGGCTCCCCACAGAGCAGAGAGCCTGATGTGGGGCTCGATCCCAGGACTCTGGGATCATGACCTGAGCTGAAGGCAGAGGCTTTAACCCATTGAGCCACCCAGGTGCCTCGAGAAACCAGTTTTAGTAGAGCACGAGAAAATCAGATTGCAGAAGATTAAAAAATAAATCAGTAAATGTAGTTTTTACCCAGGAAATATATCAAAATTGAGCTTGCCCTGTTGCTAATAAAAGGTGTAGGTAAATTCAAACAAGTACATGCGAGTACATACACACGAGTGAATAATCTTTTTAAAATGCTGATTTTTTAAATATGGGTTATGTTAACATTGACATGGTAGACTGCTCTTTTTTTTTCTTTTTAAAGATTTTATTTATTTATTTGACAGACAGAGATCACAAGCAGGCAGAGAGACAGGCAGAGAGAGAGAGAGAGAAGCAGGCTTCCTGCTGAGCAGAGAGCCCTATATGGGGCTCGATCCTAGGACCCTGAGATCATGACCTGAGCCGAAGGCAGAGGCTCAACCCACTGAGCCACCCAGGCGCCCTGGTACACTACTCTTTTGAGAAGTTTCATGGTGGGGGAGAAAAAAGGATTGAACCGTTTTTCTCATCATACCCCTCATTCTCTCATTGATAGTGTTCCTTCAGGACTCGGTCAAGGCAGACTTCTCTAATGTCTGGTCTGGGTTCGGTTCCCCTCTTGTGTATACCTGTAGCATCCTGTGGCTTTCTGTGTCTTGACATTTGTCATACTATTCTATAATCATCTGTTTACAGTCTCTGAATGTGGAGTATCAATACCCAAGAGCAAGGGTTGAATCTGTTTCAAGTTTGCGAATCCCAAGCACAATACACAGTTTCTAGGATAAGTAGACACTTGGTGAATGTTTGGTAAGTGAAAGATAGTAGCTCAGAGAGGGAGCTGGTCAAATGATGAGTCTTCTCCAAAATGGGAAAATTGATATGTAGTTTAAGCAGAAGAGAAGAAACCAACAGAAAGGGAGAAATTGAAGAGAGAAGAGGGCTTGCTAATAACCAGATCAGTATCCTGGAGGGTTTAGATTGTTTGAAAAGAAAAAATGATGGATGTAAACTTTAGGAAAAGAGTAATTCCTCCTTTCAGATATAGTGAACCCTATGAAGTTGTTTTATGTTTGTAGATCAAAAGTAGTCAAATAATAGTGATTCCATATGGTTCAACCTAATATAAGGAAAAGAGGTAGAATTTAATAAAAATTATAAGGCATCTACTAGATGTCTGTGCCAGGCTGTGTGCTAGGTACCAGATGTCTAAGGTACTGGACAGCCGTAAAAAATTAAGATGGCAGATGGTAGCAGGGGAAGAATTTAGAACAGCTTGTATGTGGAGTACACCAGGGAATCAGTAGTAGCTAAATGATATGATTGTCACATAGTAGTAAGGGCTGTGTTAATGTAAACAAATGTCTGATGTGCAGTTATTGTATAAAATGCGCTTTGCTCTTTTTAGTTCAGGGAAATCATAACCTAAAACAATGATCTTAAAACCAAATTTGAACAGGGAAGTTGGTGAAATTCAGTTCAAATTCATTTTATTAGCCATTGTTAAGAACCTTGGTGTGCCTCAAAGGCAGAGAATTGTAGGGATTTTTTTTTTTTAGACTTTATTTATTTATTTGACAGAGGGAGAGAGATCACAAGTGGGCAGAGCAGCAGGCAGAGAGAGGAGGGGAAGCAGGCTCCCCATCGAGCAGAGAGCCCACAGACAGCCTGATGCAGGGCTCCATCCCAGGACCCTGAGATCAGGACCTGAGCGGAAGGCAGAAGCGTAACTCACTGAGCCACCCAGGTGCCCTGTAGGGATCTTTTATACATATGATGGAATTCTGGATGTTCTAGCTAAAATATTTCCGAATAAATTTAAATTAGTGTGTAACTATTTCATAAATATATCATAATGATCATATCCCCGATATTCCTTTTTTTCCAGATTGCCTTATATCCTGGTCATCTCTTCTCTTTCACATTCACTGTCATTTTCAATGTGGGGTTACTAAAAAATTAAGGAATGTAACCAAAAATTAAACTAAAGCAATTTCTGTATCTAAAGTTTCTTAAGTCTGTGTTTTGGTGGAAGATACTGTTATTTGAATCTCCAAAATAAAGAAATTCTATATGTGATAGGAGAATTGGTTATACAAATATATGGATTGTGGAAACTCATTGGGTTATGTACATTTAAAATCTGTTCATTTCATTATATGTAAATTATACCTCAATTTAAAAAAAAAAAAAAGGGAGCAAGGACTCATCAGGGGAACTGCTTAGTCCATTTTATTTATATTTAGATTTTTTTGGTAGGCAGGCCCAAAAAATACCTTGGATAACAGACCCAAATAGTTACCTTCTGCTAAGATCCTACACGAACCAGGTAACTTCTCACTTCTTAAGTTTAGTTAGGTCTTTGCTTCCATGATGAAAATAATTGATTGTATAAACTGTATCAGTTATTGAATAGGGTTAGAGGTGGATTGAGTACAGAAAATTTGGAAACTGCCATTTTAAATTACAAGGTAGAAGAGGTAGATGTGATTGATGTTTCAAAAGTGAATATAGTTTGTTAGGTAATCCAAGCTGCCCTACTGTATAAAACAATATATGTAGTATCAATTAAAGTGCGGCTTTCAGAAGTAACACATTGTTGAATACAGTTACTTTGGATGGAATTATAAATGACATCTGGCTTTTTCGAGTCTCTTAAATTCCTTAGTCTGGTGAATTCTGCCCATCATAAACTAGAGTTTGAATGAACATTTTTGAATCACTGTATTAAAGTAGTGTAGCCTATTCACTCTCTTCTACCTCTTACACAAATTCTGTTTCTTAAAAATTTAACAGAAATTCTGTCTTTTTTAAATTCTTTAGGATCCACAGACAGTTAGAACATTAACCCTCATCTCAAAAACCATTCAAACTTTGGGAAGCTGGGGGAGTCTGTCCAAAAGCAAGGTAAGTCTTTATATCTTTTGCTTTGTATTCACACTTCTAAATCTTGTTATACCTTGGGATCCCTTCTCTCTCACTTATTCCCTTCCAAATTAAAAAACAAAGCAAAACCAAAAATATGCATATACATATGCAGTAGTCATCTTCTAGATAGCTCTTGTCTCTTAGTTACCTGTTATGAAGTTTTATTTGAACAAATACATCTAACTAAAGATATTTGCATAAAATATAGTCAATCTTTTAATTTTTTTGTTTTGGAAAATGTTACTTTCATTTAAAAATGTAATTTACATTAACCTAAAATGGGATTATTATTTATATCAAAATCAAAAATGAATTAGCAAGCATTTAAATTTGTAAAATAATAAACTGAGCAGAGGGGAGAGTCTGGTGAACAGATCTAAGAACTGTCTATGAATCTGTGCCATAATCATCTAACAGTTGTTGAAAGAAATCCTACTCCAAAGCCTATAATTCTCTTGAAATACATGATTGAATCCTTTAAGGCCTTAATCCTCAGCTTAGAAATGCAGTTTATTATAATCTTAGTTCTCTATTTAACATATATAAATTCTGTGTGGTTTTTTTTTTTCTCCTAGTCAAGTTTCAAAGAGACATTCATGTGTGAATTTTTCAAAATGTTTCAAGAAGAAGGATATATTATAGCAGTTAAAAAGGTATGATTGTTTTACTCTGGAAAATTAACATTTCTTATCATATAGCATTGGGGAAATGTTAGCATTTCATGTTACTCCTAGAAGTCAAGTCTCAATTTTTAAAAAGTAATGTTTAAATTGTACATCGGATACAAAGAAGCTGTCTTTTTCTTCCTTTCTTCTACCATACAAAACTGTGGGACTTTTAGCTGTGGAAATACCTAAATGTTCAACAACAGCTGCTGTTTGCCATTGTCTTAGTAACACAAGTGACAAATAGCTAGAGTAAGGGTTTCTTAACAGCAGCAGTATGGACAATTGGGTCAGATAATTTTTGATTGGGGCCCCTCACAATCAAAAATTATCCTTGTACATTATAGGATGTTTAGCAGCATCCTTGGCCTCTACCAATTAGATGCCAGTAGGATGCCTCAAGTTTTGATAACCAAAAATGTCTGTAAACACTGCCAGGTGTTCCCTGAGGAATAAAATTGTTTCTGATTAAGGACCTCTGGTCTAAGTAGGGTAAAGTCTTAGAATGGCCCCTGATACGTAGTGGGTACTTATCATAGTAAAAAAATACATGAATTATTGAATAGTTTATAAACTATATAAGCTGTAGTAGTAACTTGAGGAAAGTTACTAAAAATTAAAATGTATTGTAAATGCACAAAAGACCACAGTATATAATAGCCTAACACAAGGCCTATAACATACAAAAATTGCTGTACTTAGAAATCAGGAATGTTTTGAAAAGATCTTTAATTTCTTGTGTCTTTAATTCTGAATCATTCTAAACAAAATGTAGTTTTATTATAAAATGCTAAAATTCGTAAAGTTACTTTGAAGTACACCTAAATTTAGCTTGAAGAAATACTGTATTGTATTTTATCATGATTCTGATTTAATGAATCAAAATTAGCAAGGCCAAATTTTAAAGATTTTACTCAATTTCTGTATCATGGTTGATTCACAGTTAACTGCCAAGAGTATATTTTTGTTGAAGTATATATCTGTACTTTTTGTGTGTGTGCTTAGAATTCTTACAGGAATTCAATAAATGGAAAAGGGTGATTTTTTTTTAAAAGCCAGTTGGAATATTTTTCATTTAGAATAGTGCAATTTCAACTAAAATCTTTTTAGGCAACCACTGAAGGCTTTTGAGGAGAAGTGCCCTTTTATTTGTAGGACATTGTTGAAACATTTGTGGGACAGTGTAGGCAGACTTTTGTTGGCAAGATTATAATGTACTATCTTTTGTTTGAGGGTTGTTTTGTCATTTTTTTTATGACCTAGGCTATGGGAGCCGCTGATTTTTTTTTTTTTTTTTTTCCCTATCAGAATGTGTAGAGTTGATAATGTCAGTGAAGGAAATACTTAAGAGTGCCAAGAGTTGAGCCTGTTCCTGATCTGTCCTGTGTCAGCTATTCACATTCTCATGGGCTATCACTATAGTACATTTCTTGTTTTAGATGTGGATCTAGACTCCTACACTAGGATAGGATATTTTGTCCTAATCTGAGAGTTTTCTTTATTGTTTGCTAGCTAAGTCTGAATATGTACATTGCTAGAAACTGCAAAAGCCTATGAATTCCAGTTTCTCATTTTGTGTTGGTGTACTGTTCCCATAGGCTTTAGGAAGGGCAACATGGATAGTTCTATTAACAGAGTGACCATAGAATTTAGTGTCCAAACCTGGGTACTTTAAAGAGTGAAAATGAGTACTATTGATAATGTTGGGACCACAGCTATAGACAGGGATGGCCCTGAGCAAACTGGGACCTATATTCACCCTCCATAAAGTTCATCTTAATTTTTATGTTTTCTTTCCTTTTTTTTTTTTTTAAGATTTTATTTATTTATTTGACAGACAGAGGTCACAAGTAGGGAGAGAAGTAGGCAGAGAGAGGGAGGAGGAAGCAGGCTCCCTGTGAGCAGAGAGCCCAATGTGGGGCTTGATCCCAGGACCCTGAGATCATGACCTGAGCCGAAGGCAGAGGCTTTAACCCACTGAGCCACCCAGGCGCCCCGCTTTCTTTCACTTTATATAATTGAATTTACCCCATAGTTCCTTATAAATATAACAGATGATAAATCCAGTAATTATAAATAAATGATAAATAATTTTCAAATAAATCAGTGCCTTCAGGCAAACACTAAGAAATAAAATATTCAAGTATGTCTCTTACCCGCCATTAGTGGATGGTCCATCTATAAGAACTGGTCTATCCTATGTGATAGGACACTTGTTTAGTTCCTTTGTATGCTTTTAAAAAATTTTTTAATTATTTTTTAATTAACATACAATGTATTATTTGTTTCAGGGGTACAGGTCTGTGAATCATCGGTCTTACACAGTGCACAACACTTACCATAGCACATACCCTCCCCAGCATCCATAACCCAGCCACCCCATCCCTACCCCCAGCCCCTCAGCAACCCTCAGTTTGTTTCCTGAGATTAAGAGTCTCTTATGGTTCATCTCTCTCCTGATCCCATCTTCTTTCTTTTTTTTTCCCTCCTTACCCAACCACAACTCCCTGCCCTGCCTCTCAAATTCCTCATATCAGAGAGATCATATGATAATTGTCTTTCTCTGATTGACTTATTTCACTTAGCATAATACCCTCTAGTTCTAAACACATCGTTGCAAATGACAAGATTTCAGGGTTTTGATGGCTGCATAGTATTCCACTGTGTATATATATATATATATATATATACCACATCTTCTTTATCTATTCATCTGTTGATGGACATCTATGTTCTTTCCATAGTTTGGCTATTACGAACATTGCTGCTATAAACATTGGGGTGCATGTGCCTCTTCAGATTACTACATTTGTATCTTTAGGGTAAATACCCAGTAGTACAACTGCTGGGTCATAGGGTAGCTTTATTTTTGACTTTTTGAGGAACCTCTACTGATTTCCAGAGTGGCTGCACCAGTTTGCATTCCCACCAACAGTATAGGAGAGCTTCCCCTTTCTCCACATCCTTGCCAACATCTGTTGTTTCTTGTTAACTTGAGCCATTCTGACTGGCATGAGGTGGTATCACACTGTGGTTTTGATTTGTATTTCCCTGATGCTGAGTGATACGGAGCACTTTTTCATATGTCTTTTGGCCATCCGGATATCTTCTTTGCAGAAATGTCTGTTGGTTGTATACTTTTTTTTTTTTAAGATTTTTATTTATTTATTTGGGAGAGAGCAAAGAGAGAGTTGGGGGAGGGGTAGAGGAAGAGAGAGAGAGAATCTTCTTTTTTTTTTTTTTTTTTTTTAAAGATTTTATTTATTTGACAGACAGAGATCACAAGTAGACAGAGAGGCAGGCAGAGAGAGAGAGAGAGAGGGAAGCAGGCTTCCTGCGGAGCAGGGAGCCCGATGCGGGGCTTGATCCCAGGACCCTGAGATCATGACCCGAGCTGAAGGCAGCAGCCCAAACCACTGAGCCACCTAGGCGCCCCTTCTTTTTTTTTTTTTTTTTTTTTTTTTTTTTTTTTTTTTAAGATTTTTATTTATTTATTTGACAGACAGAGATCACAAGTAGGTAAAGAGGCAGGCAGAGAGAGAGGAGGAAGCAGGCTCCCTGTCAAGCAGCGAGCCCGATGAGGGGCTCAGTCCTAGGACCCTGGGATCATGACCCGAGTGGAAGGCAGAGGCTTTAACCCACTGAGCCACCCAGGTGCCCCGGAGAGAGAGAATCTTAAGCAGGAGTTCTACCTCACAATTCTGAGATTATGACCTGGGCCAAAATCAAGAGTCAGGCGCTTAACTGACTCAGCCACCCAGGCGCCCCATTTAGTTCCCTTATATACATATACCTATTCTGTATCACCACATATAATATAATGCAAAAGAAACTTTGTTCTTAATCCTGCACTTAACCAAGATTTCTTTCTTAGGTGCTAGAAGGAAACACGTAGTGTAGCTTCTAGTGGGCAGTCTTAAGCCAGTCTTGAGACAATATGACTCCACGTGAATTCTTATTTAGATTAGGTACTTGTGCCTTTGTGCCTCAATGTCTTTGCTATTTGAATGTACTTTTTTTTTTCTTAGTCCCAAGTGGGACAACATAGAAAAGTATAAAGGAAAAAGCAAGGGCTAGACAAAGAGGCAGTTCATTTATGGGACAAAGTAGAATTCTTCTCTAAGAACAAGAATTGTTCCTTGAAATACTAATTTCTCTTTCCTGTGAAGAGACAGCCATGTGCCAGGAAGCTCTTGACCAGTCAAGGTAGCATGTTCATGAAGCTAACTGCTCTTCACAGGAGTGGCTTTCCATGGCTAGAGATGGTTACTCCAAATTTTCTTGAGCCACCATCTTCCCATTCTCCCTAGGAAGTTTATAAATGGTGAATAGATTTCCACTTTCTTCCAGAGAACCCAATTACATTTCAGTCATAATCATGAAATACTATCTCTCAGGGCTGCAGTCAGTCATACATAATAGAATTCAGCAAAATCTTTTCTGTGAAAGGCCAGTGAATAAATATTTTAGGCTTTTCTGGCCACATAGGGTCTTTCCCATATTCTTCTTTTTGTTCTTGCAGCCCTTTAAAAATAGAAAAACTGTTCTTAACTCACAGGCCTTGCAAAAAAAGCAGGCTGCAGGTTGAATTTGGCCACTAAGCCATAATTTGGTGATTCTGACATATAATATAGGTTCACAGTCCTTTATCTAAAATCTTTGGGACCAGAAATATTTCAGAATTCAGTTTTTCAGTTTTAAAAGATAATAGGTCTGTGCTATTATACCTATTACACCCCCATGGGGCCCAAGGTAACACACCATAATCAAACACAGAGAGTACAATGTATAAATATTCACACTAAGTAAGATAAATACAGACTATAGATAGCCTTTGATAGTTCAAATTAAGTTGTGCCCCCAGATGAGTTTACTGTCAATCAAAAAGTAAAACAACTCTTTTTATTCAGAACTTTATAGATTTCAGAATGGTAGTTTAAGGACTGTAGATTGAGCTATTTTTTAGGGAAACATATTCTGGGTTTTAAGTGACTTGAGAATAAACTCTTTAGAACACCTATCCAGTGTGTAATTTAGACTTCCTCTACAATTAAATATGTGTTTTGCTTTATAAGTTATAATTACATGTATTCTTTAAAGAACTTTATATATTGAAGATAAACTGAATTTTTGATGTATGTTATCACAAAATGTAATTTTTGCCCATTTCTCTATTTAGTTCTTGGATGAAATTTCATCTACTGAAACTAAAGAATCCAGTGGTACGAGTGAGCCTGTGCACCTGAAAGAAGGGTAATTTAATGAATTTAGAGATTAAAGTCATGTCAGTATAGATGTGATGTGAGTACAAAAAGCATGGGTCTGGAAGTGAGGAAATCTGAGGTTTGTTCTGTATTAGAACTGCTTAAGTAACATCCATTAGGTAGGTCACACTGTCGTATGAACTTTATGCCACATGGGAATGATTCCTTGTTCATGTGGTCCTGGAGTAGTTTTGTAACTGTAATGAGATTATGGATATTAGAATACTTTGAAAAAGTAACAGCACTCTTCAGTCTTGAAGCAGTGTTATCATTGGAAGTTAAAGGGGAACTTTAGTTAAAGTTTGGTCCTTTCAGTTCTGAATAGCACAATTATAAGTATTAAATTAAGACTTTATTCCCTTAGCATGACCAAAATAAATACAGAAGTTATAGATAACAAAGACATTTTCATATACTTAATATGATCTTACATGGCCTTTCATGTCAAAGAACAGTTTTTGTTGTGGATGAACTATTTTAATATTTGTAACTAAACTTTCCTATCTGTTGTTTTGGCAGTGAGATGTATAAAAGAGCTCAGGGAAGAACTCGGATTGGGAAAAAGAATTTCAAGAAACGGTGGTTCTGCTTAACAAGCAGAGAGCTCACCTACCACAAACAGCCAGGTAGTTGTGTTTATGCTTTATTTTGGGGCTTTTTCCTTGTTTTCAGTGAAGATGGCTTTTTTTTTTTTTTTTTTTTTTTTTTTTGCTGCTTAGTATAACTCTGGCCAAGCTTTTCACCAATAATTACTGCAGTGTATAGTTTCTCACAGTGATGCACACACATTAAGGATACAGTAAATACCTGGCAGGCGACACCATGTAAATTCCATTTTTTTCCCCTCACACATGCTCTGTTTTCTAAAAAATCCTTGGTAAATTCCAGTTACCTAGAACTTGGGAGTTTCTTTTAATTCTCAGAGCCAAATTGGTAAGAATCCGTATCTAATAAATTAGAGTATTTCAGTGATTTGCTGGATAGCATCAGCTAAAAATTCCCATAGTTATACCATAGATTTTGATTCCTATATAGTTATCAGATTCGTTCTAGACTTTTGGCCAAGCTGTCTTCAATATGGAAATTTTAATGATTTGCCTCCTGAGAAAGCACAGGGGGTTGTTCGGATGAAGAAAGCCATCTTCCTACAGTGTGATTTGAGGGATTTAGAAAGGCAGTGGACTGATACGCTGCTTAAAATGCCCATATTTTAAGTTTATTCCTTTAGGGTAAAGCATGATCCACAGAAGGCCATTAGCTCCTTCTGGTATCTTAACAAGAATATAATAACTACATCATGAATCACATTTAGTAGAATCCCTTACATTCACAATGATCAGGACACAAGGATGTTCCCTTAAAGCAAAAATCATTTAAAAACAGACAAAAAGGTACATATGTATCTTAAATATTTATATATTTATTTACTAATCTTTTGATAATCAAGATCTTTTCTTTGAATATGGATCTATCAATTGGATTTATTACCCTTTGTCTTTCTTGTGCAAATATACCCATAAAGCATCAATTTTCTGGTTGATTTCTCCAAAGTGAATCTAGAACTTAAATACTTGAAAAGCAATTCCAATACAGAATCCACCTAGATTTCATGGTAGTCACCCCTAAACTTTTATAGATGTCTCACGCCCATATAAATCAACTTTACTTATATGGGTATGGATCTCCTCTTTTGAAGCTTCTCAAAACACTCACCTGATTTTCAGATAAATAGTAAACCTCTTAATGGGGGGCATTTATTTTGTCACTTTACATATATTTAAATAAGTTATTATAACATGGAAAAATTGCATAAATAGGTTTGGGAACAAACCCAGTGGAGTTGGTAAACAAAACAAGCCTAGCCAACGGAAACAGAAGGAGGCAGGCTTAACAGATAGAAGCCTAGTAACCACAAGCATTCTGCATCCCATGAGCATCATTTGTTATGTTTTACAGTGTACATGGAGAGCCTCAGTTAATCCATTAGCTCTGTAGGTAAAGATCTGCTAAAGAGAGCTTCTGCTGTAAATTCTGAAATGAGAGCAAACACCAGTCATTGGGTGCTTTCAAGAGAATGTAGATTCAACTAAGTAGAATGTTTCAGTGGACATTTTTGAAGAGTAGAGTGAGAAGAAAAATTGTTTCATAATTCTTTATTATGGCTCTACCAAAATGACTGCATATAGCCAAGGGTATTAGTAAGATATAAGAAATCAAAGTCATTTTATTTTTAGGCATCCAGATAATTTGTTATGTAGTCAGATGACAAAAGAACATAAGCTACATACTTCACCTTCCAGGCAAGCATTTTTTAAGCTAAATATATTTTGAGTATTTTAGAAGTCATAACTTATATTGAACACTATATAAATGCTTTCACATATATAGCAGCTTTAAAAAAAGTAGCTGTCATAATATACTAATTATATTTACATTCATAGTACCTTGAAATAAAATATAAGTTAGTCATTCTCCATTAATAAATTAGCTGGTTTTTCCTCATTTAAAGTATTTTCTAATCCAAACTAGTATTCTAAAGTCTTTTTTGGCTTTAGAATCAGAATCAAGAATCAGGTAATAGCTCAGGCCTTTTTCCTCCAGAAAAGTGTACATACAAACTAGACACAAAATTTTGCATATAATTTCAGTGAGTTTGTAGATCCAAAGTTCTTCAGTGGTTTTTAAGAACCTCTGTTTTAGCTAGTGATCTTATGAGGATAAAATTCTATAGAGTGATTAAGTATAAAAAAGGCACATTAGAAATTACATTGTTTTCAGGCCTTAAGGAATTTAATATACTGGAATGACTTTGGAGGAATAAGCTCTATTATATGAAGTTTCAGGATTACTTATCAAAGCCTACAGTTTTAAGCATCCATGGTTTTTGTTTTAACTATTTTGATGGATTTTTCCAAAATGTATTACATGCTTCCCTGCCTTCTAAAAAAGAATTCATTGAACGTAAGTTACCATTTTCTAGATGACTTGGGGTTGTCATTGATAATATTACTTATTATGTAGTGCTTTGGTTTAGTGGTGTTTTCAGGGCTGCTTATGGGTATGTGCAGCTGTTTACTCCCCAGCTAAATGCCTTGGACTGCTGTGCTTTTATGTTCCTGTGTTTGCTTTATACAGTTTTTCTCTATCCCCTTTATATGCAGGCTGTTACATTAAATTTCTTGTGCTGTCAGCGAACCATAATGTAACATCTCACACCCACCTTCATCACCCAGCTCAATTTTTTACTAAAATATACTGTGAATGAGGATACAGGTATTGTGTGTGTTAAAATTGTACATTAAGATGCTCTTATGTAAGACTTAAGGACTTTCCTCTATGGAGGAAATGCATGGGCTTTGGATTCTCTGTTTAAGCAGATGTTTTACTTACTTCCTGTTTCCTTGCTGTTCCTGGATAGCCAAGACTCCTAGTTAAATCTCTTGCTACATTTGCTGTGTGACTTTGGTGTCTGAAAGCATGTCTCCCAGATTTTCTATAAATGGCTGTAAACCATTAGGTCTTTTGCTCTGCCTCTTACTGGACGCTAGTATTCTGAATCAAGAGGCACCCTTCATGTTCTGGATCTTTTTTAAAGATAGTACTCAGGTGTTTTGCTAAAGGATCAGATACCAAGAGTGAGAGAAAGGCAAGGCAAGGGTAACTCCAAGGATTTGAGCTTACACAACTACAGTGTTGAAGTTGCCTTTTTGAAAACAGACCCATGCGTTCTCTATAGTGAAGGAGCTTGTTTAGCCATAACCCAGAGATTTGGTGGGTTTGGTTCCAGACCATAGCAGTAAAGGTAATTAACAGTAAGGTGAATCAAATGAATTTTTTGGCTTCCCGGTATGTATAAAAATTCTCTTTATGCTCTACTGCTATCTATTAAGTGTGTAATAGCATTATGTCTAAAAAAGACAATGTACATACCTTAATTTAAAATACTTTATTGCTAAAAAAAAAATGTGAACAATCTTCTGAGTTATCAGCAAGTTGTAATCTTTTTGCTGATGAAGGGTCTTGACTTGTTATTTGGCTGCTGGCTACTCAGGGTGGTGATTGCTGAAGGTTGGGTAGCTGTGGCAATTTCATAAAATAAGACAACTGTGAAATTTGCCACATCAATGACTCTTCTTTCATGAATGATTTTTCAAGAGTATGTGATGCTCTTTGATAGCATTTTACAGTCAGTAGAACTTCTTTCAAAATTGGAGTCATTCCTCTCAAACTCTTCCATTGCTTTATCAATTAAGTTTAGGTAATATTCTAAGTCTTGGTTTATCATTTCACCAGTCTTCACAGCGTCTTCACAAGAATAGATTCCATTTCAAGAAGCTACTTTCTTTGCTCATCCGTAATAAGACTCCTCATCCATTGAAGTTCAATGGTCAATCACATCTTCAGGCTCCACTTCTAACTCTAGTTCTCATATTCCTTCCAGCACATCTGTAGTTACTTCCTGCATTGAGGTCTTAAACCTTTCAAAGTTTTCAGTGAGGGCTGGAATCACCTTTCTTCCAAACTCCTGTTAATGTTGGTATTTTGACCTCTTCTTACAAATCACAAATGTTCTTAAGGCATCTAGAATGGTAAATCCTTTCCAGAAGGTTACAATTTATGTTGCTCAGATCCATCAGAGGAACCACCATCTGTGGCAGCCATAGCCTTAAGAAATGTTAAGTATTAAGACTTAAAAGTCAGAATTCCTCCTTGATCCATGGGCTACAGAATGGAGTTGTATTAGCAGGCATGAAATTAATCTCATTGTATATCCTCAGCAGAGCACTTGGGTGACCAGGTGCATTGTTAGGAGCCTTAATATTTTGAAAGGAATGTCTTTTCCTGAGCAGTAAGTCTGAAATATATGCTATACTATGTTGTAAACAGATGTGCTATCAGCCAGGCTTTGTTCTAGTTAGCAAGGCAGAGTAGATTCAGCATAATTTTTAAGGGCCCTAAGATTTTTAGAATGGTAAATAAGCATTGGCTTCAATTTAAAGTCAGCTTCATTTGTTCGTAACAAGAGAGCCTGTCCTTTGAGACTTTGAAGCCTTGAAGCCAGGTATTGACTTCTTTCTAGCTATGAAAGTCCTAGATGACATCTTCTTGCAATGTACATGGAATATCTGTTGTTTAGTCTTGCTACCTTTATCAGTTATCTTAGCTAGATCTTCTGAATAACTTGCTGCAGCTTCTACATCAGCACTTGCTGCTTTACTTTGTACTTTTGTGTTATGGAGACAGCTTCTTTCCTTCTTTTTCTGCTAGCTTCAAACTTTTCTCATGCAGCCTAGCTTTCGGTGTATCTTGGCTTTCAGCATTCCTTCCTCACTAAGCTTAGTAATTTCTAGCTTTTGATTTAAAGTGAGATGTACAACTCTCCCTTTGACTTGAACACTTTGCCACTTCCAGTCGGCAATGGGAGAAGAATTAGCACAAACAAGCCAGCTGCAAGAGACTGGGAGCAGGGGACAACAGTCGAAAAGACTGCTACCACAAGCAACTCCACAGTCTCACTTTTATTGGATAGAAACAATAGCTAACAGAAGGACCGGTGAAGGTCAAACGTTAGTCACACATCTTGAGGACAAGTAAGGAGGATAAAGTTTATAGTTAACCAAGCACATTCAAAGGACTCATCTAAAAATTGATGGGCGCTTCTGGGAAGAGAAAGGAGCGATAACGGAAAAGGGAAGCAGGCTGTATTTCGTTCCACCTTGAGCTGACCCAGTGTTCCCGGGTGCTCGGCTTCAGGCTTCCCTGAAGCGGGTGGCATTTCGCCCTGGGCTGGCCGGGCATTCCATGCTGCCTGGCTTCTGTGAAGAGGCAGAGTTCCGCTCTGAGCGAGCCAGGCATCCCCAGCTGCCCAGCTTTACTGTCGTGTATTGTCCTTCTCCCAAGACCTGTTGCCAGTATATGTTTTTCTTAAGGCCATATCTAAATGTGCTTGGCAACTAGTAAAATCCTCCAGGGGTTATAGTTTAAGTAACAAATTGTTCCAAGGGGCATTGCTTTATCAATTAAGTTTAGATAATATTCTAAGTCTTTGTTTATCATTTCACCAGTCTTCACAAGAATAGATTCCATTGTAGGGTTATTAATTAGCCTGATTACAGTATTGTGTCTCAGAGAACAGGGGAGGACCAAAGAGTAGGGAGACACATGGGAGAATGGCTGGTTGGTGTAACATTCAGAACACGCATAACATTTATCACTTGGGTTTGCTGTCTTATATGGGCATAGTCCATGGCACCCTAGAAGAATTACAATAGTAATATAAAAGATCACTGATTACCATAACAAATATAATAATAACGGGAAAGTTTGAAATACTAGGAGAATTACCAAAATGTGACGCAGACACGAAAAGAGCAAATGCTGCTGGAAAAAATGGTACCAGTAGACTTGCTTGATGCAGGATTGCCACAGACCTTCAATTTATAAAAACCACAGTATCTGTGAAGTGCAATAAAGCAACACAATAAAATGAAGTATGTTGGTATTAAACTAATTCTTTCATAGAAAACAGTTAACTTGGAAGAATATAAAAGACAACTCTGAAGGATTTGACCCTCAAAAATGGGAAACATGTTGGAATATATTACTATATACCTTTTCTCTCTCTGAAGCACTCCTAGCCTCTACAGTGTGAGATGGCTGAAATTTAAGGAGGAAGCCACAGTTTTACTGGCTTGAGGTGTTAGAAGATATAGTTCAAGGCTGCCAGAGGAGGTGGAAATTGAGGAAAAAGAGGATGAGCCTTCCAATCTGTATATGAACTCCCCAGAAATCCTTGGCTGACTTCTTCAACTGTTTATGCAAGGGAATTTCAAAGAAGCTGCTGAAAAGCAGTAACAGGAAGGATTTAAAATGGTGAACAGAAATTCAGTTTCTTTTCTACCCAGAAGAAACATTTTGGAATTTTAGAAGGGCTTAATGAACACGCTGGGGTTTTCATTGAAATAGCAAAAAGGCAGTGGCTCAGCAGTAAAGGCTGTTCTAAGATTAAGAATAAAGTATAAAGCCAGGTCTCAGAGTGACCAATTAATATAACTGTTTAAGGTAAGGTAACTGAATCCAGGCTCTACATAATTTCATTTATTATGTCCAGTAAACAATGAAACATTAACAAGTTTGAGCAGAAACAATAAAACAAGACACATAGTCAAGAGAAAAAGTAGTCAGTAGAAGTAGACCCCTATGTAATTTTCATGTTGGAATTGCAGACATGAATTTTAAAGATATTACAAGTACTTCAGGCACTTATTGTTACAAACAGTCCTGAGTAAAGAAGGATTTCAGTAAAAGAAACATTAGAAACTATCAGAAAGGATGAATACCCAACTTTTGTAGCAACATGGATGGGACTGGAAGAGATTATGCTGAGTGAAATAAGTCAAGCAGAGAGAGTCAATTATCATATGGTTTCACTTATTTGTGGAGCATAACAAATAACATAGAGGACAAGGGGAGTTAGAGAGGAGAAGGGAGTTGGGGGAAATTGGAAGGGGAGGTGAACCATGAGAGACTGTAGACTCTGAAAAACAATCTGAGGGGTTTGAAGTGGCGGGGGTAGGAGGTTGGGGGAACCAGGTGGTGGGTATTAGGGCACAGATTGCATGGAGCACTGGGTGTGGTGCAAAAACAAGGAATACTGTTATGCTGAAAAAAAAAAAAAAACCTACTAAAAAGAATCAAATGGAAATCTAGAAGTGCAGTATTTCAGTTGAAATAGTAAAGAGAAGTTCAGGGAACTTGAATGTAGATTAGTAGAAATTATCCAGTCTGGAAACACGGAGGAAAAAGATGGAGAGAAAAAAAAAAAAGAAAAAGGAAAAAGCAATAGAACCTCAGTGGCTTTTGGAACAATATCAGACAGTCTAACATGGTTGGTGTCAGAAGGAGAGTAGAGAAAGCAGAAAAAATACTTAAATAATGGCCTCAAATGTGGTGAAAAGCATTATTTTACAGATCTAAGAAGGTCAGTGAACTCCAAGTGTGATAAATACAATGAAAATCACACTTAGACATACAGTAATTAAATCAGAGAAATACAAAAAATCTCAAAAGCAGAAGAACAGAGGACAAATTGCATACAGGAGAACAACAATACATTTGTTGTATGTTTATCTTAATGTCTGCAGTTAATCAAAGTCTCCATTCAATTAGGAAAAGAATAATAGGATGCTTTCAATTTGTTATTTTCCCAGGCATCTCCCTAATGAAGTCATGTGGCTCTGTAAGACTATTTTCTCTTTTTCTTTTGCCTTTTTTACATTATACTTTCATAATTTTCTATCCATTTTGTCAGTTTTGCTGATTTTTTGCCCAGCGCTATTTCTTACATATTTGCCTTTTCCTGCATTTATTATTTATTTTGCAAGAGTGCTTCCTCAAGGAATTATTTCAGTAGGCTTATGGCTGATAAATTTTCTGAGTCCATGCATAATTTTTTAAAAGTCTATTTTACCCTTATTCTTGAATGATAGGCTAGATTTAAAATCACTTTCCCTGAGAACTTTGAAGATACTGCTCCATGGTTTGCTAGTTCCCATTGTTGCTGGTGAAAATTTTGATGTCAGGCTGATTGTGTCTTGATTCTTCTCCCTAGTAACTCTAAGAATTTCTTTAGCCTTCATGTTCTAATATTTTACTGCCCAGTGTGAGATTACGGACTTTTTCCTTCCATGCTGCTCAGCACTTGTTGGATTCTTTCAGGCTGGAGGGTTTTTTGTTGTTGTTGTTTTTGTTTGTTTGTTTGTTTTTAATCTCTGGGACATTTTCATGGGTAATTTTCTCCTGAACACCCTGTTCTGTTTCTGGAATTCTTATTAGGTATTGAAACTGATACATACGTCCATCATGGCTCTTAACTTTTTAAACTTTGTTTCTTTGTCCTTTTGTTTCTTTCTCCTTTTTTACAGTATTTTTGTAGAGTCATCAGTAAAGTCTTCTATTTTAGTAATCACCTTGTAATTCGTTTCAGTTAACACTAGTAACTGTGAAGTTAACTCTATTGACATATGCCTGGGAGCAATATACTTTCTCTACATATGTTATGTTATAACTTGCCCAGAATGAACAAATAAAGCAGTTCTAGGGTATGTGATTGTGTATTAAACAAATCTAAAGATAGAAATTCCTGCAAAACTACTAAATTCTCTGGAATCTCTGTGGTGCTACTCCATGTAGATCAGTACCCAGAGGTACTTTATTGTATCCCTCATTTCCTCAGATGTTATTCTCTTTGTTTTATCTTGTCCCTCTTTCAGGGTGCTGGTTTCTCTCATCATTTGGTGATCTTTTTGGTGATTTGTTCATCTTTGTGTTTTTACATTCTGTTCACCTGCTTGAGTGTTCAGTAGCTCACCGCCAGTAATTGTGAGTGAGGGAGGTACAGGACAAACTGCTGAGGGGCAAGGCTGCTTCTTGTCTTCTGGTGTGGCTGTTTTCCTTCCCTCCCGAGGGTTAGCAAATACCTGTGACATGGCACTGCTCTGCAACCGCAGTAGGAACATTACTGCTTAGCCTGGGATATAAACCTCTGTTGACTGCTGCTTAGTACAAGCTAAGGGAGGGGGAGCTCTTCCAGATGCAGCTTACCTGTTAATCATCCTGATGTATGTCTGAGTGTGTGTGTCCTTGTGTCCCCAATACCCAGCTTTCTGTGTCCAGTGATTCTGGCTTGACGCTCTCTTCTGACTACTCCCACTTCTGCAGATGTCTTTTCCTACATGTAATTTGGGCTGTGGCTTCCTTCAGTTTACTCTCCTCCCCCACCCCCCCACCAATGCCATAAATTTGATCTTGTCTGCCTCCAGGAGACTGCTGATAGTCTTTTCTTATTTTCTCATTCACTTAGGATTTGTATTTGTAGATTTAAATGTTGTTTCCTGAGAAAAGTTTTCCCTAACCATCCAGTTTAAAGTAACTTCCCAGCTACTTTCTATCACCTTAGGTTATTTTCATTATAGCATTTATCTCTACCTAATACTTGTCTTTTGTAAGTCTTTCCAGACCTAAATGCAGACTTCATTAGGGGCCTTATATTTTCTGTTTACTGCTGTATCTCAGGTGGTTAGAAGACTCTCTGGTATATACTAGACATTAAATGTATGATAGTTGAATTAAGTCAATTTATTTTTTCTAAAAAATTATACATCACATCTGCTTGAATTACACAAATTTTAGATTTTATACCAGCAGCTGGACTTAATAGCTATTTTAGGTTAACCTATCTGTTCAAGACCCAAAACATTTCTTAACCAAGTAATTTTCCTTGACCAGAAAGCTGTATATGAACCCATGGACCGGTATGAATGTAAAATTCTTAATTTGCAGCACTTCAGTATACAGGTCATTAAACAGTGGGAGAATTAAAGCAAAGCTTCAGTTTTTCTAAGAACATTACAAATGACAAGGAAAAGCCATAATTATATTTGCTTTTAGTTTCTATGACTATATGAGATACAGTATATTCTCAGGTAAATTGTAAATCGAAATGCATCATATCGTCATGCCATATTATAATGGAGCTCCTTTAAAAGGCAAACTCAAATTTCTAAATTAGGTGTAAAGGATTCACTTTACCAAATAAAGTTTTTACTCTTGTTCCCTATATTTCTTAAGAGTAAATTTGGTAGTTCTAGTCATCTGACCACCTAGTATATGATAGTACTAAACAGTTTTTCAATTTAGAATCATTGTTTTCAGGGTTAGTCCTTTAAGTATTAGACTGTTAAAACAGAAAAATCTGCTTAGCAGTCTGATTCACCCATTAATGTGAGAGAACTCCCTCAAAGAAAATTACGTATCTGGGCAAGATACGTAATTGACCAGGCCTCTACTACTAAGTATGGTATTTTTATAGTTCCCATATAATTGTTACAAAATACAGCATTTTAATTTTCTACATCAGGATCAAATTTATTCTCACATTTTTCCTTAAAAATGTTTTTTTTTCCTTAAAAATGTTTTAAATTTTATATTGAAAAAGGTGAAGAGAAAGTAACTTATAAAAAACAAGCAAAATTCATCAGTTCCTTAAAACAAAGAATACTTTCATGTATATCATTTGGAAATCTTTAGGTTACTTATATTCTTGCTGTGAAGAGGATGGCTTAAACCTTACAGAATTAATCTCTTACTTATAATTCTTATGGAAATCATTTTAATTTTGTTCTACTTCTTTTATTATTTAGGCAAAGATGCAATTTACACAATTCCAGTGAAAAACATTCTTGCTGTAGAAAAACTGGAAGAGAGCTCTTTCAATAAGAAAAATGTAAGTTACATGAATAATCACTTAAAGCTTTTTAAATTACACATATTCCTTGATTGAAAATGTTCAAGGTTTTGTATTTGCCATTAATCATTAATATTTTCGTCTTTGACTAGAATTTTCTTAAAATTGTCCATTATTTTTCCTGGAACTAATGGAACATTGTGTGTCCACTATACTCAATTAAAAATTTTTTTAAAGAAAATGTTTTAGGGGTGCCTGGGCGGCTCAGTGGGTTAAAGCCTCTGCCTTCGGCTTAGGTGATCCCAGGGTACTGGGATCAAGCCCCACATCGGGCTCTCTCTCTCTGCCTGCTTCTCTACCTACTTGTGATCTCTGTCAAATAAATAAATAAAATCTTTAAAAAATAATAATTTTTTTTTATATAAGTAACAAAGTACATTGTTGTTGCTTTATATAGTCTGCCTAGCCTATTAAGTTAAAGGTACTTTTCTCAGTACTTCTCTAATCTGACCTTTCAAATCTTTAATAATATTATAGTCCTAGCCAATCTGTGCAATCTTATATACTGTATACTCAAACCAATCGGGGTGATTTCCCATTTCTCTGTATTCTCCCACTGCTTTGTCCTTACTCATACTTTTTCCTCCATCCACAGTTCCCTTCCTTTATTCCTATTTATATGATAGTCCATTCTTTGGACATGTTTGACTTCTAAAAATTACATTCTGTTGTACTGCTTAGTACCATGTGACTCAGATTGTCCTTGGAACTAATTTACTTGAAAAGTAACTATTTGTAAGATATCAGAGCTGCAGTTACCTAGCCAAGCAAACTGTATTTCTCTTATATACCTTTTTCTGTTTGTACTGTGTTGGTTTTTTAGACTCTGTTTCTAACTTTTTATCTTAATTGCATATGAAGATGTTCCAAGTAATACATATGGAGAAACCACTCTATGTCCAGGCAAATAATTGTGTAGAAGCTAATGAATGGATAGACGTACTCTGCAGGGTGAGCCGATGCAATCAGAACAGGCTCAGCTTTTATCATCCCTCTGCGTATCTCAACGGAAACTGGCTCTGCTGTCTGGAGACTAGTGAAAACGCTCTTGGCTGCAAGCCATGTACTGCGTAAGTTTCTTTCTGATTAAAAAAAAGCAGTGTTTTAAGTGTGGTGTATCAATAGAATGGAATATTATCAGCCATAAAATGGAATAAAGTATTGATACATGCTGCAACATGGATGGACCTTGAAAACATACTAAGTGAAAGAAGTCAGAAACAGAGGCCATACTCTATATGATGACTTTGATATAAAGTATTCAGAATAGGTAAATTTATAGACAGTAGATTAGTGATTGTGATGGCCTGGAGGGAGGGTGGTTTGGGGAGTGCTAAAGGATACTGGGTTTCTTCTTGGAGTGATGAAATTGTTTTCAAATAAGTAGTGGTGACACAAGTCAAAAAAAGTGCGGTTGGCATAAAAAGACTCTTAATCTCACAAAATGAACTGAGGGTTGCTGGGGTAGGGGGATGGGAGAGGGTGGTTGGGTGATGGACATTGGGGAGGGTATGTGCTATGGTGAGTGCTGTGAAGTGTATAAATCTGGTGATTCACAGACCTGTACCCTTGGAGCTAGTAATACATTATATGTTAATAAAAATTTTTTTAAAAATAGTGGGGTTGGTGGGGAGCACCATCGAAGTAGAGGCACAAGCCTGAGCAAGGAAAGACTTCACATTCTCTTACTAATTGTATGGAAAAGCCATTGTACCCTTATGCACTTAAGAAGAAATATATTGCTTTTGTGATGAAGCATAGGTGTTACAAAAATGATTTCTCTTAGATTGGATTTTGGATTAGATTTCCACTAATGACCTCTCTTGGCCCCATTTTATTAAATTGACAAATGAGACTAGATATCTGAGTTTCCTTCTGCAAAGTTCTGAGGTTTTGTTTTTTAATCTCAAGTCATCAAAAGTTTTTGGCATGTTAACAAAATGAAATGTTTCAATGTCTTTAATTTCATTTTTACCATAGAGGGGTACCTGCAGACATCCAAATAGATATTGATGAAGACAGAGAAACAGAAAGAATTTATTCCCTTTTTACCCTCAGTTTACTTAAGCTGCAGAAAATGGAAGGTAAATATACTATTAGAATATTTTTATATAGCCATGATCCTTCATTACCAATTCCTGAAGTAATTGCATAGTTTTACCAAAATGTTACTTATGTGGACATTGATAAACTCCCAAAGGGGTGTTTTTCATAGATACTCACGAAGATACTGTTTTTGCATAAATGTGTTCATAATTAATGAAATGAAAGTATGTGGGTTATGTGTGCATTACCAGGGGGAAGTCTTCCTAGCTTGAGACACTCAAATAGTTCTTATTATACTGAAAGTTACGTTTATGGAATTTAGATTTCTGATCAAATATTGTACTGCTCCTTTTAGAGGCTTGTGGAACTATAGCAGTCTACCAAGGACCACAGAAAGAGCCTGATGATTATTCTAACTTTGTAATCGAGGATTCTGTAACAACCTTCAAGACAATTCAGCAAATAAAAAGCATCATAGAGAAGCTAGATGAACCTCATGAAAAGTATAGGAAGAAAAGATCAAGTAGTGCAAAATATGGGAGCAAGTAAGTATTTTTAAGATACTTTAAACATGTTTTTAAACATTGTTTGAGATTCCAGCTACTACTCTTTACTCAAACCTGACAGGCAGGTTCCTTCAGGTTTACCTTCGTCTTTCAAGACCCCGCTCAAAACCTCTCTTGTGCAGAAGCTCCCCTGGCCACTCACCCAGTGATCTTTGCTTTTACAGTTCCGCTGTTGTTTCATTATGTTGGTGCTGTACTTCATCACCACTTTTAAGGTTAAAATTAATTACTTCATTAAATACATAGTAGCTTTTGTTTTTGTTTTGTTTTTACCCTTACTCTTCCAACTTAATATCTTCCACACTGTCTTATATATACTAAGACTGAAAAAGAATTAGCCATGAAAATGCCAGAAGTGCTAGTCGATTATACAAGTCACATTCTAATTGGTTCTTTGGGTCCATCTCAGATGTAGGTGACTGTTACAGCGGATGACAGCAGGAGCATCTAACACTTCATCAGGAGCTTAGTCCACCACCAGGCACTGTACCTATTTTACATCATATTCTGTAGAGAGTATTTAGAATCTCCACTGAGGTGGCTTAACCAATAGGAAAATTTTTATTTTAATTTTTTTTAAGATTTTATTTGAGAAAGAGAAAGAGCATGAGCTGGGGGGAAAGGCAGAGGGAGAGGGAGAAGCAGACTCCTCATTAAGCACAGAGCATGAAGCAGGGCTCAATCCCAAGACCCTGAGATCATGACCCAAGCCAAAGGCAGACCCTTAACCAACTGAGCCACTAAGGCATCCTACAAGAGAGGAGGACATTTCTTAATATCACAGATTAAGTCCTAACTTCTCTAGTCGGTTAGACCAGCAACTCAGTATTGTTATCATGGACCATCTAGACACTTACCTGTCCTCAAAAGGTGATTTCTGTCATCCTCAGCTTTGTCCCTTCATGGTCATGGATGAGCTGAAACAGTTCATGATTTTTTGTGTAGTAGTATCCAGAGGCAGAAAGATGTTATTTCCTTCTAAGAGAAAAGAACCTTATCTAAAGTACCTCTAGCTTTCCCTGGAACATAGGGCTTCACAGTATCAACACTAGGATCAGAGTTCCGTTTGCACGAGGTCAATAGGGAGGAGATAGTTCTTAGACCACAATATACACTGTCTCATTCATCCTCACATCAGCCCCACGTGGTTATATTCCCACTTTACAGCTGGAGAAACTGAGGCTTGGAGATGTTAAGTACTTTGCCCAAGGTTTTACCACTAATTAGTGAGGGGGCTTTGAATCCTGGCCCCACCGTTTTAAGTGTTCTTAAAATAATGTGATCATTGGGGCACTTAGGTCGCTCAGTCATTTGAGCATCTGACTCTTAGTTTCAGCTCAGGTCATGATCTCAGGGTCATGAGATTGAACCCCACCCACCCACCCACCCAGGCTCTGCTCTGGGTGAGGAGCCTGCTCGGGATTCTCTCCCCCCTCGCCTGTTCTCTCTCTTTTAAAAATGTGATTATTAATTATATTTGTGATTTATGAACAATAAAAATCAGTTTGACAGATACAAGTGCTCCCTAGATAGAAGGTTCAGTACATTAAAAAGTTTATTGTAACCATCCGAATCCCATCTTCTCTATAGTAGTATAATTGGTTCTCTTCCCACAGTGCTAATACAGTTTTCTTGAAGTCCCCAGAAATTTCCATTTGAAGTCCTAGCCAGTGCTTGACCACTCTTCTTAGATAGTACCTGTCCCTTGCCCCTGACAGACACACACACCCTACCTTTTCCCACCTTTATTTTTCTCTATTAAAAAGTATCAGTCTTGGGGCACCTCAGTCGATTGGGCATCTGCCTTTCGCTCAGGTCATGGTGCCAGAGTCCCTGGGATCCGCCCTGCCTTGGGCTCCCTGCTCACTGGGAAGTCTGCTTCTCCCTCTGCCCTTCACCCTACTAGTACTTTCTCTCTTGCTCTCTCTCTCAAATAAATGAAATCTTTAAAATATATATATATATATATATATATATATATATATATACACACACACACACACACACACACACACACACACACACACACACAAATATACATATCAGTCTCTCAGGGTGCCAAGGTGGCTCAGTAGGTTGAGTGTCCAGCTCTTGATTTCCACTTGAATTGAGATCTCAGGGTTGTGGCATCGACCCCCACCTCCATCTCCCCACTCAGTCAGAGTCTGCTTCTCTTGCCCCTCCCCCTGCAAACATAGGTGCTCTTGTTCCCTCTCCCTCTCTCTCCCCAACCAGAAGTAAGTAAATAAATAAATATATATATATTTTTTTTAAATCAGTCTCTTGTGCAAAGTAGTTTCCTTGTTCGTTTTACTTTCCCTATAGCAGAAAGTAAGCTCCATGAGAGAAAGGTTTTATCTATTTTGTTTACTGCTATATCCACAGCTCCTAAAATAGTGCCCAGCATTTAATAGGTGATCTATAAATACTTGTTGAATTAATGAAATAAGACTTTGAGAGAGATGCCTGGGTGGTTCAGTCAGTTAAGCATCTGCCTTCAGCTCAGGTCATGATCTTAGGTTCCTGGGATGAGTCCCACATCAGGCTCCTTGCTCATCAGAGAGACTAGTGCTCCCTCTGCCTTTGCCTGCCGCTCCCCCGGCTTGTGTGCACGTATTCTCTCTCTCTGACAAATAAATAAATAAAATCTTTAAAAAAAAAAGAAAAGAAAAGACATGATGAGAGATTATCGAGGGAAAATTACAAATACTTAATGGATACTGTAAAATAATTTGTCACTTTTTAAAATGCTATATATTGGGGCGCCTGGGTGGCTCAGTTGTTGGGTGTCTGCCTTCGGCTCAGGTCGTGATCCCAGGGTCCTGGGATCAAGCCCTGCATCAGGCTCCCTGCTCAGCAGGAAGCCTGCTTCTCCCTCTCCCACTCCCCCTGCCTGTATTCCCTCTCTCACTGTTTCTTTCTCTATCAAATAAATAAAATCTTTAAATGTTACATATTCTAACTTTTGAAAAATTGTTTTATTTTCTAGGGAAAATCCAATTGTAGGAAAAACATCTTAGAGTGTGACCAACTGGTTTAGAGGAACTGGAAAATACTGTTTTTGTTGGAGTTTGTCAGTTCATCGTTTATTTTGTTCCTGGTATTTAAGAATGAACATTGGCTTCAGTGTCACCTATATTCACATTGTATTTAATATTTAATAATTGAAAGTAACTGTTTGGGAATCCTGCTATTGATGCATTACTAGAGAATTTGAAACTCAAGATTCTTTCGTATCTTATGTCAAAAGCCATGTATCTGCAGCTTCTTTTTAATAGAAAGAATCTTCCTAAAGAAGCTTTGTAACAAAAGGAGAACTCCTCCATAGCAAGAAACCATCTCTTCTTGTAACACTCCATGTTCTGTGGACTTTTCACTACCATTAGTGCCTGCTCTATACTGCCAATGTTATGTTTTACATAATCCAATCCATGACAATTCACAGCTTTCCATTTAGTTCATCTAGACCCTCCCTCTTCAAAAAGGAAAAAAAGATTTTTCCTTCCATCTGTTAGTCATGACAGATTATAGTAGGGACTTTTGAAAACTGCCAGAGCATCCTTGAAGGTTGGTAGATCCTTTTGCCTATTTAAAGATGTAAACAGAACTCAGGAGGAATCAGGGAACATATACTGTTGTGTGCATCTTGTTTACATTTGGGATGAGTGATGGCAGATAAAATACAGTGAGACCACTAATTTTTTTTTCATTGTTTTAAATATCAGGTACTCATTTTCTTGATTTGAAAGTTCGAATTAACATGACTTGTAAGGACATCTCTTCTGAAAAAGAAGACACAGTAGTCAGTGAAAAAAGGTGGTGGGAAAATCACTTGACTTCACCTGTTACTCCATGTTATTATAAGGGTCACCATAAGGACACCCTTCTCCTAGTGTGAGGGTGAGAGCTAACTCAAGAACAGTCACTAGGCGCACTTTAATAATCTGGGCTGCCCCAGATTATACTTTAGATACTCTGTGGTATCTAATCTTTATGATCAGTTGAATGATCAGTGTTTAAGTCTAGAAATAGTGCTTTCTTGAAAATGTTTATATTTCATTGCTGTTTTCTTATTGCCTGCTAGCCAAATGGAGTTTGGGCAAGCAACGTTTGAATCCTCTTTTCCCCTAATTACTTTTATCCTAAAAAACGTAATTGTAAATAAGTAGTCGAAGCAAGTTGCCTCCTTGAAGTTAAGAGGGATACACGTTGCTTCATCAGTATTAAAAAACATGGTACTCTTATTTTGTCTTTTAAAATTTAAAATATTTTCTAAATGTGGTACTTTGAATCCTGGAGTATTTACATATTTCTGTTTAAAACTGTGACTTACTAATGTAAGTCTAGCTAGTGCTTTTTTTTTGTTTTCCTGAGCATAAGCTATATATCAGGATACACTTTGCCAATTATGTTATTGGTAATTGTTTTTAAATTATATTGTTACTAGGGAATTTTTTTAAAGACCATTGACACACAATCAAAGTTCGTAAGTGATTATAACTGAGCAATGTATTTCTCTAAATGACTTGTGAAGATCATTCTGTTTTATTTAAGAATTGGTCCTAGTCTCCATTATGGTAGGTTTATTCCTAGCCCACCTTAAAGACAAATAAAATTCATAAATTTTATGAACTTGTGTGTTCCATAAATTACACTGATTTATAAATGTGAAAGAATTTAACAATTTAATAAATTTCTCATTGCTGAATTTCATTCAGATTGAAAGTTTTTTTTAAGAATCTGAGATGCCTACCTGAAAAGGACATGTGAGCATTGCCAAATACCGCTTGTTATTCTTTAGTGGCTATTTTAGTCCTCTGCTCTTTTTCAAGGCAAAATAAATATTTTTTAAGTATTTCTAATACCAAATCCCCAGTCATGATTGCTTTTAAAGATCATGGCATTGTCAAAGGGACCAACGCTATGTGAACACATAACTCTGAATTTGAATTCACATGACACTTTTAAACAGCCTGTTTGACTGGAATTAATCAACTTAAAAGAGGTAATGTGAAATTAATTTTTTTTGAAAGTCTACTGAAATAAGAGACCGTGTCAGTAGGACCCTAAGATAACCTAGGTACTTGCTTCCAAGGCTGTCATTCCTCTGCTGTTACTATGAGTACTTGATCTTTGCTACCAGATCTGCTTTCTCTGCCTTTTCCACACTTGAAGAAAATACATGACAGCTCACTTCACCCTAAAAACCTGAAAACGCTTAGAAGGAGAGAAAAGATGATTTGGAGAAACTCTTTCCGTCAGTGCCAGTTCTGGTTCTTAGTTTAGCCATTTCCATCAGTTGCAGTTGTGATCTGTTCCTGTTTGTTGTGGATTTTTTAAGTTTGGTTTTTTAATATTCATTTAATAAAATGATGGCAATAGCAAAGTTTTTTTACCCCCAGGAATATAATTTATCAAATTGAATGATTTTGTTTGCCAAAGAAATATGTTTATAATGTCATGGGTAATGGTTAAATGTCAGGACTAAATTTTCCTTATTATTAAAAAAAATGATGAATGATATGGCTTTTGTTTGTTTCTGAAACCTAATTTCATTCATTTATCAGAAAGGCTCCTTCTTGCCAGGTTTTAGAAAACAGGTCCCCCCCCCTTTTTTTTTTTTAAAGTAAAAGCACCTTTAATTTGCTCTAAATGGTACATCCTGTAATGACAATGCTACAAAAAGCCTTTTTGGTGTCCTTACAGTATGCTAAAAATACAGGCTCATTCTAGAGTTAAATTACCTGTCTTGACCGATATTATCTGCTTCCATTTTTATTAACTTAGAAATTAATATGTTGCTAGTAAATATTGATTTTTACAGTGTCCAGTTTGAATATGTAAGTTCTCAAAACTTAATGTAGTGAATTTGTGTAACCATGTTGTATTGTTGAGAATGTATTTTTATTTAAATTTTATTTTCTTATCAAGAGTATTATAAAAATTTAAAACTTTTGTAACTGTCGCTTGGAAATAACTCAAATAAATTACAAGAAGCCTGTCTATTCTCTGTGAGACCTTACTTTCTTACTGATTTAGGAATTCTTAAAATTATTGTACCTTGCCTGCTAGGAAGGGAATAGCAAACAAGAAGTCCTCAGTAACAAAGAAGAACAAAGTCATCTGTTTTAAAAGGGCTCAGGATTCTTTTCTTGCACTTAACTTGGCTGATTTTTGATGGACTGTGGTCCTTATTCATTCAACAGACTTGTTTTGAGGACCTACAGTACGGAGGGACTGTGTGGGATCCCTTCATTCCCAACAGCCATTGTGTGGGAATGTATTCCACCCCTCTCTGGGTAAGTAGTTCAGAGCTGACTTTTTCAGCCTGTGTTAGACTTTTTGAAAAACCCCATTTCTACTTTTCTCAAAAGCAGTTGACATCAGAGCTTCTGGTAACTCAGGTCCTATATTGACTCCTGTACATTACCCTGCCCGGTAGCTTGACCATCAGTGCAGTCCTTCTGGGTGTTAGAATTTGATCATGTTGTGCCATTTTGCTGAATTGTTTAGAGAAGATAAAGTAACAGCACCAAAGACCAGTTTAGTGGGTAACTTGTGCCCCCAAGGAGAGAAGCCAGAATACTTCCCTGTTAGTGCCACAGCAGCCCTCTTAGCATTTCTAAATAAACCTCCATAAAACTTAGCCCTTGTAACTCCAGAAGAGTTTAAGGTTAATAAAGAGGAAGGAATCCGGATCCTGCTTTTATCGAAATAAAAGAATCCCACTCAGACTAGCTCATGTATTAGAAGAAAACTGGTCAGGGGCACCAGGGTGGCTCAGTGGGTTAAGCCTCAGTGGGTCATGGTTTCAGGATCCTGAGATTGAGCCCTGCATCGGACTTTCTGCTCAGCGGGGAGCCTGCTTCCACCTCTCTCTCTGCCTGCCTCTCTGCCTACTTGTGACGACCTCTCTCTGTGTTAAATAAATAAATAAAATCTTTTAAAAAAGAAAACTTGTCAGAAACTTCAAAGACTTCACGGTATATTCTATAATGTAAACAAACTAGTTCTTTAATGAGAGGGGGTGCCATACTTCGCCCTTCCAAATTGCATGATTCCAAAAGAGGAGACCCCTGAGGCCAAATAAAGTCCCTTTTTGTGTACACTAAAGTAAGAAGGCATAGCTACCACTGCTGGATTCTGATTGCTGACACTGCTACTCCCAAGTCAGTGGCCTTCAGAGAATAACCTTTCTTAGACAGACATGACATGCTTCAACTTCAATCACTGATGTTCAGAGACTTTGGCCTTGTTTCCTCTTAGGCATACTTACCTGAGATTTGGCCACTTCTGTGGCCAAAAGTTTCATTCTTCATCCATTTGACTTCTTAGCTTCGTGATACCATTTGCACCGTATTTTAAGCTTATGCCTATATTTTATGTTAGCCCAGAGGTAGTGTAACCTGTTGACAGTCCTTTGAAGATTTGTTTTGTTTTTTGCCTTGTATTTCAAGTTCTCTTTGTTTCATACTGTCAGAAGCTTTGTGTTTTCCTTGTGTCAGTCTGCTTTTTGACATGGAGTTTAGTCCTCAAATACATAAAGTTTTTGGTCAACAAGGAAGAATTCTGTTGCCTATAGTGAACAACATCGTTTTCCAAATTTAGCATATTTCTCAGCTGAGAACTGAGAAAGCCACACTGCCCATTCAAGAACCACCCATCATTTTAGATGGATTCTCAGTGCAGGATGGAGTGCTTTATCTGTGTGCATGGCAATGACTCCTCTGATAGGCAAAGAGGCCTATCAGAATCTCCCAAAGGAGACAAAGAGCTCAGGGGAGGCAAGGTATATAATTTGAAAAGGCATAGTCAATGTTATAAATTTTACACTTGAAAATACACACACCTCTTTTCATTATTCAAACTACTGAAAAAGCTCAACAAAATCTTACTGATACAAATGCATAGGAGACTGATTCTCACCCGGAGGCCCTTTTCAAAATGGAGCCTGAGATACTTGTGTTAATGAGGATCACTTTTTTTTTTTTTTTTAAGATTTTGTTTATTTATTTGACAGAGATCACAAGTAGGAAGAGAGAGAGGAGGAGGCAGGCTCCCTGCCAAGCAGAGAGCCCAATACGGGGCACCATCCCAGGACCCTGGGATCATGACCTGAGGCTTTAACCCACTGAGCCACCCAGGTGCCCCAGATCACGTTTTTAAAGTTTGAGAAACACTGGAATGAGGGCTGATGTATTAAATCCTAAATCCTGAGCCCGAATCTCAGTCCTAAATTCTCCATCGAAATATGTGTCAGGAGTGAGGATACTGCCAAAATCACTGCTTTGCTGGAGCTTACAACTCACAGGGAGAAGGAGGCCTGAATATGTGTAAGCTGTCAGATGGTAGTTAGTATGATGGGGCACAACAAGGACAGGAGTCAGGGAGTGCCACGCATGGAGCCCAAAGATGTGGGGTGCACTTGGAAGGAGAGATTTGAACGAGGAGGTGAGGAAAGGAGTTCGATGGATGTGTGGAGAAAGATCCTCACAGAAGAAATAAAATGTAGGGTGTGCTCAGAGGCAGCAAGGACCTTAGTGTGGCCACAGCAAAATGTGTGAGGGGAATGGTAGGAGCCGGGTGGTAGAGGGTATTGCACAGTGAAATGACATGACCAACTGACCTTCTGTGGGTTGTTGTGACTGCCGAGTTGAGAGAGGTCTCAAGGGAGGTCTAGGAAGAAGTGGGAAAGCCAGTCAACTAATATCCTAATCCTGTGAGGGATGGCAACGGCTGGGCCCCAGGGTGATAGCACAGAGCATCTAAGGAGTGATTAGATTCTGGATAGAACTGAAGGTATCAATAAGATTTGTTGACACAGGAACGTAGGAGAAAGGAGTCTAGAAAGATCTAGTAGCCTAAGCAACTGGTTACTGAGAAGCGAAAAACTGTAAGAAGCGGTTGGTTTGTGCTTTATCTGTGTGCATGTCAATGACTCCTAGAAAAGATTCATTTAAATTACTTTGTACATGCATGTATTGTATCTAGTTTTGTACAGTTATCATATCTTCCTCAGTAGATTGTAAATGATTCTTCCTGAGAGTGAAGAGGGGCTTATTGTGCCCCACAGCCCCTCGCTCTTAGATGAGGAGACTTAATGCACATTCCATGAATGAATGAATGACAGTGGCTAATGATGGAGGAGCAGTGACACTGATTGGAAGTCACGACTCAGCTAGAAACTACCTTTATGATCTTGGTCGGCTAACATCTTTAGGTTTGGTTCCCCTATACATGTAAAATGTTTAAGTTTTTGTCTTCAAGAACAAGGTGTTAGGCCCTTGCTATGCACTAAGCACTCTGCTAAACACGGGAGCCCTAAGATGAAGCCTTTAGGTTGTGGTCAAGCTAGAGACTGGACCAGAGTGACCTGAGGATCCTTCTATAAGTTCCATATGCAGACAACTCCCACTCACCCCTCCCCAACAGTTTGTGTAGATAATTTAATTCCTTCAGTGGATCTTTCCTGACAGAATGTGCCTTGCTTTCCCCCAGGGTTCCAGGACTATGGACCAATTGAGCAGCATTGACAGACCCTATAGACTATTATAATCCTCTTCCTGTCATCCTTGGAGGAATTAATAGAGTGGGTCATTAATCAAGTCACTGATTTACAAATGAAACATCCTGGTGTAGGAAAAGTGCCCAGTAGCCAATTCTGCTTAAGCGTTGAATTAATTAAAGAGACCATTAGACTGAGGTGGCTCTATATCATGGCGGCCTATATAAGCAAACCAAAATCTAAGCCTATAAATGCCTCAAGGTTACAAAAGCAAACCCTAAGGACAGCAATGACAGCCAGAAGGCTTTAAGCCATAAACCAGTCGATAATGTCCCTTCTTCACTTCCGCGTCTTCCCCTATCTATCCCCAGACTCCTGGTGCAGAGAGCTCCTAGCCACTTCCAGCCTGGCGTTTCTAATTGGAACTGATTTTTGCTCCGATAAACTCTTAACATTTTTCATATGCTGCAGTTTATCTTTTAGCAATTTTTAGACAAAAGGCAGCCTTCAAAGAGCAAAGCTGTACTGACTTGTGACAGTAATTTTTATTCGGATTCAAATGAGCCAAAGGGACTGACAGTTGCATTTTAACGTCACAGAGGGTAGCATTTTGGCTGATCATCAGCCCTTCCAGTTACCAAAAAAGATGAGGCACAGATCCAGGCCTTTTCCCTCTGGCTGGCTTTATGTCTTACAGCAAGCCCTCCCCCTGGCCCACCCATTATTTATTAGGAAGGAGGAGGAAGTTAAAACCTGTAGCCCTTAGTAATGTTATGATCATTTTTGAAATTCAGCTGGCACTTTTTGGTGGTGGTATAAAAGAAAATAGCTGGGAGCACCTGGGTGGCTCGGTTGGTTGAGCCTTGGACTCTCAATCTCAGCTCAGGCCCTGATCTCAGGGTTGTGAGTCCAAATTCCGCATTGGGCTCCATGCTGGGTGTGGAGCCTACTTTAAAAAAACAAAAAACAACTAAAACTAAAGTGCTAAATTTCGAAGTCCTTTGTAACAAGATAATGAAGCAAATCATTCACTGTCACAGTTAAAGGCCCTATGGAAATTTCCATTTTAACATTTGAATTTGACATTAACATTTATTTTTCTTAAATGCTTATGGAAATAAAAAGACTTGCTCAGTTTAAGAGGGACACAGGGTTGCCTGGGTGGCTCAGTTGGTTAAGTGTCTGCCTTCAGCTCAGGTCATAATCTCAGGTTCCTGGGTTCAAGCCCCACCTCGGGAGAAGCCTACTTCTCCCACTCCCTCTATCCTCTCCCTGGCCTTATGCGCGCACTCGCATTCTCTCTCTCTCAAATAAATAAGTAAAAGCTTTAAAAAGAGAGAGTGATGGAAATGCATAAATTAAGCACTGCTTGAAAGCATTTTATCTACTATATTTGAGAAATATACAAAAACCTTCACAAACAGACCATGAAAATTCAATATGGAAGTAAGTCACATACCCAGCAAGTCTTAAATAGCGGTAACTAGAAGTGCCAAGATTCAGTAAACTTTTGTTGTTTCAGCCATCCTTGCAAACGTGGGGAGGGATTCAAGTTTCCATCAAGGGGTGTTTTCTCAAACTCAGACTAAATTTTCTTACAATTTCCTGCCGTTCCAGCTCAACCAGCCCCATGAGGGGCTCTGCCCTGGAACCCTTGACTTGTCATTGTAAGGAGACAGAATGGGCTTGGGGAGGGGCCTCCCTGTGCAGGTACCCAGAAGAGCCAAAGAGAAACTCCTTTCTTCAGACCTGCTTCCTCTAAGAATAATCCTTTTCAGGGCATCTTCTACACTTTTTCAAATTCCCATGTCACTGGAACTTTATGAGCCAGGGGGAGAGAGTCCAGGCCACCCTTCTAGCCTCACCTGGTTCTACGTCAGTACAAACCTTCCCTTCCAGCATATCGCTCAAACTCCATACTGCCAACTCGAGGGCCAGGTTCTGCTGCTAGACAGGAGGCTCCAAGCAGACCACAGTTCTGTAAGGGGGGGTGGGCATTGATATGCATTTTATGAGCAATCTTACGTAATTCTTATAATGATCCTGACATGAAGGGAGAATGTGCTGCCCAGAGAGGCCAAGTGACTGTCCCACTCATCAGTCCAGCCAGTGGAAGCCAGAGCAAGGCTTAAAAGAACTTGGAAGCAGGGGCACCTGGGGGGCTTCTTAGGGCAAGCATCCAACTTTTGGTTTCAGCTCAGGTTATGGTCTCAGGGTCCTGAGATCGAGCCCCAAGTCTCCCAGAGTCTGCTCCAGATTCTTTCTCCCTCTCTGTCTCCCTCCACTCCCACCCCTTCTCCTGCTTCCCTGCACATGCAAGTGTTTGCTCTCTCTCTCTCACTCTCTCTCTCTCTCTCAAATAAATAAAATCTTAAAAAAAAAAAAAAAAGAACTCGAAAGTCAGCTAATGACTGGCTGAGTGCCAGTAAGCTCCAGCTGCCACCCAGAAGCAAGGAACAGAATCACAGGACGTAGCCAGGTTCACAAACCAGTCTCCAAATGGGAGGGGCCCAGTGTGGGCATCAAGGACCAAGAAGCTGGATAGAGAAACAGGAAGTGGCAAGGATAGGCCCCTTGGGGTGGTCTGACACCAGACAATCCAGGAGTGCGCTCCTCTGAAGCCCGAAAGGGCCTAGAACTAAGGTAGGCATGGGGAGAGGACTGTGAAGGATAGCCATGGTAAGGATGGCCTGTGAGATGTCAGTGGCCGGGGCCAGGGCCAGAACCCAGAGAATCAGGTGGGCCAAGGTGGCAGCACTAGAGCCTAGAGCCCTTAGGTCAGGTGAGTGCTCCGGAAGCTGCACTGTGCCTCATTTGCTAGGCCCAGACAGTGTACTGTGCTGGAGTGCAGCCCGAGACACCCCTGCCCTCAAGCTGGGAAGCCATCTCCACCCTCATTTCCCCCACACTGCCTGCTCGGCTGCTCAGGGTGGCCACCCTGCAGGCTGCTTGCCCCCCTTCCAGGCCCAGGTCTCAGGCTGACTAGGCTCCCCCTGCATGACGCTGGTTCCTAATAGCCATTTTATTCCAGGCCTGTGGACACCCTCTCAGGCAGCCAAGGTGGACTAAGTTCCCAGGCTCAAGCCTCAGGTTCCTTCCTCTCTCTGGCTGAGTCCTGAGGTCTGGGCTCAGACACCCTGAACTTCAGACAATCACAGAGAATCCTGGATAAATCCCTCCAGAGTCATCTCCATGGAGTGACCAAATCTGGGTACTTTCCAGAAGGTTGTCAACTGAAGGCAGACTCTTGACCCCTGAGATAATTCCCCTTTCTGCAGACCTGGGAACCACCAAAGGGACCTTTCTTATCCCTCCCAACTTATCCCTCCTATTTAAGCCCAAACCCCCTGGGGAGGGGTCTCTAGTCAGGTCCTGCAAGTCAGTTCCCAGCTGTGAATTAACATTTTAGAGGGTTTGGGGAGAAAGAGAAGACATTAGACTAGTGGTTCTCAAAGTGAGGGGACAGAAACCCAAATCCTGAGGTCCCGCCCTGACCGAGTCACTCACAGCTAGGAGGCGGCCGGCCCTCTGGTGTCTGGTCAGTGTGTCCTCTGGGGGATTCTGACAGTCTCTATTCAGACGGAGAGCACCTGCTTCAGCCATTGGTGAGTGTGGGGGGCTGCAGGCGGCTGTTCTCCCTGACACTGCTGACAAGGGGGAACTAGCCTCCATGTCTGGGTGGAGAAGGCGATTCCTGGAAGCACCTGGTCATCTGCCGAAGCCCTTCTGACTTATCCTAGGTGTTAACATTGAGGGAAAGGCTCAGAGCCGCATCAAAGTGGCGCAGAACCATCTAAGATAAAAAATTCAAGTTCCCCAAATATTATCATTGGGAGTACTTAGAAAGGCTCTACTGTGGTGTCTTTTACACAAATATTGTGAGTCACAATAACTGTGTTTATCTTCTTTTTTCCTTCAGCAAATAAGGAAACATCTGCGGGGGTGCTGATATTTATTTATTTTTGGATGAAGCATGATGATGTTGGAAATGTTTCTTTCAGGATTCTAGAACACTGAAGCTGCCGGCAGTGCCCCGAGGAGGTAACTGGTAAATAATGGAGACCGTCCCTTTTACTCAAGGAGACCTCAGTGTGTTCTTCCTTGTTTAAAGTGACCCCGCTTCAGGCATCTGGCTTCTCAATAAAATGTGAGTTCAGGCCAGTGGGAAAGGAAAGGCAGTCCTAGTGGAGGGCGCCTGGCCTGATAATCCCAAATTAAATTGCTCTTCCGTGCCTCAGTTCCCCCCTGCTTCTCTGCCGCATGGCGGAGCTAAGAAGCCAGGTGCAGCTGCAGACTCTGCGTGTGAGCTCATTAAGCCAGGCCCTTGCTAGGGTGCTTACCGGTAGGACCATAAACCTCCTGCCTCAAAATCCTACTGATCTCCACGGCTCCTGCACTTCATGTGAGAAGAAAAGAGGTGCTTTGTATCCTATGACAATAGAGCAAGAACAGCCCTACTGAAAACCTAACCCAGAGTGTCTGACCCAACAGCATCCCCTGACTCTGTGTTCCTGAGAAAAAGGCTGGATGCAACCAACGTTTGGAGAGAATACTTATTTTTTTTTTAATTGGATTGGAAGAAACAAGAACATATATCCACACGCAGACTTGCAAGAAAGGCTCATTGCAGCTTTACTTGTAATAGCCCAAATATGGTAACAACCCACATGTCTGTTAACAGGTGAATGGTTAAAAAAAAAACATGGTTTATCCAAACAATGGAGCACTCACTGCTCAGCCAGATAAAGAGATGAGCTACTAGCACACAGAACAGTAGGACTGACTCTCAAAGTAACTGTTCTGCTTGAAATAAGCAGGGCAGAAAGAATATGAGCTGTGTGATTCATTTGTATAGAACTATAGGAAGAGCAGGGGCGCCTGGGTGGCTCAGTCGGTTAAGCATCTGCCTTCAGCTCAGGTCATGATCTTGGGATCCTGGGGTTGAGCCCCATATCAGGCTCCCTGCTCACTGGGGAGCCTGTTTCTCCCTCTTCCCACTGTTTATGCTGTCTCACTCTCTTTCTCTCAAATCAATAAACTCCTAAAACAAAAAAGCAAACTCATCTATAGAGGGCTGGTCATGCGTGTAGGGAGGCCCACGGGAAGGAGCACAAGGACACGAGAGAATGGGGGTGCGGCGATGGTTTCATGAGTGGTTTTTCACCAGTTAAAATTCATCGAGTGGTACACGTACAGATGTACAGTTTGTTGTATGACAACAATGCATCAATAAAGTTCCAAAAGAATGGGCTGGCAATTCTATTTCTTGGAGAAACTGGTCTCATTTCTGCTCGAGTCCCTACTCTTCCCGGCTGGGTTAGAAACATGTGGATTTTTGTGGTGAGCTGTTGACCCCAACAGAGAGATGAAAAGTATTCCAGGGCAACTGGTGTGTGCGTTTGTGAGTATAAAGTGACAGGGAAAGAAGAAATGGATCTTCTTTACAGCAACGGTGATATTGGTCATAATCAACAATGTGAGCATCGGTTATGATGAGGCTGAGTGTTTCACAAACATTACCTGATTTAGCGCTCACACAGCCTTGTGAGAAGGTACTGTTGAGTCCACTTCACAGAGCAGGACATGAGATCTAAGGGAGGCTGGGTAAGTCCCTAAGGTGCGGCAGGAGGTTCAGGGTTTGAATGGGTCTGTAAGACTGTCCCTGCCTGGTGCGATCAGAAGTGAATTTTATTTCATAATTTTTAAGTACTTCTCAAACTTGCTATAGTAAACATGTACTACGATTAACCAGCAGTATTTGAAAGCCTTTAAAATTATTATAGCCACTTTGTAACAATACTTTTAAAATTCTTCTCCAGTAAGAATAATTCTGTTTATTAAGCCTGTCAAGTGTCACCTGATTAATTTCTTATTTATTTTTAAAGATTTTATTTATTCATTTAACGAAGGACCTTAAACTTGAGCATGCCTCAGGATCACTTAGACAGCTTGTTAAAACAGGTCGTGGGGGCCAGCCCCAGAGTTTCTGATTCTATTTATTCATTTAACCCCTATTCTGGCAGGCAGTGCTGGAGGAAACAGAAACAGAAATTGCGGAGTTACTGGAGGCCAAGGTTAATGAACTAACAACCATTCCGACTGAGTCTGCACCTGAACCTCTATTGGAAACACTAGAAACGGGAGGGGCTTAAAGCTCCAGCTTTGGGAGCACTGGGGTGGCTCAGTTGGTTAAGCAACGGCCTTCGGCTCAGGTCATGATCCTGGAGTCCCACATCAGGCTCCCTGCTCAACAGGGAGTCTGCTTCTCCCTCTGACCCTCCCTCTTCTCATGCTCACTCTCTCTCTTTCTCTCTCATTCTTTCTCTCAAATAAATAAATAAAATCTAAAAAAAAAAAAAAAAAAAAAGCTCTCCAGCTTTGGAGTGTTCTGCTAAAGGCTGCTCACCACAGATTTCTAGGAGCTCTCTTGCAGTAAAAGAAAAAAATATGTTGGGTTTATGAATTTAAGAGCAGATGCAAAAGCCCCTAGAGACTCAGGAGGGAGCTGTAAGAGGCTTCTAACAGGATAGGCCATCTGCTGGATGACTCCTGTGGGCATGAGGGACAGGGGAGGCAGTCCTAGAGTGCATGCTATCAAGAAGAATGGAGCAGTTTGGTAATTGGACATCTAATCTTATCTGGAGGGCGGGAGCACTAGAGTCTGTGCAACTGGCAAAGGAGCAGAAGTCACTCCTTTTCATCAGAAGAGGGGGTCATTTAATCACTCAGGTCATGATCTCAGTGTCCTGGAATCGAGTCCCACATCAGGCTCCTTGCTCAGCAGGGATCCTGCTTCTCCCTCTGCCTCTGCCTGCCACTCTGCCTGTACTCGCTCACTCTCTCTCTCTCTCTCTGACAAATAAATAAATAAATAAAATCTTAAAAAAAAAAAGTAAAACTGGTTCACTGCCTGCTTCTTAAACTTTGGAACTGAATGTCTGCACAGTTTCCAAGGATGCGTCAGTCCAGGGATGGTTGAGTGGCTCAGCCATTTGAGCATCTGACTTTTGGTTTTGGCTCAGGTGGATCTCTGGGTCCTGGGATCGAGCTCCAAGTCAGACTCCCCATTCAGCAGGGAGGCTACTTGTCACCCTCTCTCTGCTCCCCTCCCCCTGCTCATGCTCTCTGGCTCTCTAAAATAAGCAAATCTTTAAAAAAAAAAAAAATGCATCACTCCAGGAGTTCACGTTTCCATAAACCTCTATTCTACTGGGGGTAATAGAAATCAGAGCAGCTTGGCATTAAATAAATCAGAGTGCTTTTCTTATGTAATGAGAACACGCAGAGGGCAGCCCAAACAGGGTCAGCTGCTCTACGATGCTCTCCGAGACCCCGACTCCTTCTATCCATCTTCTCAGCCATCCAAACTGTGATGTCTGGTGATTATGTACCAGATAGCAACTTCACCTTCAGCGCAATGACTGTATTATCCCAAAAGAGGACAAATGAAAGAACAAAAGACAAAAACCCAGCTCTTTTTAAAGAGCTTTCTGAGGGGCATCTGGGTGGCTCAGTCAGTTAAGCATCTGCCTTCAGCTCAGGTCATGATCCCAGGGTCCTGGGATCCAGCTCCACATTGAGCTCCACTTGGGGCGCCCAGCTCAGCGGGGAACCTACTTCTCCCTCTCCCTCTGCCACTCCTCCCTGTTGTTCTCTCTTGCTCCTGCTCTGTCTCTCCTCTCGCTCGTTCACTCTCTCTCAAATAAATAAAACAAAACCTTTAAAAATAAAGAGCTTTCCGAGCAGCCCCATTTATCGGCTTCTGCTTATGGCGCCTGTCAGTGCTATGTCACATGGTCGCCCCATACACAAGGAAGCCTGGGGAAGCTTCTTTTCCTCGCCTGGTTTGCCAGTGGCCATGCTGAAATCAAGTTACATCAACAAGGCAGAAGCGGAGAATGGATAGTAGGAAGACTGCCAGCAGCGTGGCCAGCTTTGCCGGAACCCAAAACACATGTTTAACCAGCCCATGTGAGTCACACCTAAAATTATAACAACAGTGAAATGAGTTCCAGGCCTGCCTCTGATTTAGAAATGCTCAATGTGTGAGGAACCCAGGCTGTGCTTGTAAACTGGTGCAGATCCCACCCACTGCTCCCGTTACCCCTATAATCCTGGCTGCTGGTCCAGATTGTTACCTCCCAATGCCCATCTTCCCCTTTCTCTGTAAGTAACAGAGGCCCCCATTTTTAGCTGTGCACATGTCTGCCTGGAATAAAGACTCTATTTCCCATCATTTTTTGCAGCTAGATATGATCATGTCGATAAGTCTGGCCAGTGGAATCTAAGCACAAGTGCCGTGTGCAATTTGGGGGAAATGTCCTTATATGGAGAGAATGTGCACTTCTGTGTCTACTTCTCCCTCTGAAATGTAGACAAAATGGAGCTCAGAAACCATTTTGGACCATGAGGTAGAACTCACACAGAGGATGGCAGAGTAATAAATTATTAGGAGCTTGGATTCCTTATGATCGTGAAGCTTCCCTAGCAGCCCTGGCCTGCTTATTCATGAATTTCATTTACATGAAAGGGACATGAACTTCTATATTGTTTTAACCAGGGTTAATGGGTTTCTGTTACTTGCGGCTGAACCCAATCCTCATGTTCTACTTCCTTGAACTTTCCCACTGTGCATAGGAAGGATTTCTCGTCTCATCCGTGGTGGTCCATCTAGTTTCTGACCCTTACTCTGTCCCTGTCCTCTGGGCAATGGCATTTGTCATCATTCCCAGATCCCTAAGCATGTGTTTGAGTCCCTTTCAGTGACCTCTAAGTGCACTCTCTTGACACCTCTCTGTACTTTTTTTTTTTTTTTAAGATGTTTATTTATTTATTTGAAAGAGAGACGGCAAAAAAGGGACTAGAAGCAGGGGGAGTGGGAGAGGGAGAAGCAGGCTTCATGCTGAGCAGAGTGCCTGTTATGGGGCTCTATCCCAGGGTTCTGGAATCATGACCTGAGCCAAAGACAGCCTCTTAAGGACTGAGCCACCCAGGTGCCCACCTCCCTCTGTAGTTCTCCTTCACCGCCCCTCTCTGGTTGCATCCGAGGAGCACCCATCCAGCAGAGGAGGAGGAGGAGGCTGCACAAGTAGGATTAATCCAGACTCACGGGGGCACACTGGCTAGAAAGTCATGTCTGACCAAATGCAGGATCCCTTCTTGCTCTTCCCTACCTCCTGGATTCATTTTGTGCCACAAAATTTTTTCCATGAGAGCCGTTTGAGTTTAAAAGACGAGCTTAGAAATACAAGTAGCCCTGGAGGAGAATGGACTATTTTCCACTTACAGTTTAATGTGAATTAATTTAATCCAATTTCTTTTTTAATTCATTCTTCCTTCAAACATTCATGAAGAGCCTATTTTTTGTACTTTTTATTTTTTTATTTTTTTTAAGATTTTATTTATTTATTTGACAGACAGAGACCACAAGTAAGCAGAGAGGCAGGCAGAGAGAGAGGAGGAAGCAGGCTCCCCGCCGAGCAGAGAACCCGATGTAGGGCTCGATCCCAGGATGCTGGGATCATGACCCGAGCCGAAGGCAGAGGCCCCAACCCACTGAGCCACCCAGGCACCCCTTTTTTGTCCTTTTTAAAAGAGATTTTATTTATTTCTTTTGAGAGAGAGCACCAGAGAGGGCGCGTGTGCCAGCAGGGGGAGGGGCAGAGGGATAAGGAGATAGAATCTCACCAAGACTACACATTGAATGAGGAAAGGAGGAAGCAGGGGCTCCATCCCAAGGCCCTGAGACCATGATCTAAGCTGAAATCAAGAGTGGGAGGCTTAACGGGCAGAGCCACCCAGGCGCGCAGGACTATTAATACCCTAAGAGATTGATAATTTATTACTTGACTGTGCTGGATATCAGAAGTCCCACAGGGTTCTAAAATCAAGGTGTCAGCAGAGTTGGGTTCCTTTGTGGACATTTGGATAGGACACATTTCTACACCTATTCTGCTTCTAGAGTCTTTGGGAATTCTTTGGTTAGGGTCCCCTTTCTCCATCTTTAAAGGCAACAATGTCTCTGACCACCCTGGTGGGGGTGGTGAGTTTTCTGGGTTTTATGTTCCTAGACTCAAGGTATGTAACTTTAATCACATCTACAAAGTCACCTTTGCCTCAAAAAACAACACAGTCACAGGTTCCAGCATTAGAACATGGATTTCTTTCTTTCTTTTTAAGATTTTTAAAATTTATTTGACAGAGAAAGATCACAAATGGTCAGAGAGGCAGGCAGAGGAAGAAGCAGGCTCCTTGCTGAGCAGAGATCCCGATGCGGGACTCCATCCCAGGATCCTGAGATCATGCCATGAGCCGAAGTCGGAGGCTTAACCCACTGAGCCACCCAGGCGGCCCTAGAACATGAATTTCTTTAGGGGCCTTTATTCTGTCCCCAAATCCTTAAATTGATGAGCCCCAAAACTACTGATCACGGCCAAATTTCTTAAAATCCTTTTTCCTCTCCCACCCATTTCCAAAGCTGCAACCGCTTTTGCCTGTCCTTCCTCACTCAATATTACCCCGCCTACCCCCTCCCCCAGCCAAACTGCGTCCCAGGCCCTGCCCTGAGTTGCCCCCTTTATCCCGGCGCCCCCTGCCTCCCGGGCCTGGGAATGGGGGTGGGGACGCGGGAGCAGGAGCGCCCTCTGCGGGCGGGAGTGGCGCGCAGCTACCTTAGGCGACCTCTGCCCTCGTCCCCCCTGCCCCACTGATGGCCAGGCCCACGGGTCCCACACTTCTGTCTCCTCCTAGACCTCGTCCATCGCAGAGCCACTGGCTTTGACGACCTCGCCACGCGGCGAGGACCCCAGGTGCTCTCCATGCCCGAGCCCGAGCCCGAGCCCGAGCCCGAGCCCACGCCCACCCTCCCGAACCCCGGAAGGGCTTTCCCGCCGCCACCCCCAATTCCCTCCTCCTCCCGCCTCCGTCTCGCCCCCTTACGCCTCCGCCTCCCCTCGGGCGGACCTCTCCAGCCCCGCCCCCGCGCCGTCGCCAAGGTGCAGGGCGCATGCGGGAGGCCGGCCGGCGAGGGACGCGGGGACGCGGGGACGCGGGGACCCGGCGCCGGAGTGAGTGCGGGCGCGGGCCGGCGACCAGGTTGCGGCGTGGGTGGCCGGCGTTCTCTCCGGAGGTACTGAATTGCTGCGGGCAGCGGCAGGTCCGGAGCTCTCTCTAGCCCCCGGGACTCCGAGGCGAGCAGCAGGCCCGGGGCAAATGGGCCTCGCTTCCGTCCCGAGAAGGCAGGGCCCTCCGTCCCCTACTCTCTGCTCCGCAGCCCTCACTTCACCGTCCCCAACTCTCCGAGAATCCCAGTAAGCAGAGGATGCGGCACCTCCACTAAGTGCGCATCACTGAGAGCCTGGGCCACGCGTTACTGCACCTGGAAATGACGAAGAAACGCTAGTGAGAAAATACCAAGTGAAAAGCTCAAGATTTAAGAGGGCCTTAATAGAGTACTTCCAGAATGTTATGCGTGTAGTTTGTACTCCCCGAGAAGAGGCCGGTGAGAAATACTTCATATTGTGAACAGTGATGTTACATAGTAACCAACCTTAACTTGGACTGCCTTAACAAAATACCATAGACTGTGACCTAAACAACAAATTCATTTCCTAACACTTCTGGAGACTGGGAAATCCAAGAGTAAGGTGCCAGGAAGCTAGGTTTGGAGACTTTTTTCTTGGCTTGGCAGTGGCAGCCATTTCAAGGGAGACAAACTGGCTCTCTAGTGTCTCCTTCTTTTTTTTCTTTTTAAAAGATTTTATTTATTTATTTGTTTAGAAAGAGTGTGGGAGTGGGGGCAGAGGGAGAGAATGTCAAGCAAACTCCAGGCTGAGCATGGAGCCCGACTTGGAGCTCTGTCTCATGACCCCGAGATCAGGACTCCAGGTGAAATGAAGAGTTGGTTGCCCAACCCACTGAGCCACCCAGGTGCCCCACTCTGTGTCTCTTCTTACAAGGGCGCTAATCCTGAGTTGGGATACCTGTCTTCATGACCTCATCTAACCCTGCTCACCTCCCAAACACCCTATCAAACAAATACCATCACCCTGGGGGTTGGGCTTCAACATAAGAATTTAGGAGAAAGTTGAAAACATACAGTCAGTATCAGTACCTTCTAGGTGGTATGTCAGAGTGATTAAGAATTTGGACTGTGGAGCCAGGCTGCCTGAATTTGAATCCCAGCTGCTCTGGTTACCAGTGTTTGCCCTTCGGCAAATCCCCTCACTAGGCCTCAGCCTCCCCACCTGAGCCATCACTATGTGCCAGGCTCTGTTCCAAGTATCCACAAGGAACTAATTCCTTATTCCTCATAACAGTTCTTTTTTTTTTTTTTTTAAGATTTTATTTATTTATTTGACAGAGAGATCACAAGTAGGCAGAGAGGCAGGCAGAGAGAGAGGGGGAAGCCAGCTCCTTGCTGAGCAGAGAGCTGGATGCGGGGCTCCATCCTAGGACCCTGAGACCATGACCTGAGCTGAAGGCAGAGGCTTAACCACTGAGCCACCCAGGCGCCCCCTCATTATAGTTCTTTATCATCATCATCACCCATCAACATCCCCTTGGTACCGAGGAAAAAACTTTACATTTAATTTGCATTAAATTCCCACAAATACCAAAGAGATTCTAGTCCCACCATTTTTACAGATGAAGACTGGGTTCAGGCACATGAAGTGGACTAGTCACAGTCAGTCTGCTAATAATTGACAGACACAGGATTCAAACTGGTTCTTCCTGAAACGAGGCCTCTTAATAATTCTCATAAACTTTTGTCTCTGTGAACCCAGTTCAAAGAACCAACCATTACCTTAAGTTACTGGGACCAAACCAATTCGGAGTTGCTAGCTCCTCAGTGAGTCACAGATACACCAGGTGGAGTTGTCCCACAAAGTAAACTTTATTTGCAGCAAATAATGAGATCACAGGAAACAGCTTTCAAAGCTGGATGAAAGAGAGACAGTCAGTGAGGTGGGGACGAGTTCCTTTTGTTTACAGTTTGGATGAATATTTAGATAGGGAGGCCTTGTCATCCAGTGTATAGGCATGCATAAGGTCCCACAGGTACATTAAGGAAACACGCCTATACAGACATTGTTTGTTATGTGAATGAGGCTGAGGCCCTTCCTTGGGTGGAGATTTTAGTATTATAATGAGGTAAAGGTCATTGCCAGTCATTCCGGAGGTTACTACCCCCCATCTGAGCGGAAGTGAGTCAGCGCTTTGAGTTCAAACAGTCTAGGTAGTCTGGGAGGTGTTGTCAAGGCCCTTGCCAGTCTCCTGAGGGTGGTTTCAGGTTTCATTTGCCTGACCTACAACCCAACAATCATGCTACTAGGTATTTACCCTAAAGATACAAATGTAGTGATCTGAAGGGGCATGTGCTCCCCAATGTTTATAGCAGCGATGTCCACAACAGCCAACCTATGGAAAGAGCCTGGATGTCCATCAACAGAGGAATGAGTAAAGAAGATGTGGTGTGTATCTGCAAGGAATATTACAGAGCCATCAAAAAACCAAAATCTTGCCATTTTCAACGTTGTGGATGGAACCAGAGAGTATTTGCTAAGTGAAATAAGTCAATCAGAGAAAGACAATTGTATGATCTCTGATATCAGGGGGTAGGGAAGGGAAGGGAAAAATGAAACAAGATGGGATCTGGAGGGAGACAAACGATAAGAGGCTCTTAATCTCAGGAAACAAACTGAGGGTTGCTGGGGGGGTGCGGTGAGGGGGTAGGGATAGGGTGGTTGGATGATGGACATTGGGGAGGGTAAGTGCTGGGGTGAGTGCTGTGAAATGTGTAAGACTGATGATTCACAGACCTGTACCCCTGAAGCAAATAATACATTATATGTTAATTTTTTTTTAAAAAAAAAAGTGGTACTCTGGAAAGAAGAGATCTAGCTGGTGACATTATCACATGGAGGGACCTTTCAAGGCTGCTTAATTGAAGGGACAGATCATTACTGCTGGGTGGCTTCCTGTGGCCAGGAAAATAAGAATCACTTCATAGTATTAATAAAGTTTATTGAGCACTTTTACTATGTGCCAGGCATTGTGCTAAGTGCTTTATAAATTTACCTTCCTTAATCCTGGTGACAACCATAATCCATTTTACAGATGGAGAAATCGAGGCTTCAGAACTCTTCATAGAATACCTAAGTCTGGGGCACCTGGGTGGCTCAGTGGGTTAAAGCCTCTGCCTTCGGCTCAGGTCATGATCCCAGGGTCCTGGGATTGAGCCCCGCATCAGGCTCTCTGCTTGGCAGGGAGCCTGCTTCCCTTCCTCCCTCTCTGCCTGCCTCTCTGTCTACTTGTGATCTCTATCAAATAAATAAAATTAAAAAAAAAAAAAAAAAAGAATACCTAAGTCGACCCCAGTGAGTCCAGTGGTGGAGATAAGACTAAAATCCAAGTCTGTTCCCGTTTAAAGCTCACATTCTTAACCCCTGTGGATATGCTGCCTGGCAAGAATTATGTCTATAAAGAGAACTATGCCATTTAAAAATCAATATGTCCTTGGCAATATTTAGTGCACACCATTAATGTTATAACTGAGTTCCAGGGGTATCACACCATTTTATTTTATTTTATTGAAAGATTTTATTTATTTACTTGCCAGAGAGAGAACAAGCAGGGGGAGTGGCAGAGAGAGAAGCAGGCTTCCCACTAAGCAGGGAGCCCAATGTGTGACTTGATCCCAGGACCCAGGGATCATGGCCTGAGCCAAAGGCAGATGCCTGACAACTGAGCCAGCTAGGTGCTCCTATTGCCCCATTTTAAAGAATCTAAAAGAACATGGATCCATGAAAATAGATACTGGAAACAGAACAGTTTTACTCAATGGTATCTATCTTGATTCCCTACTCCCGTTTTAAGATACCTGAGGCACTTTAAGCAGAGAAGGGTCAGCAATATTTGCCAATTTTTAGTGGGGATGTGTGATCTGCTTCTTCAAAAGACATCTGTGTATTAGGTTTCAGGGCAAGGTGCTATTTTCAGAATCCAGGTAGAATCTAACACAGTAAAACAATGCCAAGGGAAAAGGAAGGAAAACAAAAAACTAAAGGAACACCCCTGCCCATCGTTCCAATTCTTCGGAAGTTCCTGAAAACGTATGAAAAGCACTGTGTCCAGACGCAGACAGCTGTGTGTCCAGCCATCAGACAGGACTTGAAAACCAGCATCAACAACGAACAGATTCTTAGGAAAGTGAGTGTGTGGCCTCCTTTGCTTACTCCTCTGGGAAGTGAATGGACTGGGGTTTTGCCCCAAGGAACACGGGTCCTCAGTCATCGCTCTGTGTTCCTGCCTGCCTGCCTGTCTGAAGTCCAAAACCTGCTCCTGGCACTGGGGCTCTGCTCAGCACTCTGCCTCCCTGCTTCTACCTCGAATCTACCCACCCCAGTCCTTTGAGCAGCCCTGCCCTTTCTTACACCACACCTGGAGTGGCCAACCAGCCCCTCCCACTCTACCTCTGAAAAGTCCCACACAGAAGACCACTTTGAGCATCTGGCAGGACATCCATGCCCAGCACTGCACCACCCCACAGGATCCCTCCAAGGGAATGTTTGCTTCCCTCAACAGTAGTGTCCCTGTCGTCAGGCCAGACCCCCGCACTCACCCATCCTTCCCCTCTCACTTGGAGCGAGATCAGCAAACACATAATTCTAATTCCCAAAGTACAGGATTTCAGAAAAAAAATAAAATCAGGTGTTATATCTTTTTTGAGATTGACTCTAGGGGTCAATTGGGAGGGGGAAAGAAGAGAGGCCAGCCCTGAAATGAAATGGTCTACTTTTGGGAAGGGGCGCCTGCTAGTCCAGAAGGGGGAGAGGGGGAGGGAGCAGTGCTCGAACCCAAGGACAGACTGACCTGCTCTCCAGCTTTCCTGTGGCCAGCCCAGAAAGACAGTCTGTATTGTAATAATCAAACACCTACTGGTGTCCTAAGATGCTGAGTGCTAACCAAGAGTATAAGTTAAAGTAGTTAGAGATGAGTGCTGAAAAATAATCATTATTCTAAGGAGACTTTGACCCAGATCCATCCTACCCATATTTTTCCTGAAGTTTTTTGAGGGATGGGAGGGTGATTACATTGTACCCCACATAAAAAGAACCTCTGAAAGTCCTTCCTAACCACCATCCCTTTTTGCCAAACTTCCATTTCCCAAGGGAGCTGCCACCTCCCCTCTCCCTGTTCCCTCCTTTGGACAGGAGACTTTCTCTCCTAATCTCCTATCCCCTCTGCCCTCCTGGGTCTTTCTAATTCCTTCTCTTGTAGTTAGTTGCTTCTCTGGATTCCCCCATACATCTCCCTGCTCATCCCAGGGCAAGAGCTTCTCAGAGCCATCTTTTTGTGATAAAATAGTTACAACTTTTTTTTTCTATTGTACATTTTATAATTAGCCTCTACTACTTAATGATAAGAGTTAATCATAAACCTTGTTCAAATTTGTAGTCCCTTCAGCAAACATTTTAAATTAAATGTTTCAAATTTGTAGTCCCTTTCTAAACAGTTTAAATTAAAATCACTATCAGAAATGCAAATAACATCAGGACCCGATGTGTAAATACTGGTGTAAATCATAAGACCATATGGGCTGTTTATGTTGGGGGGGTGATGCTCTGGTTGGGTCTCCATTTTGATGTTGAGCATCACTAAAGTAAGAGTCTCATGAGACAATTATTTTTTTACTGCATAGGATACGCTCAGATAATTTCTCTTCTGTTCTATTTCATTAAAGGGAGAAAAAAAGCTGGTTACAACCTACTCAATTGATTTTTGACCCAATAATGAGTAGAAACCTGATGGAAAAATCTGTGCCCTGTAAGATTGCTTTTGCATATGGCAAGAAATTCATAAGTTTGTATTGAATTACCACCCAGTGCATGTGTGATCCAAAGCTAATTGCCTTTTCAAATGTTCTGATACTGTCTGATGACAACACTCTTTCTCTATGCATGGACATCTCTTTATGATTCCCACCTGTACTTTTTTTCTGACACTCCAGTTTATGCTTGTAAGACCTGGAGACTCCCCAACAAGCATCTTACCCATTTCCTTAGAACCTTTGCTCATGACAATTCACGATGAGTGTTATATGCTGGGGAAAGAGATCTGTATCTGGAGCCTTCAACTGAGCAACCCAGAGATTGCCAGACTGGTGAGTCATGCGTTTTAGAAGTATTCCTTCAATTAAACTTAAAATTGAATATAACATAATAGCACATATTCCAGCTACAGTTCATTTGGTTGTTGACTGATATGCTCTAAGCTTTTTTTAAAAAAAAAGACAACGTATCTTTTAATGAAACATTTCAAAGTTATGTAAAAGTACAAAAAACCAGGTAAAACTATAATGTTTGGTTAAAAAACACTATAATGTTTGGTTAAAAAACATTATAGTTTTACCTGTTGTTTATTTTATAAAATGCAACATACAGTATGCATTCTTTTCTGTCTCTCTTTGCCTGTACAACATTATGTTTTTATGAGTCATCATATTTTACTTTTGTAGAGCTATAGTTGATGCATTTTCATTGCTATATAGTTTTTTTTTAAGATTTTATTTATTTTAAATTGCTTTTATTTATTTATTTATTTATTTTTATTTTTTTTTTTTAAAGATTTTATTTATTTATTTGACAGAGAGAAATCACAAGTAGATGGAGAGGCAGGCAGAGAGAGAGAGAGAGAGGGGGAAGCAGGCTCCCTGCCGAGCAGAGAGCCCGATGCGGGACTCGATCCCAGGACCCTGAGATCATGACCTGAGCCGAAGGCAGCGGCTTAACCCACTGAGCCACCCAGGCGCCCCTAAGATTTTATTTATTTATTCGAGAGAGGAAGAGAGAGCCCAAGCGGGGGAGGGAGAGGGACAAGCAGGCTCTGCACTGAGCGTGGAACCTGATGTATGGTTTCATCCCATGACCCTGAGATCATGACCTGAGCTGAAATCAAGAGTGAGACGCTTAACTGACTGAGCCACCCAGATGCCCCTATATCATTTTCTACTATGAATATACCATAATTTCTTTATCCTACTATTCAACAACAACAAAAAACAAACAACCTCATTTTAAAATGGGCAAAGGACTAAGGAAACATTCTCCAAAGAAGGTATACAAATAAATCATAAACACACAAAAGATGTTCAATATTACTAATCTTTAGGGAAATGCAAATCAAAACTGCGATAGGATACTATCTCATGTCAACTAGTATGGCATGAGGTAGTATCTCATATAATAGTATGGCTACTACTATAAAAAAAATAGAACATAATGTGTTGACAGGATATGGACAGCACAGGAAAACCTGTGCACTGTTGATGGGAATATAAATTGGTGTAGCCACTATGGAAAACAGGATTGAAGTTCCTTAAAAAAATAAAAATGTAATTACCATATGATTCAGCAATTCCCACTTCTGGACATCTACCCCAAAGAATTGAAAGCTAGATCTCAAAAAGATATTTGTACACTAATCTTCATGGTAGCATTATTCACAATAGCCAAAGGTGGAAGCAATCCAAATGTCCATTAACAGATGAGTAGAAAACAAAATGTTGGATATACATACAATAGAATATTATTCAGCCTTTAACAGGAAGGAAGTTGTGACACATGCTACATGTGGGAACCTTGAGGAACTTATGCTAAGTAAGATAAGTCAGTCACAAAAGGACAAATACTATATCATTGTATTATAGGAAGTACCTAGAGTAGTTAAGACTCATAGAGAAAGAAAATAAAATGGCGGTTGCTAGATGTTGTGGGGGAGGGGAGAGTGGGAGTTATTTTTTAATGGGTACAGAGTCTGAGTTTTACAAGATGAAAAATGTTCTGGAGATGGATGGTGTTGAGGGTTGTACAACAATAGTGAATGTCTTTAATGCCACTGAACTGTACCCCAAAAATGGTTATGATGGTAAATTTTATCTGTGTATTTGACCACAATTCAAAATAAATTTTTAAAAAAGGTATCTTTAATGCATAATCAGAATTTGTATTTGTTTTTATTGAAAGTGTCAGTCCAGGGACCCAGTCCATTTAAGCAGGCCATAGAATGCTGTCCGTGCATGTCAACAGTGATCCTTAGCAGTTCTTTAAAATGTTGCCCTGTTGGTCACCTGGAGGCCATTGAGGAATTCTGTGGTCGATGGCTGTGGTCTTGCCCACATGGGCCTAGTGCCCCAGGAATGACACTGCAAACCACTGGTTGAGACCGTCGGGACCTGGGTTGAGAGCCCGTTTTGCACAGACCAGTGTTACTTACCATAGACAGTGATGTCCCACACTGCCTCCTCTGTCAGAAACAACAGCTTGCGAAATCTAACCCAGCACTTAAGCTAGGTGTTTTCTCATAAAAGAGACGTCAAATGCCAGCTCTGTAGTTAAGGCTGCAAGGGCGCTTATATTCTCAGCCAAACTATAATTTGGAGCCCTATCTCTAACCAACATGTCATTGCCTCAGGAAACCCTAAATCCTTCTGACCCCACCAAAGCCTCTTTTCAATTTAAATTCTGAACTGAAGAAATCCTTAGGTTGCAGTGATTCTCACTGCTAAAAGGTGGCTTTTGTGATTTGTAGCTTTAAATCCCTGTCAGGTAGGGATTTAGTTGTCCCTGGGATCCTTTGTTACCACAAGAAATGTCCTTGTCATAGGCCCCTCTGTTCAGGGGACTGAGAGACCTTGACATGGTTCCAAATATTCATGTGTTGCCCCCAGTCCCATGGCTTCACCATGAGAAACAACTTGTTGCTAAATTTCCATGGTCTAGTTTTTTGTTTTTTGTTTTTTTTTTTAAGATTTCATTTTAGAGAGATTGAGAGAGAGTTTGAGCACAGGAAGGGACAGAGAGAGGAGGAGAGAAGCAGACTTCTTGTTGAGCACAGAGTTCGACATGGGGCTCCATCCCAGGAGAAACCATGGCCCCGAGACCATGACGTGAGCTAAAATCAAGAGTCCAACACTTAACCAACTAAGCCACTCAGGTGCTCCTGTGTGGTGTATTTTTGAGGAGGCCTCTAAATCCTAATACCAGTAACAATGAATACTTAGGAGGTAATCTGACTATTATAATTTTTGCCTAGTTATACAAAGGTTGGCATGGCGGTACTTCCCTATTGAAAGGACACAACCCTAGGAGAACAAATCTGTGGGTTAGAATATCAACATCTGTATTGGTCTGCTGGGACTACCATAACCACAGGTTGCACGGCTTAAACAACAGAAACTCATTTCCTCATAGTTATGAAGGCCTAGAAATCTGAGCTCAAGGTGTCAGCAGGGTTGGTGACTTCTGAGGCCACTCTTCTTGGCTTGTAAATGGCCGCCTTTCCCCTGTATCTTCACGTCTTCCCCTTGTGCATATCTGTGTCCCGATTTCCTTCTTATAAGAAAGCCAATCCTACTGGGTTAGGACCCACCCTGAAGACCTTATTTTAACTTAGGTAGCTCTTTGAAGACCCTGTTTCCAAATACAGTCACATTCTGAGGTTAGGACTTCAATGTATGAATGAGGGGGGACACAATTCAGCCCCCAATGACAGAGAAAGATAAGCTGCAGTGTATCTCATCTCATCACAAAGCTTGGTGTTGCCCATTTAATTCTTCACATTGCCTTTTAAAGGGCAGTTATTTTATTTTCATGCCACTTTCTCCTTGGGGGAATTAGAAAGTTGTCTTCAAGGCGAACTGTTGAGGTAATGAACATAACGGGCTTTTGCATTACGTGAAAACACAGAGCATGTTGTCTCCCTTACGTGAGCACGGTTTCCCCTCGCATTCTTAGGCTTCACTTCTGGAGTTGAAGGGGAGTGCCGCCTGCCCCTTTACCAGCCTGGAGCTCACTGATTGCAGGATGGATCTGTGGTCTCTCCGGAGACTCGGGAGGGCTCTGCCACGCAGCCATCTGCGTTCTCTCATCCTCGATTACAGCAGGTGAGGCTGGAATGCGGGCTTCCTTCAGGGCTCTGCCGCTGTTCGGCTGAGGGAGGCAAAGGCAGGGAGGGCGGTGGCCTGGTTCCTTGTGCCTCATCTGGTCATCACTGGAAGCGGATACTCCAAAACCTCCTTAGACCTAATGTTCCTGAGTAAATGTCAGGGTTCTCAAAAAGAGGCTTTATTCATTCATTTTTCCTTTCTTCCTCCCTCTCTCCCGCCCACCCCTCCTTCCTCCTTCCTTACTTTCCTTTTATTCACTTATTCTGTCAACAAATATTTGTCGACAGCCTGTTTGTGCAAGACACTGTGCTCTTCACTAAGGAAGATACAAATACATATAAGGCAATGGCCCTGAGCAAGGAAGCCCTCGGGATAGTAGAGAGGACTATGTGGAACGTGCTCTAAGGTACATGTAATGCAAGGTAGAAAGCCTTGGTGTCGGGCGCCTGGGTGGCTCAGTGGGTTGAGCCTCTGCCTTCGGCTCAGGTCATGATCTCAGGGTTCTGGGATCGAGCCCGCGTTGGTCTCTCTGCTCAGCTGGGAGCCTGCTTCCCCGCGCCCCCCTCCTGCCTCTCTGCCTACTTGTGATCTCTGTCAAATAAATAAAATAAAATCTTAAAAAAGAAATATAGAGAGCTTTGGTGTCACAAAAAATGTCCATATAGATTTTAGTGGTGGTTTGGATAAGGGGAACCATGACCCCATTCAGGACAGGCCATTATTCACCAGGAATGGAGGTGGGAGGGAAGGTGTGGGGTTAGGGAAGAAAAGAGCCCAGTCTTGTGAGGGGAGGGTTGGGGGTAATAATAATAATAATACCTGCTAATTGTTATCGGGTGCTAACTGGGTGCCAAGCACAGTGCACGGTTTATGTCATTGACTCTCCCAACAACAGAGAGATATGTACCATTATGTATGAATGTAGGATATATAATGACAGGTATGTACCATTTCTATCCCTTGACTCTGTATGAGGAAAGACTCAGGGGGATTAACTGGCTTGTTCAAGGCCATTCTGCTATTAGGGATGGAGCCTGGATGTGAATCTAGCCCCCTCAATCTGAGCCCACTTCTGATCCGTGATACTAGGCTGCTGGGGGGTCTTATAGTGTGCCATCCATAAATAATTTCAACCAGCTTATGTGATGTGGGATTAGGGATTAGGGCCCCGGTGGTGACAAGTCTATCCACAAAAGCTGAGGAGAGGGACTATCTCTGGAGTTTCTCTATGTTTCTGAGACGCTTGGGGGAGCCTCAGTCAGGGTTTCCTGACACAGGACAGCAGAAGGCCAGTGTCCTCAGGACACCCAGTAGTGACTGAGGATCAGCCTGGGAGTCTTCCAGCTTCCCACACTGCACTGGGCAGAACCAGCCCACCTGCTGAGACCCTTCTGGACTCCAGCTCCTGTGCTGGACCCAGAGACCTGCACTGGCAGGAAGACAGAAGGGAGAAAAAAGGAATCCCCAATGTTAGGGAAAAGTTTATTTTATTCACCTGGGAGGGGCAGGGAGCGAGGAAAGGGTGGAAGGAGAGGGAGAGAGTCTCCAGCAGACTTCATGCTGAGCCCAGAGCCCATGCGGGGCTCCATCTCAGGACCCTGAGATCATGACCTGAGCTGAAGGCAGAGGCCTAACCCACTGAACCACCCAACGCCCCAAAACAGCTTATTTTCATTGTCAGTTGAAATCTGGCTATTCCCGAGACACCGTGAGTGTCAGGATTGGGTGGTTGGGAATCACCACTGAGACCTCAGCACTGGTAAAACTGTAGGTTCTTGGCCTCTGGGGACTTCCCTCCGGTTTTCTCTGGGAGGCCCTGCAGCCCACCAGGCAGGATTCCCTTCTTTCTCATAAGCAGCTGCCTCCCCACACCCACCACAGTAGCTGCCTTCTGTAACTACGTGTTGTTACAAGTAGTAACATGAACTAGTAAATTGAAGAAGTCATTTCTGTTAATACGATGCACCTCATTTGAAAGTTCAGACACTGAGGGACGCCTGGGTGGCTCAGTTGGTTGGACGACTGCCTTCGGCTCAGGTCATGATCCCGGAGTCCTGGGATCGAGTCCCGCATCGGGCTCCCAGCTGCATGGGGAGTCTTCTTCTCCCTCTGACCTTCTCCTCGCTCATGCTCTCTCTCACTGTCTCTCTCTCAAATAAATAAATAAAATCTTTAAAAAAAAAAAAAAAAAAAGAAAAGAAAGTTCAGACACTGACATTCCAAATGCGCGGAAGATGTCCCTCTACCTCATTGTTGCTCAGTTTCCTGACCTAATGCCTGTACCCAGAGGCTGCGTGGGGCAATGCCTGTGACTGCTCTTTGCAAAGTCGAAGGACTCGGTGAGAAGGTGAGGGGCAGGACAGGGCCAGGAAGGAGGGCCAAGAGATTGAATTTTCCCAGACCCTGCTCTCTCCTTACACAGCCTCCTGCTGCTGGGGTCTTCCCAGACCCCTTCATCCCTGCCAGCTAGGCAATCTCTCCTGTCTTCCAGATCCAGATCTCGCTCTCTATCTGCTCCCTTGAATGGGTACTTCGAACCGTGCCCTGCTCCCTTCCCCTGGGAAACAGATTCTGGGTTCCCCTTCCTCAACATGCAGGCTACCTCCACCCCCAGTCACCCAGCTCACCCCCTTAGCCCCTGCCATGGAAACCCAAAGTAAAGATCCCGTAAAATCTGTTCTGCCATAGGGAGTCCCTTAAAATGAATTATCCAACAAGTGACATAGGTTTTATAAAAGTCACTTATTTGTTGCCATCATTTCTTTTTAGATTTGGGAAGGAAGAAGTTGAGAGTCTTTTCTCAGGCCTGGAGAACAACCAGAGGCTTCAAGCCCTCAGTCTGCGCTACTGTGGTCTGGGGCCACAGAGCGGACCCCGGCTGGGTACCATCATATGCCAGACCGCCATCAGGTGAGATGCACACCCTGCTTGCCTCCCCCCTTCTGCCTTCAGTTACCTAACCAGCTTGGTTAAAAAATCTACTAATCCACCAATTCCCCCCAGCTTCTTCTCACTATGTTTGTAGCCTTCTTTTTCTACCCTCCAGTTATTTTTGTTTTCTTTTTCTTGATGATAAGAGAAAGATCCTTTAGTTATACTTGAGAATCAAAGGTATTATGCTATAGGCATGTTTTGGGCGCTATGACATGGTCCCTACGTCTGTTTTTTTATAATGTGGTCTACTATCTATTATGATTATTTACTATTTTATAACCAGGTCTAGTATTCTATGAGGTGAAGACCTCAAAGCCACATTTGCAGAGATTAAAATACCATCAAATGACCAGTTTATTTCACCCCTCTCCAGTGAGCTGCACCTCGACGGCAATTTCTTACAATGTTCCGGAGCTCTGGCTCTCCTCAGACCCATCGCGGACTATGCAGAGATGCAGGGTAGAGAGCAGCCGGCCATGGCCCCACCAGACCCTGGGAGTCCCCCTCATCAGCTGCAGGGTGAGTGCTGGGGACCTGGACCCTCCACTCTTTGGGCCTACCTAAAAGAAGGAAACTGCTTTGCAATTAAAAGTGACCTTCCTAGGGGCACCTGGGTGGCTCAGTGGGTTAAAGCCTCTGCCTTCGGCTCAGGTCATGATCCCAGGGTCCTGGGATCGAGCCCTGCGTTGGGCTCTCTGCTTAGCAGGGAGTCTGCTTCCTTTCCTCTCTCTCTGCCTGCCTCTCTACTTGTAATCTCTGTCAAATAAATAAATAAAATCTTAAAAAAAAAAAAAAAGTGACCTTCCTAGTGGTCAGTGGAAATTCTTTTTCCTGAATCTGAATGAGAGCAGAATAATGGGCCCTCAGCAATGTCTTTGTCCTAATCCACAGAACTGGTGATTATGTTACCTCACGTGGCAAAAGGGACTGTGCACATATGATAACATTAAGGGCCTTGAGACAGGGGTTTATCCTGGATTTTCTGGGTAGGTCCAGTGTCATCACAGCATATTTGCAAAGAGACTTTTGCAAGAGATGTGACTGTGGAAGGAAAGGTTGGAGTGATGGGAGGAAGGGGCCAGCAGCCAGCCAAGGAATGTAGGTGGCCTCGAGGAGCTGGAAAGGGCAGGGCAAGGAATTCTCCCTCAGAGCCACTAAAAGACACACAGTCCACCAAGGCCTTGACTGTAAGACCCATGTTGGACTTGGGACCTCCAGATCTGTAAGGTCATAGACTTGTACTGTTTTAAGCCATTAAGTTTACAGTCATTTGTTCTAGCTGCAGCGGGGAACTAGTACGGCATGTTAATCATAACTCTTCAGTTCGGAGAGTGAGAACCACCCAGGCAGAACTCAAGGTAAACAGGGGCTTACTGACTCACATAACTGAGATGTCCACAGCTGTCTTTAGAGATAGCTGAACTGAGGGGGCTCATACGATGTCATCAGGGGACCCCAAATTTGCTGCTTTTGATTCAGCATCCCTCCCAAGTGTGGGCCTTCCATTCCAGTGTGGTCAGCCTTTCTCCAGGCAGGAAAGAGCAGTTGACACGTCTGCCAGCTGTCCCAGGGCTCTAACATCATGACTTATTATCAGCCAGAAAGTGTGAGCCTCTGTCTCACACTGACTGTGAGTCAGATCCCCCAGGGAGGCTCTTGCTGGCCTTCCCTGGGTCACATACATATCTCAGACCAGTCCTTACAGCACAGGATGTGCTAAGGTGTAATTAGCCAGGACTGATCACATAGCCACCCGGGGGGGGGGGGCGGTGAGGGGGAGCATGCTGGTGGGCAGCCAAACCAGAACCCTGCGATTTGCCAGGGAGCGGAGTGGTGGTCCGTCCAAGCAGCAGGCCAATGAGGAGGACAGATACAGGACAGACAAGAACAACAGGAGCTTACTCCCTTATAGAAGCCTGATCATTTCTTTTAATAGATCCCAAATACACATGTTCATGACCCATTTGAAAGCTGACTACTTTGAATCATTGTTAACAGAAACTATAGCAAGTGGCTAACAGCACAGACTTAGAATCAGGTCTGGGTTCAAATCCTACCCCAGCTGTGCATTAGTTTGGGCAAATTATCAAACTGATCAAACTTTAGCTTCTTCAGCTATAAAATAAACATAACTACCTCAGAGTGTTCAGTGAGGAGGAAGTGGTATAATGTGATGCAGTTAGCATGAAGCCTGGCATGTAGTAAGTAATTGAGGGACATTAATTATCATTACTGTCATCATTATTATCATAACAACCTTTTTCCGGGAGAGTAAACTTGAGGCATGTTGGCGAACACAGTCGCTCTACTTGCTGGAAAAAAATGAAAATAAAGAGCTCGAGGCTAATGTGCAGCATGGGGACCATTGTTAAATATACTGTATTGTATATTTGGAAATTGCATGAGGGCACCTGGCTGGCTCAGTTGGTGGAGTGTGTGACTCTTGATCTCAGGGATTGTAAGTTTAAGCCCTATGTTGGGTGGAGGGATTACTTAAAAAATAAAATCTCAAAAAGAACAAGTTGCCAAGAGAGTAGATCTTAAAAGGTCTTATCACAAGAAACAAAATTTGTGACCATGTGTTGTGATAGGCGTTAACTTACCGTGGTGAACATTTCATTATATATACAAATATCAAGTCATTATGCCATATACCTGAAAATAATATAATGTTACCTGTTAATTTTATCTCAATTTTAAAAAGGATTCACTGACTTGCACTATTTAAAAAAAGAGCTGAGGGACGCCTGGGTGGCTCAGTTGGTTAAGCAGCTGCCTTCCGCTCAGGTCATGATCCCAGAGTCCTGGGATCGAGTCCCACATCGGGCTCCTTGCTCGGCAGGGTGTCTTCTTCTCCCTTTGCCTCTGCCTGCCATTCTGTCTGCCTGTGCTCGCTCTCTCTCACTCTCTCTCTCTCTGACAAATAAATAAAATCTTAAAAAAAAAAAAAAGAAATCAAAACCTTAAAAAAAAAAAGAGCTGAAGTCAAGGCTACGTTGTGGAAGTGAGTACAAAGAACTTATAACTATGAGAGATTCATAAATACAATAGTTATCCTCCCTTTAGGAACTTTCCTGGTATCAGAATTCTATAGGTTATTTGTTGAACTTGACATTTCAGTCAACCCAATAAATATACAAAGGGAAGCTGGAAAACAATGTTTGCTATCTAAATAATGACTTTCCCTCTTCTATTTTTACAAGACTGGCGCCAAAGTCCTATTTATGAGGTCCTATTTTGTAATTTCAGTACTGAAATAACCAAGTAAATCTGTCTTTTAAGAAAAATAATTGAATGTGTGCGCACACACGCATAATCTCTCTCTCAGATAAATAAATCTTAAAAAAAAAAAAAGAAGAAGAAATGAAAAGAAAAGAAAAAGAATTGGCAATATAAAAGCACTGTCTCAAGGGATTGGTATGGAGCAGACAGGCCCAGGTGTGAGGTGTGGGATTGGAAAGGCAAAGAAGGGACAGAGCTTGGGGAGGAAACGTGGAGGTCTCCTAGTCTGGTTGTTCTATCTCGGGGGGTTCTGCCCAGAGGAGCATAAGGGCTTGATTTGAAGGGTTCTGGATTTGTTTTCCCAGAGAGCCAAGCAAGCACGAGGCAGAACTGACCTCCGGGAGCGCCTGCCCTGTCATCCTTCACCACAGCCCGGAACAGGGTGGAAGCTGCCCCAGATGGGCTGGGCCCTGTGGTCAGTGGTCCGCTTGCAGAACTTCTGTGAAGTTCTCTCATTATTCATTCGCTCGAACCTTGATTTTTAGGGAGGTCAGCTGGTTAGCTGGTTAGCTCTTCTGCATCCTTTTGGGTAACTGTATTAGTCTGCGCTGGCTGCCGTAACAAAATAACACGGGCTGGGCGGCTTAAACAGATTCATTTTTCGCAGTTTTGGGAGCCCCAAGCGCCAGATTAGAGTGCCTGCGGGCGGTCTGTTCCTGGTGAGAGCTCTCTCCCTGGCCTGCAGAGGGCGCCCTCGTGCTGTGTCTTCACGAGGCCTTTCCCAGGTGTGTCAGCAGAGGGCGAGCGAGTCAGAACTTTCTAGCGACTCTCCAGTTAGAACACTGACCCTATCTGATCAGGGTCCTACTCTTACGACCTCGTTTAACCTTCATGACTTTCTTAGGGGCCCCATCTCTAACTACGGCCACACTGGGGACCCAACATCGGAATATTTGGGGATTACAGACATGTAGTCCATACCTGCCCAGAGTAAAAGTACTTCGTATTTCAGAGCTGGATGGATAGACCTCTGCTCAGGCACATGTCGTTTTCCCGTCTTGATTTCACTTCTTAGCCAGGGGGAGAGTCATAAATGAAAAAAAGAAGCACAGGAGGCAAAATAATAATAATAATAATGGAATATTTCCAGCCCTCTTCTGGTCACGGGTGAGTCTTGAACAGCCCTGCCACCCCCAAAATGTGACTCTTGAGCCAAGGAACTTGACCCGCCATCCACACCAATCTGTGCTCAACCTGCCTGACCGCTGGACCGAGCCTGGCCCCTGTCCTTTGCAGCTCTTGTCATGAAGCAGGGGTACTAGAGACTGAATATTGTGTCCTGCCCCCAATTCATATGTTGAAGTTCTAATCCCCAAGATGATGGTTTAGGAGGTGGGGCCTTTGAAAGTCATTCGGTGATGAAGGCAGAGCCCTTCTGAACAGGATTAGTGCTTTCATAAAAGAGAGCCCAGAGAGCTCCCTCACCCTTTCTGCCATGTGAGCTTATGACTGGAAGATGGTCATTCGTGAATCAGGAAGAGGCTCTCACCGCACTCCAGATCCTCTAGTGTCTGAATCTTGAACTTCCCTGGAATGAGTGTTTGTTGTTCAGAAGCCACTTGGCCTATGGTATTCTGTTCTAGCAGCCCAAATGCACTAAGACACAGAGTATGTGAAAACCGAGGCCGGGGGGCGGGGGGATGTGTTCGAGGAGGTGTGGATTGTTTTAAAGAAATGTCCAGATTCTGAACTTTCATAAGGACCCAGTACTCCTGGTTAGTATCCTGGGTCACAATCATTCTACTTTGCAAAAGAAAGGGACTCTTCTTTTCACATGCAGTATCAGAGCAGACATTGTCTTCCCTGGGGTACAAAAAATGGAGACAATTCAAAATATTAGTGGAAGTGTTAAAGAAAAGGAATGACTCTGATAACTCAGTGACATGCCGGTTTTTAGTTTAATTGAGTTATCAAATGACAGATCCTTCTAAATTATTTTTATTTTGATCCACCACTGTGTGATTTAAAAAAAATTTTTTTAAAGATTTTATTTATCCATTTGACAGACAGATCACAAGTAGGCAGAGAGGCAGGCAGAGAGAGAGGGGGAAGCAGGCTTCCCCCTGAGCAGAGAGCCCAATACAGGGCTTGATCCCAGGACCCTGAGATCATGACCTGAGCTGAAGGCAGAGGCTTAACCCACTGAGCCACCCAGGCACCCCACCACAATGTGATTTTTTAGCTTATCAAACAGGATTTCAAAGAATGTAATAATACCGCTATGATAAAATGCCTTCTAGGATTACCCAGTTAAATCTGAATTTTAGATGATTATTATAAGTACATTTCATGCAGTGTTTGGGATATACTTAACTAATTATTCTTTGTTTACTTGACATTTAAATTCAACTTGATGTCCTGTATGTGTGGGGGACAAGGCGGCTTAGTTTGACAACCCTATTCTATCCCCATCTGTATGAACAAGATTTCTCAGCACTCAGAACTGTAACAGAGGAGAGCACGTGAGGCAGAGGCAACAGCCTGCACGAAGGACCCAAGGCCTATCCACAAGCAGCAGTAGGGTACCTGGGCACTAATAGGGATAAGGGCTCTAGGGCTTGTTAGCAATGAAGGAGCAGGAGTTAGGACTTATTTAGGTTTGAGAAGGACCCCTCGATCTGTGTAGCAAACAGACTGGGTGGGGGTGGTAGGCAGGGAGGCCCATTCGGAGGCTCTTGTTATCCAGTGGGAGGTGATGGTGGGAGGTGAGAGGGGTTTACCCAAGTGGCAGAGAGAGTCAAGTTCCACATCTGTCCCATTTCCTGATGCTTGGGATGTGGGGCACATGAGAAAGGAAAGAAAAGGAAAGGTCTAGAATGACTCTAGAATAACATACTCAGATTTTTTAAAAATATGCCAAAAATGTGTCTGGTACATTCTTACAAATCTAAGAGATCTGGAGCCACTTTTAATAGAGGGCAGCTGTGGAATGAAGAGCATTTACATGAGGCCTTTAGGACGATACTTGGGGTTTACTTGGTTGAATGTTCTCCTCCTTAAGTCTTTGAAGAGAGAGCAAGATGAAAAAGACGGGACTGAACCCAAGTGAAGGGGATTTGACAATCGGTCGGTGGGATAATCCTCTTACGAGAAACATCTCTGTCCCAAGTGTACATAAGCTGAAGGAAATAATCAATAGTGAAGTGCGTAAAAACCCATTCATACGACTTTGAACAGGCCTTCCCCCCCCCCCATCTTTTTCTTTTCCACACAGCCAAACAGAGGGGCAGTTCGGCTTTGAACCAGATTACAGAGTCGCCTGGAACTCTAACACAGAAAACTACTTCAGGGAAGGAGAGGAGGAAAAAAGGTATGTGGTTGTGGATTCAACTAGCCCTTCGTCTTCCTTCATCTGTAAATCCCTTCCACCTGTCATGGGCTGTTAGTTCCTGCTACTTCAGTAACTACCCCAAACAGAAAAACTCCTATGGAGAGAAAGAAGACCCGGTGTCTTATGGTTTCCTATAAACCGAACACAGAGCACCTTGGGCATATCCACCAGAGGGATTTGTCTTCAGCACATTCAGCAAGCCAAAATCAGTTCTGGGGTATGGGCTGATTTGGGAATGTCTCTGCATTAAAGAGACAGCCAGACTTACTAAATTCAGTTTGGAGACTTCTCTCCTGCCCTCACTGCTCAGAATCAGAAACAGAGTCTGTCAGAGGCAGTTTTAAGAAATCACCAACTCCAAAATATCTGAGCAGGATTAAATGAAACAAGAAGCTATCCAAGTGTGTGTGTGTGCGTGTGTGTGTGTGTGTGTGTGTATATATATTTTAAGTTTATGTGCCTACTTTCTACCCCCAATGTGAGACTCGAACTCACGACCCTGAGATCCAGAGTTGCATGCTCCTCTGACTGAGCCAGCTGGGTGCCCCGAGGAGCTCTCCAAGTCTTAAAGGTTCACAGCAAAGTGGTAGGGAAGCTGTGCCCGTTCTCAGCATCCTAGTGGCAAACTGAGGAACTCGCACTCACAGCTCCCTAAATCTCACTCCAGCGGTCCCATGCTGAGGTTATAAAGAGAGAGCGCTAGATGATTGTTAGTTGTGTCACGAGCATAGTCTTCAGCAAACTCTGTTTAGAGGGTTTAGGCTAACCTAAATTGGTGTTGTTTTGTTTTAGTCCATTTTGTTTTTTTCCCTACAATTCGTGTGTGGAAGGTTAAGAGGCCCTTGTGATGTAGCTCTTTACCCTTTGCCATTTTCTTCCTCAATTTTAATCTGTTTTCATGTGGTACGGTCTTTTTCCTGCCCTTCAATTAACCTTGTCTCTCTGAATTAGAGAAATACAGATTCCTGTGAGCTAAAAGGCCAACTGAAAATGTAAAGGGAGACAATTTATCAGCCCTGACTCTGTTGTCTGGCATAAATACAGTCTTTCCACTGGATAGTGCTAATAGATTTCGGAAAATCTATCAAAAGAGAAAAAAAGGAAAAGAAGAACCAGTTTAGGTTATCATTTGTTTTAGACAGTTATGGTTTGGGGATATTGTCAACCAAAATTCCTTTTAGAGGAGTCAGCAGGGATTCCTCTGGGGTTAAGGATGGTCAGTGTCTCCAAGGCAGGTGGCTGTCCCAGGGACAGTCCTTATAATGGGCCAGATGACACCTGAGGGCAGAAGACTGCTGGGTCACTAATTCTGACTCTGCATCTAGACCTAACAGCAAGTGGTTAACTAAGACAAACGCTGAATGTGTGTGTCCCTCTGTGTGGTTAACTTGCCATTGCAAGAAGCCCAAAAGGGCCAAATCTGTCTGGGAGCTTCAAGGCTTCTCAAGTCTAGAGAAAAGCTCTGGACACTTCTATATATTGAGTCTCCCTGATTTAAAAAAAGTTTTAAATTAATGAATGGCAAAGAAGGCTAAAGAAATTGGTTAATACTTTAAAGTCTTTATGTTTTGTTTTTAAAGATTTTATTTATTTATTTGAAAGACAGAGATCACAAGTAGGCAGAGAGGCAGGCAGAGAGAGAGAGAGGAAGGGAAGCAGGCTCCCCGCTGAGCAGAGAGCCGGATGTGGGGCTCGATGCCCGGACCCAGGGATCATGACCTGAGCTGAAGGCAGAGGCTTTAACCCACTGGAGCCACCCAGGTGCCCCTAGAGTCTTTATGTTTAAGAAGCTAACGCTTCTCATACATATAAAAACACAGAATGCATGCGTAACTTCAGCAGGCGATGACAAAGTCTGAATGTCGTCTTGAATGACCTCACCTGTGTGCCACCCCCTACCCCAAACCTCCAAACCCTCATGCCCCTGTGTAGGCCCCTGGAGGAGTTAAACTCCCATGGAAGGTAGGTAGTTTGAGGGAAAAGTCACAAAGAGAACAAAACAACTGTTCATCCTTCAGCTTTTAAATAAGAGCCATGTTGAGGGCCAGGTCACAATAATACCTTTCAGCTGTTAAAACCTGGCACAAAAACATCAGACTTGCCTCTTTTGGCCTTAAACAACAGAAATACATTGTGTCATAGTCCTGGACCCTGGAAGTCAAGATCAAGATGTTGGCAGGGCTGGTTCCTTCTGGAGGTTTGGAGGGACAGTCTGTTCCTTGCCTCTCTCCTAGCTTCTGGTGGTTTGCTGGCAATCTGGTGCTTCCTGGCTTACAGATTCATCACCCTGACCTTTGCCTTATGTTCCCCAGGGGTTCTCCCTGTATGTGTCTGTGTCCAATTTTGCCCTTTTTATAAGGACATCAGTCATACTGGATCAGGGGCCCAGTCTTATCCAGTATGACCTCATCTTAACTAATCACATGTACAATGACCTTATTTCCAAATAAGGTCACATTCAGAGGGCCTGAGAGGCAGGACTTCAACACAGGAATTTTGGGAGGGAACACAACTGAACTCATAACAAGGGGGCCCAGAGTGTAGTTTATAAACAGGAAGCACACCTAGGAAAATAAATAGCCGCACAAGGCAGCATCTGCCAACGGCCAAACATGGACCCTAGATTCTGAGAAAGGCATTCTTACCCCCCTGGGATGGAACTGGGACTGGAACTGGAATGAACTTTAAATGGATGTGTGGAAAGAAAGGACTTATAGGTGGAAGGATTTAAGAGGGGAGAGATGGTTTAACAATGCAAGCCCATAAGCCTACAAAGTTTAGCTGGAACCAGAGGATGTGGGAAGGTAAGCCTGACAAAAAGGGTGGGTCACATTGAGGAAGTCTTTGCAAGTCAGGCAAGAGTTGGCACTTAATCCGATAGACAGTGGGATCCGTTGAAGTCTTCTGTCTCCCCAGCATCCTGTGCCTGGAGTCAATAGGAAAAGCCTGTATCTAATATACATTTATCTTACAGCTTATTGTCAGAGCAGACCATTTTCGTGCTTTCTAGAATTCATAAAGCAGGTAAAACAAACAAACGAAAAAAAAACCCAGCTTCCCATACTAAATAATTACTTTCACCGTCATAAGGTGTTTGGTTGTGGGGCGAGTTTGGTCTTTGGTAGAAAAGTTCTACTTGTTTCAAAATAAAGAGTCAGATTGAGCTGATTCATATCAATCTCTTGAGGGTGGAGTCCAGATGGTTTCCATTTGGTCCCAATTGGAAACAGCCAAACTATTTTTATGCTTGTCCCTTTGTGGACAGGAGGCTTTGGCCTGATGTTTGGAAAGTTCACCTCATTATACTGTATGATTCAAAACCCCCATTCAGAAGCCTGACTCCCTTTATTATTCCTCCTCAAATGTATAATTACAAGAACCTGACAATTTTACATTTAGCAGCCAGTGTAAATGCATAGAAGAGGAGAAATATTCCATCTGTACTCCTGCGGAATTTAGACATGTTTGTCCCAGCCTGTCCTGCCTCTAAGCAGCACTGAACATGAAGATGCGTGTGGTGGGTGGTTCTCAGACCGAGCAGCAGCAAAAACACCCAGAAGGCTTATTACAATGCAGATTGCTAGGCCCTGCACCACAGACTGCTGGATCTGTCTGTTGGCAGAGGTGGGGCTGGAAAGCTTGCATTTCTATCAAGTTTCCTAGGGATGTTGATGCTATTAGTCCAGAGTCCACACTTCGAGAACAACTGCTTTGGAATTGAAAGAAAATCAGATTACCTACTCGTGTTTGATTTTGCTCAGTGAAGAAAATCAGAGGGCAGAGTGAGGCTCCCAAATGCCTCTTCTCTGCCAGGGAGACCACAGAACAGAGGGGGTCCAGGCCCCTTTCTGCCTCCAGCTTCTTTGTCTCATCCAGATCCAATCTGACCCATGTCTGAGCCCCACAGTTCTGTACCAGCAATCTGTGGGAACTGACCCTGGCCCTGGCGGGTGATTAACACTCAAGGGAGTGATGTCTGGCCGGGCCTATGCCTGTTCACAAGCCTGTCAGGTCCATGAAGAGCCAGAAGATGGCTTACCACTGGAGGTCACTGAGAGGTCATCAGGAATAGTCATCTGCAGAGAAGATAGCTTCCTTGAGCCCCTTTCAGCCAGTCCAGCCATGTCACCTCTAGGTCCCAAAAGTTCCCAAAGAACTCAGCAAGGACTCAGGCATGTCCTGTCACCTGGGCCTACTCTGTTTCCTAGCCCAAACGCCATGCCGTACTTCCTAGGATCGTCTGAATTCTCAAGGATTTAGGACTGGGAGGGCCAGTATGTGACTTAGACATACCCTGGGCACAAGACACAGCCATAAAATGGTCAGTCCACAAGCCTGGGATAAATCAGACCTTTGCTACAGTACCAGTGCCTCCCAAGTGCCAAATTCACTTCCCCAAATAAGGCATTAATTGTTTATAACATAGCCATGGTCCATAGGAATACTATGGCATTAAGGAATGCAAGGGTCCAGTTCAAAAGACAAGATGTAATCTTCAAAACTTTATTAGTTCCAAGTCAGGAAGTTACCGATTATAATCCTAAGAGTATTTTACTTAGGGATTTTGTCCTGGAGTGATAGCCAAATGGTGGAAACCTTTGTGGACAGGTTCCAAGGTCCAAGGTGTGAATCATCCAATGCTAATTACACTTCGCTTCCTTAAGTCCTGCAATCAAGCTAACAGAGTTTCTGTTCTGGCTTATAAATGTCTGGTAATTACACAGGAAATCACACATGTTCCTTGTTGATGGAAAGAAGCTATTTTGAACAAGTGTTTTTATTTTTGAGTATTTATTTGAGAGAGAGCGCATGTGTGCAAGCGTGAGCAGTGGGGAGGGGCAGAAGGAGAGGGAGAAGCAGACTCCTCACTGGGCAGAGAGCTGGAGGACTTAATCCTAGGACCCTGGAATCCTGACCTGAGCTGAAGGCAGACGCTTAACCGACTGAGCCACCCAAGCACCCTGATAAAGATTTTTTGAAAATTGGCCTTATTAAGAGGGTCCTACCGCAGGTGAACATTTGAGTTGTCCTTAAGCAAAATAAGCTGATGTCCAACAGAATGTGTGATTTCCACCTGTTCTGTGGTCCCAGGACAGGCCAGAAAATGAGGGAAAAGAGGAGGAACCTCCCCAGGGGAACCTCTGGTTCCACAGAATTTTACCCTTGAACTTTGAGTGCTGGCCCACACAGGAAATAGAACTCTCTCTGGAAGGACTGAGAAGAGGTTCCTCAGCTGAGAAAGGGAGGGCATTCTAGGCAAAGGGAACCACATGAGCAAAGGCTCGGGGACTGCAAGTGCCCAGAGTGTTCAGTGTGGGGGGAGTTTGGCTTTCACTGCAGAGTGGTCGCTGGGAGAGAGGCAGAGGTGTACCTGAAAAGGCCAGGGGACCCACATGACCCAAACCCATGAATGTTGTTGAGTTAAGCTTTTGCCTGTGTACAAAGTGGGAGCCACGATTCCTCTGAAGCAAGACAGTGACATGATGAGAATGGGGATTTTTGAAAAGAACCTTGGACAGCATTGCAGAATGTGTCTTAGCAAGAGAGACATCTGGATGTTGGGAGACCCGTGTGGAGGCTACTACAGTAGCTCAGACAAGAGAAAAGGCAGAATGCAGAGAGCAGTGATAGAAAGATAGTCCAGGTCCAGCTATATTTAAGGGGGGAAATTTGACAGGTCCAGATAGCCAGTTCAGTGAGGGTAGCAAGAAAGATCTTGAAGTTAGGAACCGTTGGCGGATCTTGGCAATGAACCAGAGAGAAAATGGGAAGAAACACAAGGTTGGGCGAGTCCACATGGATTTGTGGAGTGGCTTCTGCGGGAGGTGTACAGTTGTCAGAAACATGTATCCGATCCTTGGGAGGCAGTCGCAGAAGGGGAGATAGCTTACACAAGCAGGTTCTTCTCCAGCATGCTCTCATTCCAGTGTTTCAGTGACTTATATTATCCAGACATGAAGCTGAAGATAGACAATGATATTTATTGTGTACTAAGTTCCTCCACAACCATTATTTCACTGCGCTTCCTGGTGGGTCTTCGTAGTGCATCTAGGAAAGGAGTCTCATGATCTCTATTACAGCACTGTGGAAATTTGGGTTCGGAGAAGTTCAGTGACTTTCTGGGGAGCCAAACAGCATTTTTTTAGAGAGAGGTTTTACACCCAGAGATTCTGCTTTCTCTACACCATCTTGCCTCTCAGGCACAACTGGTGTTGCTAGGCCACCACTAAATTTTTGGAGACAGAGGCGGGTAAGTGAAAGTAATCACTGTCTGGGTGCCTGGGTGGCTCAGTCAGTTAAGCGTAGGCCTCTTGATTTGGGCCCAGGTCCTGATCTCAGGGTTGTAAGATAGATTGCCAGGCTGGACCCCGGGTGGGGCTCTGCTCTGGGTGTGGAGACCACTAAAGCTTCTCTCTTCCCCTCCCCCTGTCTCTCTCCCCCCTCTCTTAAAAGAAAAACAAAAAGTAGGCATTGTCAGTGAGCTTGTTTTTGTTTTGAAGAAATGTGAAGATTAGGTAGAAATAGGTTGGTGTATACAGCTGGGGGTGGGTCAAGTATTACCAGGGCCCGAGCATGGACTCACCCTTACTCTGAGAAATTTGTTTTCCATTCAGAGAAAATAATTTGGTTCTGTTTGAATTTTGGCTTACCGTCCAAAGCAGGAAGTCCCTGTACTAAGCAGTATCAGTCTTCCTAGCACCCAGCAGAGCATTGTGACTCGCTGAATTCTGTGGGATGGTTTGGACTTGCACTTTCCAAGCTGGTTATTTTTCATGGGCAGAGATGAGATTGCGACCTTACTTACCACCAGCTGGGGGGAGATTTGGGTGGTTTCTCCCTGTGGGGATGCAAGTGGCACCAGGTCAATCACAGACCTGCAAGCTCCCTTTGTCTCCAATGGCACGTGTTTGTGCCGTGTGGGCTAAGTTGGTGGGGTGGCAGGGGTAGACTGGCAAAAACCGTGTCGTCCTTGCACACCTTGGCCACTGCCCAGGAATTTGGCCTTTGGCCTTGGCCCCGCTGGCCTCATGTTCCATCACCTTTGCTTTCTGGCAGAAGGGGGGGAAAAGGAAACGAGTGTCATGCACAATCAGTATCCACATCATTAATCATTCTGAGCAGTAAGTTTTCAAAGGCATTTATATTGTAAAGAGATTTTACAGATAAAAAGACATTCTATTTGTGTTCACGAATGGTCTCAAGGCATTGTTAGGTACACTGTATATGGAAAAATAATGAACAGTGAGATAAAAGTTTCCACAAAGTTCTGTACTCAATTACTCACGGATTCATTCATTTGTTCAACAGTCATTAAATACCCATAATGTGCTAGATACTGTCCTAATCTATTAGCACTGTCAAATTATTCATAACAGCTGTCATTTGCCATCATTCCCATGCCTGGATGTAAGGACAAATACATTTGGACAAGTTAGGTTTATTCCCAGTGAAACTAAATGAGGGGCTAGTTTTCATCCCTCCTAATATGTTTTGAAGGAAAATACGCCCATGGGGCACCTGGCTGGCTCAGTCAGTTAAGTGTCTGCCTTCGGCTCAGGTCATAATCCCGGAGTTCTGGGACTGAGCCCCACATCGGGCTCCCTGCTCAGCAGGAAGCCCCCTTCTCCCTCTTCTGCTCCCCTTGCTTGTGTTCTCTCTCTCTCTTTCTCTCAAATAAATAAATAATCTTTAAAAAAAGGGGGGGGGAGGGGTGCCTAGGTGGCTCAGTGGTTTGGGCTGCTGCCTTCGGCTCGGGTCATGATCTCAGGGTCCTGGGATCAAGCCCCGCATCGGGCTCTCTGCTCCACAGGAAGCCTGCTTCCCTCTCTCTCTCTGCCTGCCTCTCTGCCTACTTGTGATCTCTGTCTGTCAAATAAATAAATAAAATCTTTAAAAAAAATAATAAATAATAAAAAAAGGGGGGGGGAAATAAACCCTATCTATTTTATTCAAGCATCCAGCAGATTAGATTTGTAACCAAAGACACCAGTTGAATCTCTTTTTAAAGCATACTTAAAAAAAAAAAAAAAAAAACTGGCAAACTAGAATAGCCCAAAGTCTAGATTTATCACCTTTCCCTAAAAAGTGAGCTCTCTTCCATGACTTGAAAACTTACATCATTAGTTACCATTGACTTCTCTCTCTTCTTGCTCTTCCTACACGCTCGTTAGCTTTCTGCTTCAGAAGGACAGTTTTGTTTCTTCTGTTCCCGGTTGGGTTCCCAGCACCTAGGACAGTGCCTGGCATAGAACAGAGCTCAGACAGACATGTTGAATACTGAATGAATTCAAGTACAAAAAAGTTCTGTCCACCCCTTGGGATTAGGTTCTCAAGTCAGCCTATTTAGGCAAAATTAGCATATAGCTCAGTGATTCTTCACAATCCCTTAAACTGCCCACACAAATATTTAGGGATATGGTTTCTAAGTTCCATGCAATTTCTTGGCAGCTTTGGAACAGATCATTGTTTGTCAGTTATGCCCCAGATGAAGTTGTCAGCTAGGGTTTAGGGGGTTATATTGCATACAAAGCATATAACTTTGAATACTTGGAGGCCTTTGAGAAGCCATCTGGCTTTGAGACCAGATTCATATCTCTCACACCTACTGAATGGATGAGCTGGCCATTATGTCCGTGGTTGTTTCTCCTTCTCCATCCCCTTCCTGTCTTTTTCTTTGCCAAACTCCTAAACTTGAGCTGGTGTAAATGAAATGTGTACATATGCCATGCTACAGCACTGACACTGAACTTTATGAAAGCTGAATAGACCAGTGGGAGTGAGTCAGACTCCAGGACTACTGACCTCACTAAGGAAGTCTACAAAGGCAAGTGGCTTCTTTGTCTTTCAAATTTGCCCTTCCAGAGCTCAAAAAATGTGGCAACTTCCGCAGACTCTTTTAAAGAGCTGAGTCCCTGGATAAGGACTATCACTTCCCCAGGTTTGGTGGACAGCTCATTTATCTTCTATTGGGAAATTTCTAAAGACATTTGTTTTCCTCTTTAGCCAAAAAGGCAACAATCTAAATCTTAAGTGAGATTTCCTTTGATACAGAGCAATTTGGGGCTTGCTATTATAAAGAATAGAGTATTTTTAAATTTTTTATTTTTTTTTAGATTTTATTTATTTATTTGGCAGACAGAGAGAGAGGGAAGCAGACTCCCTGCTGAGCAGAGAGCCCAATGCGGGACTAGATCCCAGGACCCTGAGATCATGACCTGTAGCCGAAGGCAGTGGCTCAACCCACTGAGCCACCCAGGCGCCCTAAAGTATTTTTTTTAAAGGACTCCTTAGATTGTATGTATCTCCTTCACTTTATTGCCAAATGCATCTACTCACACAAGTCAAAGAAGTACAATCTTAAAAAATAAAACTACTTAAGTGGTGGTAAATGGGGGAGCTATTGTCTAAAAATAATAAAAACTATTGTTTTCTTATAGGAATCAAGAAAAAAATTAAAGATTTGACTGAAGCTGGTCCTTGGTTAGTGAAGTTGTATCTGGCAGATAACGGCATAGACAGAAGAGGAAAAGAAGGAGGAAATGGCTTGTTGGAATTCACTCAAATTTTAACATGGTGAGTAGAAAAGAGGTTTTATTTGTTCGCCTTCTGAAACTGGGTGCTTGGGTTGAATCATAGGGAAAATGACTTAACTGCAGTTTAATAAAAAGTGATATTTTTAACTTCGAGAGGGAAGCAGTAACCCACTGTGATCTTGGTACATGATCTTAAGGGAAGGCCCGAGATCATAAAAATGGCATGCACACAATTGTCCATGAGCCACAGAGGGACTCCAAAGACCTCACTAGAAGCTCCAATTAATGAAGCTGGCAACTGAGGAAAGGCAGGAATTATGACCTCCAGATATTTCTTCCGTGAAGTCAGCTATGTGACCTAAGGAAGAAAGGCAGTCCACTCAAGAGTCAACACTGTTTAGTTTTTGATCACAAAGTTGTCTCAAGCTACTTAGGCAGAAAGACAGAGCTTTTCTCAAAAGCTGCTGGAAAACAAAATGTTTCCTTGCCATATTTATGCTGCAACCTTGGACATCTCTTTGTCCAGCTCTCCTGAATCCCACACCCAGTGGGCCAAACAAGTAAGCATTTGCAGCTCTGTAGGAAAGCTTACTCGGTAGAGGGCTCCAGATTTTCCATCTTAGACAGCAGTACTGAGAGCACCTCAGGGCAATCAAGGGCAATAGAATATAGCTCAGATTCAAGAGTTGAGAGCTTGATCGATAAATGAATAACAAATAAATAAATAATAAATCATAAATCAATAAATAATAAATAACAAATAATAAATAATAAAATATTTATTATTTTAGAAGAAAAAGATTCTTTTTCTAATATATTTGTTTTGGAAAGTTGGGAATTTCCAACTTGGATAGCTTGGCTGCTATTTTATAATAGTTCTATTAATAAACTTCATTTTGTTACCCTTTTAATATATTGCTAGATTTAATATGTTGCTGCTATATTATCCTTTTAGTATACTGCTAACATTTTATTAAGGGTTTTCACATCTGTGTTCATCAGGGATATTTGTCCCTACTTTTCTTGTAATGTTTTCCTTTGGTATTGGGATCAAGGTGATTTTGGCCTTATAGAATGAGTTAGGAAGTGTTCCTCCTTTCCTATTTTATGAGAAAACTTGTGTAGAATTGGCATTATTTTACCTTTAAATATTTGGTAGAATTTACCAGTGAAGACACCTGGATCTGGAGTTTTCCTTATGGGAAGATTTTTAACTACAAATTCACTTTCTTTAATAGATAGAAGTCTATTCTGGTTATTTTGGGAGGGGAGTGTTAAGCTTTGGTTGTTTATATCTTTCAAGCAATTTGTTCATTTTGGCTAAGTTTTCAAATTTATTGTCTTAGAGTTGTTTATAATATTTCTTTCTCATCCTTTTCCTATCTGGAGGATCTGTAGTGATGTCTCCTCTTTTGTGCTTAATATTAATAATTTGTTTTCTCTCTTTTTCCCCAATCAATATGATTAGAATTTTATCAATTTTTTTTAAGATTTTATTTATTTATTTGACAGAGAGAAATTACAAGTACACTGAGAGGCAGGCAGAGAGAGAGAGAGAGAAGGAAGCAGGCTCCCTGCTGAGCAGAGAGCCCGATGCGGGACTCGATCCCAGGACCCTGAGATCATGACCTGAGCCGAAGGCAGCGGCTTAACCCACTGAGCCACCCAGGCGCCCGAATTTTATCAATTTTATTGATCCTCTCAAAGAACTTGCTTTTGGTGTTCTGTAGTGTTTTAATTTTTTCTATTTCATTGATTTATACCCTTATTTTTATTGTTTCCTTTATTCTGTTTACCTTGGGTTTAATATGCTCCGCTTTTTCTAGTTTATTAAGGTAGAAGCTTAAGTTATTGATTTTAACTTTTCGTTTTTCTCTTTTTTTAAAAAAATATTTTATTTATTTATTTGACAGAGAGAGATGATAAGCATGCAGAGAGGCAGGCAGAGAGGCAGGCAGAGAGAGAGGAGGAAACAGGCTCCCTGCTGAGCAGAGAGCCTGATGCGGGGCTCAATCCTAGGACCCTGAGATCCTGACCTGAGCCGAAGGCAGCAGTTTAACCCACTGAGCCACCCAGGTGCCCCTAACTTTTTGTTTTACTAATGTAAATGGTTATAGTAACACTAAGCACTTTTTCATTGCATCCTGCAAATTTTGATATGTCGTATGTTTTTTAAAGATTTTACTTATTTATTTGTCAGAGAGAGAGAGCACAAGCAGGGGGAGCAGCAGGCAGAGGGAGAAGCAGGCTCTCTGCTGTGCAAGGAGCTGGATTCAGGACTCCATCCCAGGACCCTGGGATCATGACCTGAAGACAGCTGCTTAATCTACTGAGCCACCTAGATGTCCCATGATATGTTGTATTTTTATTGTTATTCAATTCAAACTATTTTCTAATCTCCCCTTTGATTTCTTTGACCTATGGGTTATTTAAAAGAGTGCTATTTAGTTTCCACATATTTGTAAAGTTTTCACATATTTTTCTCTGGTTGCTTTTTAATGAAATTATGCTGTGATTAGAGAATATACTTGTTTTATGGACCAGATTATTATATATCTTGGTAAATGTTCCACGTGCACTTGAAGAATGTATATTCTGCTATATTTGGATAGAATGTTAAGAAATGTCAGTTAGGTCCAGTTGGTTGGCAGCATTGTTATGGTTTTCTATATCTTTACAAATTTTCTGTTTACTTGCTCTATCAATTATAAAAAAAAGGGATAATTGTGACTTTGTATCTCCTTGCAGTTTAATCAATTTTGCTTCATGTATTTTTTAAAAGATTTATTTTATTTATTTTTTAGACAGAAAGAGAGTAGGGGGAGGGGAAGAGGGATAGAGAGAATCTCAAGCAGACTCCCTGAGTGTGGAACCCAATGTGGGGTTCGATCCCAGGACCCCTAGATCATGACCTGAACCAAAATCAAGATCAGATGCTCAACCGACTGAGCTACCTGGGTGCCCCTTGCTGTGTGTGTATATATATATATATATTTTTTTTTAAGATTTTATTAATTTATTTGAGAGAGAGAGCAAGTGGACACAGAGGGAGAGGGAGAAGCAGAAGCATAGTCCCTGCTGAGCAGCGGGGCTAACACAGGGCTTGATCCCAGGACCCCGGGACTGTGACCTGAGCTGAAGGCAGATGCTTAACAGGCTAACCCACCCAGGCACCCCTGCTTCATATATTTTTAAGATCTGTTGTTAGGTGCAAATCATTTAAGATTAAATCATTTGAAGAATTGACCCTTACTCTCATTATGAAATCACCAGTAATATTTTCCTCTTATCTCTGGTAATATTCCCTTCTCTGAAATATACTTTGATGAATATTAATATAGCTACTTGAACTTTCTTTGGATTAACATCAGCATGGTATATCTGTTTCTGTCCTTTTATTTTTAACCTATATATATTTTTACAGTAACTTCTCTATAACTCAGTTTCCTCATTTGCAAAAATGGGGATAATAATCAAAAGAGTGTTACAGGGTTAAATTAGATCAGGTGTGTAACATGCTATATACAGTACAGAGGGCTCCAGCTAGCACCTTTACACAAATGGGGAAAAGAGCCCCTCCAGCTAGACAAATTAAAAGAGGCACCACCTCTGGCCATTGAGTCAGAGGAGGTAACCCTTTCTAGTCTTCAGGTCACAGAACTTGGCAAACAGAGCTTGGCAGATTTCAGCCCCACTCACACCTTTGGAGGCCGCCTTGGTACTGGGCACAAGTGCTTACACTTGTGGGTGACCCTGATCATATCTAATGCACAGTGAATGCTCCATCAAACCTTAGCTCATGCGAGGCTGTGTGGTGTAGTGATTAAATCCATGGCCTCCGAAATCAGATGTAGAATTGTTGAGCTGTGCAGTTGTTCTTCAGCACTCTCCCTTCTCCTTCTAGAACCCCTGCTTCCTCCTGAAGCATTCCTGCTTTCACCCATCTTATCTGAAGGAATAGGACATAGGCAGACAGTTCAGGAAGCCAAAGCTAGGCAAGTTCTGATTAGATAGGCTATTTCCTTGGGCGCAAGACCTTTGAGAGGGAGAGTCTGGCAGAACCATTGAGCCCCACCCTTGAATGCTAGCTGCTGAATCAATAGACAGTGTGTACAGGAAGAATGACCTTGTATTTACTACTGATTTTAACTGAAATTTCACATTCCCAGCACATGGTAAACTCAAAATCGTTTTACTGAAAGCCATAGGATAATTTCTTTTAGAGCAGAGGCAATGTGTTAAATTCCTTTAATCTCTGCAATGGTAGATCATATGCATTTAGTAAGTGTGCACTCAATATAATAACATCACTGGTACTGCACTTTGCGAGATACTTTCATAGGAATTGTTTCATTCTGTTTTTACCACAACCTTATGAAATATGTAAAAGAGCCAGTTTGGGGCCCAATGTTACAGATGAGGAAGATGGGACCCAAGAGGGCACATCGCCTGCCCATGATTACAAGGTTGACAGGAGGTAGAAGCTGACCAGGAGCCCAGGACTTCACCCTGATTCCATGTCTCCTCATGATGCCAGAAATTCTCTAAGACCAGTTGGTGGGCTGGTGCTAGAGCATGAAGGAATTTTCAATAATCTCAAAGAGATTAGGAAAAAACAATAGATGGAGGTCTCGTTTTTCATAAAGCTAAGCTTACTTAGTTTTAAAAGCTATCCTTTATTCTGAGACTATGCCCTTTCTAATTTTGTGTAAAAATATTTGTTCTTTTAAGTGTTGCTGGGTGAGAACTGTTATTTGTTTGATGTATTAAAAGTTGTCAGGCCAGTCACCCCAAGCTTTTTGACATTTTACTGGTGTGCAAAATCCACAAAGACTGGGAAGCCCTGTGCAATACCACACCATATTTCTGGATAAATAAATGAATGGAAGCTGTGAGGCAACTTAAAGTCTTTATCCCACCAATTGACTTAGGAGAGAGGTGTCCAAACTAGAGAGATTAAATTGGAGAAGTCTGCATTCAGTTTCAAATTGGGTCAGTGTATCATCATTGAAAGGGGGCGTCAAGCAAAGTGTTGAGGACCTAAGAAAAGAGATCAGACTCCAAAGTAAGTGGACTGAGTTTCTTTTAGTGACTGTGCTCAGCAAGATGCCATTCTGATTTGTCATTTTCTTTGGCCAGCCTGATCACATACTCTGCTCACTTAAGGGAAATTGACCTCAGAAACAATGTCCTGGGAGAGATGGCTGCTGCTGACATACTTGAAGCACTGAGAGCCAGAAAGACAGGTACAGAGTGTGGTTTGTGTTCCCTTCCACTTGTCCATATCTACTCACCCCTAAATGCTATATTGCTCATAGCCTGCTCTACTTTTTTCATCAAATAACTGGCCTGAGCTATGTGATGACCAGGAGCACTGTCATAAGCCACCTACCCTTATGTCCATTTACTCCATGATTTGCACAGAGTTCAAGAACTTTTCTGATGTCATTGGTTGTCTTTGACCTAAGCACAGTAGTCTCCCCTTATGCATGGGGAACATGTTCCAAGATCCCCAGTGGATGCCTGAAACTGCAGATAGGACCAAACTGTACATATACTGTGGGGTTTTTTTTCCTATACAAGCATACTTATGAGAGTTTAACTTATAAATGGGCACAGTAAGAGATTAACAATAATAAATAGTAATCTAGAATACTTATGACAGTATACTATAATAAAAATTGGTGAATGTGGTCTCTCTCTCAAAATATCTTACTGCACCGTACTCGCTCTTCTTCTTGTGATGATGAACAATGACAAAACCTGCATGAGGAGATGAAGGGAGGGGAATGACACCATGGCACTATGGTACTACTGACCTTCTGATGATTCCGCAGAAGGAAGACCATCTGCTTCCTGACCATGGGTAACAGGAGCTGTGGAAAGAGAAAACACAGATTAGGGGTGGGCTGCTGCAAGCAATATTATCTGAGGGACCCTCTCCTATTCTCTATTCTCCCCCGCAACCCAACCTGCAGATATTTTTCCAGACAGCAATTGGAAAACTCAATCAACATCCCTACAAGATTCTGACTCGCTTGCTGGACCGTCAAAGATTGCTTAATTGTGATTGACATCAGGAGAGTATGAATGGTCCCTTATGACCATGTTATCCTTTGAAAATGAGAGAATCACCTATGGAATGAGTTATTTATTTAACATGGGCTAACCCTGCCCTCCTGCTTTCATTAATATGCATGACCAGAATTAACGATAGCCGTTCTCATTGCTGATAGAGAGAAGATGAGGAAGGTGGCATTTCCAATAAAGCTCAGGGTCACCTGGGTGGCTCAGTGGGTTGAGCCTCTGCCTTCAGCTGAGGTCATGTTCTTTCAGGGTCCTGGGATGGAGCCCCGCATTGGGTTCTCTGCTCAGCAGGGAGCCTGCTTCTCCCTCTCTCTGCCTACTTGTGATCTCTCTCCCTCTCTCTGTCAAATAAATAAATAAATAAACAAACGGGGGAGAGACTTATATAAGACTGATAAATCACAAACCCGTACGCTTGAAACCAGTAATATATGTTAATTAATTGAATGTGAATTTTTAAAAAGGCAAGGAAGAGGGACGCCTGGGTGGCTCAGTTGGTTGGACCACTGCCTTCAGCTCAGGTCATGATCCCGGAGTCCCGGGATCAAGTCCTGAATCAGGCTCCCAGCTCCATGGGGAGTCTGCTTCTCCCTCTGACCTTCTCCTCGCTCATGCTCTCTCTCATTGTCTCTCTCTCTCAAATAAATAAATAAAATCTTAAAAAAAAAAAAAAGGCAAGGAAGAAATTTTGTCATTATCTGGCAAGTTACATAGAGAGAATTAAGTAGTAAAAGCATTGGATTGGTCTTTATCATTTCTTTGATTAAATGACTTTAGAGACATGGCATAGTTTTAGATTGCATTTTTTTTTCTAACAATGCCAGGTTTGTTTGTTTGTTTTAAGATTTTATTTATTTGACAGACAGAAATCACAAGTAGGCAAGCAGAGAGAGAGGGGAAGGCAGGCTCCCTGAAGAGCAGAGAGCCCAACTCGGGGCTCGATCCCAGGACCCTGGGATCATGACCTGAGCCAAAGGCAGAGGCTTTAACCCACTGAGCCACCCAGGGGCCCCCTAACACTGGCAGTTTTAAAGAGAAGAATTATAACATTACTGTCTACTGTGTTGCCATTTTTAAACTAAAACCACTGCATCATCATTTCTTCACAGCCAACCAAATGATCCCAAGATTTTTGAACTATCCCTTTATTTTGGAGAAACAGAACATCTACTTCTAGTCTACTTCAGTTGAATTCAAATGCAATGGAATTACTGCTCTAAAATGAATTTAAATTAGACTTTAAGCTCAATAGGCTGAAAGCAGGTTAGTGATTTCATTTGATTTTCCTTAGCACCGTGGTCACTTTCTCACCATACCCTGTGGTGGAAGACTTTATTAACGGCTGCAGGCAATTTTCAGTCATTACTGTAGTGAGTGCTAATGATGGACAGTCTCAGCTGATTTGACAGAAAATGGTTTTCATCAAGTACTTATTTGGGGCTTGCTTAGTAAATGGTTCAATTTGTGTGAATGGGGAAGATGATTATGAAATACCCACCTGAAAATATAGTTTCTCGTTTAAAAAGCATTTAAAAACAATGTATAGTTCAGAAAAGCATTTCTCCCCCAAATATGGTAGTATAATTCATGAGTAGCTTGAATGCATCCACATTTTGAACCAAAATAATTATGGCATGTTTCTGATGGAACACTTAAGATCATTAGTTTGAACACCAAGAAAGACTCTTCAAAATGGAGTTAGCTGATTGGATTCTACAGGGAAATCTCTTGCCATTTAGCCTTAATGGCATCCTTTTAAACATTAAAAGCAATTAGTAATATCAGTGATTATAGAACTAATGTTCTTCTTTTGATTGCTTATGTGTTCTTATAATTTGCAAGTTAACAGGCTAATTTCTAATCCTGATTCTATTTCTTTCATTAAATCCAAATTAACAGCACAAAGACATTTATTTGTCTACCAGGGAATTCTTAATGAACTACCTTTAATGATGGAAAACACACACATAATGAAAGCTTTCGCAGAAACATCAGCAAAGTCACTTGTTTTTTTTTTTTTTTTAAGATTTTATTTATTTATCTGAGAGAAAAAGACATAGCGACAGAGGTAGCAAGAGAGGGCACGAGTGTGGTGGAGAGGGAGAAGCAGGTTCTCTGCTGAGCGGGGAGCACAATGAGGGGCTCAATCCCAGGACCCTGAGATCATGACCTCAGCCAAAGGCAGACGCTTAAGTGACCAAGCCACACAAGCACCCAGCAACCTCACTTGTTACCAATTAAAAAAAAAAAAAAAAAAGTTTAGCAGAGGGAAAAACTGCTGTTTACATTTTATAGGGTTGCTTTTTTAATTTAAAAGAAAAAACCAGGGCGCCTGGGTGGCTCAGTGGGTTAAGCCGCTGCCTTCGGCTCAGGTCATGATCTCGGGGTCCTGGGATCGAGTCCCACATCGGGCTCTCTGCTCTGCAGGGAGCGTGCTTCCTCCTCTCTCTCTCTGTCTGCCTCTCTGCCTACTTGTGATCTCTCTCTGTCAAATAAATAAATAAAATCTTTAAAAGAAATAAAAATTAAAAAATAAAAGAAAAAACCAGGGCGCCTGGGTGGCTCAGTGGGTTAAGCCGCTGCCTTCGGCTCAGGTCATGATCTCAGGATCTCTGCTCAGCAGGGAGCCTGCTTCCTCCTCTCTCTCTGCCTGCCTCTCTGCCTACTTGTGTTCTGTCAAATAAATAAAAATTTAAAAAATCTTTAAAAAAAGAAAAGAAAAGAAAAAACCAATGGAAGACTTCAGGATCAATTCATTTATCCATTCTTATTTATTTATTTCAACATTAATTTATTAAGTGCTGTAGAACAAGGCAAAGGGGGCCCACAGTGATCACTGAGCCAAATGCAAACAGGCTCATTAAATGACCTGGCTTGAAAGAGCCATAGGCACTAGCTGACCTATTATAAACAGGCACAGGTCCTAAAATTTAAATAAAGGGACAATTCCGTAGTTCCTTGCCTCCCCACTCTGCCCTGTAACTGTGGCCCCTCACCACCGCCTCATAGCAGACAGTCCTTTGCTGTCCTGTCCACCACTTTTATCTCTTTTATTCTACCTTCGGTGAATTCTTTCACCATCTGTGTTGCCAGCCTCCACCCAACCAGAGCACCCAATCGGGACACCCCACAAATGCCAGGCCTTGTTTGAGTTGAGCAGTGACTCCCTGCTTTCATGGATCTGACTTCCTAGTGGATGACAGACGGTAAACCAACTATATAGAGAAGTGAAATATATATTATTGTATATCATTTGGAGATCATACTTAAGGGAAAAAATAAAGCAAGAAAGGGAGATAAAGCATGTATGTCAGGGGATGGGGAGTTTAGTTGAGGTAGCCAGAGAAGACTGTATTAAGAAGAAACATTTAAGTAAAGACAGGAAGGTGTGCGGGAGCAAGCCACATAGATATCTGGGAAAAGAGCAGTCCAGGTAAGCAGAGCAGCAGGTGCAAAGGTTTATGGCAGGAGACCAGCTGATGTGTTCTATTTTTTTTGTAAAGATTTTATCTATTTATTTATTTATTTTAAACAGTTTTATTTATTTATTTATTTATTTATTTATTTATTTATTTATTTGACAGACAGAGATCACAAGTAGGCAGAGAGGCAGGCAGAGAGAGAGGAGGAAGCAGGCTCCCTGCCACGCAGAGAGCCCGATGCAGGGCTCGATCCCAGGACCCTGGGGTCATGACCTGAGCTGAAGGCAGAGCCTTTAACCCACTGAGCCACCCAGGCACCCCAAGATTTTATTTGACAGAGAGTGATCACAAGTAGGCGAAAAGGCAGGCAGAGAGAGAAAGAGGAGGAAGCAGTTCCCTGCCACGCAGAGAGTTCGATGCAGGGTTCAATCCCAGGACCCTGAGATCATAACCTGAGCTGAAGGCAGAGGCTTAACCCACTGAGCCACCCAGTCACCCCAGCTAGTGTGTTCTAAAGCCAGCGTGGAAGCCAGTATGGCTGGAGTGGAATGAGAAAGAATGGGAGGGTCATAGGACAAACAAATTCCAAGAAGCAAGCATGGAGAGCAGGGGGCCCTTCCTAGGCAATTATGAGGACCGTGGTTTTTAACTTTACTGAGATGGAAAAGCATTGGAGAATTTTGAGAGGAGACCAGATCTGACCCACATCTTAACAGGATTACTCCAGGTCTAAGTTGAAAACAGATTTGAGAAGAAGGTAAAAGAAGGAAGACCAGTTAGGGAGTGGTCTCTGGAAAAATTAAACAGAGCCTTTCAGCAGACCCAGGACAGGCAGCATAGCGGAGACTGAGGATGGAATAAGCTAAAAAGAGAAGGATTAGGGAAAATTCTACACACTGAACACTTGGGACTCAGCCTTTACCATTGCCTGAGCCACCTTTGTCTGCCCTGCTTCTGGAGGCTCATAGCCATATAGAAGACTGGGGTCTTCTTTTTATTTATTAACTTATTTATTTTGAGAGAAGCATGCACAAGAGAGCAAGTGTGGGGGGGGGGGGTAGGCAGAGAGAGAGGGGGAGAGATTATCTCAAGCCAGCTCCATGCCCAGCATGGAGCCCGACACAGGACTTAATCTCACAACCCTGAGATCATGACCTGAGCCAAAATCAAGAGTCAGATGCTTAACTGTCTGAGCCACCCAGGCGCCTCTGGGGTATTCTTTGATAAACGGAGTAGCCCCAGAGAAAGGAACAACAGATGCTGACCCCTGGCCATGCCCTCTTCATTCAAAGAAGCCCAGCAGGGAAGCAAGCCCTACTCAGACAGAGGAGCTTCCCGTCAGCCATTGACTGTGAACAAAAACCTGAGAATCTCCAGACACTTCACGCAAGTCTTCAACATAGGAAACCAAGCCTGAAACACAGAGACAAAGAGAACTCTGAAGATACAGAGACAATACAGAAAATTTTTTAAAAAAATAAAGAAAGAAAGAAAAGAAATTAGTTAAAACTTCTCCAGGAAACAGAAGAGAATGCATCTGTAAAACAACAGGATGCTAGGAAAAAAGAATAATTGGAAAAATAAGAAAAAGCTCTTGGCAAATAAAAATGATAGCCAAAATAAAAATTTCAAAACCAACTGTGAAGGATGAAGTCAAGCAAGTCTTTAAAAAATAGAACGAAAAATTGGTGAGACTATATGAGACAGGGTCAATCTGTGAACGCCAGCATTTAACTCATAGTTCAGAAGGAGAGACCAGAGAAAAGCAGGGAGAGGCCATCGTCAAATAATTGTCAAATACATCAGGAACTTTCCCTGAACGAACAGACATAAATCTGCATGTTGAAAGAGCCCACTGAGTGCCCAGCAACAGTGAATGATAAATGCTATTTCACCATGGCATTCAGAACACTAGGAACAAAGGGGAGAATCCAACAACTTACAGCTAAATACCGTGTATTCTATACAAAGGACTGGGACTCAGAAGGACATCAGATTTCTGACCGGACGCTAGAAACTATGGGAGGCTGACATGACAACTCTGTGAGAGCTCTATACATTTCCAACTCCTAACCAAGTATGAGGATGAAATAAAGATGTCTTTAGTGCACAAGAACTCAAACTGTGTGCCTCCTGTTTCCTAGGAAGCTCCCTGAGAACACATTTGAGCAAAATAAGAGTAAACCACAAAGATGAAGAATGGAGAATCCTGAAATCAGGAGAACCAGTACAGAAAATTGGAAAGGGAATCCCAGATGATGTTTGAGGGTCAGAATGAGTCCAAATTGGAGCCAGAAAATAGAACACTCCAGAAAGGAGGGACACTGCAATAAAAACTGAATAGAGCATTGGGCATACTTAAGTATTTTGCAAGAAATATGGGTGTATGGCAAAGAAAAGAAATTGGGGGAAATTCTTAGAATAGGTACACAGAAAACAGTGCAAAGGAAAAAGACAATTATTAACTCAGAAGAAAGTCATGTAAGTGGGGCACCTGGCTGGCTCAGTAAGTACAGTGTGTGACTCCTGATCTTGGAGTTGTACATTCAAGCTGGGTATAAAGATTACTTAAAAATAATCTTAAAAAAAAAGTTATATAAGAAAGGGAAATACTGTGAACAAAATGTATATGACCATACCAGTCAATACACCAAGTGTTGATTTAACTAAAAATTGTGCAATATCACTATTGGGAGGTTTGGTGAGAGGAAGTGATAGCAGTCAATATATAAAATTTTTACTGGAGGGGCTCCTGGGTGGCTCAGTTGTTAACTGTCTGCCTTTGGCTTAGGTCATGGTCCCAGAGTCCTGGGATCAAGCCCTGCTTTGCGGAAAGCCTGCTACACCCTCTCCCACTCCCCCTTCCTGTGTTCCTTCTGTCACTGTCTCTCTCTCTCTGTCAAATAAATAAATAAAGTCTTAAAAATAAATAAATAAAATAAATTTTTACTGGAAATGTCAATAATATAAAATAATTTGTTTGAAATAGGCAGTAAATCTCATGAAAAACAGATGAGTGAGTTAAAAGTGGTTGTCTCTGGAAAAAAAGACTGGGGATGTTGAGGCAAAAGGCAAGGGTCTGTCGCTTTTCATTATAAACTTTTTAGCCCTGTTTAATTTTTTAGCTATAAGTATGCATTACTTTGTTTATATTTTAAGAGAATTGAAAACTTGATAGCTTTCTACCATGTGATTTATGGTTATGTAATTCCATGTCAATATCTAAAACCATCTTTTTAAAAAGATTTTATTTGAGAGAGAGAGAGCGAGCGCACTAGTGGGGTAGGGGCAGAGAGACAAGCAGACTCCCCACTGAGTGTGGAGCCTGACTTGGGGCTCAATCCCAGGACCCTGAGGTCATGACCTGAGTTAAAGGCAAATGCTTAACCCACTGAGCCACCCAGGGAGTCCAATATCTAATACTATCTTAAGTCACCTTAGCTTCCACCAAGGAGTTGGAGGCCTCACACACTCTATAGAATGTTTATGAATGGCTAGAGTTTCATAAAGAAGTGAAAAAGATGACCAGAAGTATGGTGTTAGGGAACATGACTGTCTTTTGTGGGTGTGGCTGTCGCATAACTCCTCTGAGACCTCCAGCAGGCCCCAATACCACACTACTGGCCCCCTGTCAGGTGGTTTCCAGCCCCCAACACTCCTCACAGCCTGAGCATCTCCCTCCCGACTGTCACAGTGGTCAAGACTTTGGGCCTTGTTTTCTTTTTGAAATTCCTGTCTTCCTCTACATTTGAACCTGTCTTCGTTTTTTCAACTCTGAGCTTTGTTTTTCTCCCTGACTATGGTTTCTTCCTATTTGCTGTTGAATTCTGCCTCAGTTAGAGGTGCTATTTGGCTACCTGGAACAGGACCAGATATAGGGGCTTCATCAGCTAGCAGAGGACTGAGCCGGTGTAGACCCGTCCTGGCATCATGCCTTTCTCTTTCTCCACCATCAGCCTTAGCAGATGGTTTATATCCTCATAGCTGTAGGTGGCTGCTTCACTGCAAGCCTCCCGTCTTCATTCCAGACCAGAAGAAGGAAGGGACAAGGAGAAAGTACTGGTACCTCTATGAGGAAGTCTCAGAAATCCCCCAGCACACCTATGCTTATTTCCAGCTGGTCAGAAGCACGTCACATACCCATCCCTAATTTTTAGCTTGGCACATTGCTACCCTAAGAAAAATCTGAGCTCTGTTAGAAAATAAGTTCAGAAAAGATATTAGTCAGGAAATTACAAGTACTTGGCTCAAGCTCCTTTAGATTATGATCAATAGGTCAGCTGGTCTACACCAGACCTGGCCAAAGGCCTTTGAAGCCAGTAACCCCTCCAGAGTGGCCCAAGTGAGACACCAGGGTCTTTATTAGACATTCCACATGCCCCTCAAGTCACCTAGCAGACCTCTATCTGTATAACCTTCTGCTCTATAAGGAATCACGGAAGACACTGGGGCAAAATTAGACCCAGGAAACATGAGTGCTTCTCAATCTAGGCACAGCCCTGGGAGACTATTGCCTTAAATTTTATTACGGCCCGGCCCCACCCTGAAGTATCAGAGCAATGTTTCCCCCACAACCACGCCTTTTTTGTGTGATGACCCACAGGAATGACCCTTGGACTAGAATGATCACACCAAGTACCAGTAAGTACTGCTCACCGGAGGAAAACATCCAAATAGCGCTTATCTTCCAGGCACATATGTACCACCCAAGTCCTCAGTGACACAGTTTCTGGCCCTTTCTAAGTCCTGAAATTATGAGCTATATTGTCTTACACCCCCAGGTCACTTACCCATTTTCATCCATCTTACCCTCCACTACCCTTTACTGCGCCCAGCCTGATTTTTTTTCCCACATCCCTACAACCATTTTCATATTTCAACTTCAACTGATCCTTTGGAGGGTCAGGCAGTACTATTTTTAAATACTTATTTATAGTACATGCAGTACTATATTTAAGGTTCTTATTTTTCCTCTCCACCATATTTCCTACTTACCTTCCTGCTTCTGGCTTCTTCCTGGTGTATCCTGACCCCCAAAAACTACAGCCTGGGGCCCCTGGGGCCCTGCAGGCAGGACCCGGCCATCTGCCTGGATGAGAAACAAGAAGGGGGAGAAGGGCAAGTGCCATGGGAAATAACAGAAGGATGGGTTGACACAGGCTCTGTGAATGGCATGCTAGGTATTTGAGTCTTATTATTCTGATCCCAGTTTTGATGTGTGGGAGTAAGTTTCCCACACACCACCAAGCAATTCCCAAATACTAGCTGGGTGGCCTACAGTTCAACTCCATTCTGACCCTACCTACCAGGAGCTTAGCATCAGATTCCACAGGTTAAGGGCTCAGTCCCACAAGACTGTCCCCTCCCTACCACCACCACATCGGACATCAATAGCAAGTCCATATTGCTACCTGGGCTTCTGACTGACTGGCCATAAAGCTGAGATTCTCATGAGCCCCTCCTTGGGTTTGATTAATTGGCTAGAATGGCTATAATGACCCAGGAAACCATGATTGGCTGGGTTATCATAAAGGATACAAATCAATAGACAGATGAAGAGATACCGAGGGTGAGGTCTTGAACAAAGCAGCTCTGTCCTCATGGAGTTTGGAGCCCAGCATGGTGGCACCTGGAAGGATTCCAGGCTTCCCAACCGGGAAGCTCTTAGAATCCCATCCTTCAGATTTTTATGGAGGCTTTATTACGTAGGCATGGATGATTAAATCATTGGCCAATGGTGATTGATTCAACCTCCGGCCCCTTTCCCCTCCCCGGACAATCAGGGTTAGAGAAAGCTCTAACATTCCCTCTATGGTTGGTTTCCCTGGCAACCAGCCCCATCCTTAGGTGCTGTCCAAAAGTCTCCTCATTAACATAAACTCAGGTGTGGTGGAAAGGGGCTTGTTAAGAATTACGAGGCATCCATTTCAACTTTACCGCTCTAAGGCATTTTAAGGAACTGAGAACAAGGGACCAAATATTATATTTAAGTTTTCTTTTTTTTTTTTTTTAGATTTTATTTATTTATTTGACAGAGAGAGATCACAAGTAGGCAGAGAGGCAGGCAGAGAGAGAGAGAGAGAGAGAGAGGAGGAAGCAGGCTCCCCGCTGAGCAGAAAGCCTGATGCGGGACTCGATCCCAGGACCCTGAGATCATGACCTGAGCCGAAGGCAGTGGCTTAACCCACTGAGCCACCCAGGTGCCCTTAATATTTAAGTTTTATTTAAAAAAAAAAAATCCAGTGGAGTTAACATGAAGTGTTCTATTAGCTTCAAGTGTACATTACTCAGTGTTCATCGTGGTAAGTATACTCTAAACCCCATCACCTGTTTTACCCATCCCCCACACACACCTAAGAGACCAAAAGACGCTCCCATTTCTCTTATTGATCAGGAAATTCCAAAGGTGTGGGAACCAGGAACCCTGGACAAAGACCAAATATATATGGGAAATCTGAATAATCCAAATATATATTTCCTAGAAATCACAATATTGCTGGATTGTATTGGAAAATCAATGAGAAATCTTGGTTTCAAGTGCTACAAGACCAACATAAACTGATCTAAGTACACACACACCAAACTGTTGACCCATAATATTACTAGAAGTCCAGGGGTGGTTCTAGCTACAGATCCAGCTGGATTTAACGGTTCAAGTAACGCTACCTACCTTCCTCTCCTGGAAGTTCTGCTTGTGCTAACTTCATTCTCAGGCAGATAAAGCAATAAAGCAATATAGTCTGCTTGTGCTGACTTTATTCCCACACAGTGGCATTTTGGGCAGCACAGGCCATAAGTTTACATTGTACCAGTTTAATCTCAAGAAAGCGCCTTTCTCCTGATTTCACAGGACCATCATGAGTCACATGCACACCTGTTAACCAATTGCTGTGTCAGGGAGAGTAAATCCGCTAATTCACCAGATCCGGGTTATGTGCCCATCCACCCCTGGAGCACAGGGGAGTGGAACCCCAAAGTAAACTCAAGATTCTGTTCCAGAAAGAAGCTAAAATAAATGCAAGCTGGACAAGTAAAACCAAGAGAGGTCCAGTGAAGATGAAGAGTCAGTAAAGTATTAGAGGTGATGAATGACAAGATAAGAGTTTCACTTTCAGATGATTAATCTGGAAGTAGATTGCAGGATGGATTTGGGGGGCGGGGAAGTCTGAAGCGATGAAGACCAGTTGGAAGACTTCTACAATTACCCAGGTTAACATGTGAATTTAGGAATGGGAAAGAAAGGACTGGAATGAGAAGTTATTATAGAAATAAATTGTTATGGATCACTCACATCAAGAAGATATAGGCAAAAGGTATTAGGTGAGAGGAAAGTTGCCCAGTTCATAAGAATGTGGGAGAATGCCCCTCTCAGAAGCTAAAACCCAATCCATCAAATGGAGTTGTGAGATATCCTACTGATTTACTACTATGTTCTTCCCCTCTCAGGTAAACTCCCAGTCTTAAAAATTACAGTCACTCCTCAAATGTCTTCTGATACCTTCAGATCTATTTGGAAAAATAGCAGGAAATCTAGGATTACCAGTAAAAAGAAGAAGAAGGTATGCTCTTGGATGTCTGTGTCTGTGAGTTGCATCCACCAGGGGAGTTTGTGGATGGACCCTGGGCACTAAATTGGGGTAGTTGCCAACCCCAGCAGATTTTGCACTTGATAAAATCATGAGAATTTTGGTTCTAGGTAACAGTATCCCAAACCATCAGTCTATTCTAATGGATGATTGTATCAAAGGACAAGTAGTAGGAAAAAACATAGTTCCCTCAAAGGTTGGTGCAAACCTTGTCTCCTCTCTTCAACTTTTCCACCCTCCCCTCCCCCCACAATCCTGGTACCTGTTAGCTTATTGTGGATTTGAAATGGTGAATTTACCTGAACTATTTATGAAACATGTGGGATCTATTAGGTGGTAGTGCTTTATATATGTTCACTCTCTATTGTATGAAGTTGAACTTCCTTTTTTCTTTTTATAATTTATGAATGTTGTGTTCATTATTTCACAGGGTAAAAACTGAATATGGACGCTCTATATCTTTATGGATGCTCTCTGTTTCCATGGCCAACTGGACATGTGTAGAAAGATCTTGATTATTCTATAAGAAGAGTTTTCACTGGAGGGGCACATGGGTGGCTCAGTGGGTTAAGCCTCTGCCTTAGGCTCAGGTCATGATCTCAGTGTCCTGGATTTGAGCCCTGTCAGGCTCTCTGCTCAGCGGGAAGCTTGCTTCTTCCTCTCTCTCACTCTCTGCCTGCCTCTCTGCCTCTTGCGATCTCTGTCTGTCAAATAAATAAACAAAATCTTTAAAAAAAAAATAAGAGTTTTCACTGGAGCCAAGCCCCTTTAATGTTATAAAATTTGAAGACTAATTTATGAAAGTTCAAAGTAGTGTTAACCCTATTATGCTCGTCATTTTCTAAAATGTGGGTTTCCCAGTTGGCCTTAGTGAAAATAGGTAGAATTCTTCTCTGGTGCTTCTTATGTGCATGTGAAATGTAAAAGTTGAAGGAAGTCATGATCTTTATCTAAGAAACATTTTTCTTTCATGAGTATATTTATAGTTGAGAAAAATAAGAGTATTTGGACATAACCACTTTCTGAAAGATGACATCCCCCCAAATGGGGATCTTCCACAAATGAGGAAACTTCTAATCACTTTAATCACTGCCCCCTCCACCCCAAATGAAGATGTCTGGTTGACTGATGTATGGATGATAAATTGGATTAGCTGAAAGTTATATGCCATGACAATATGTTGCAGGGATGGAAAGTGTGGACTGGGGAAAGAAATGGGCTGGAATTCTCTGTGGAAAACTGCTGCTTTCCAGGTGTGTGACATTGGCCAACTCAGTTAACCTCACTGAGCCTCAGTTCTCCCTGATAAGATACAGATAGAATAGCACCCGTCTTGTATGGTGAGCCCTGAGTGAGATGACACATGTCAAGCATTTTTGGACAATATTGTTTCATAGTAGTACATGCTCAAATATAAATATTAGTGGCAGTTATTGTTGATGTTAGAATTGAGTGACTCCAGTTATTTCACTTGGAAAAGCTACACAAGAAAGATAAAAAAGAAGAAGAAAAGACTTAAGACCTTTCCATTTTGAAGTAAAAAAAAAAAACAACCCCCACAAAAAGCCAGTCTGTTGGGGTGCCTGGCTGGCACAGTCAGTAGAAATGTGACTCTTGATCTCAATGTTGTGAGTTCAAGCCCCACGTTGGGTGTGGAGCCTACTCAAAATAAAAAGTAAAAAAAAGACCTGGGGTGCCTGGGTGGCTCAGTGGGTTAAAGCCTCTGCCTTTGGCTCAGGTTATGATCTCAGGGTCCTGGGATCGAGCCCCGCATTGGGCTCTCTGCTCAGGGGAGCCTGCTTCCTCCTCTCTCTCTGCCTGCTTCTCTGCCTGCTTGTGATCTCTGTCTGTCAAATGAATAAATAAAATCTTAAAAAAAAAAAAGACCTGTACCCCTGAAACAAATAATACATTATATGTTAATAAAAAATAAAGAAATGAATGTATATTTTTTTAAAAAGCAAGACTGTCATTCATATTATGTACAAATCAAGTTCTGGCAAATCTGTGGAACCAAACTATCTGTGAAAGTGAGGATGTTTATAGTAAATTGTGTTCAGCCTTTAATATCTTATTATCTAGCTAGGAAGACAGGATCCTCGCATGTTAAAAATAAACAATAACAGAGTATGAGAATTGAAATAATATAAAGTCTTCAGAACTTGTATATGCAATGTATGAGGCCTCCTGAGAAACTGTACCTGCTTTAAAAAAAAAAAAAAAAAAGGACCTTTTTGAAATTTGCCCCAGACATCCTCTCTGTGGGAGTGTAAAATCTGTGTGCCTCTTTACAAGTCTTTTGACATGGTCTATCAAAGTGAAAAATACATAACTTTTGACCTAGGTATTTGAGAAATTTATTTTACAAATGTTCTCTCACACATGTGTAAGCAAATACTTATAATGATGTTTAATGCAGAACTGTTTGTTATACATTGGAAACAGCTTAACATCTCTCAAAGGAATCTCGGGGAAATAAATCACAGGGAATGTGTGTGGTGTAATACCATGCAGCATCAAGAATAATGTGGATAAGGGAGGGCTTCTGTGGAAAGCTATCCTACTCATACTATTAAACGAAAAGAGCACCTGGCTGGCTCAGTCAGTGGAGCAGCCAACTCTTGACCTCAGGACCGGGAGTTTGAGCCTCATGTTGGGTGTGGAGATTACTTATAAAAAAAAAATTTTTTTTAAAGCAGGCTAGAGAATAATGTGTGTAATAAAAAAACTCATATGAAGATGCATTGATTTAATATGAGCCAGCAGGGTGCCTGGGTGGCTCAGTGGGTTAAAGCCTCTGCCTTTGGCTCCAGTCATGATCCCAGGGTCCTGGGATGGAGCCCCACATTGGGCTCTCCGCTCAGCGGGGTGCCAGCTTCCTCCTTTCTCTCTCTCTGCCTGCCTCTCTGCCTACTTGTGATCGCTATCTGTCAAATAAATAATAAATAAAATCTTTAAAAAAAAATAATATGAGCCAGCAATCCCATTTCTGGGTGTATACCCAAAAGAACTGAAAGCAGGATTATGAAGAGATATTTGTATACTTGAGTTCACAGTGACGTTATTCACAATATTCAAAAGGTGCAAGCAACCCTGATGTCCACTGACAGATAAACGGATAAGCAAAGTGTGGTCTATCCACACAGTGCAGTATTATTTGGCCTTAAAAAGGAAGGAAATTCTGACACATGCTGCAACACAGATGAAACTCCAAGGCACTGTGCTAAAGTGAAATAAAACAGTTACAAAAAGACAAATACTGAATGATTCTACTTATAGGAGGTACCTAGGGTAATCAAACTCAGAAACAAAGAGTGCTGGTTGCCGGGAAAGGGGAGATAGAAAGTATAGTTTTGGTTTTGGAAAATGAAATAGTTCTGGAAAGTGTTTGCATAACAATGTAAATGTCCTGGGGTACCTGGGTGTCTTAGTCAGTTAGGCATCTGACTCTTGAATTCAGCTCAAGCCTTGTTCTCAGGGTCATGAGTCCAAGCCCCGTGTTGGGCTCCATGCTGGGTGTGGAGCCCACTTTAAAACAAAACAAAACAAAACACAAAAACAACATAAATACACTTAACACTACTGAATTCCGCACTAAAAATGGTGGCAAACTTCATTATGTATATTTTATCGCAATTAAAAATTTTTAGGGGCACCTGACTGGCTCAGTCAGTAGAGCCTGTGACTCTTAATCTCAGGGTTGTAAGTTGGAGCCCCACCTTGGGTGTAGAGATTACTTAAAAGTAAAATCTTAAAAAAAAATTTTTAATGATTGTAATGTGTCTGTTTGTATATATGTAGAAACTTCTGAGAGTATTAACAATACTTGCTTTTTTTCATTGCATACACATTTTACTATTTTAACATTTTTATAATTTATGAGCTGTCAATTTTAAAAACTTGAAATTATTCAATAAACATCAGTAGCAGCACTTTTTCCTTGCTATGTGCCCCAGTGCCAAAAGAGTGGAAGAAACACAGTAAGTTCCGTGATTTCCTGGAAATATTAGAATATATATTGGCAAAGAGCAAAGTTTTCTCTAAGCGCAGCTGCTAATCCAGCTAGAGCAGGTAGGGAAAGTTCTGTCCAGTTTCAGAGATGTTGAAGTGTGACAAGAAGAGGCATCCTCGGGGCGCCTGGGTGGCTCAGTGGATTAAGCCGCTGCCTTCGGCTCAGGTCATGATCTCAGTGTCCTGGGATTGAGCCCTGCATCGGGCTCTTTGCTCAGCGGGAGCCTGCTTCCTCCTCTCTCTCTGCCTGACTCTCTGCCTACTTGTGATCTTTCTCTCTGTCAAAATAAATTAAAAAAAAAAAAAAAAAAAAAAAAAGAGGCATCCTCTAGGCTTTCATCCTTTCATCTGACTTTCCTTTTCTCTTTCAAACTGGCCAGTTCCCAACAACTTGAAGTGCATTTTCTCCTCGTCTGGTTCCAGCCTTCCTCCTTTATTAGATATCTCACATTTAGAACCATCTCTATAGTCAGATGTGTGGTCATTTAATATGAACAGAACATGTTCATCTGGGTTTGTCCATAGGAATTTTATCTGGCTCTTCGAGTTAGTGCAGTGAGATTGACATCCGCCACCAGTACAGCTGCTCTGCTCTGGCTGACAGCTTGGACAGGTGTGCTCTCTTCACTCATATCCTGGGCTTGAGGGCCTCCCATGAGGAGTCTAGTCTCTTCCGTGAGGCTTTTCCTCATGGCATCAGTCCTCAGGGATATTTCTGTCCCTCACATCACTGAATATTCCACTCAACAAGCAGCGCACATAGCATCTAGGCAAATGTGACCCTGTGTCCATATTTCTATTTTTACATTTGTATGCATGCTTGTCCTCTGCCCAACTGCTTAAGTTTGGTTAGCCTCCATCCAGCACCAGGCCTGGCGTGAGGACACGAGGGGAGGCTTGGAGTCCCAAACCCGACACTACAGGTGTCCACCACTAGGTGGTGGTGGTAATCAGTCATCTCCCTAGGCATTCCGTGCCTCAACTTTCTTACCGTTTAAAAATGATGTTGTCTGCTTTGCTTGAGAAAACAGAAGAACATGACCCCAGGCCAGCAATAGAACCCAGGTTTTATAATTGTCACCGTCACATAATAGCGGTGTTACTCGTACATATAAAAGGAGGTGGTTAAACTACATCAGAGGTTCTCAGAGCGTGGGCCCCTGAGTTCTAGGCATCCTTTCAGGGGACCAACAGGTCGGAACTATTTGCATGCCAACATTCGGAGCTATTTCCCTCTCCTCACTCTTTAGGAGTGTACAGGGGAGTTTTCCAGAAGCTACATTATATGCGGCACCATCGGTCTAATAACTTGTAATGAGTTTATTACTGTTACTTTTAAAATTTAGATCTTTCTCTCAAGGTAAATTTCTTAAAAAGCAAACATCTACATCTTTCATAAAGGCTTTTGAAGATCCTCTAGTTTTTAAGTTTAACGGAGTGCAAAGTTTGAGAACCACTGAACCAGGTTTCTCAGAAGACCTTGGGAGGTCAGACGTTTCCTAGATACGGAGGACAGGGGATCTTGCATAGATACGGTCCCGGCTCTGATTGAGTTTATGGGGGAGGGAGGGAGCGGTAACAGTTTTAGTAACAGGATAATTTGAGAGAGTGGTAAGTTTCCCGAAAGCACACAGCAGGTCACCTGGTGCCTGCGTAGAGCGCTCCCGGGCGCGGGAGAGGAACACTGAGCACCGAAGCGTCCAGGCTTCACACCGGAAGCGCCCTAAAGGCCTTCAGCATTTCTCCAGCGAGCTGGGATGTGCGGGGTGGACAAGCGGCCTGGCGCTAGCGTCAAATGACGTCACTGGGCCGCGCCAGCCAATCGGAGCGGCCCCGTCGTAGGCGCCGCGGCGGCCCGTGGCCTGCAGGCGGCGCTGTGGCCCGCCGGGCGGCCCCACGGAGCCGCCATAGCCGCCCGCCTCCCGCGACTTAACGTCTCCGCTGCCGGCTCCGCGTCGCCGCCATGGCCGACGTGGAAGACGGCGAGGAACCCTGCGCCCTGTCCTCTCACTCCGGGAGCGCAGGCTCAAAGTCGGGAGGCGACAAAATGTTCTCTCTCAAAAAGTGGAACGCGGTGGCTATGTGGAGCTGGGACGTGGAGTGCGATACGTGCGCCATCTGCAGGGTCCAGGTGATGGGTAAGCGCTACAAGCGAGGCCGGGGCCCCGCTCCGGCCTCCGCCGGGCCGACTTGGAGTGGGGGACGGGGGAAGAAGGCTCCGAGAGACTCGGGTTGGCTGGAGTGGGGGCAGGGGTGCCGGGGCTAACCGTGCTGCAGCCGGCCTGAGGGCTGCTGCCGCCGCGGGGGGCTCCGCGGGCGTCCGGCGCCGGGAGCTGGTCTTACAGCGAGAGAAACGGATTGTGAGCCCAGGAATTGAGGTAATTTCAGGTGGTGATGGGTGTGGCCAAGGAAATAAAACTGGGTCATTTGTTGGCAGCTAGGAGAAACCACTCGGGTTGGTGTGGCCCGCTCCGTCTCCCAAACCACACCGCAGAGGGGGTCAGAGTAAAGGCCCGGACTAAGGAGGGCACTTTAATGATTGTGGTCACACACCGAAGTGATGCTCTGGAGTCGTCCTCCACAAAAACGACACCCTCAGTCCGCTCCTGAGAGGCGAAGGGAAGAAAAGCGTTCTAGCCGTTGCATTTTTGGATTAGCTCCTGATGTTCCGCAGTCTTTTTGAAATCTGCATGCCTCAGGATGGGTCAGATGGCACTCCCCTGTCTTGAAGGGGACACAGTGTGGTTCAGGAGTGTTTAAGGTTCGCGGGAATTGAAGAATGTAAGCCTTTTATTCAGAAACATGAAACTTCATCTCATTCTGGCCCCTCCCTATCTCAGGATGCCATTTCCTGAAGAAGATCTGACTTGCTCTGTGTCAGGCCTTTGTGGAGAACCCTCTTGTACAAATAAAATCTTAACTTCTTTCTGTGACATTTCCGATCAAAATACTGGACCAAGTGAAACCTGGCAGAGCAGCTTCATCCTGTTATATTTTATATGCTCTCTGTTTTAAGATCTCAGACCACCTTGAAAAAGAGATGTTACCTAAATACAAGTTACATTTTTAAATAAAGCATTTAAAATACTGAGGGAGTATTTCAGTGTTTCTTGGGGTAGGTGGAAAAAAAACTGAGGTTCTGTAGTTTGGAGACTTTGTGTTTTGCTCTGAAAAAATGAGAATTGGAGAAAATAAACACAATTACTATCTCAAGGGATGAAATTTAAACCTACCAGAATCCAGAGATTCTCAATTTACACTCTCTATTAGTACACTGGTTTTTTTTTTTATTCATAAAGCTTGTTTCAAAGAGGATTAACAAAAATGGGATTAAAATATTTTTTATTTCTTACTTTTGAAAGAACTTGATTTCAGACGTGATCCACTTATTTTTGAATTAGGTCTTAAAAGTACCTAGTTTACTGGCCTGCAGTAAAGCCTCCTTACCCCACCCCTTATTCAAACTACAGTCATAATTTCCAGTTTGTGTGCCATTGTTAACTTATCCAGACAATTTAATCTTTTCTTCTTTTGCAAGACAAGCTTTGCTAAATATTTTATCCTCAAAATTTTCTTTAGTTTAAAAAGAAGAGTGGTTCGAGAAAGTGTGTTTTATATTTTCCCCAAAGAAAAGTTTTATATTTGTAAGTAGAAATACAGAATTCAGAGTAATGGTTGAAATCTTGCAACAAATAAGCTTTACTGGGATATTTAGAGTAAGTCAAAGTATGGCTATAAATGGTTCACATTAATATTAACATTCTAATTATAGCCAGTATTCTGCTACCGTGGATTATTTTTGCAGATTTACAGTGGCTGTCCTTTGAGTTCAGGAGAGTATTCTGGACTAAACCTCTGTATTTTGTTTATGAGGTGTTAAAATCCATTTAGTGGTCAGGTGGCAGCAGAAGGAAGTTTGTTTTTCAGACTTCCCAAGCTTACCCTAGCAGCATCATTCTAAAAGGTGTTACTGATATTGCACTCCTTAGAAATGTTCTGTTTTAGATCTTACAAATATCATGAAAAGAATTTTTTTTATTTTATCTAAAAATTTAGGGATTTTTAGATTTAGGTTGGGTTTTGATAATGAGTCTAAAAGCGCAATCAAAATCGTAATCCAGAGATTTCTCGATTGTGCAAAGGATCCCACTTAATTCTATTTCCTTAACATTTCAAATTCATTTCTTACACCTAAATGATTTATTATAACTTCTTGATCCAAGATTTGCCTGTCAGCCTGTTCTGATGTGGTTAACACTCTCTTCTTTGGTTTCCGCTCTTCTCCCTTCGTTCTGAAAGGGGCAGATGGCAGTGACCCAAGTGTTGAAGAAGAGGAATATAGGTCTGCTAGTTCTGTTGAGTTCTAAAGAGCTGGAGGAACCCTTCATGGCTATTTATGTTAACTTGGACATTTGACATACCTTTTGGAGTCTTGTTTTCCTAATTTGTGAAAGAGGTAGTTGGGGTCACAGACTATAATTCTATGATTATACAGAACCAGAGCCATGTCTTCACCCTTATATCATGATCCTTATGATATTTAGTTGTTTGCCTGCCTATCTCCCCATTTCCTGGTGAGTCCAGGGACCCAGACTCCATCATTTTGGTGTCCCCAGTGCATAACTCCTTATACAGAGTAGATACTCAGTAATTGTGGGATTGAAGAAAGCCTCAGGAGGCAATAGTTGTTTTTAATCCACATCGAAGAGGCCAGGGTGGTGTGTTTTTTTAGGGTAAGAGCATGCAGAGAGGAGCAAACAAATGCCTGAGCATAATCCAGTGTAAGAAGAGGAGCAGGCTTCAACTCCACTGTGTATCTATTTTTACAGAATTCTTTTTCTCCAATTTATGTTAAAATAATTTTTTTTTCTTTTGGTTTGAATTTCCTTTTACCCTTCTTGGACTCCTCTTTCAGCTAGTGAATGAATCTATTTTTGGGGGTCCTAATATTTTATATTCTCTCCTTCATGAAGCAGATAGTAGAGTGAATTTGGAAAACTTCTAGTATACCCTTTAGGTTCCCATTCCTAGAATTTACTCCCAAATAAATTATTAAAATATTTTGCCATTGTTGGATAAACGCTTTGGACTCAGACATATTCATAAAGGGAGGATTTCTTTTCCTTTGCTTTGCTTTCTTTCTCCTTTTCTTTCCTTCTTTCTTTTTTTTTTTTTTTTTTTTTTTGAAGAATTTATTTTTTATTTATATGACAGACAGAAATCACAAGTAGGCAGAGAGAGAGGAAGGGAAGCAGGCTCCCCACCAAGCAGAGAGCCTGATGCAGGGCTCCATCCCAGGTGCCCCTTTTTCTTTCCTTTTTTTAAAGATTTATTTATTTGTGAGAGAGAGAGAGAGAAAGAAAAAGAGCAGGAGAGCACAAGTGGTAGAGAAGGAAAAGGAGGCTCCCCATCGAGCAGGGTGCCTGATGCCCCAGGACCCTGGGATCATGACCTGAGCTGAAGGCAGACACTTAAATCAGCTGAGCCACCCAGGAGCCCCAAGGGAGCATTTTCTTTAAAAAAGAAAAAAAAAAAAAGAGACGCCTGGGTGACTCAGTTGGTTAAGCAGCTGCCTTCGGCTCAGGTCATGATCCCAGCGTTCTGGGATCGAGTCCCACCTACATCAGGCTCCTTGCTCGGCAGGGAGCCTGCTTCTCCCTCTGCCTCTGCCTGCCATTCTGTCTGCCTGTGCTCACTCTCTCTCCCTCTCTCTCTCTCTGATACATAAATAAAATCTTTAAAAAAAGAAAAAAAAGAGACAACATAGTATTTAAGAGATTCTTTAAAAATTAATATTTTAATTTTTGTATAGATCATATAGTCACATAATTCAGAATTTTAAGAAAATACACAATGAAAACTCCTTCCCACCATCCCCTCTTTGGTAGACTTTATTACTAGTTACTTGGTATTCTTCTGGTGTTTCTTTATGTGTGTATAAGCAAATACCAATATATATGCATGGCTTACCTAAAATGGTATCTTGAAAATAAACTGCCCTTAAGGTTGATCTATGTGATCATGCCCAGTGAGTCTATATGAACTTCTAATATATAATGGAGTATGGCATATTTTTCTGTAGTGATTGCATGCACTTTGGGGACATGTTTTCATTGGAGCTTGGGAAAATAGAGGGTTTGTAACCCTTGTGAAATTGCTCCTGGTCATAAGTAAATAAGTAGAGTGCCTTGTATTTTATTCATCTTTAAACAGTTATATTCAGATGAGAAATTAATAATATGGGTCTCTTATCTCCATCTCTAACCCTTTGGGCTTTTATTTGACTTTGAAGTGTCTGGGTTTTAAAAATTGCATTCTGAGCATCAGAATGAGAATTGCTATTTGTTTATTTTTAGATGCCTGTCTTAGATGTCAAGCTGAAAACAAACAAGAGGATTGTGTTGGTATGTTGTAATTTCATTCTCTTGCTTTTCCAACTGAAGGTTTTCTCTCAGTGGGGATGTTTGAATTTGCAATTAAGATTGACTTTATCAATACACAAAAACAAATTGTAAAGCAGTGATCCATTATTAATATAAAATGTTTTGGTTCTCTAAAGGCCTTAATGGAATTAATCTACAAGTCCTTTTATTTCCTGTAATTAAGAATTGATTACATATTCTAGATGTGGGTATAATAAATATTTCATATTCTAAAAAGAAATCATTCTTTTCTATTAGGAAAATTATGAAGTAAGGAATTTGCCAAAACATCTTAAATTTAACTGTATTATAGGTCAGATTTTGTAGGGTTTTATTCTAATAAAGCACTTCAGTTTTCAGTACTCTTATGATATAATATTTAACTTTTCAACTAACAGAAAAAATTTTAAATCTCAAGATTTTTTTCCAATATAGTTTATATATGGAAATCTATTAAATCTTGTTAATAGTCTGGGACTATAAAAGTTATCTTAGGCTAAACGGTTTTAAGCAGTTCAAAAGTTCTTATGTCCTAGATCTTGAAGTCATCACTTCTAGATTGCTATATATAAAAGCTTTTCTGAAGATGAAAGGTTAACTTTGTACTTTGTGTTTGCATGGTTTACATACAGCATCTTAATAATGATTTATGTCGTATTTATTAAATCCTGTTTTTTCATCCTGAAACACTTAGAATGTTTCCTATTCCCTATAGCTAATTTTCATAAGAAGATGTAGGTTTTTTTCATGTTTTTTTTTTTTTTTCCTTCTATTTCTTTCATTGTTCTGTTATGATGTAGGTTAAGGAAGTGACAAATAAAACCCACATTTGAAACTGTATTTCAGATTATGGGTGACTTCCCTTGGTTTAAAAAATACTAACAGAAATTGTGAGGTTCAGGCCACCTTTCTTTGACCACAGAGAGACCTATCTCTCTTTCCAGCCACCCACTTTGAAAAGTTAATGTATTTGTCACATCAGGAATTGCACTGCTTATGGATGACTTAACACAGTTCATCACTACTTTTGGAAAATAACTCACTAGATGTACGCAAAGCATGGCATCTATTTATAATAGACTACTATGAACTGAAAACATTTAAAACTCATTATCTTGCTAAATCAAAATCAGGAGACTGTTTCTTAATAAAGTAAAACTCAAAAGGTTTCCAGGTCAGTGTATGACTGAGAAGTTCTGGGATCTAAGGAAGGCTCAAGTTCTTTAATCTCTTCAGGAAGACAGCATGTGGAGCTGTGTAGGGGCTGGGGGCCACCACATCCCCCACAGATTCTAAACAATGATGGAAAGTCCCCTAATCACAGCGCCTCATCTCACTTCTTAAGTGTAATTTACACAGGTAAGTTTTTATTTCTTCATAGGTAGAAAAAATGTTGACCAATTAGCCATCATGCCTCAAGATAACGAACCATGATTATTTGTCATAATATAAAATAACCTATGATTTGAGTTCAGTAATTTAACTTAAAATATGTAATGTTAGATAATCTTTTTTTTTTTTTTTCTCCTTTCAGTGGTCTGGGGAGAATGTAATCATTCCTTTCACAACTGCTGCATGTCCCTGTGGGTGAAACAGAACAATCGCTGCCCTCTCTGCCAGCAGGATTGGGTGGTCCAAAGAATCGGCAAATGAGAGTGGTGGAAGGCTTTCTTAGTGCATTCGTTTTGAGCCCTGGTGGATCATGTTATCAAGTGCCCTACAAAGGCCAGGACACTCCAGGGAACTAATTCTTCAAGTAGGAGGAGATGGCTCTGTGGTCTTTTGGTACTCATCAGAGGCATAGTTCGGCATTTTGTTAGTTTTATTTTCAGAAATTCTCTACAATTAAGAAGATAATTTATTAAAGATGGTCTTTCCTACCTCTGTGGTATGTGTCACACACACTGCTTAGAAGTGCTTTAAAGGAGGAGAGAGCTACAAATTGAATGACTTCATAATTTACTTACTGATATCCAAGGGGCTGTGGAAGCAGTTCCATTCGGAAGAGAACTTGTTGCATGTTTATAGTCGATCAGTTAAAAAAAAAAAAAAGACAATGTTACAGTAACAAATAAAGTGCAGTTTTAAACCCAATTCTTATCCTCAATTTGTTCCTGATATTTATTTTTGGCGGGAGGGGGTGATTCATGAACTCTTTATTTGATACAATGAAAATTTTAAGTTTGGACCAGTGAACAGGGTAAATAAAATTTAACCTTTGGGCATATGCAATTTCAGTTGTCTTTCAAGCTATCATCCTCTGTCTTGGGCTCATCAAGAAAACCTAAATTTACATTCACCTCACTGCTCAGTCACTGGACGATAAAGAACAGAAGTATTTTCAAGTTCTGGTCAGATTATGTTGTAATTAAACTGTGTTTTGGGTGGAATGTTAATGAGGGGAAATGTTTACCACTGTAGCATTGGATCAAAAAGTTTATTTTATTACACAATGTTTTAATAAATGGTTTATGCTGTTTATTTAATTTGAATTGTCATTATTACAATTTTACATACAACCTTAAACTTCATGTTAATAAACTAATATGGTAACTGAATGATTTTACTTAATTTGAAAAAATATTCATATACTCTTACTTGGTAAAAAATAAAACTTAAAGTTTATTACCTGGGAAAATTAAGTGTGAGAATATACTTAAATTTTATTAAACTCATTCACATTTAAGGGAGATTATTTGGCAACAGATAATGGGCCACAAGTTTATTTTGAATTTTTCCATGATAAAGGTCACAGCTATGAATTTCAAAAACTAAAGTCTTGGGGCACCTGGGTGGCTCAGTTGTTTAAGCCTCTGCTTTCTGCCTGGGTCATGATCTCGATGTCCTGGGATCGAGCCCTGCATCGGGCTCTCTGCTCAGCCGGGAGCCTGCTTCCCCCTCTCTCTGCCTACTTGTGATCTCTCTTTTCTGTGTCAAGTAAATAAATAAAATCTTTCAAATAAAAACTGAAGTCTTAAAAACTTTATCATTCATTTCTGCAGTTTGTCAGTCTGAATCTTATATCTAAGGAATGTGAATACACAAAAGAATGTTAAAAACTAGAATTCATAGGCTTTCATAGTGGCTACTATTAATCTGATTTCTCCAGAAGTTAATTGCTTTATTATGTATTTTTTCATAGTTCACTGAAAAACTTATTACATGTAGGGGTAAGCATTTTTTTAAATCATATAATATCAAGAGTAATACTATCAACATGATTTATTGACATTCATGATGACCTAGATTACTTGGCTGGATTTTTGGTCAAGCATTTTTTTTTTTAATTTTAAGGTTTTTTGTGTGTGTGTTTTGTTTGTTTTTTGAGAAAAAGAATGCATGGTGGGGAGAGGCAGAGAGGGAGAGAGAGAAGCAGACTCCCCACTGAGCAAGGAGCACAATTTGGGGCTCAATCCCAGAACCCGGAGACCCTGACCTAAGCTGAAGGCAGACACAACCAACTGCGCCATCCAGGCACCCTGATTTTTATTATTTTAGAGAGCATGCAAGCAGGGGAGGAGCAGAGAGAAAGAGAGAATCTCCAGCAGACTCCTGCCAAGCACCGAGCCCAACACTGGGCTCAATCTCAGGTTCCTGAGATGATGATGAGCTAAATCCAAGAGTCAGATGCTTATCTGACTGAGATACCCAGGCACTCGAATCAGGCTTCTTTCCTATAGAGTTACTCTTTCCCTTTTTCCATACGGCATTCTTAGGGAGAATGTCACTAAGGGAAGATAATGCTTAAGGAGTGGGAGTTAGGCTTCTACTTCTCAAGGATAGAGTATTCCATTATTTGGAATTCTTCAGCATAGAAGAATTTATTTAATCACTTATCTATATCAGTGAGTAGTGATAAGTCCTTTTGGAAAGATTAAAACATCAATTCCGTGGAAATGAAGGGTTCTTAGACTATTCTGGATAGAACACCACTTACATGTAATGATACTTGTGTAAGGAAGGATGGGGGATAAAGAAATACAGGGAAAACAGTTTAAGCAACATATTCCAAACACATTATAGATTAAATCCCGAAGTTTAATCCCACTTTCAACATCTCATTTTGAGGTCTCCAGAAATCATAGCATATGCATGCCAGAATCTCTTTCCCAACATATTAATATACACAAAACTGAACATTAGAATGAAGTTCTAGCTGGTTGCTTTTCAATCTATGATCTTTTTACACTTCAGATCTTCAAAATAGATTTTTTTTTTTTTTGCCTTGGATAAACCTAAATAAACATTAAATTGATGCATAACATGTTATTAATTTAAAAAATGATTTGGGTTGGTTTTTTTTTTTAAGAAAACCATGTAATTAACATCATATCTTACAGAAAACTGAGAGCTGTAAGTATATTACTAGCAAAGATTTTAGAAAAGTTATATGAGTTTACATATGGTAAATTTGTCTCTATTGAACATCTGCTGAAACCTTAGAATTGAGTAGATTTGAGGATAAATATGGAGGTAAAGACCTAGAGGAATGACAAAGTGGGAAAATTCCCCTATAGAGATGAAGTTATTTCAACCTCTGTCCCAAACTGTATATCATAACACATTCTACATACTCTTGACTTCTTCAGGGATTTTCACTTGTAGAATCAATACAAAGAGAAGAATGAAAATAAAGCAAAAATATAACATTAATGGCAGTCAACCTGGAGAAACACAGTATTGCATCATAAAAGATTAGAAAATGTGGGGTACCTGAATGGCTCAGTTGTTAAGCATTTTCCTTTGGCTCAGGTCATGATCCCAGGGTCCTGGGATTGAGCCTGGCATCGAGCTCCTGCTCAGCAGAAAGTCTGCTTCTCCCTCTCCCACTCCCCCTGCTTGTGTTCCCTCTCTCTCTGTCAAATAACTAAATAAAATCTTAAAAAAAAAAAAAATTAGAAAATATTACCTAAAGACATATAATTTACTGAATGTGAAAGATGGACAAAATTTGTTGTGTGTTTTCTTGCATTCCTCTTTAGAGTATTTAGTGTAAGTAGCACATAAAATGTTTGCAGTATAGTGTAGTATATACATAGAATATAGGTTTTATACTTCTAGTACAGATTTGTCATTTTACTGGTAGTAAATTATATGTAATATATAGTACAATGTATTACAAGTAAAGATAGATGGATAGATAGTACTGCTTTTTCTTTGTGATAGGACCTACTGCTTAGAGAAACACTGAAGCTGATAGGTGTATTCTTGCCATTTGGTATTGTTTCAAAAATTCATGGCCTCAAGTTAACTGTTGAGACATATGCTAAGAAAATAAACACTGAATAAGATGTTACATTGCACCTCAAATGAGGAATACATTTAGGGAGTAAAACTTGAATGCATTTTTTAAATTGGCATTGTATACTACTGTTTCTTTTTCCCCTCTGAGGAAGTCATTAATCATGCTGTTTCCTCCTAGTAAACTTAGGTTGACATTAACCATTCTGTTTTAGGCACATGTTCTGTGGATGCAGAGGGAGATTTAGGATGTGTACTAGTCAAGCAGCTCAGAAATAACTCTCTCACAGATGACTGAGCACCAATACAGATAGCTTAGTGATCAGCCTTACATTTCCATAGTAGTAGTTTGCCAAGGAGACAGTCCAGCATACTATTTTCTCTGTATATAGGAAAAAAACCAAGTATTCGTTTTTCTTAACTGGATTAAGTCTTTTTGCAATGACTGAAATTTTTTTAAAAATCTCCACAGAAGCCAGTTATTACAGTTATAAATATATTGGTTCACAATGGGAAAATAAGATTCCATTTCAAATGCCCCACTCCCCAAAATATAAAGCATATTTTGATTCAAATTTGTTGAACTTAGATTTGGCTTACTATAAGCCAAGTGTGTATATGGATGTGTAAGTGTAATATGACACATGTATTCATCCATTCATTAAACTCACTGTTCTCATTGTTCAGATATATAAAAGAATCAGAAAAGTAATCTCCTTGAAGGATAATTTTGTTTTATAAGAAGATGTTTGAGCTACAACTGGAAAATGTTGTGTCCCCAGTGCAGCAATCAGAAAACCTATTTGTAGACAGGACAGTAAAGAGTTGGATAGTGGAGTGACTGAGTAGAAATTGATGAGAAAGCCACTGAAACATAATATCTATTTCTAGAAGAAAATAAATAACATGGGAAGGATGAATGGATGGAAAGCTTGAGGAAAGCCCTGTGAACCAAAGAATGGGGAAGAATGACATCCTTTACTATGTAGTAGACATTGAGAAATCAGATATCTATAGTTAATATCTATATTATATAGTTATATAAATATATTATATATCATATATACTATATATAACTATATTATACAATTAGTATCTATATAGTTAATATCTACAGTTAATTCTTTACAAAAATTATATAGGCACAACTATGTTCAAACAGTATGCCTGATCTAACAAGACTAGTGTGATAGTTACATAGGAGTTGGGCATTTACAGTAAGATCAGTAGAACTATATTTAACAAATAAGTTACTCTAAAGGGAGTAAAAATAGTGATTATGAAGGAGTTTGTATAAATTATTTTATATTTAATTCCCTTTAGTGTGCATAATTTAGACTTCATGCCTCACTTTTAAGCTTTTTAAATGGATTTGACTATGTTGCATTTATAACACACTTTTGAATTATAAGTTATTACTGTCCTTATTTGAAAGTCAAGAGAGCTGAAATGTCAAGAGAACTGACCTAGTAACATGTTAACAGATTCCAACCAAAATCTGTCTTTTGGATTTTTAGGGGCATCTTGTTTCAGCTTAGAGTAGCTACTGGAAAGAGTGTTGCTCCCATCTTTGTAGTTTATTCAGATTGCTTTTCTTTTTTATAAATTAATGACACTTCCAGGGGCACCTGGGTGGCTCAGTGGGTTAAGCCTCTGTCTTTGGCTCAGGTCATGGTCTCAGGGTCCTGAGATTGAGCCCAGCCTCGGGCTCTCTGCTCGGCAGGGAGCTTGCTTCCTCCTGTCTCTCTGCCTAGTTGTGATATCTGTCTATCAAATAAATAAAATCTTTTAAAAAAATTAATGACACTTCCAAATAATTTTTTTCCATTTTTCTTTAAGATTACATTTAGGCTTTTTAGTTTGCGGGATGTGTGTGTGTGTTATGTGGCGTGTATATGTGGGCACATGTGTCCTTTCAGAACCTAATAGAACTTATTTCAAGTTCTGTTATTGAAGATGCTTTTCCAGGTCATATTTAATGTAATAATTTTCCTAATGTTGATTTTGTAAAATATATTGAAACATTTGTGTATTGATTAGAAATGAATTTTCTTTCATGTTTTTCATAATCCTGGTTATGTAGTACATGCATATTAAATAACAATAGATTTTTAAAAATTAATTATAATACACAAATATGTTTGACCACTCAAATGTTTATCATTGTACAGTAAGCTAATTGAATAGCTTTTTGTTTTGATGTTTTTAAAAGGATGTATTCATAAAATGTGAACTAAATATTTGGCTTTGCATTGAAGAGAGAAATAATAAGAATGTCAAGTTATTTTAGTTAGCATGACAGTATATAAATGAAATGTGAAGGATGATGGTAATAAGTAGATTTTCCACACAGCAAAACCACAGGCCTACAGCCTAACAAAGCTTTGTTTCTACTAGGCATCGGCATCTGAGGGTAGAAGAGGAGGAGGGCCTGGGACAAAGCAGCACTGATCCCTACCCTTCCTGGGGTGATATCAGCTCATCTGCAGAGCCATCTGAACGTTTAATATATATTGTTTCATCAGAAAGAACACACTATCACATTTAATTACAAGTACCAAGGCAAAAGTTAAGCATTGAACAGATTTTTCTTTCCATTTGATTAAACAATGTGGAATTTTATTTTACTAGTATATTGGAAATACATTTGTCTTTAATTTTCCATCGAGGCAAAGGTGCATTTGTCTATTACAGCTGACATCCAGATCAGTAAATCTTACCCCATCAAACCCATTACTTCTTATACAACATGTTCCCATTACTATCCTGAAGTGCAATTCATAAATGTCTCCCCCACACATAATTAAAATATGTATAATAACTTAATTATAATATCTAAATATGTAATATAAAATAATTTAATTGCAATATCAAATGGAAATAAAAGGAAAGTAATTTATAATTATTTGCATTTCAGTATCTAAATGCTTGGGCATAATCACAACAGAAGGCGTAAAGAAATAGGCTGACGCATGTGTGGATGTGTGTTTGTGATCACTACATATAGACAACAGTAATGCAAACTCTTGTAACTTCGGAACATGGGAGCATTTCCACCAATGGTAAGAACTTTCCCACCCAAATGGTGGATCATGCTTAGTAAAGCTCCAAACAAAACAATGTATAATCTTTTGATTTACATTTTAGTTGTATGGTTGGACATTTCAATGACATGGTTAGTGAATATTCACTTGACAGTCTTCTAGGCCTAAAGAATAAGCTCAAAATTGTTTTATTTAATTGAAGCTAATGTAGAAGTCTTTAGGATAAAGGAAAGTTTTAAGTGTTCCTTTAGAAGTTTAGTAAACATCTGATAAGAAAGGTAACTATTTTTAAAAAATCCTTTTTTGCTTTTTAAAAATTTTTTTATTTTATTCATTTATTTGTCAGAGAGAGAGAACACACACACAAGAAGAGCAGCGGCAGAGGGAGAAGCAGGCTCCCCACTGATGAGGGAGCCCGATGTGGGACTCAGTCCCAGGACCCTGAGATCATGATTTGAGCCAAAGGCAGACACTTAACCGACTGAGCCACCCAAGCTTTTTTGCTTTTTGAAGTTACTCCCAAGGGCTAGCTTTTCAGGGTAATGCTCTGAAAAGAAAATTAGAAAATTTCCATGTTTAGTTTAGTAAGCCCAGTTTAAAGATACATATTTTTAAAAATAAATAAATAAATAATAAAAATATGTATATTTAAAGGAAAAATTAACAAGGAAAATTAGAATTAAAGTACAAATATACTTTAAGTTCCTCTTTTGCCTTTTTATGTCATTCTGTTTCTGCCATGTGTAGGTTTTGTTCAACAAAATAATGTCTTATAGGAAAAGTATCTTCTCCACATTTTGATACTCTATTTAGTGGCTGAGAGCTGACTCTACAGGCAGGACCCTTGAATTTGCATCCCAGCCCCTCCACTTGGCTGCCCTTGAGCAAGTCACTTACCCCTTTTTTCTCCTATACAGCGGGTAACAAGAATACCTTCCTCTCTAGATTGCTCGAGCTTGAAGACCAAGTGAATTCATACACATGTAAAACGCTGAGAACAGTTAAGTACTACTGTTACTTCATTTTAGTCAATTTTGAAAGCTCCTCTAAGAGAAGTGGCACTTGAAAAAATAATGTATTTTTAGTTATGGGATAAAGCACTCTTAACTGTTCTCAATAAAAATTTTATAAGAAAAAATTAATTTAACACAGGTTACTTGTTGCACCATGAGCTTTTGTAAAGAATTATTAGTGAGGCCTTTAATGACTTGCCTGTCATATTTTTTTCTAGTCATGGGGTCAACATGATTTCCCAATTTTATATTAAGAAAAGATTTTATAAATATTGAGTTCTCACTTTAATTTTAGGTTTTCCATCTTAGAAATATTTTACTGGCTGTTGCAGATAAGCATATGGGGGTACATTTTTTGACCACTTGATTTTGTGGGAAACCCACATACCTTAGAAAATTTATCTTTTTTTAAGCTCTCAGTTTTCATCTTCATAGCCTTTCAGAGCAGCAGCAGGTTTTACAATCAGACTGCTGCTTTCTCTTGTCTCTCTGCACTCAATAAACCTGAGTCAGTGATCGAAGCAGAACCTGCTTTTCCTAAGGTGGCTGTAAGCAAGCTTTCCCTGAGTGAGTGTAACTGGTACAGAAGAGTAGAAAGACTGCAATTTAGAAGTCACTCAGCCTGGCTTGGAATCTTGATTCTATCGGTTACTACCTGTGTGACCCTGCACCAAGTTCTTAACTTCTCTGTCCCTATCTCCTCAACTAAAATGGGAACAACATATTATCTACCTTGTAGAGTTGCTATGAAGAGTAAATGAATTAATACATGTTAACTACCTGGAACAGTGCCTGAAACATAGAAAGCACTCAATAACTATGAGCCATTATTATAGATCAGGATTGCCCCTGCTGATCTCTGCCTTCAAGAATGGCCTTGAGACAAGGTGTTTTGTTTTCAGCGATGATTTTTGTAGGAATTGGGACATTTGTGTATACCCACAACCTGTGCACAACTGCCAACATGAGTTTTTAGGAGAATGGTTTTTAACTTTTTAAAAACCACCCAACATATCTGAAAAGCACATTCCCATCAGCAACAAGGGACTCTCCCATAGTTGTTTTCAAAGAGTGTGTGTGTGTGTGTGTGTGTAAACCAGACAGGGAAGAGAGTTAGAAAAAAACCTCCCAGATGAAAATCTCAGTTAAAAGCTTTGGAACTGTTTCAGTGCTGATGAAATGTTCTATGACATTTGCATTTTATCCTAGCTTTTATTTTTCATTTTATTTTTATTTTATTTTATTTTTTTTTGACAGATCACAAGCAGGCAGAGAAGCAGGCAGAGAGAGAGGAAGAAGCAGGCTCCCTGCTGAGCAGAGAGCCCAATGGGGGCTCAATCCCAGGGTCCTGGGATCATGACCTGAGCAGAAGCTTTAACCCACTGAGCCACCCAGGCACCCCTTATCCTAGCTTTTAAGGAGCTACCTACTAACTAAATTTACTAGGACTTATATAAGAAGTCCAACTAAATTATTTGTACCAAAATTGCACATAATAAAATCAGAATTCTTGCCAGACCACCTTTGGGGGGAACTTTATAAATCCATATAATCATAGTATAGAACAAGCTTTGTGTGATTGGAATAATACAATTGTCATCTAACTCTTTAGTGGTGACTTTTAGACTTTCCTTGTAAATAACTTCTGTAAACTAACTCCTGCTCTACCTTTATAGAAATTATATATTTATAATAGAAATACGGGGGTGCCTGGGTGGATCACTTGATTAAGCGTCTGCCTTTGGCTCAGGTCATGATCCCAGGGTCCTGGGGATCATGGTCCTCCTGTGGCTCACTGCTCAGCAGGGAGTCTGCTTCTCCCTCTCTCTGCCTGCCACTTCCCCTGCTTGTGTGTGCCGTGCTCTGTCTCTCTCTCTTAAAAATAAATAAAATCTTTTTAAAAATTAGTGTTCACTGCTTGCCTCCTATATATGAGGTTTTGCCTTAATAGTAGAAAGAATTTGAAAACAAGTAGGTTTCCTATCTTCAGAGACTGCAGGATCTGTTAGGGAATAGTAACTAGATTCACAACAAATTTTTTAAGTATAATGTAATGAATCTTCTAAGAGACAAACCACATTCACTTGCAGAATATACAGTATATGATTACAAGGATCATCTCTTGTGTGGATTATGAAAACCCACTTATACACTATTTAACAATATGCGGTGTGTATGTGCACCGTAGCATTTCTGGGGAGAGAAATGCTATGTGTCCCCTTGAAGTAAGTTGGTCACATCCCTTCCACTTCCTCGCCTACCTACCTTGCCTTGAGTTCCATCTCTCTTCAGTTACATACTCTCATATTTGTCTGCTTGTAACCTTCTGTGTAGGGCAAGGGGGAGAAAGGGGCCTGCTCACTGACAAAAAAGCCTCCTAAGGAAGAAAATAACATTTAAAGTAATTTCTTTTCTTGAAGGGTGTATCCAATAATGTGGCCACTAGCCACGTGTGGTTATTTAAATTTTAATTTTAATTAACTAAAATTTAAAATTTAGTCCCTTAGTCACATTAGCCATATTACAGGGGCTCAAAAGTCACATGCGGAAAGTGGCTTCCATACTGGTCATCCTAGAATGAGACATTTCCATCGTGGAAGAAAGTTCTGTTGGACAGTGCTAGTATAGATCATCTGTTTTTTAAAGGGCTATTCTACCAGAATTTGGGAATCATGGAGGCCTCAGTTATAGCAAATTTAAGTGACCTTCCACCTTCCTTTTAAAGATTATCTTTGGAAATTGGAATGTTGAACATGAACCTTATTTTACTAATTAAGTCTTATCCTTGGCAAAGAGACTTACACACTTTTAACTGGTCAATTCACTACACTTAGGGGAAAAAATTAACCTAAACAAAAAGATCCGAAATTATATTGAAACACTTCTGTTTAAAAAAAGGATTGTTGACAAAGCTTCCCGTACTTTACATTTTGTAAGAATTTCTTATATTGTTAGAATGACTTAATATTTGATACTGTCAATGTATGTAGCTTTTGTATCCTGGATAGATTTATGGAAGTGGTTCTCAACCAAGTAATGGTTTTGCTCTGCAGGGGACATTAGGCAATGTCCGAAAACATTTGTGGTTGTCACAGCTCATCGGAGTGCTGGGATCTATCGGGTAGGGGCCATGGTTGCTGATGTACTTCTTACAGTGCACATGACAGCCCCCCACAATAAAGAATTATCAAAGTCAAATATGTCAGTAGCACTGAAGTTGAGAAACCCTGATTAACAGTAATTTATATACATTTTAATAATATTTTTGAGAAGTTAGAATTTCCTGTTAGAAACTTGCTGAAATATGGTCAGTAATGATAATAAAACTTAGGTAACACTTACTAGGTGCCAAATTATCCTCTAAGAGCTTTACATGTTGTAAAGTTTTTTCCGGCGAGATAAACACAACACCAGGCAAAGTGGGTTCAAGGCAAGATTGATTAAAAATGCTCTCCGGCGAAGTTTCAGGGCTCAGGAGAAGGGGAACCAGGAAAGTTGCCCCGGGAGGAGGTGGGCACCCTCAGTTCCCTGACTCTGGAAAGCAGAATGGGGGAAGTCGCTCTCAAGGCAGGGAGGAGGGGGCTTTTAAGGGGTCTTGGGGAAAGCTCAGGGGTCTTCTGGCAAGTTTCCCTTATTTGGATATCCCACCTGCTCATCGGGATCCCATTGGTCCACAGGAGCCCGGGGCAGGGGTCTCAAATTCCTGCTTGGGCCTTTGTTCTCCTGTCCGAGCTCAGGTCTTGTGGCGGGAACTTTCGCCATCTTTAGTATCCCTTCCTACCAGCCCAACACATGTATTAACTCATTTAATCTTAACAAAACCCCCTTTCTGTTATCAACTCCTTTTACAGCTGAAGAGATAGAGGCAGTTTCTGAGTAACCTGCTACTAGGGACTGAATTGTGTACCCTTCCCCAAATTCATATGTTGAAGCCCTTACCCTTCACTGTGATTGTATTTGGAGATAAGGCTTTAGGAGGTAATTAAGGTTAAATGGAAATAAGGGTGGCGCCCTAATGCAATAGGATCAGTAGCTTATAAGAAATGGGAGAAAATCCCCCGCCCCCACGCATGCATTGAGAAAAGGCCATGTGAGAACTCAACATGAAAGTGGTCATCTGCAATCCAGCAGTCACTGACCTTGCTGATATCTTGATTGCAGACTTTCCAGTTCCCAGAACTGTGAGAAAATAAATTTCTGTTGTTGTTTTTCGTTTTTAAGATTTATTTATTGGGGCGCCTGGGTGGCTCAGTGGTTTGGGCTGCTGCCTTCGGCTCGGGTCATGATCTCAGGGTCCTGGGATCGAGCCCCGCATCGGGCTCCCTGCTCCGCAGGAAGCCTGCTTCCCTCTCTCTCTCTCTTTCTCTCTCTGCCTGCCTCTCTGCCTACTTGTGATCTCTGTCTGTCAAATAAATAAATAAAATCTTTAAAAAAAAAATTATAAAAAAAAAAAAAAGATTTATTTATTTATTTTAGACAAAGAGAGCGAGAGAGCAGGGGAGGGGCAGAGGGTGAGGGAGAGAGTGAATCTCCAGTAGACTCTTTGCTGAGCCTATAGCCTGAAGTGGGGAATGATCCCGACCCTGTGCTGACAGCATGACCTGAGCTGAAATCAAGAGTTGGTGGCTTAACCGACTCAGTCACCCAGGCACCCCTAAATTTCTGTTGTTTAAGACACCCAATTGATAGCATTTAGTTATGGCAGCCTGAGTTAAGGCATCTGCCTAAGGTTATAAAACTAGGAAATAAGGTTATAAAACTAGGATTCTAGGAAACTAGAATCCATGTTCTTCACCACTGGTTTATACTGTATTAATAGAATACCTATTTGAACATATTTTCTTCCAAGATTACTTTTCTGAAGTTTGTCCACATATATGTTTGTAGTTCTATAAGGCTACACCCAGACCTCTTCACTTATACTTGTATTTTAGAGCTGTATATTTTATGTTTTCAGCTATTGGCCAAGCCATTGCATTGTGTTCTATACCATTTCATTGTGTTCTAGCATACTACTATCATATATGACCTAAATTCAAACATTCATACACTGAAAGGGGAGTTTATCTTTGTTTTCAAAGAATAAACACGTATGGGGGCGCCTGGGTGGCTCAGTGGGTTAAGCCGCTGCCTTCGGCTCAGGTCATGATCTCAGCATCCTGGGATCGAGCCCCGCATCGGGCTCTCTGCTCCACAGGGAGCCTGCTTCCCTTTCTCTCTCTCTCTGCCTGCCTCTCTGCCTACTTGTCATCTCTGTCTGTCAAATAAATAAAATCTTAAAAAAAAAAAAAAAAAGAATAGACACGTATGAAGAGATCATTGATTAAAAAAAATTAAAATGTCTGGGATATGTTTTCATAAATGCTAAAATAATATTGGAATAAGCTATTACTAGATTTATCTATTTTTTAAAATTTGGTTCCTGGAGTAGATAACATGGTAAAAAATGTTAAGTCCCTTCTGCCTAAATAAAAGTATAGCTATGTTTCAATACTTGGAGTTCTAGGAAAACCAATTACATCCTTTAAAAAGCTGGGCTCAAAAGGAAGATGTTGGTGCATAAAACAAAGGGGTAATTCCATGTTTGGTAATTCCATGTTCTTTTAAACACTAGTGGATCAGCTGGCAGGTACATTTTTCTGCCAGTATCAGAAGACCAGACTATACTGGCTTAATCAGATAGCAGTTTATTGTCTCATACAAGAAGTCTAGGGATAGGAAGATTAAGGTTAATACAGTGATAAGTAATGCCCTCAGGAGCCATGCTGTCTTCTTTCTGGTCTCAACATTTTCAGCATGAAGCTTTGTTCTCATACCCTCTCCCTCACGGTCCAGAGATGGCTACTGTATTTTCAAATCTCATATTCACCTTCTTGGGGAAAAGTGAGGGGCTTAAGGAATTTTTTTTTTTTCTTTAGTGAGACTGACTTTTACTTGGGAAAGGGTGCCCTTGCTGGTGTCTTTAGTCTATACTTCATCAGCCAGAATTATGTCCCAGAGCCACTTCTAGATGCAAAAGAAATAAGAGGTGAAGTATTTGGCTTTCCAGCTTTTATTTTATTTTTTAATTTTTTGAAGGTGGGGGGAGAGGGAGAGGGAGAGAGAGAAAATCTTAAACAGGCTCCACACCCAGCACAGAGCTCGATCTCAAAACCCTGAGATCTTGATCTGAGCCAAAAAAATCAGGAGTTGGACATTTAACCAACTGAGCCACCCCAGCGCCCCTGGCTTTCCAGCCTTACACTAAGGGAAGAAAAGTGGAACAGTGATTGGGAATATGTGTTAAATGAGTCAACGTATATTATTGTTTACCATTAGTATTACTGACTTACTCAGCAATTAATACGTGGAGAGTTGCTGCTATATGTACTCCTTGTCATAAACTCTTAGAATTGGAAACGCTCTTACAGATCATTTAATTTCCGAAACAGCAACATATTTGTGTCATTTTCTTTTCTTTTTTTTTTTTTTTCAAAGATTTTATTTGACAGAGAGATAGCACAAATAGAGCAGCAGGCAGAGAGAGAGGGAGAAGCAGCCTATCCGCTCAGCAGGGAGCCTGATGCAGGGCTCAATCCCAGGCCCCCGTCGGATCATGACCTGAGCCTAAGGCAGCCGCTCAACCGACTCAGCCACTCAGGTGCCCTGTGTCTTTGTTTTTTAATATGCTAACTTGTAAAGCAAAACTTTTCAGTGAGCTTTTAGCATATGTTCATTGTGACACAAATTTGAATAGTCCTTGAATAAAATTATGTTTTAAGATATAACTCCATATGGAAAAAATATGATGTTATATAGACTGTGACACTACCTTTAGATATTTCCCCTAACCCTAATTTTACGCTGAAGTGAGTGAGTAATTGTTCTTGGTGTTCTGAAACAGAACTGAAATAGCACATGGAGGTTTTTACAGATAAAATGGTTGCTTCTACAATTGTCCTGGGAAATTTAAACTGTTTAGAAAGATCCAGATCTCATGCTTTTAGCCAGTCTTATCTGATTTCTGCCATTGCTGCGTCAGTGTCTGCACAGCATATAGCTTCTCCCCTAAAGAATGTGAGCCATCAACAGATAACTGCCCGATGAGGCCATATTCTCAACAAAAGCCTAAAGAGCTGGATAATGGGCAAAAGAATTGAAAAGATACTTCGCAAAAGACGACCTACAAATAGGCAGTTAGAACATGAGAAGGAGCCTAGTCTAAAGTTTCTCATCAGAAATGCAAATTAAAATTACAACAAAATACCTCTACACACCCCCTAGAATAGCTCAAGTTAAAAAGACTTAACATCAAGTCTGGGTGAGGATGTGGAGGACCTGGAACTCTCGTGCATTGCTGGTGGGAATGAAAACTGGAACAGCCAAACAGCAAGGCAGTACCATAAAAAGCTAACTGTACCTCTACCCTATGACTCAGCAATTTTGTTTCTGCCCAAGAGCAATGAAAATTTATATCCACAAAAAGATGTAGATGAGGGGTACCTGGGTGGCTCAGTGGGTTAAGCCTCTGCCTTTGGCTCAGGTCATGGTCTCAGGGTCCTGGGATCAAGCCCTGCATCAGGCTCTCTGCTCAGTGGGGGACCTGCTTCCCCTCCTCTCTCTGCCTGCCTCTCTGCCTACTTGTGATCTCCATCCGTCAAATAAACAAAGAAAATCTTAAAAAAAAAAAGATGTAGATGAATATTCAAAGCTGCATTTTTTTTAATGTATAATAACACAAACTGGAAATAACCCAAATGTCCATCAACAGAAGAATAGTGGTATATTCATACAATGGAATGCTACTCAGCAGTAAAAACAAAACAAAACAAAAAACTACTGATACATGCAACAACATGAATGAGTCTCAAAACATTATGTGGAATGAAAGAATCCAGACACAAAAGAGTACTTAGCTGTACGATTCTGTTTATATGAAGTTCAAGAACAGGCAAAATTAATCTACAGAAATCAGAGTGGGAACACCTGGGTGGCTCAGTTGGTTAACAGCTGCCTTAGGCTCCGGTCATGATCCCAGCATCCTGAGATCGAGTCCTCCATCAGGCTCCTTGCTCAGCGGGGAGCCTGCTTCTCTCTCTGCCTCTGCCTGCTGCTCTGCCTGCTTATGCTCTCACTCTCTCTCTCTCTCTCTCTCTTTGACAAATAAAATAAGTAAATAAAATCTTAAAAAAAAAAAGAAATCAGATGATTGCCTCTCACTGGGGTTATTGACTGGAAAAGAGCACAAGAAAGCTTTCAGTGGCCATGGAAATGTTGCATATATTGATTTGGGTGATGGTTACATGAGTGCATACATTTATCAAAACTCATCAATCTGTATATTTTATTCATATAATTAATTTCATTCAGTAATTAAAATAAATTAAAATAAACCTGTATATATTTTTAAAAGACAGGTGGATATTATTATTTGAGACCACAACCAACACCCTTTCATATTTGCCACTAAATGGAAAATACAAGAAAATGCATTAATGGTTGTTCCATTTGTCTTACTGTTCAACTCCTCAAGAAAGCACTCAAATCAAAATAATTGTGTTTCTGATCTTGTTCTGGTCCCCTGTGGAGGTAATCTGAGAAAGCTCCTTGGAGTTCATTAGAAGTGTTTCATTTTCAAGAAGTTTATCAAAATGCAGAAGAAATCAGTAATGGAAGAGGTAATTTTTAAAAAGGAAAAATGTCTTATTCATCCCAGCTCTCTTCTTTTTTTTTTTTTCTCTGTGGGTGCTGAAACTTCTAAAATATTTTTCAGGGTTTTACATGTACAAAGTCTTAGAGCTGCCATGAGTCATAAGATGGAGATTTTAGTGTACCCTGCAATTCCTCACTGAACTCTAATCACCTCACTGAACAACACCAACTCGGAATTTTTCTAACAATAGGCTTAAAACTTAAGGATAAAAAATATGGACTAGGATCATTTCCATACCTTCTGCTTTCAAAACCACTTGACAACCCTGAGCTGTAGTGCTAGATTTCTGTCAGCAGATAGCCTGGAACTGAGGTCTTGTGAGTGGGTACACACAGACCTCTTGATAAAGCTTAGGGAGTGCTGGAGCCCTCCCACCTCCACTGCAGCCCTGCTGTTAGGTCCTGGGTGGATGCAAAGCAAAAGGAATTACCCTTGAAGTCCTGGTGCAACATCAAACCTGCATCTAACCACAAAAATGCTCCAGATCCTTCCAGCTCAGCTCAGACCTCCCCTCTGCAAGCTCCATGCACATGGACCAGGTGGGAGGGTGCCCAAGTACTCCCCATAAGGCCTCCCAAAACACAGTGGTCAGGAAGGACTAGTAGGATCAGCTCCAGCATCCAGGCCAGCACCACTCCCTGCTTCAACTCTCAGGGCCTGGCCACCACTGTCGAGTTGCTGAACCATCAATCTCATCTGGCCCTTCATTCCTCGCTAAGTCTGAAAACACAAGAAACCCATACTTTCCAGGTCACCTCACATTCTCTCAAATCTAACCCCAAGTAGTTCTTTATGTCTCCTTTTATTCACTCCTCCCCGACTCCTCCCAAATTCTGAACTTCCTTTGTGCCTTCTGGTAGTTACCCCAACAAAATTTCCTCCATTCTCATCTTTGAAAGTTTCCTTCACTTTTTTTTTTTGAATTGAAGTATAGTTGACACACAATATGACATTAGTGTCAGATGTACAACCTAGTTATTTGACAAGTCTCTACATTATGCTATGCTCACAAGTGTAGCTAACATCTGTTGATAAGGAAAAGCCGTACTCTAAGATGGCTGACCAAACCAGCAAGGGAATTCCAGTCCCTGTCCCAAAGCCCTTCCAGGTTCTTCTTTCCTACCCTGTTTCCTGCACACACCAAAAGTACCAAGTATGTGGAAGCAGATGGGTATAAATTCCCCTCCCTACTTGTGCTCAGGGCTCAGACCTTTGGAGAATAATCTTGTCTGAGCCCACTGTTGTTAAATAAACCTCCGGTCCTCCCAAAGTCTCTGAGTGTCGCTTGGTTCTTCTGCCAGGATCCAGTCCAGGTTCATAACATTGTCACCAAACAATGATATCATGGACTATCTTCCCTATTTCATACCTTTTATCCCCATGATTCATTGATTTGATAATTGGAAGCCTGTATCTGCCACACCCCTTCACCCATTTTACCCAATGCTCTACCCCAGTCCCCTCCGGCCACCACTTGTTTGTTCTTTATATTTATAAGAGTTTGTTTCTGCCTTTTGTTTCTTTGTTTACTCATTCATTCCATTTTTTAAATTTCACATACAAGTGAAATCACATAGTATTTGTCCTTCTCTGTGTGACTTATTTCACTTAAGGTAATACTCTCTAGGTCCACCCATGTTGTCACAAATGGCAAGATCTCATTCCTTTCCGTGGTGAGTAATAGTCTCCTGTGTATAAATACCACATCTTTATCCATTTGTCTATTGATGGACATTTAGTCGTTTACCTCTCTTGGCTATTGTAAGTAATGCTGCAACAAACATACCTTTTTGAGTTAGTATCTTTTTGAGTTAGTGTTTTCATTTTCCTTGGGTAAATACCCAGTAGTGGAATTGTTGTCATAAGGGAATTCTGTTTTTAATTTTTTTGAGGACAGAAGGCCTGGAACTGAGGTCTTGTGAGTGAGCATAGACAGACCCCTTGATAAGTCAAGGGTCTATGTCATCCCAGTAGTTCATTTTTGCTTTTGCTTCCCTTGCCGAGAAGGGACATCTATGACTGATGTCAAAGAAATTACTGCCTGTGTTTTTTTCTAGGAGTTTTATGATTTCAGGTCTCACATTTAGGTCTGTAATCCATCTTGAGTTCATTTTTGTGGATGATGTAAGAAAGTGCTTCAGTTTCATTCTTTGACATGTAGCTGTTCAGTTTTCCCAGTACCATTTGTTGAAGAGACTGTCTTTTCCTAATTATATATTCTTAAAAAAAATGTTTTTTATGTATTTATTTGAGACAGAGAGCATGAGCTGGGGGAGGGGCAGCAGGAAGGGGACAAGTAGACTCCTGCTGAGCATGGAGCCCAATATGGGGCTCAATCTCAGGACCCCAAGATCATGACCTGAGCTGAAGTCAGATGCTCAACCCATGGAGCCACCCTGACACCCCCCTAATTGTATTTTCTTGCCCCCTTTGTCAAAGATTAATTGACCATATGATCATGGAGTCATTTCTGGGCTCCCTATTCTGTTCCATTAATCTGTGTGCCTATTTTTGTGCCAATACCATACTGTTTTAATTATTGCTGCTTTGTAGTATACCTTGAAATCCAGCATTGTGATATCTCCAAGTTTTGTTCTTTCTCAAGATTGCTTTAGCTATTCATGGTCTTTTGTGTTTCCATACAAATTTTGCTATTTTTTTGTTCTAGTTTGTGAAGAATGCTTTTGGAAAAAAAATGCTTTTTGGTATTTCAGATTAAAATCTGAATCTATATGTTGCTTTGGGTAGTTATAGGCATTTTAGCAATATTAATTCTTCTAACCTATGAGCATGGTACATATTTCCATTCATTTGTGTTGTCTTCAATTTCTTTTACTAAAGTTTTATAGTTTTCAGAAAACCAGTCTTTCACCTCCTTGGTTAAGTTTATTCCTAGGTGTTTCATCCTTTTTGGTGCAATTGTTAATTGAAGCATTTTCTTAATTTCTCTTTCTGCTACTTTACTGTTAGTGTGTAGAAGCACAACCAATCTCTGTGTATTACTCTTGTGACCTGCTACTTTGCTGAATTCATTTATGAGTTCTCATAGTTGCTTTGTGGCATCTTGAGGGTTTTCTATGTATATTATCATGTTCTCTGCAAATAGTGACAGTTTAACTTCTTCCTTACCAATATGCCAATATGGATGCTTTTTATTCCTTTTTTATTTTGTTCTGTTTTTTGTTTTTTGGTCTGATTGCTGTGTCTAGGGCCTTCAGTATTACGCTGAATGAAAGTACAGAGAGTGGAATCCTTGTCTTGTTCCCAGTCTTAAAAGAAAAGCTCTCAGTTTCTCACCATTGATGCTAGCTGTGTGTTTCTTATATTGCCTTTATTATGTTGAGGTTCATTCCCTCTAAACCCAGTCTGTTGAGAGTTTTTATCATGAACCGATGTTGAATTTCTTCAAATGCTTTTCTGCATCTATTGAGATTATCATCTGATTTTTATCCTTCATTTTGATAATGTGGTGTATCACGTTGATTGATTTGTGACTATTGAACTGTACTTGCATCTCCAGAATAAATTCCACTTGATGGTGGTGCATGATCTTTTCAATATATTATTAAATGAGGTTTGCTACTATTTTGAGGATTTTTGCATCTATGTTCATCAGGGATATTGGCTTATAATTTTCTTTTCTTTTTTTAGTGTATTTGTCTGGTTTGGGTATCAGGATAATGCTGGCCTCACTAGAATGTATTTGGGAGCTTTCCTTCCCCTTGTATTTTTTTTTTTTATTAAAAAAAATTGAGGAGAAAAGGCATGGACTCTTCTTTTAGTATTTGGTTGAATTCACCTGTGAATCCATCTGACTCTGGACTTTTGTTTGTTGGTCGCTTTTTGATTACCGATTCAATTTTGTTATTACTGGTTGGTCTGTTCAGATTTTCTTTTTTCCTGATTCAGGCTTGGAAGATTTTATGTTCCTAGAAGTTTATCTGTTTCTTCCTGTTGTCCCAGTTTGTTGACATATACTTTCTTATATTAACATCTTATAAACCTTTGTATTTTTGTGGTGTCAGCTGTTCCTTCTGTTTCATTTCTGATTTTGTGTATATGGGTCCTCTCTCTCCTTTTTTTTTTTTTTTCCTTGTTAAGTCTGGCTAAAGTTTACCTATTTTTGTTTATCTTTCCAAAGAACTAGCTCTTGGTTTCATCCACACTTTCTTATTCTCACTGAAACGTGTCCCTCCCTTGAAGACCCTGCTTCTTCTGCAATCTTCCTGCTCCCTCATATTACTGAAGCCAGCAATGTGCAAAACGCCTTCATTTCTTTCTGCTGCTTCTTCCCTCCCAGCTCTGACTCTCAGGTCATTAGACCACCAGTCATCACAGTCTTCCCAGTCACTCTCCTTTGTTCTTTGTAAATGCTAGCCCCGTTCTTTGTCAGTTTGTCCATCACTTCCCTTTGGGTAATTCTTGGTGATTTTAATCTTCACATGGATGATGCTTTGTACCCTTGTTTCTAAATTCCCTGACCTCTTCTCCTACAGTGATCTGATCTTTCCCTCCCTACCTTGGCCACTGACTCCAGTGATCATACCCTTGAGCAAAATTCCTCAGAAGAGTAGCTTATACCAGCTGCCTCCAATTTACCTCCTTCCATTCTCTACTGAGCTGACTAATAAAGCTTTCATCATACCACACCATTGAAACTGCTCTTGCCCAGCTCTCCAGTGACCTCCGAACTGCTAAATCTTTTTGAGTTTCAATATTTTATTAAAATAGCACATTTAACCAGTTAACCAAGACTATACTAACTATCTCTCCCTGGCAACCCCCCACCCCCAGAATATGCGGCACAACACAGGAGTCAGTTCAAATATCCTTGATCATGAGAACCCACAGAAATATAAACCATGTTATGTGGCTAAACACTCTGAGGGCCTCTCCTTGCTCTTAGGACAGAGACCAAATCCTTAAAAGGATGGTTTGATTTTTAGCTGTCCCTGCAGTCTCATTCATGGCACTCCACTGGTCTTTGACATTGAATGGGCTGCTCCTGCTTCTGGAAATGCTCCTCCCCGCCCCCTTCCCTTCAGAACAACATTCAGTGCCCCCTGAACTGGCTGGCCAATTCCCCTGTCTTGCATGGTCATGGTATCACATAAACTCTGCTGGATCACTTGACACATGTGGAGAATCACCCATTTTTTTTTTTTTTTGGACACTGAATATGTTTTTATTGAGCCTTTTAGTTTACAACAGGTAAAGGAAAGTCATTTCTCCTTAACCAGTATTTTACATAGCTGTAGTAAAATATTTCAAACTTTAGGGAATTATAATGGATTACATATATTAAAAGTTGGGGATTGGATAAACAATATCTGAGCTCTTGAATTTTCCAGTCGACTCTTCCCTTACAATAGTAACCAGCTCTAATTAGTTACATAAGTTTCTTCAAGGCAATGTTTTATTGTTGCTGATGTCATTATATCTGAAGCATTGCTGCTATTTCAGTCAATATCCACTAATTCTACTTCAAAAATGAATTTTGCATTTGGTGGAATTTTGGCATCAGGCTGTCCTTTCTTTCCATAAGCCCATTCTGGTTCAATCTCTAGTCGAGCCTTTTCTCTTTTACTCATAGATAAGACTGCTTCATCCCATCCTCTGATAACTTTGCCTAGTCCAACCTTAAAACTCAAAGGCTTGGCATTTTTCTTCTTCTTTGAACTCGTTTGAATATTAGTATCAAAAACAGTCCCATCCTGTAGTGTTCCTGTATACCAGCAGTGAACAACATCACCCTTTTTGGGAAAGTTGGTTTTATCTCCTTTTTTAGGAACAGATTTTATATATTTTGGTGGACCCTCATCCAGAGTCTCTTCAGACTTGGTTTCTTTGGGTTTATCTTCATTAAGCTTCACATTTTTCACCTGTTCACACACTTTACTTATACTTTCCGTACCCTTGAAACGCTTACTTTCAAAAAAATGGTTGTAGGGGCGCCTGGGTGGCTCAGTGGGTTAAGCCGCTGCCTTCGGCTCAGGTCATGATCTCAGAGTCCTGGGATCGAGTCCCACATCGGGCTCTCTGCTCAGCAGAGAGCCTGCTTCCCTCTCTCTCTCTGCCTGCCTCTCCATCTACTTGTGATTTCTCTCTGTCAAATAAATAAATAAAATCTTTAAAAAAAAAAAATGGTTGTAGGCTGTAACCAAATGGTCCTTGTTAGCTGTCTTGGCCACATTTTTAATGTTTCCTAATAACTTATGTTCTGCAAGAAACGAATCTGAACCGTGGTCCTGTAGAAACTTGATAATGTCCTTCTTGGGTAGCTGCTCACTCTGCAGCTGCTCCACGGTCCAGGCCCGCTGTGGCACGGCCACCGCCGTCTTCCTCCGCTGCCTCTGCTTTACTCGAGAATCACACATTTAATGTTGTTTTCCTCACTAGATGACAAGTTCCATGAAGGCAGTGACCACATCTGCTTCGGCTCCCCACTGTGGCCAGAGCTCCAGCACAATGCCAGGCACATGGTTGATCCCAATAAAGACATGTTGAAGAGAAGAAGAAAGAAGGCAGATGTCTGGGCTCTCATCCGTCATTGCACCTGTAGGATCTGGTTGTGCTCTCTGATACACAGCAGATGCTCACTCAGTGTTCTGAATGAATGAATACATGTGTGGGTGTTTTCAGATAGCCTTTGGCCAGGGAGAAGTAGTAACATACCCAAGCTGTAAACAATTTTAAGATAAGCTAAACTGGGTTGGGTAATAAAGAAACCCCTACATGTCAAGGCTTAACACATACAGGGTTTTTTCTGGATAATAGATTATATTAAAAAATATTGGTAGTTGTGTTAAGGGTGATAATGGCAAGATCATTATGCTGATCACTGGCCTATTTGTTCACAGATACTCTCTCTGACTTTGCCCTTTTCTGATCTGCATCCCCCGGGGACTCACCTGCCATCTTCCTTTGCTGTATTAACCTGCTCCGGCTGCCATAACAAACTACCATAGACTGGGTGGCTTATAAACAACAGAAATTTACTTACAGTTCTGGAGGTTGGAAGTCCAAGGTCAGAGGGCCAGCAGAGTTGGGTTCTGAAGAGAGCACTCACTCTACCCCCCCCACGCCCACACCCCCAACCACAACCCCCACACCCCCAACCCGAACCCCCCCGAACCCCCCATCGAGCTCTCTGCTCAGCACGGAGCCTGCCTCCCCTTCTCTCTGCCTACTTGTGATCTCTCTCTGTGTCAAATAAATAAATAAAATCTTCAAAAAAAAAAAAAAGATTCTCTTTCCTGCTCCTTCTGCCCCTCACCAATTCTCATGCTCTCTCTCTTAAAACAAAAATAAATAAATAAAAATTTAAAAAACAAACAAAACAAGAGGGTGTTAGATGAAAGTGAAAGAAAATTGGCAAAATGCTGATAATGCCAATAATAAAATCAGGTGATGAGAATGGGAAAGTTCATTTTACTATTCTCTGTGCCTATATGCATGTTTGAGATTTTCCATAGAAAAAATATTTCTTAAAATGCTAGATAAAATAGTGATTTTTATCTCCTATATGATTTTTATACTTAGTTCTCTGAAAATACCTTGTATATCACTCCTTTCTAATTTCACTGAGAAAACTTTAGAAGTCTCCAGAACTCTGCTGAAGAAAATCCAGAAGAAGAAGAAAATCCAGAACTCATTGGTCTTACTATTCAGTATTTCAACAGAAAAGACAACGTGCTTGAAAACTAATTTTTTGTGAGAAAATTCTGTAACTGCAGTGAAACAGTAGTCTAAAATTTTCTAACTCCCTCTGTTCTCTGTTTTGTATTCAACAAATTTTAACCAATAAGATATCCTTGACTTCTTCAGACTATTCAAATATAAAGTGTGCTCAGCTCTTGTTGGAAGGATAAAGACCCTTTTGCTTTTCCTTCCAGTAGAGGGCTTCTACTAAAAGAAAAAAGCAAAATCTTTTCTATGGAAAGATTTAAGTCAGAAGTTGAAGAATAATCTAGCTTTTTTGGATATCCAATGCTAACCTATTAGTCTACTTCAGAAGTTACATTCAATGTACAAAGTATCTTGTTTCTGAGATCACATCATGTCAAGTTATATTACTTCATAATTCTCCATCCTCCAATACATGTGCTATTGAGCCACGCAGAAAACTGTGGATTGTAAAAGAGGGTCACGTTCTCTCTAGACACTTTGCTTCACTATTTTCCTTATCCTAGGATGAGAAACAAACCAAGTCTACCATATACTAATTTAACCTAATTTTTATATGTTCTTTGAGTTTCAAATGTCATATGACAGCAGAGTATTTTAAAATTTAAGAACATACACATCAGGGATGCCTGCATGGCTCAGATGGTTAAACATCTGCCTTCAGCTCAGGTCATGATCCCTGGGTTCTGAGATGGAGCCCGGTATCAGGATCCCTGTGCTCAGTGCAGAGCCTTGTTCTCTCTTCTCCCTCTGCCATTCCCCCACTTGTGCTCTCTGGATTCATCTCTTTGTCAAATAAATAAAGTCTTAAAAAAAAAAAGAAGAAGAAGAAGAACATACATATCAGCAGTATGCTTTAAACCACATGCTGCAAAATGTAATGGACGACGTGGGTAAAGAGCATTGTTTTTTCTTTATTATGACAAAATTAGTCATAAAAGGTAGTAAAATAATTTCATGTTTTCCCCATCATAAAAAAAAATTTTTTCCCAAATGAAATATCTCCTCTTTCTACATGACAGAGTTTACTCTCTGTTTTTATGGCACAATGTCGTAAATCATTTCATTGGAATTGTTTATCGTTAGAAGTAGTGCATCGCTTACTTAACACATCTATTCTGTCTTCCAGCTGCACCAGACCCCACAGCTTCCCAAGATCACGTAAACCCTGAGTTGGCTGCTCTACGCCAGGTGAACATTTCACACAGAAGTCTACCTTCTTCCACATTGCTTAGGTCCTTCCTACCTCCCCTCTGTGTATCAGAAAAGCATAATTTTAGGGACGCCTGGTTGGCTCAGTTGGTTAAGCAGCTGCCTTCAGCTCAGGTCATGATTCCAGTGTCCTGGGATCAAGTCCCACATCGGGCTCCTTGCTCAGCAGGGAGCCTACTTCTCCCTCTGCCTCTGCCTGCCATTCTGTTTGCCTGTGCTCACTCCCCCCCCCCCACCTCTCTCTGATAAATAAATAAAATCTTAAAAAAAAAAGAAAGAAAAGCATAATTTTAGATTAAGTCTTGATGATAGATTTGGCATTTAATTCTCTAAAGAACCTACTTAAGAATCAACACTGATTATTTCTGTTTTCAGATAATGAGACTAAAGCTCAGAAAAGTTAAGTAACTTGCTGAAGATCACACAGCTAGGCCTCCCTAGAGCTGAAATTCAGCTCTCCCAAGGGGGGCTGGAGTTAGTGCTTATAACCGTTGGGTCACATCTCTAGTTCAGGTTTTCTTGTACTTTTCCCCATGGGCACAGGGTATCCTGAATGTGCCCAGTCCTTGGCTCTGCTTCTCAAGCTAAGGATACAGTGCTGTTCTTTAATTGGATCTACAGTTACTGTTTCATCAAGGTGGGAAAAGCCCTGGACTCTAATTGTTAGTAATCATACGAAGTTTTCCATTTTATTTTTAAATTTTTTTAGATTAAAAAAAATGTATTTATTTGACAGAGAGAGAGATATCACAAGTAGGCAGAGAGAAGGGAAAGCAGGTACCCTGCTGAGCAGAGAGCCCCATGCAAGCCTCGATTCCAGGACCCTGGGATCATGACCTGAGCTGAAGGCAGAGGCTTAACCCACTGAGCCACCCAGGCACCCAAAATGTTCCATTTTCGACAGACCTCTTTTTTTTTTTCTGCAGGTGGGTAAAACTTAAAAATAATGATACTCTGTTTTAAATTGCCAGTAGAGGGCGCCTGGGTGGCTCAGTGGGTTAAGCCGCTGCCTTCGGCTCAGGTCATGATCTCAGGGTCCTGGGATCGAGTCCCACATCGGGCTCTCTGCTCAGCAGGGAGCCTGCTTCCTCCTCTCTCTCTGCCTGCCTCTCTGCCTACTTGTGTTCTGTCAAATAAATAAAAAAAAATCTTTAAAAAAAAATAAAAAAAAATTAAAAAAAAAAATAAATAAATTGCCAGTAGACAACATGTAGTTATTATATAATTTCTAAACTTGGTGTTCAAATATTATCTAAATTGTGTTCTCATCAGTCAGATGGTTTTTAGTGAATAAGAGAGTGAAGGTTTGTTTGTTTTTTGTTTTGTTTTGTTTTACACAGATGGTCTGTGGAATTACTGATTAGAAAACAAACAAACCTAAGAACAATTTCTCTTACTTAATGACAAAACTAAGTAAGGAAGAGTTAATTTTGTGCTGTCCAATAAGGTAGCCATGGGCCACATATGTCTGCTGAGCATTTGAAATGTAGATAATTTGAAATGAGATGTATATGTAGTTAAGTGTCAAATACAAACATATTTTAAAAACTCAGGACATAAAAAATGGATGTAAAATATCTCATTAACAACTTTTATATCAATTACATGTATTGAAGTGATAATATTGTGCATCTACTGGGCTAAATAAGAAATGACTTTTAAGTTAGTTTCACTCGTTTTTTTCTTTACCTTTTTTATTGTGGCTACTAGAAGACCTTAAATTCCACGTGTGATTTGCATATTTCTATTGGGCAGTGCTGGGTGAAGTGATGACGAGAGATAAAGTATTAGTCCAAGTGGAGTCAAGCAGTTCATAGCATGCACGGTCGTCAGTAAAAAGTATTCTTTTTTTTCCCCAGTGATAAGGTTAAATATTCATGTGATGACAGTTCTACCATTTTCTCAAAGTTCTGCCCTGTTAAATTGCCATTGTATTCATAAAAAACACAGGAAAAGGCATTTCCTCCTGAAGAGCGAAATCAGACTGATTTTTCACTACTCAGAAATGTGGCCCCCAAGAACAAAAAAAAGCACCAACATTTCTTGTGTGAGATTCAAAGCCGATGGCATGGCCTCTTCTGAGCAGTGGTCCCTGGTGTGGCTGATCCATCTCTACTATAGGGGTGATGGCTTACAGCTCAGCAGTGCAAAGCCAAAGGGCACCCACGAGGTCATTACATAATTCTTGGGAGCGTGAGGCCAAGCGTGTATCTTCTCTGGGGAACGGTGGGCAGGCTCTGACAGGCAGACGGAGGCGGTCATGATGATGTTTTGACAAGAGTGTGTGCTAGAAGTTGTTTGTTTGGAAAAAGGCTGACCGGCTTTTTCCCCCCTCCTCCTTTCTCTCTCTTTCTCTTTTTCCCTTTTAAACTCTGGCATAATACTGAATGACTTTGTGTTTAAGCTGCCTTAGCCTTGCTTTGTGAAGAAAAAGCCGGAGTACTCTTTCCCTGTAGGACACAAGTGTTATTTTTGGAGCAGAGGTTCTTAGCCTGATCTCTGTCTAAACCAATTTCTGTTCTTTGTGAGGTCGTGGTCTGGGGCGGCTCTGAGTGATCTCTGTGAAGGGAAGCTTCCTGGCTTCTTGAGGGGGTGTTGGCAAAGATGTGGAGGGGCCACGCCTGAAAGCGCACTGCCCGGGGCTCTCAGCCTCTCAATGCAGGAGGTTCCTTCACATTCAGATTCTGCTCAGTAGATTGTGCCCTCAGGACCGTTGCAACCACAGGTGGTGAAGTGGTGTTCTCTTTCTGCTTATGTCACTTCCTGGGAAGTTTCAGGTCAAGATGACCGCCCCCTCTTCTCATAGCCTAGTACTTGAGGTCTCAGGCTCCTGGGAACGAGGAAAGCCATAACTGGACAATAGCTGCAGGCATGTTCAGCATGCAAGTGGCTGTGGGAAAGCCACCACCCACTCGAGGGCCACAACGCGAGTCCCCGAGGGCCTCTGGGAACACATCTCAGGACTCAAAATTTCAGAGTGTCCCCCCCAACCCCGGAACCTGCTCTGAGTCAGACTGCTAGACAAGGAAGAAAACCTCTTCTGCTTCTCACCGTTCCTCTTCCTGACTTGGCTTGGCGCTGCTAAGCATTTACATAGCTTGAGCCTGGCAGGAGATGTGTCAAATTAGAAACAGCTTAACAAAATAATGCTGTAAGCAACAAACAGCAGACCACCTGATGGGGACTCCTTTCCTTTGGAGAGTGGTAGCTGCCTATTCAGGGAGCAGAGGCATCTGGAAAAGGCTCCCATGATGAACAAGTAGCCCCCACAGGTGTGTCAGGCTGCTTTCCTCTCGGGGACAGGAGCGTGACCTGTGGTGTGCCCTTCCCTGGCCAGCTATACATAGCCAGCAAAGCTTCTTACCAGAGAAACCTCCTTCTGTACCCTCCACCAGTCCCACCCACAGACTAGAGGGCTCTCGCTGTAAATCCTCTGGAAGCTACTGAACCCGGCAAGAAAACCAGCCAGCTGGCCCCCAGACCTGATTGGGTCCCCACCAACGCCTTCCAGCCTTCCTTTTCTTGTGCTGGGAGCTTACCCTGTGTTCAGTCATGGTCGACATGGGGGGCCTGGACAACCTGATCGCCAACACGGCCTACCTGCAAGCCCGGAAGTCCTCAGACGGAGACAGCAGGGAGCTGCAGCGGCGGCGCCGGAGTCTGGCGCTGCCCGGGCCACAGAGCTGCACCCAGCTCCGCCAGTCCCTGCCTCAGGACTTCAACAGCCTGTGCGAGCAGCAACCCATTGGCCGTCGCCTCTTTAGGGACTTTCTAGCCACTGTGCCCCGGTACCAAGAGGCCGTGGCCTTCCTGGAGGAGGTGCAGAGCTGGGAGCTGGCTGAAGAGGGCCCTATCAAAGGCAGCATGCTACAGGGGCTGCTGGCCACTTGTGGGGCTGCCCCTGCTCCAGGGCACCCACACCCCTTCCTCAGCCCAGCACTGGCTACCAAGTGCCAAGCAGCCTCCGCCGAGGAAGAACAGATAGCCCTGGTAGCACAGGCCAAGGCCGAGGTCATGGCCTTCTTGCAGGACCAGCCCTTCCAGGATTTCCTGGCCAGCCCCTTCTATGACAAGTTTCTGCAGTGGAAAGTCTTTGAGATGCAGCCGGTGTCAGAAAAGTACTTCGAGGAGTTCCGAGTCCTGGGGAAAGGTGGATTTGGGGAGGTAAGTATCTCAGAATGGCCAGACTGGAAGGTGAAGTACACAACATAAAAGGGGTTTGTTTTGCCTTTAAGAAAAAAATCTTAAGAGAATTTACTTACAACTAATTTCAGTGCCACCTATGGAGAATTCCTAACTCACTCTCACATCTTTTTTCTGGTCACCACAGGAAATAAAATGAGAGTGGCATAGGAAAGAAACAAAATGTGGAGTTGGCCAAGAATCTTTGCCAGGGAGTCTACACTAGAAGCACACTGAAGTGCCCCGGTCACTTTGGAGAATGATAGCAACACACGGACAGCGGGACCTCTCCCTTTCCCTTTAATTGTGGTAATGGATGTAATTTGAGAAAACTTCAGATATCTGAGAAAACACTTATCTTGAAGTAAAGTCTAGAATCAGCTATATACCACTGCTGTGATCAGCCCTTTCTTTTTTTTAAGTAGAAAAACATTTTCTAGTGTATGTGCTACCAAGGTGAGTCTGAGAAAGACATGTTTTGAGGTAAAATTCACATAACAAAATTAACCACCTACCATTTTAAAAGATACAATTCAATGGCATTTAGTACATTCATACTAATGCTGTGTAACCATCACCTCTACGGAGTTCCAAGACATTTTCATCACCCCTGTACCAGTTAACAGTTACTTCCCCAACCCCTCCCACTGCCGCTGGCAATCCCTGGTCTGTCTTTGGTCTCCATGGTTTTGCCGACTCTGATGTTTCGTGTAAATGGAGTCACACCACACATGACCTTCTGTGTCTGGCTTCTTTCACTAAGCATAGTGTCTAGAGGTTCATTCACGACATAGGTATATCAGTACTTCATTTCTTTTTATAGCTGAATATTCTGTTGTGTGGATATACTATGTTTCACTTATTCATTCATCTGTTGATGGACGCTTGGGTTGTTTCCACCTTTTGGCTATTGTGAACAGCGCTGCTACGAACATTCATGTACGTGTATTTGAAGACCTGTTTTCATTGCTCTTGTATCTATGCCCAGGAATGGAATTGCTGGGTCATGTGGCAATTTCATGTTTAACTTTCAGAGGAACCACCAAAATTGTCCACATTTTAGGTTCCCACCGGCGATGCATGAGGGTTCCAGTTTTTCCACACCCTTCCTGGCACTTGCTGTTTCCCCTTATTTTTCATTATGGCCCACCTAGTGGGAGGTATAGTGGTACCTCATGGGGGTCTCAGCTCTTTTGAAGAACCCCTATTACGTACAGCTTCTCTTTTCTCAGAAGCCTGCCATCTTTTCACCTCACCTGATTTCTGCCCTTCCACACCCCAAATCAACTTCGCTCCCTTTACTTCCCAGTGCTTCCTACCTCTACCTCATCTGGTCCCTTTCTTTCTCCCCTTAAGGTATGTGCTGTCCAGGTGAAAAACACTGGTAAGATGTATGCTTGCAAGAAACTGGACAAGAAGCGGCTAAAGAAGAAAAGTGGTGAGAAAATGGCTCTTTTAGAAAAGGAAATCTTGGAAAAAGTCAGCAGCCCTTTCATCGTCTCTCTGGCCTATGCCTTTGAGAGCAAGTCCCATCTCTGCCTGGTCATGAGCCTGATGAACGGGGGGGACCTCAAGTTCCACATCTACAATGTTGGCACACGGGGCCTGGCCATGAGCAGGGTGGTCTTCTACTCAGCCCAGATGACCTGTGGAATCCTGCACCTCCACTCCCTCGGCATTGTCTACCGGGACATGAAGCCAGAGAATGTGCTTCTGGACGACCTTGGCAACTGCAGGCTGTCTGACCTGGGGCTGGCTGTGCAGATCCAGGATGGCAAGCCTGTCACACAGAGGGTGAGTGGCTCTCCTCCATCCCAAGGGTGGGGCACAGAGTCTGAGAGAAGGGGAGAGGGCTGATCTGCTCCTCAGGCAAATAGAGACTTGGGCATAATTCTTCTAATTTCCTTCTTCCTAAAGCCCTTATGTTGTCATCTTGCCTCAAGTGGAGTGATGTAAGAGGATTAGCTTAACTAGCTATTTGGGGGCTACTTTGCTGTCTTCTCCTGGCAAGCGCAGGGAGCCTTCTTTGTGAGTTGGAGATGGTCTGTGCTTTCACGGTGAGATGGAAAGAGCTGAATCCGTATCAGGCGTCTAGTATGTTCCACTAATAACCACCGCCATGGTGCCATGATCCTGAGTCAGCAGAACCTTGGTTTTTTTCCTCGGAAAAATTTTAGGAGCCGGGTCCTAGAATTCCAGGATCCTGGCAGGTAAACTTTAATAGGAGAAGAAAAAGAAGAAGAGAAGAAACCCCTAATTTAGCACATTAAAGTAAACCTCTCCTTTCCCACTGAGTGCAGAGGGATGGGATGTTTTACTTTGGATAAAGGTAAAATTTTGAATGAGAATGTATAGAAGAGGACACAGGCAACTGATATTTATTTTGATCAAATTGGTTCAAAGGGGTATGCAAAGAATTCTTTGATTAATTAAGCAATTCTGTTAAGTGAACAATGCAAACTCTCTGGGATTTTTGGCGGGTCTTTACCATGGAGTTTCTGTGCGCATAGGTGGGAAAAAGCTCAGGAAGACAAGGGTCCAAGTCAGGCTCTTAAATACTCACTTGACACTTTGTTTTCGTACAATTTCCAAAAATTATAAGGCAGAGAGGATAACCAGGCAAGGAAGTGAGAAAAATCATGGCAAATTCGGGAAAGTGCAGGTGATTTTATGTGGCTGTAACCTAAGGGGCGCTGATAAGATGTGTAGGGCTTGGATCACGAAAAGTCATTGGAGTGCTTTCGTGTGGGGGCCCAGGAGCCACTGAAGGCTTTTAAGAAAGGGAGTGATGTGAATAGATTTGCATTTCTTCTTTTAAGATTTTATTTATTTATTTGAGAGAGAGACAGTGAGAGAGAGCATGAGCGAGGAGAAGGTCAGAGAGAGAAGCAGACTTCCCGTGGAGCTGGGAGCCCGATGCGGGACTCAATTCCGGGACTCCAGGATCATGACCTGAGCCGAAGGCAGTCGTCCAACCAACTGAGCCACCCAGGCGTCCCGGATTTGCATTTTTAAACGACCAGTTTGGGTTGTAGATGGGAGGCAGAGGACCTGGTTAAGAGGCTAATGCAGAGGCCCAGGAAGAGATGGTGAGTGCCTAGAGAAAATAGTAGGATTGAAGATGTGGGAAGAGATTGGTGTCATTAGAAAGAGACCGGCTAGGACATCAAGACTAGCTGGGTATGTAGGTGAGGAACAAAGAGGGAATCTCGCTCCAGTGGAAGGAATAGCAGAACTGTGAAAAAGCTAGCAAATTCAGCGATGATCGCGATGTATATGAGACAGGCGCATAGAGATGTTCCCTGGGCATTTAGACCTGTTGGTCTGGTGCTATGGAGGAGTATCTGGGCTAGTATATCTGGGCTAGTTATTGGGATTTGGATTCGCTGTGACTTGGGAAGCTTCAGGCACCACTGAGTCATGTGGGAAAGCAGGAGGGAGGAGGACAGGGACGGAAGCTGGGGGGGTCCATGTGCAGGGGTGTGGAAGAAGAACCTTGAAGAGGTTAAAGAAATAGGATGAGTGGTAGGAATGGTATAGTCATGGGAGCTGGTTAAGGATCGGTTTCAGCTGCATATCATAGAAAACTCGAAGAGCAGTGGATTAAACCAGACAAGGGTTTATTTTCCTTATGTAACAAGTCCTCTGGAGGTAAGTGATGCTGGCATCAGTTCAGCAGCTACAGGATGACAGGATCACTATCTCTGGCATTTTGGCCTTTTCCATGTGCCATAGCCATCTGAATTTGGAAGAGAATCCTGAGCTCCAGGTAAGAATGCAGCCCAGCAGGTATCTTGGCTTGGGTCTTGTAAGATCCTAACCAAAGAACCTTGCCATGCTGTGCCCAAATTTTGACCTACAGAACTGTGAACGAATAAAGGAAGGTAGCTGGGGGAATGATTTTTATATAATAGCATCAGAATTAATCAAAAGATAGCAAGATGCTGGACATTGTGAGAGGGACAATGTTTTCCTTTCCAACAGAGCTCAGAATGGACTTGATTCTTCCAAGTGACTAATTCTTCCCTAGGTAGGAGTTCGTTGTGTTGGAGGGGCACAGACCCTTTCAGGCTTTTGGGGGACACTAGGTGAAGTACTTTGGACATCACTCTATAGGCAATAGGGAGTCATTGATAGTTTTTCAACAAGAAAGTAGCATGGCCAGCATAATTGTTTTGGAAGATGATTTGGACACTGTGTAAGATAACATAAAGGAGAAAGAGGCTGGGAGTGGGGGACTCATAAGCAGCTACTGGAAGGATCCACACATGAGGTGGTAAAGGTTGAGGAAAGGCCTTGGGCTCTGAACAGTCCTATGTCCACAGTTCAGGCCCCCTGGCCTAGGCTCCATCAAGACCCACACCTAAAAAGAAAAGAAAAAAAAAAAAAAAACAACCCACACCTGGACTTCCTTCTCTTAAAACACATCTTCCTCAGTGGAAGGAATGAGGAAAGCACAAAACCACTCCTTGAATGTGGTGACAGAAGGAGGAGGCACCTCAGAGAAGAAAGACTCAGGTGGTTCTGCTCAGGTGTGAGAAAGATGGAGGCAGACACACCTGGAGAGGCAGGGACGCTGGCTAGGGGGGTGGAAACCCTGGGTCCCTATGCCAGCTGGGTCACAGACTTACTGTCTGCCATTCTAGGTAGGCCTGAAGGCCTCCTTCATCTCTAAGTTTTTTGTATCTATGAGATAGTCTTTGAATTATTTGGAAGAAAAGACTCGTAAATTCAAAAGATTAACATATGGAATAAGTTACTATGATTTGCTAGACTATCAGGGTTCTTATGGGACAAAATGAAGTTACTTAAGAAATGAAATTAATGATTTTCATACCTAAGAAGCTCATGGCTTGGCTTAATCTAGGTGCCTGAGCTGTGGATTCCCTGAGAATCTCTCCCTCTGTTTCCCTGCTCTGCTGTCCTCAACGTTAGCCTCACTCTCACTCAGGTGATTCCCACATAAAGGCCACCGATGTCTCTATACATGTGCTACAACTGAGCAGCCCCATGGAAAGAAAACACTTCCTTACAAACAGGTCTTTCACATTTCCCAGGGAAGACACTCGGTGGACACCTCAAGTCACATGCCCAACCACAACCAGTTCCACTGGCCAGGATGAGATCACTGATGTTCCCAGGAGCCAGGGAGAAGGTCTGTCCCATCTACATCTCAGGGACTGACAGCAAAAGAATGTGTTCTCCAAAGGAAAATCAGGACGGAAAAGAATGAGAAAGGGATGTCAGCTAGGCAAAAAAGAGTAGATATGCCTAATAACTGCTGTTACCTCCATGGCTTGAGAAGTTTGAAAGTTTCCTAACCCCTTACCAAGAGATGATGAGATCTAGATCCTTTATAAGAGGATTCTATGAGGTAGGAATATTATTAGCTCCATGGGGAAATTGAGACTCAGAGAGATTAAGTTACCCACTCAAAGTCACAGTGCTAATATGTGATAACGAACGCAGGTACATCAGATTCAAGGGCACTTACAGTTTTGACTCTACCCTGTTAAATTCACACAGAAAATAGGACATGGCCTATGGTTTTTAATGCTATAAAAGGCCTTTCTCTCAGTAGATCTCAGAATGAGTACATGTGATGACATTAGCATATCTTCCTCAGGCTGGGCTGATATGAAAACCAACCACAAGTCCAGTTGAACTTCTGACAGAGTTAAGACTTCAAAAAGGAGCACCCCCACCTACATAGGGTGCTATGTGACTAATGTCACAGGGCCAGTCTCCCACACATAGGCACAAGATAAACAAACATAGTCCCAGCCACTGTCTCTCATTTCTTTCATGCTTAATCTTGTTGAAAGTCTGATGGTTTTTTGATATTCAATATCACATGCCCTTAGGCTTAGAGAGATAGGAGCAGGGGAAGACCCTCATTGGCATCTGGGCCCCACCCAACAGGTGGGCCCAAGGAAGGAGGTGTTGACCCCAACCCTGAGACCAACCCTGCACCTGAGTCCAGGTCCCCGGGGGTGGGGGGCAGAGGGTCATAACAGTTGCTGAGCAGAAACAGTGGAGGAGAAAGCCAGGAGCCCATGGCTAGGAGGCAGAAATGTGGTGGGAGATAGGACTGTGTGTAAGCCAGGCCCCACGCCCCAAGGGCATGCTCCAGGATCTCACTGGACTTAACTGACAAGATCCAAATTCAAAAATGTGTCAAGATTGCCTCCACATAGCATTGAATGCCCCATAGGGCTGCTACTGAGCACAGGACACTGTGCAGCTGCACAGAGGCTGGTCTGATAGTGATGTAGGCCACACCCACAGAGGGGATCTGGGTGGAGCACCTCAGTCTCCACTGCAGGTGGGAGAGCAAGTACAGAGTACCTGTTGCTTTTAGGGGAAATGAAGGGAAGCCAAGAAAGGAAAGCACAAAGCAAAAGGAAAAATGGATCCAATGAAGCTGGAGAGGTGGCAGGGGCCACCCCAAACCTGGCATTACAGGCCATGTTAAGAACTTTAGTTTTTTGCTTAAGAGCATCAGAAAGTCTTTTTTTTTTTTTTTTTTTTTTTTTTTTTTTAAGATTTTACTTATTTATTTGACAGAGATCACAAGTAGAGAGGCAGGCAGAGAGAGGGGGAGGAAGCAGGCTCCCTGTTGAGCAGAGAGCCCGATGGGGGGCTTGATCCCAGGATACTGGGATCATGACCTGAGCCTAAGACAGAGGCTTTAACCCACTGAGCCACCCAGGCACCCCTTGAGCATCAGAGAGTCTTGGAAAGGATTTCGCCAAGGGGGCAAAATGCTTAGAACTCTGTTCTGAAAAAAAATGTGTCTGAAGTGAGAGATCAGAGGGGATCTCAAGTGGATTACAGTCGTTTGTAATCCAGGTGAGAGAAGGCAGCAGCTGAGACCACAGAGGAGGTGGTGGAGACAGAGCACAATGGACAAACTGGGAAAAGATCTCAGCATGGATAGGCCTCAGTGGTGGGTAAGGGAGTGAGAGAGGTGCAAGGGAAAGAGGGGCATCAGGGGTAATGTATTAGGGGTCACAGGTACGGACTTGGGTCCCAAGTACAGGGAACTAGGTGCACAAGTGCTTGCCTTCAGAAGTGCTTGTCCCCAGGACGGGGAAGAGACTGACAAGTGAAAGGGCAGTGAAAATACATGTGACCAAAGCTGTCCACCTTGGGTGCACAGCAGGGGCACCCAGCCTGACATAGGATCATGGGGTCAGGAAAAACTTCCTGGAGGAAATGACAACCAAGTTGAGATGTACAAGGCGGACGGAAGCTAGGCAGGTAAGGAGGAAGTCAGGTAGGCAGAGGGGCCAGCGTAGGTCGTGGTCCTCAACCAAAGGCAGTTCTGGCCACCAGGGACTTCTGGCAATCTCTGCAGATGTTTTGGTTGTCCTGATGGGAGAAATGCTACTGGCATCCAGTGGGTAGAGGCCAGGGCTGCCGCCAACATCTTACAGTGCCCAGTACAGCTGCCACCACAAGGAACAATCCAGCCCACAATGTCCATCCTGTCACAGCTGAAAAACTCAGCCCAGCTAAAAGCCTGGAACGAGAGGCCTGGAGCTCAGGCACAGAACCAAGTGACTCTGCTGCTGCTGAGAATGTGGAGTCACAGGGTGGGACTGGGGTGACAAAGGAGACAGCTGGAGAGCCTAGCAGATGTCCCTAGGAGGCTAGAGAAGTCTGACAAGGGCATTCAAATTCAGCACCTGGCGTGTTGGGGAGCCACTGAAGGCTTTTGGGCAGCCTTAGAAGGACATTCAGGAGGAGGGAGTTGGATGACAGTGAACAGTAGGCAAACAGGAGGGAGTGAAGCAGAGGGCCTGGGACCTGGGGGTCCCTGGCGCTGCACTGTCCAGCGAATTATAGCAGCAAGGAGAGAGAGCCAGGAGGTCTCTAGGATTCTTCTGCAGGATAATATGATAAGGGACCAAAAAGTTGCATCGTTATTGTTGACATGGACACATGTTAGAAGCTCAGAGCGTCCACCCAGATCAAGTGCATCTGATGAAAGATGGTCGGCACGCTCAACCAGAGGGAAGAAGTGTGTGTACCAGTCCTGGTTCTTCCACTTCCTGGGGCTGCTGGGCACAGATGCGCAGGCTTACCCCTCCCATGGGACACCTGGCCATAGGGACACTGAGGACTGAGGGCCAACCCCTGATCTACACACCAAGCCATGCAGAGTGCCTTCCTTTAATTGATACAGACATGCCTCTTAGTCTGGCCTTAGCCCTGCACTTGACCCCAGGAAACTCACGCCTCTTTAGTGAGCCTGTTTAATACCGTCTGCCCCTTAGGCTTGATGAGAAGATTAAGAAACAGAGCAGATCAAGGCCTAGCAGAGGGTCAGCCCTATGGTAGGCACTCAAGGAAGGATTGTTCTGAATATTCCAGGAAGCCAAGGACCAGACCCCTCAGTCACAAGCCCTTTTGTTGCACTGTTTCTCCCTCACCTTTTGGTACTGTAGCTGCTCAGGTGGCCTTTACACCTGTGCTTTGTTCGGGAGATTCACAGGGAGCCAGCAGGTCCCAGGGCACTTCAGGGTACAGGGGGCTGGGAGCATGCCACTCCCCTCTGGACTGCCAAGCACACGCAGTTGCCCTGCTTCCTCACATCTTAGGGACACCATGAAAATATGCCTCCAGGGAACATAAGACCACACACCAGTGGAAGAATCACAACTATTGATCTCTGCCTATGTGCCAGGCCCTGCCTTTCAGTCTGATGGACTCTTAGAGGCTTTGGAGGTTTTCTTGTGTAGCTGTCCTTCCTGGGACAACTGGAACCTAGGCTTGGTGACCATGTCTCTAATGCCTGTTGAGGGTGGGCTGTGTACCAGGCTCTTGGGAGGTATGCAGTATGTTTTATTGCTTTAATCCTTATTATGGCCCTATGAAGTCAGAGCTGTGAGGCTCAGAGAGGTTGAGTAACTGGCTGGGGGTGACCAGCTAGTAATTGGTAGAGCTGGGATCTGAGCCACAGCAGAATAACACCAGGCTGTGTGGCTGTGGAAAGCCGGATTGCAGAAATCTCTCTTTTGGATCCCCTGCAGGGTCTCTCTGAAATGGATGTCCTCCCAGGGGTGTCAGAAAGGGCAGGAAGCTACGTGGGGCAAGGCTACCACTGCACCCAGGAAGTGGCTGGCAGAAAGCAGACAAGGAGCAAAAAGCAGGCTCTCTGGAGGCTGGACGCTGCAGCCTGGGGCTGAGCACGCAGGCGGAGCCTCGGAGCTAAATCCCCTGGGGTCTCAGGCCACATTCCTCTGAGGTCTGCAAAGGCCACCGCTTAAAGGCGCAGAGGAGCAGCTGGGAACAAGAACAAAGCGGCCAGGCCCCCCTCGGAGGAAGGAAGGAGTGAGCCCCAGGAAACAGCTGATAGCGCTAAGCTCAGCTTGTTTTTTTCCTCTGCTCAACAGTTCTCCTGCCACGGCAAACAAAAGATGTACATTCTGATTCCCTCTTCTGTTTGGATTGTACTGTCCAGTGGATCTGGTTTGTGATGAGCTGGGGGAAGAGGCATCCGCGGGCAGTCTCCTGCTCCTCTGGCCAGTTTGCTGGGCCACACGGACAAACACAGAGAGCTTCCTTTTCTGCATCTTTCTCCCCACCCAGTCATCAAATCTAGCTCAGCCTGGACACACCAGGAGCACGATGTTGGCATTTCTTCTAATGATTAAGCGTGCCACCTTTTCAGATTCAGTGGGAGCTGGAGGCTTACTGGTGACCTTGACCTCGAAGGACCTGCAACATACACATGAATGCATTCACACACACACTTTTTCATGGATATATAAAACTCTTAAGAGGTGAATTGTGGCCTCTCAGTCCCATGGAAAGGCCCCTCGCTGTTCTTGGCACTGCCAACGTCACAGTCCATTGCTGCCCAGAGTCACACTGGGACTGTTCAAAAGGCAGAATCCGCCCAGCCTGGCCTTGCCACTTGGCTCCCGTAGGCCTAGGGGTAAGAGTGACAACAGCTGCAGGGTCCGTGGAAGCCAGCATCCAAGAGCAAGAGCAATTATAAGGGGTGTTTGCACCGGCCCAGACAGGCTGGCTCTGATCCTGATCCCACCCTAGGGTGCTCACGCTCCTCAGAGTTTCAACACCTGTAGGTGTCCGGTTGTCCTGATGGGCCTGAGCAATCCACATGCGGCGACTATAGTAGATGGACTTCTTGCTGCCCCTGGGGGGAAATATGGAAGGAGGTGTTACTACTGGCTTCCTAAACCCTGTGAGGTCTGATGCTTGATGCCCTGCAATGCTGGGTATACCTTGTTTTGCCCGACAAAGTATTGACCATGTGGGTCCATCAAAAGGCAAAAGCAAAACAAAATGAAGGAAACAAAACCAAAAAACATATACAGAAACGTCCCCTAGGAGTTTTGTTGCTGCTGACAGTTGGGTGATCCCTCTAGCTCTGGCAATGGCAGTTCTGGCCACAAGGGCTGAAAGTGACTATTTCGATGACACAGAGACGGATGTGTGGAGGCCCTTTGTAACTGCAGGAGTTAAACTGAGCTGTGAGAGGTCAGCGTGGTCGGCCCCTGCCCCATGCTGCTTGGCCCGTTCTCTCCTCCCACCCCACTCTGAGGAGGCAGTTCACATGCAGAAGACAAATGGCATAAAGGGCAGGCAATTAATTTTTTCAGCTGGAGGCTGCGATGGAATTTGGGTACTTAGAATCTGGCGTGCGCCTCTAATTCCATTCTTCTCTGTGAAATACCTCCACTCCTTAAGGAGGTGGTGCCCTTCAAAATTCCATCACTGACATTTTCTGTCTTTAGGGGCAAGAGGTCAATTTAGTCCTCAAAATTATTTGGAATGGATCTAAAGCTACCCTGCGTGCTGTCTTGTGCTCCTTCCATTACACCAAGAGGCTGTAGTGCTGTAAAGATGGCAGGCTGATTCTTCGCTTATTTCTCTGGGGAGGGAGCAGCGTGGTCCTGGAGCATGGCTCGGGATCTGGTTCCCTCCTTCTAGCAACCTCTGTAGTGTGGAGTAGCCCAGCCAGCCGGATTAGCAGAGATACAGGCAAAGGATACTGGGGAAAGGGGAAGAGAAGCAGCTTAAGAAGGAATGGACCAAGATGAGGTCTTGGTCCCTGGTAGATGGGGAGCTCAAAGGAGAGGACCCTAAAGAGAGAAAAGAAATAGTGGAGGGAACTTGGAAGGGTAAGAAAAAGCCACATCACCTATTTCTTTTTTTTTTTTTTTTTAAAGATTTTATTTATTTATTTGACAGAGAGAAATCACAAGTAGGCAGAGAGGCAGACAGAGAGAGAGAGAGGAGGAAGCAGGCTCCCTGCCGAGCAGAGAGCCCGATGCGGGACTCGATCCCAGGACCCTGAGATCATGACCTGAGCCGAAGGCAGCGGCTTAACCACTGAGCCACCCAGGCGCCCGCCACATCACCTATTTCTGTAGAGGCGGTATAATGTAGTGGTTTAAAATACAGAGCTGTGTGCAAGTTTTGTTTGGGTAACCTTGGGCAAGATTTAAACCCTCTGTAGTTCAGTTTTCTAATCTATAAAATGGGAGATAAAATAGTTTCTATCTCATAGTTATCATAAAGATGAAACAAGATATTTACATAAAGCCATTAAGAAAATATTTAGCATGTGATAAGCACTGAATAAGTATTTTACATTATTATTTGCAATCTTTCCCCTAGCCTGTGTCTCACATCCTTTGTTAAGGACAAGTCATATTCTCCACGCTCACCCTATACCTTCTACTGAGCAACTGATGTTTAACTGGTGTCCCAATTAACTATTTTAACCACTGAAGTCAATCGCCTCTGAAATCTGCTCAATGCAGGAGTTCCACACACAGAGCAAGCTCACAATCAGTGTTGCTAAGTAGGATTTACCAATTACCACTGCTTCTCCTCCCGCAGTGGAAGAGATTGAACAAGAGAGAAGCTGGACCCAGGAACATATTGTCCAGCTGAGAGTTGTAGAACGTGAAATATTATGTACAGTGGGGAGACTTCAGTCCCCTCCCCATCTTAGCTCCTAGAATGAGACCGAGCAGGCCAACCCCTCTCAAGTGGGGTATTGGAGCATCTCTCTCTCTCTCTCTGGAAAATGGAGTATCCTAACATAAAAGGTCTGTGGATAGTCACAGGTGGGGCCCCCACTGAAATGGCTTGGCAAGATCACCCTACAGTGAAGCCCGTTAGTTGACAAGCTTCTTGTCAGCTTTTTGGTGTTACTTTCTTAAATGTGAGTAGTGAAAGATTAATTGTTATTTGAAGGAACCCTCCAAAGTGAAAGACTATGCAAAAACAAAGAGAAGAAAGAAGCTTACAAAAAGTAGGAACAACGCAGTGAGTAGAAGGGAACATTTTTTTTAAAAAATGTATAATTAATATCTTATGAGATTTAAGAGGAGATACTGCATCCATGAAGCAAGAAAAGATAATGGGGGTGGGGGGGGTGCCTCCTGGATGGCTCAGTTGGTTAAGTGACTGCCTTCAGCTCAGGTCATGATCCTGGAGTCCTAAGATGGAATCCTGCATCAGGCTTCCTGCTCAGCGGGGAGTCTTCTTCTCCCTCTGACCCTCCTCCTTCTCATGCTCTCTCTCCTCATTCTGTCTCTTTCTCTCAAATAAATAAATAAAAATCTTAAAAAAAAAATAGATACTAGAAAACAGGGAACATTAAGAGAAGAAAAGGATGCTTGGAAATAAAAAATTCACAAATAAATTTGCAGAAGCATGTGAATAAATCTCAAAAACATTGTGTTAAAAAAAAGAAATCAGACACAAAAGAGTATCTACCATAAATTCCATTTACATGAAATCCAAGAACAGAAAAACTAACCTACAGTGAGAGAAATGAGAAAGTGGTTGCCTAGGAAGTGGGGAGGAGAATGGACTAGAAAGAGACACAAGGGAACTTTCTGGGTGCATGAAATATTCTGTATCTTGTTTGGGTGGTATTTATATGGGTATATTCAATTATCAAAATGTATTTAACTAAACATCTACAACCTGTACACATTATTCTATGTTAATGATATTTTAATAAAAAACATTTACAGAAGTGAAATTTCAGTAAGTCACTAAGTCACAGGAAATACAAAGAATAGAGGAAAATGTTAAATGACACCACAGGGATGCAGTCAACAAAATCTGACCTGGGGCACTCTAGAATTTAACCAACTTTTCCAATAAAATCTTCTAGGGGACTGGGGAGGCAGACAGATGAGGAACTTATATATTCACAGAGATTTAAAAGACATACTATGAAACTGTGTAAACCTTATTTAGATCCAAATTTAAGCAAACTATTTAGAGGACAATTTTATAGGACAACTGGAGAAGTGTGAACATGTCCAGATATTTGATAACGTTAAAGAATTAGTGCTTTGGTTTTGTTTGTTTGCTTTTAAGTGTCCTTATCTTTTAGAGACTCATAGTGAACTACAAATGATATGATGTAGGAAAGTCTGGACCAGTGGAGTCGGTAGGGGACACAGATGAAACAAGACTGACCATTTGTTAATAATTGATGGAGCTGAGTGTAGCATATACTGGGTTTATTATTCTAGTCTCTCTTTTGTATATGTTTGAAATTTCCCATAATAAAATACTTTAAAAAAAAAAAGAAGAGTTGGGGAAAAAATAGAGGAAGTCTCCTGGGGTCAGGGGAGGAAATCCTAGAAAAAGACAAAGAGATGAAAAATAGAGGCAAAAGATAAGAAGCACAGGAGATATGTTCAGGATTTCCAAAAACAGAAAGGAAAGAAAATGGAAGGGGGAAAAGGATCAAAGAAACAATTTGGGAAAGTTTCTCGATTCTGACAGCCGTTAGATCCTGGATTGAGTGGCCAGCCAGTAGCCAGCATCAGAAGTGAAAAAAACCCCACACCAAAGTACATCATTGAGAAATTTCATCAGAGGTGTACTGAGCCACAAACATCACACACCTCTGACCGTCCCTCTCTGCCTCTTCTTCCTCTCCTAGAGAGCACCCTGTTGGCTTCTCTTATAGGTCGAATTATGCCTCCTCTTTTAGAATTGGAGGAAATATCATACTGTGCAACGTGAGTCCTGGTTTCTAGCAAGCGCTGAGGGTCTGGACGATACCTGGAAATACAGACAAGTTAGCTTTGTAATCCTTGACAAATGGAAATAGGAGATGGGAAGGAGCTGGGCAGATGGATTTCCCCCTTCTTCACTCTCCCTTGCAGCTCCTCTTTATGACCGTTCTAGAAGATTCTCTTGTGTCTGATGGACCAGCAGCTTCCTGGTAATGCTTGGCATTGCATCCCCCTCCCTCATTCCTCTTTCCCTCTGCATTCTTTTTTTTTTTTTTTAAGATTTTTAAAAGATTTTATGTATTTATTTGAGAGAGAGCGCAGGAGAGCATGAGTGGGGGAAGGGGGCAGAGGGAGAGCAAAAAGCAGACTTCCTACAGAGTAGGGAGACCACAAGGCAGGGCTGGATCCCAGGACTCCGGGATCATGACCTGAACCAACGGCAGATGTTTAACAGAATGAGGCACCCAGGCACCCCCTTCCCTCTGCATTCTATTATGGAGACTTTCAAACATATAAGAGAGTTGAAAGAACTTCACAGCAAGCACCTGTATACCCATTACCTACCTGTTTACCACGAATATTTTAAAAAGCTTTATTGAGATATAATTTAAATAACGTAAAATTGACCCATTTAAAGTATACAATTCAATGGGTGTTAGTATATTCATAGAGCAAAGCAAACATTATCACAATTTTAGAACCTTTTCTTCACCCCAAAAAGAAACCCTCTACCCTTTAACAGTCACTCCCAGTCCCCCTGTCCCAACCCTAAGCAACCACTAATCTACTCTCTGGCTCTATGGAATTGCCTATTTTGGACGTTAAATATAAATGGAAACACAATATGTGGCCTTTTGTGTTTGGCTTCTTTCACTTAGAATTAGGTTTTCAGGGTTCATCCATGTTGTAGCACGCATCAGGACTTCATTCCTTTTTATAGCCAAACAGTATTCCATTGTAAATAATTAATATTTTATTAGATTCACTTTATCACATGTTTCTCCATCTATCTATCCCTCTATTGATCCATTAATCTCTCTTGTATCTTTTATGTATTTCTATGTAGGCTTACTCCCCTTCTTCCTCAACCCTCAGCACCTTTGCTTTGCACACCTCTCAAATAAAGCTCGTATCACCCTTAGGTACAAAGGAAGCTGAGAGACGGAGTGTCCAGCCTTCCGACCTCTCTGGTAGAGGGAAAAGGGAGACTGGGAATGGATTTTTGCTACTTTGGCATACAGTGTTTCTCAGTCTCATCCACATCTCTTCCTCCATTGCATCCCACAGATCTTGTGTTCCAGAAACTCCAAATTCCTTAGAGCTCCCTGAACACCCACGTTATTTCTGGCTCCATCTCTTACAGGTGCTTATTAGCTGCCTAGCCTTCTCTGGGGGACAGAGTCTCCCTCATGGTTCAGCTCAGCTGTCACTCTTTTTTTTTTTTTTTTTTTTTTTTTTTATTTGACAGAGAGAGATCACAAGTAGGCAGAGAGGCAGGCAGAGAGAGAGAGAGGAGGAAGCAGGCTCCCTGCTGAGCAGAGAGCCTGATGCGGGACTCGATCCCAGGACCCTGAGATCATGACCCGAGCCGAAGGCAGCGGCTTAACCCACTGAGCCACCCAGGCGCCCCTCAGCTGTCACTCTTCAGTGAAGTATCCCCGCGCGTGCGCGCGCGCGTGCGCACACACACACACACACACACACACCCTCTGGCCTCCCTCTGCTTGTTTTATACTCCCATTATGGCATTTACCATACTCTATTGAATTAACCTTTTGACCTGTCTCCACCAGCCTGTAAAACCTGAAGGGCAACGGTCAGGTACATGTGTCTTGGTATCCCTAGCACTCACTGTAAGAGCATGGCTCAATAAATATTGGTTGGATAGTGAGTGGAAAACATCTAGTTACCATCTTCACTGTTGCTTATTTGACAAATGTTTTGTTGGGCATGCACCATGTGAGGCCGTACAGTGATTTTCTAGTTTGGATACAAGTTGAGTATCCTGGGTCTCGGGAGCTTACAGGACACTTCTGTCTGGACAAATGCAAAACGAGACAGGATGCCAGGACAACAGATGTAAACTGGGACTGTCCCAGGCAAACCGGAACATATGGTCACCCAAATTATATATCAGCCTCTATGAAAACAGCAGTGCCATGCTGACTCATGCCTGGCCTGTCAGACCCAGTCACTTCCAGAGCAGGCCAATTACTTCTCGTTAGTGCTTGGGTCATATATGCTTTTCATTGTTGTTACCCATGTAGAAATTATCCATGAAATTTAATATTCCTAGGGCATTTTATATATATAGTGCATATAAAAACATATACTTAAGCAATTAGAAAAAAAATCATCTGATAAAGAACTGAAAACACTTTCCAACCTTTTTTTGAAGTCCTGGAATGTATGTTTGTAATCAGTGTGTTAAATCCATTATATATAAAAAGTTGGTATTAACAATAGACTCTAGGGGCACCTGGGTGGCTCAGTGGGTTCAAGTCTCTGTCTTCAGCTCAAGGTCATGATTCCAGGGTCCTGGGATCAAGCCCCACATAGGGCTCTCTGCTCAGCAGGGAGCCTGCTTCCTCCTCTCTCTCTGCCTGCCTCTCTGCCTACTTGTGATCTCTGTCAAATAAATAAATTAATTAAATCTTAAAAATATATATATATATATTTGTGTGTATGAACATTCAGTATTAACAAGAAAGTGTTCAATCTTTAAAAAACCATGCATCTAACTTTCTGTTGTCTGTGGATAAAATACAGAGGCAGAGCTTAGGGGAATCATAGAGACATCCCCTTGAACCTTTTACCTTAATGATGAAGCAAGGGGTTAAGTAACTTCCCCGTTTCAAGGGCAGCCTCATCTGTCCCTTTTATTTTGTTTACTTGTTTATTTATTTAGTAGGCTCATGCCTAGCATGGACTCACAACCCTGAGAAGACCTCTCCTGAGATCAAGAGTTAATTGTCTGAACCACCCAGGCACCCCTCATCTGTCCCTTTTATAATGCACCCCAGCTAAATCATCTTTATGTCTTGTTGACAAGAATGGATGACATGGCCTACCCCAGCTCCCCCAGAAGATGCTAGGAAAGCAGAAACTAGAACAGATTAGACACACTGCCACCCCAAATACTTACGATTCCCTTAACAAAGAAAGAAAAGGAGAATGGGTATTGGATAGGCAATCAGCAGCATCTGTTAAACTCACATTAGTGTTTTTGTTCTGTTTTCTTTCTTGTTTGGGGGCCTACAGGCTGGAACCAATGGTTATATGGCTCCTGAGATCCTAATGGAAAAAGTGAGTTATTCCTATCCTGTGGACTGGTTTGCAATGGGATGCAGTATTTATGAAATGGTTGCTGGACGAACACCATTCAAAGATTACAAGGAAAAAGTCAGTAAAGAGGATTTAAAGCAAAGAACCCTGAAAGAAGAGGTCAGATTCCAACACGATAACTTCACAGAGGAAGCAAAAGATATTTGCAGACTCTTCTTGGCTAAGAAACCAGAGCAACGTTTAGGAAGCAGGTAAACTACCATGTAATAGAGATGATTAGCAATGTCAGCACTGTCCACAGGAATTTGGAAAATACTTGGGATTAGTGATGAAGACTTGGGGTTAAATATTATTATTTTCCTATTATTATTTGCATATTACATGGTTAAATATTTCTGACACTTTCAAACACTGTGAGCACTTGATGTGGAACGATCTCTAAGATATATTTTAAAGTAAAAAAGGTGCAAAACAGCATACATTTTAAAAAAAGAAAGAAGGGAAGGAAAGGAGAGAAAAGGAATCTGTAATTCAAATAGTTGCATAGATTATTTTGGGCAGAGTATACAAAGAATGTATGTGATTGGTTGTCTCTAACAAAAAAAATTAGGGGCAGGTGATAGGGATACAAATGATTTTCACTCTATAACCCTATTAGCTCTTTAATTTTGAATCGTGAATAAATGATTCAAAATGAACAAAATTAAAACCATCAGTACTGGGGCTCCTGGGTGGCTCAGTTGGTTAAGCGTTTGCCTTTGGCTCAGGTCATGATTCCATGGTCCTGGGATCGAGCCTCACACCCCACATCTGGTTCCCTGCTCAGTGGGGAAGTCTGCCTCTCCCTTTGTCTCTCACCCAGCTTGTGCTCTCTCTTATTTATTAAATAAATGAAATATTTAAAACAAACAAAACCCATCAGTACTGATAGTTAGAGCTCTAGGAAATTCTGCCCCCACTTTTTTATTTTTGCAAAGATTTTATTTCTTTATTTGACAGGAAGAAACATAGCGAGAGAGGGAACACAAGCAGAGGGAGTGGGAGAGGGAGAAAGCAGGCATCCTGTTGAGCAGGGAGCCTGATGCGGGGCCCAGTCTCAGGACCCTGGGTTCATGACTTGAACCAAAGGCAGCTGCCCAATGACTGAACCACCCAGGTGCCCCAATTCTGCTCCTTTTAAATGTCTCTCTAAGGGGTGTCTGGGTGGCTCAGTGGGTTGAGTCTCTGCCTTCGGCTCCGGTCATGATCTCAGGGTCCTGGGATCAAGCCCTGAATCGGGCTCTCTGCTCAGCAAGGAGCCTGCTTCCTCCTCTCTCTCTCTCTGCCTGCTTCTCTGCCTACTTGTGATCTCTGTCAAAGAAATAAATAAAATCTTTAAAAGAAAAAAAAAGATTTTATGACCCAAGCTGAAGGCATAGGCTTTTACCCACTAAGCCACCCAGGTGCCCCCAATTGATGTTAGTTTTAAAGAAGGTCGAGTATCATTGCTTACAGGGAATAATAAAATCAATATTAATTTTAGAAGAAACAAAATAAGTGAAAGCTAACTTGGAAAAAGGCCCTTGGCGGTGGGTGACTGTGTTATATAGAGGAAACAACCAAGAGCTTTAGATTCACAGACATAGACTCTCATCCCAGCTATGTAGGTCATTTTAACTGAAATAATTGAATTAGTTTCTCAGAGTCTCAATGTCCTCATGTATTAAAATGGGGGAGTTATGGGTGTAATGATTAATTTTATGACAATTTGACTAGGCCACCATACTCAGATATTTGATCAATTATTCTATATGTTTCTGTGCAGGTATTTTTTAGATAAGCTTAATATATAAATAAGTAGGTTTTGAGTAAAGGAGATTTTTCTTTGTAATGTGGATGGGTCTCATCCAGTCGGTTGAAGGCCTTCACAGAAAACGACTGACTTCCTGAGAGAAGAGGGAATTCTGTTGGCAAACCATCTTCGGAGTTGAACTGCAACTCTTCCCCTGGTCTCCATCTTGATAGCCTATCTTGCAGCATTCGGACTTGCCAAACCTCCACAACTGTGCAAGCCAATTCCTTGAAATAAATCTCTCTCTTACTATCTCTCCCTCTCTCTGTGTCTCTCTCATATACATGCACACATACCGTCAGGGAGAAAAACTTTACCTTCTTACCTTTGGAGACCTGCAAACTAAACTGACAAAACAAAGATTTTAGTATATGTGCTGCCGAACCGAGCACCAAAACACAGATTAGTACAAGAAAGGACAGGTTTTTATTTATGTACATACACAAGAGTATATGGACTCTTTCACAGAAAAATGTGACTGGGATCATCAGTTAGAATTATAGACCATCTTAATAGGGGAAGGGGAGGAGGTGAACAGTACTTGAAGGAAAACAAATAATTTCTTAGAATTGCTGAGGGGAAGGGCACTTATGGGAGAACAAATGACTAAAGAGAGATAAATGGGCCCTTAGGAGAAGAGATGGGAGATATGATAGTTTTGTGACAATGTCTGTTAAGATGTGGTACAGACTTCTGTCACTGGTGATAAGAGTCAATCTTTCCTGGCTCTAGAACTCCCAGAGAGAAGATTGATGAGTTGAGTCGGGAGGGTGGGGGGTGGGGGTGGGGGAGTCTCTGCTTCTAGGCAGATGAGAGGAGTTCAGAACCTGTACCTGTTGACTCACAAATGCCTTCAAAATGATTTTTATGTTACCATGGTACATTCTGGACCTTTTCAACATCCTGCTGGTTCTATTTCTCTAGAGAACACTGACTAATACAGAGGGATACTTTGAGGTTTAGCTATAACATATATAAAGTTAGATACAATGTGTGTTATAACTCATTCAATAAGTGGTAGCAATTATTACTAACTTGTTCTAAGAGAGATACCAGATAATATTATGACTGAACTTTGAGCTTGAATGTCTTAAATTCTTAGATTGAATTTTCAAAATTTTAAAATATATACAAATATGAAAGCCACAACATGAAGTAATATGACTGATTTTTACTATTACCCCAGAACAGATCTTCCAAGCAGCTGTCCAACAAGATTGTCCAACAGTCTTCCAAGCAGCTGTCAATGAAGGCTCTAGAACAAGGTTGCTTGTTCTAGAATACTCAAAATATTTGAGTATGGAGGTTAGCTTTTAATTCTTGACCTCTTTTTTTTTTTAATAGAAAAACAAAATCCATTTGTAATTCCTTCCAAAGCATGACAGATACCAAACTAACAAATGAGTATTTTGAAATTTGATGGAAACTCTACATTTATGCGAAGGAGACCGTGGAACTGATTTTTCTGTGTAGATTCCCTTGTTGTTGCATTTGAGTGGTCAGAATAGGCCGTGTCACTATCACAGGCAAATCCCAAAGTCTCCGTGGCTTGAAACAAAGGGGATTTTTTCTCCCTCTCACAAAGTGAGTTACAGGTGCAGCATCACTCCTTTTGGGTACCTCCCTTGGAGCAGAGACTCAGAGAACCAGGCTGCATCCATCTCACAGCGCAGCTGGAACCCGTAGCTCGCAGAGAAGAGAGCAGAGACAAGCTAGGGGAGCTTTCTACTGCCTCAGCCCGGGAGTGACTCAGTCCTGCATCACTTACACTCACTTAGGTTTGCCCTGTGCAAGGTTGAAGGGTCTGGCCAGTGTTGTCTTCCTGGTGCCCAAGGAAGAGGAGAGAACCGGAAATGGTGACCCCAGACCATCTCTACCATCCGGGTTCTCAAGTGCAGGGAATCTACAAGGACATACCAACAGTGGTGGAGGCAGCAAAGAAAGCCAACAGTCTCTTCAGATGATCTTCCTGAAGGGAGCACCGCCTGCTTGATCGAGAAATCTATCTTGATACTCTATAGACACACTTTGGGTATATAAAATGAAGTATTGACAAACTTCTTCAGGAAAATGCCCCTTAAAGCACTGGATTATTGCCTGAAGCTGCTCCATCAAGCAAAACCTTTTTATAAAGCATCTGTTGTTGTGGCTGTTTTGAATAAAACTGTTTACAACATTAGAGAAAAGGCATATAAAAACCAGCTGTTTGGTGAAAAAGAAAACCTTCCAACGTTTTCGTTTGAACTCTCTGTATTTTTTCTGAATTCAAATGAGATGATGTTTGATTAATTTAGTGCTGTCCTTCCAAGGCAAGCAAATGCCTACACAACACATTACACAGCAGAAGGTCAGGTGGGGCCCTCCCTCTTGCATTCACAAACATTTGAAATAAATTTTAGAAACCCTTTTCTTCTTTAGACATCACTGAAAGGAGCTCCCCGTTTGTCTTCGTAGGTCTGTGAATTAATTATATTTTACATAGAAGCTGAAAGTTTTAAAAAAAGAGATTGGAAGCTTTTCTGAGCATCTCACAAGAACTGTAGTTAGGGTTTACAATGTTTTCTAATAAAATTAAAGCTGAAGACCACTTAAGTATTTTGCAGGTTTTCTTCTGGTCAGTCAATGCAGCAGAAAAGATCAACGAACCATGCGAGTCTCTGACTTAAGTGCTTCTCCAACACATCATCTTGAACCCATATGCACTGTTCTTGGCAGACCAAACCCCACAGTGGTCTTCATGTATGGTTAGGTGGTATCTTTTCTTTACTGAGAGTTATAAGAAAATCCATTGTAATCTCTATGTAGGGTTCAGTAACACAAGAGCTCCTATAAATGTTCTGAAATAGAACCTACTCCAATCAGCAGCAGAAATCTTCCTGCAGCTGCCGGGTTGGCTAGTGCAAAAGATGTTGCCTCTGTCAATAGCCTCTCCTATTTTTCCAAAGTGCACTGCCTAAGGATGGGCCAAAAGATCCCTGCATGAGGCTGCCTGGGCAAGATTCAAGAGTAAAATAACATCCATCCTATTTCTAGTATAGAACTGAGGTGAGAGTCATTAGTGCAAAAGATAAAGCAATCAGATCTTCAGCGGTCCAGACGCTAAGTAAAAGAAATAGGGGTTGGAAAGCCTCGTCTTTTGTTGTTATCATCAGCAACCACAGACACTTGAGAAAGGGCTCAAAGGATGGGCCTGCCCTGCCCAGGGTCATCTAGTCAGGGTGCTAATGAACATAAAGAAAACCTTTAGTGGCCTATTGTTCCCTTTCCTTTGTGACTAGTTCCAAAAGGGCTGAAGTGGCCATACCTGATGGGTGAACCAAAGCCATCTGGGCCTGTGGCTTGAGGTGTTCCTTGAGAATATCCTGTCATGACTGGCTTGGCAAGTTTTCAAGGCCACTGAGCCCCTGGGCACTCTTTGTTTATCCAAGTTAAAGCTGTTCAGAGTGACTTTAAGGTGCTTTCTTGACCTGTGGGATGGTGAGTTCATGCCTGCTGGTGGCCATCAAGGGTGGAACAAGCTCCTTCCTCATGGCACCTGGTCCCATTCCAGCTCCTTTGATTTCTTTGAAACACAGAGTCTTGGGATTCATTCCTGATTTACATAGATGGAATTCTAGCTCCATCCTCGTTCTGCCACATTTAAATTCTTTTTTTTTTTTTTAAAGATTTTATTTATTTATTGGAGAGAGAGAGACAGAGACAGAAATAGAGAGAGAGAGCAGGAGCAGGGAGGAGGGGGAGAAGCAGGCTCCTGTGGAGCAGAGAGCCCATCATGGGTCTTGATCCCAGGACCCTGGGATCATGACCTGAGCCAAAGTCAGACACTTAACCGACTGAGCCACCCAGACACCCCTCTATCCTGTTCTGCCACATTTAAATTTTATTTGCTACCCTCCCCACCACCTAAATCTGATACCTTAAAATCATGAAATGTTGCTGTGTAAGTTATACCTCAAGAAACCTAATTTAAGAGGAAAAATCCGTCTTTGAAGCTTTGAAGCTATCTCAGTAACCCTCAAGGCTCTAACTCTACAGGATGTAACCCACACAGACACTAGTCAGTAGATTTGAGTAGAGGGCAAGCCTGCATTTTCCTTCCTTTCAACCGGTGGAGGCTTGGTGGCTTTGGGAAAAAAAGAGGGCCTTGTAGTATCTCACGATACAGTTCTCCATACCCGTTTTTCACTTGGGTCCTAATGAGATAAGTCCAAGGAATCCTGGATCAGCCTTTTTGGAAGGGGCTAGGCCTGAACCACAGAACAACCCAGGGAATGGCTGGACATCAGATGCCTATAGCTGGATTTCTCTTTTCCATAATAATATTTGATTACAATTTTCCTTTGAACAACTCACCTATGTTTGATTTATTTCAGATGCACAGCTATATATGAATGCAGAACCAAATGAAAAGGTTAAAAGAGGTTAAAAATACAATGAAAAGACGGGCATTGTTGTGATGGTTAAATGTGATAACATAAGCACAGAGCTTAATTTTGTGTTAGCTGAATAGGTTATGGATAAATTCCAGTTATTCTCACTACTGTTATTAGTAATGTCATCATTGTGTTTAGAACCTGTTAGTCTGCTGTAGTAATTATCTGACATAGTAGGGAATCTGTAAGGGGGTATATGGGAGAAATCCTCAATCCTTTTCCTAAAAGCTTTTTGATAACTGAAATAAAAGTAAAAAGAAACCTATGAATGTGATTTTTATGAAGGTTGATTTATGATAGAAATTGATTTTTCCCTAAGGAAAGACATTTCTGGTTTTGTTTTTTTTTTTTTTTTAAGATTTTAAAATTTATTTGAGAGAGAGAGAGAGAGAATATACAGGGGGAGGGGCATAGAGAGAGGGAGAGAGAGAGACTCTCAAGCAAACTCCTTGCTGAGTGCAGAGCTCAAGATGAGGTTCAGTTCCATAACACCAGGATCATGACCTATGCCAAATCAAGAGTCAGGCACTTAACCAAATAAAAGCCAGGTATAAAGTTAAAAGGTAGCTTTGTGGAGAGGTTCACATGGTGAGCAATGGAGACCTGCCAATAACCATGTGAGTGAGCTTGGAAGCAGATTTCCTCCCCTAGTCCCAGCTGAACTTTCAGATGGGACCACAGTGCTGATGAACCACCTCATGAAAGACCTTCAGCCAGAGGCACCCAATTAAGCCTTTTCTAGATTCTTGACCCACAGAAGCCGAGATAATAAATGTTTATTGTTTTAAGCAGCTGAATATTGGAGCAGTTTGTTATACAGCATTTGTAACTAATAGATAAGCAATAGATAACTAATACAAGAGGTTACACAATTGGGAACATACATTTTTCCACCTTATTCTAAGGCAAATACTGACATAATTTCTAGCACAAGGAAGGAGGGCTTGATAACAAATAACCATAGTCTTGAGCATTGAATGTATGTTCATTCATGCTACTAAATATTACTAATGGATTTTTTTAAATTCTTTAAAAATATTGTGGCAGTTGGGGAGGAGGGTAAAAATCATGTCACCTGAAGATTGAGGTGATATGGGTGCTGTTTTTTAGGGTGTGAGTGGGGTTGTATGGGAATAGACATGCTTTCCTTGTTCTATGTGACCCTGAAGAGTAGAACAAAATGCAATGACTGGAAGTTGAAGGCAAGCAGGTCCTGGCCCCACTGAATTTTGCTTGTATTTCAATAAAACGCTAAGAACAAAAGTCATGTCAACTACTTGACTCCAAAAATTAAATCTACATATGAAGGTTATCTGCAAACAATGAAAAATTCTACTGTCTGTGTAAGATGGAATTGTGGGTGACTTTTTAAAATTGTGGATGATTTTTAAAGTTATTATTTTTCCACATTATTCTTCATGTCCTTATATTGTCTTTGCAATTAAAATGAAATGTATTACAGGAAAGGAATGCTAGATACTTTGTATTGTTAGAATATTTCCTGTTTTGGGTCTCCGGCTAACCATGTCCTTTCTTCACAGAGAAATGTCTGATGATCCCAGGCAACACCCTTTCTTCAAAACCATCAATTTTGCTCGCCTGGAAGCTGGCCTAGTTGAGCCTCCATTTGTGCCAGACCCTTCAGTGGTTTATGCCAAAGACATCGATGAAATTGAAGATTTCTCTGAGGTTCGGGGAATTGAATTTGATGATAAAGATAAGAAGTTCTTCCAAAGATTTGCAACAGGTGCTGTCCCTATAGCGTGGCAGGAAGAGATTATAGAAACGGGACTGTTTGAAGAATTGAATGACCCCAATAGGCCTACAGATTGTGGGGATGGTAATTCATCCAAGTCTGGTGTGTGTTTGTTATTGTAAGTTGTTCTCTCCACCAGATGGGCAGCAGAAATCTCAGCTGACATAACCCCCCCAAATGTTCCTAACACATGAAAATCTGTTGATGAAGACTGATCAGTCAGGAGGGGCATTTCAACCACAGAACAGTTCAAAGGACAGGTGAGCTCACCGCTAGGACACCTTTTTCTCCCCTCCTCTCCCCCTCCCTTCCCGCCTTTCCCCTGCTCTTCCCTCTCTCCTCCCTTCCTTTTCTCTCCTATCTTCTCCTCTCCTCTCCTTCTTTCCTTTCTTCTTTCTCTCTCTCTCTCTTTCCCCCCACTTCTTTCTTCTTTCTCTCTTTTTTCATAAAGATGAGTAAAGTCTCAGTTTTCATGAGGCCTGGGAAAAGGAACACTCAGGTTTATTTTGATAAACTAGAAGCCATGAGCCCTCCACCATCATGTCCCTGAAAATTACGCAAAGTCCTAGGAATAGAGAATGGAACGTTGTGGTATACCCAGAAAATGAGCATTTGCAATACTTGATAAATAACCATTTTAGTTTTTCTTTGTTTATATCCTTTTCCCCTTCATCTTTCAGTATTTCTTTTGCTTCTGTACTTATAAAGGATTTAGAAGCTGGAAATAAATGTTCCTCATATTCTCCCCCCTAAAAAGGAGTGGATTGTTATATTTTGGCAATGTTTTAAATTACAGAATAATTTTTAATTTACTGAGAGTCTCTTTTTCATATTTTTGAAATATTTTACCATTATAATGTTGAATGGAAATATTCAAGAGATCTGTGAATTAAGGTGTTCTATAAGTTGAGTCTGCTTACATGTATTTTTCCACATGCCATTGGTTCCCAAACTTGCTGAACTTTAGAATCACCTAGGGATCTTTTAAAAATAACAATGTCTGATTCCTATCCCCATATTTTAATTGATCTGGGATGCAGTCCCGGCATCTAGATTTTCAAAAGCTCCCCGGATACTAGTGATGTGTGGCACGTTTGAGAACCAGAGCCATGTAAGCAGAAACACTGTTATGTATGGGTTCTTGTTCTGGTTGCTCAAAGTTTCAGTTATACATTTGACAGCAACTTTTCAAATACCCCCAAAACATGTAATTTTGGCAATTGCAGTATATACGAAACTGAACATCATGTGTATTCATCTTGTAGACTTTCCTGTCCTTGTATGCTTTAGTTATTCACACATACCTTATGAAGCAGACACTTGGCTATTTCAAGACCTGAAGGAGAAATACAGCCTTCGGCAGCTGATTTAAACAAATGGTAGCTCTCAGTTCAAGTGGCTGCCCAGCCAGCACCTTACTATAGAATTAGCACTTCTCAAGACCACAACCAAAGTGAAAATTCTAAGGGTGCAAAAAAATATTTTGGGCACAATTATAAATTCTGAGGATTATACTTAAAAAAAAGGAAGGCATGTTGCTGGCTCATCTGGTAGAGCATGTGACCCTTGATCACAGGGTCACGAGTTCAAGCTCCATGTTGGGCATTGAGCTTACTAAAAAATAATAATAATAAAATACAAAAATAAAAATAATAAAATGAAATTTTAAGAAAGGATAAAAAGGATCTATGTGTGCACAAGGAAATCTCACTTGTGCCATTGGTGACAAACCTGGCTGAAATCATTTTAAAAGTTTTATCTCTTGAGTACAGGAGCCAAGAGTTGCAAAAACACCAGTCAAAAAGTAGTTGGTTAACTGGAACCCAGCCAACAGTAATCCTCAACTACAAGACAGTGTTAGCCCTATCCTGCACAGTAAGTAAGAAGAAAGAAATCCTCTCAGGCTTGAGTCAGGGGTTTGTGCCTCTACTACTCACCCTCCTACTCATTCTCTATCCTCAGCAAGCTCTTGATGCTCCAGATCCTGCCCTGGAGATACTACAGAGTCCTGGGTCATCAAAGCAGATACAGGTGTGTCCTGCAGATTCTTCTTCCTAAGGCAAGAACGTAGATTAAAATTTTATAAAATTTGTAACAAGTCTATTTTAACAAAAAACCAAATTCACCATTAACAGAGATCCAACTAACCAGAGCATTCCAAGAGTAAGAGGTCTTAATATTTAGCTTTGTAATTAGACATTTAAAAGTAATGTCTTACTGCATTGGTTCCATAAAGTGAATGTCTACTGCTCTTGATAAACTTTTTTTTTTTTTTAAAGATTTTATTTATTTATTTGACAGAGAGAAATCACAAGTAAGCAGAGAGGCAGGCAGAGAGAGGAGGAAGCAGGCTCCCTGCCGAGCAGAGAGCCCGATGCGGGACTTGATCCCAGGACCCTGAGATCACGACCTGAGCCGAAGGCAGCGGCTTAACCCACTGAGCCACCCAGGCGCCCTCTTGATAAACTTTAATACAAATCTGTGTTTCATTTCTTAGAACTAACTAACTCAGGAAAGTAAATTGAGTAAGATAACTATATTCAAACAATCACCAAGTAAATATGTATTGAGCTAAGTTACACATTGAGTCCCATTCTGGGCATTTAGGGGACACCACAGAGAAATAAGACAGTTGTCTAAGTGAGGCTATATGGTATAGGGTAGAATGCAGACTCCTGTCATTGTTATTATTCACACTTTTAAATGAGAAACTGGGGCACCTTGGTGGCTCAGTCTACTCAGCATCTGGCTTTTGATTTTTTTTTTTTTTAAAGATTTTATTTATTTGGTTTTTTTAATTTTTAATTTTTATTTTTTTAAAAAGATTTTTATTTATTATTTATTTGACAGAGAGAGAGATCACAAGTAGGCAGAGAGGCAGGCAGAGAGAGAGAGGAGGAAGCAGGCTCCCTGCTGAGCAGAGAGCCCGACGCGGGACTCGATCCCAGGACCCTGAGATCACGACCCAAGCCGAAGGCAGTGGCTTAACCCACTGAGCCACCCAGGCGCCATGGCTTTTGATTTTAACTCAGGTCATGATCTCAAGGTCATGGGATCGAGCCCAGAGTCAGGCTCTGCAGTCAGTAGGGAGTCTGCTTGGGATTCTCTCTCTCTCTCTCTCTCTCCCTCTGCTCTCCTCCCCTGCTTTCTCTCTCTCTGAAATAAATCAATCTTCTTCTTCTTTTTTTTTTTTTAAGATTTTATTTATTTATTTGACAGGCAGAGATCACAAGTAGGCAGAGAGGCAGGCAGAGAGAGAGGAGGAAGCAGGCTCCCTGCTGAGCAGAGAGCCAGACGTGAGGCTCCATCCCAGGACCCTGGGATCGTGATCTGAGCCAAAGGCAGAGGCTTTAACCCACTGAGCCACCCAGGTGCCCCTAAATCAATCTTCTTAAACAAATGAGGAACTGAAGCTCAGAGATGTTCTATAGTTTGTCCAAGATCACACAGCTTTTCAGGGGTGTAGCAAAGACTAGACATAATGGATATGAAACACATAGCACATGACTTGCAGATAGTAGAGGCATAATAAATTGAAGACTGTGGTCAGTAGGTAGTAGCAGATCAAATGATTCTAGGTCAGGGAACAAACTAGTATGAGCTAAACTTGGCCACCTTAATGAGAAGTCCCAAAGGAGGTGAGAGAAGGAAGAGAACTGGGTCCCGGGGAGCAGTTTAAAAGGAAAGTTTGTATACACAATGAAAGAAAAATCTAATTAGAATAAATGGAGACATTGGAGTGAATCCCAGGCCCCATCCTTATCACATGCCAGGTACAGGACCCACCTGGGGCACAGCAGAGGGAAGGAGGCTTCTGGGTTATGTGAGGGACAGACCTGATCAGGGAGATTAAATATCAGATATGGAGAGAAATAAGTGAATGCAGAACCATCTGCTCAGGTCGTGGGTGGAATTCAAGTAAAGACTTAAATAAGACGAAACCAGATGTCTCACACCAAAGGAAGAAAGTGATTTTTGAAAGGGGTGATGCTTGCTTATTTTCCAAAAGTGAAAATGAGCTTACGTTTTTTATAGAAAGTTTCATAAATATAATGAAACATCAGGGAAAGCAAATACATATATGAGTGAGGTATTCAACAAAGAAGAACCAGAGTAAAGTCATCTTTATTCTTCCAGTTTGTCAGGGGTTATCTGGAATGTTAGTTTTCTACAGGAGATGGGTTTAAAGGAGATGGATAAGCTGTGGGAAGGGACATAGAGGTAGAAGAGACATAGAGGCAGAAGGTACGCATGAGGTTTTCAAACCTCATTCATTCAGTGATGAATTATTGAGTTTAAGATTGTGTCCCATGAAGAGATGAAAAATATTCTCAATTGTTTATTTTCAATATCAGATTGAAGATGTTTCTCATTTAGGTGACCAGGCATGGAGGTGAAAATTCAATTAATTGGGCTTCTTAGGAATTGCGTGTCTTGAAATCATGAGTCTATCAGATCAATTTTTTAAGGTTATTATATTGTATGTATCATGAAGGCAGTTTAATAATAAGACTTGATTTATGTAAATTGGCCACGAAAACTAGTGAAAATGCATAATCCTTGCTTCTTAAAGAGTTGTCCTGGACAGTTTTAAATATAAAGAATTTTTTTTAATGACACGAGGGAAAAAAAACAGATGCAAGAATGGAGGAGGGGGAGGGATGCCAGAAAGGCCGTATTAGCCATTTTGATCATCAAAAATTTTTCAAAGACTTACTGATCATATAGACTAGTCATCAAGACTTTCTTGGATCATCTAGGAAAAATAATTGCAGTTCTTTCGGTTTAGTTATTTGTTCAATACGTATTGTTACCTGCGTGTGCCAGGCTCCATTTTGGTTTAGGGAGAGATGCTTGGTTTTCTCCCTTTAGGATTTGTAGATTGGAAAGTGCTTTTGTTGGCCCCGTGTGTCAGTAAACCTTTATATCTCTCTGGGTGGAGATGAGTTTTGTTCTTCTCATTTTCTCTCAAATTTTCTGTACTGACCACATTTTTATTTTAAAAATCAGGAAAAAGTATATCATTTAAAGCAAAGCAAGGCCAGTCACAGCTGGACCCCTTTCTGGCTGACGGGTATCAGCCTGGATCCTGGGAGTAAAGACCTGACTCCTGGTCCAAGTCAGCAGAATCTCCTTGGACAGAGCCAGCAATTGGTGCCTAAGGTTAGGTCAGATTATTGGTTCCACAATCTAGACCATGAACTGTGGTGGCTGGTGGTGAGGTTTTACTAAATGAAAGCAAGTACAATGCAGCAAAGTTTCTCATGCACTATTTACTTCAAAATATCTTTTTATGCAGCAGCTCTCTCTGGCATGGGTCCTACCCCCATGCTTTAATAAAATCACCTTTTTGCGCAGACACATAAAAATCTTTTTATGAAGAAGCTGGTATTTGGGACACCTGGGTGGCTCGGTTGGGCTGCTGCCTTCAGCTCGGGGTAATGATCCCGGGATTGTGGGATCGAGTCCCACATCCAGCTCCTTGTCCAGCAGGGAGCCTGCTTCTCTTTTTGCCTCTGCCTGCCACTCTGCCTGAGTGTGCTCTCTTTATGACAAATAAATAAATAAAAATTTTTTAAAAAAGAAGCTGATATTTGATAAAAGTAAAATTGGAGCCCCTCCCTCAATTTTTTTTTTGAAATTTTATAGACCTGTGAGATCTCAAAATCTGGAAACCCTTGGACCAAATGACCTTGAACGCTCTGATTGTAAGGAAACATTCATGCTTCCCTGGAAAACTGATGCATTGCCTGGAGGAGGATATGCAAACTTTTTCTGTAAAAGACCAGAGTGTAAATATTTTAGACTTTGCAAAGGGCAACTACTTATCTCTTCCTTTGTAATAGGAAGGCAGCCACAGATAATACAGGAAGAAATAAGTATGGCAGTGTGCCACAAAGTTTTATTTATTTAAAAAAAAAAAAACAGGTAATAGAACTACATTTGGCCCACAAACTGTAATTTACTGATCCTAGTCATAAATTATCTTACTACTAAACTGAAGAGGTTATCTGACTCTAAAGGAGCTATTTTACAACTCTATAAACTACATAACTAATGAGAATGCAAAATAATTCTGTCTATAGATATGCAAATAACACTGCAGCCCCACCCACCCCTTAGTTGGTCAGAGCTGAGATAACAAAGTATTGCAGACTTGGTGGCTTGAAAACCAGAAATTTATTATCTCACAGTTCTGGAAGCTCCAAGTGCAAGATCAAGGTGTCAGTGGGGTTGATTGCTTTTGAGGTCTCTCTCCTTGACTTCTACAACACTTTCTCCTGTCTGTTCATGATCTTCCTGCTGTGGGTCTCTGTGGCCTAATTTCTTCTTAGAAGGACAGCAGTCACATTGGATTAAGGCCCATCCTAGTGGCCTCGTTTTAACTTAATCACTTCTTTTAAAGACCCTATCTCCAAATACAGTCACTGTCTGAGGTACCTGGGGGTTAGGACTTTAACATAGGAATTTTGAGAGATACACGACTCAGCCCCAAACTAGTTGATGTATTTGCTCATTCATTTCAACATTCCTTTACTGCATAGAGATTATGGGTTTTTATTACTTTTTTCAACTGGTTGTAATACCAGTTTCCTCATGAATGAGAGTTAAATAAAAATCTTTAACATGTATTCATTTTTATTTCTGTATGACAGTCATTCATGATTTTACCCTTTTTTTTTTTTTGAGGATTATGCATTGACACAGCTCAGAATGTCATAATGCCATCAAAGAACCTGACACATATTTTTGAAATTCTGCTTCCATTAACGGAAGTTCTCACCAAGAGCCATTTCTCTTTTTTTCCCTCTTATGAAACACACAGCAGAAAGAAGAGCCCCTAAACAGAGGGCTGGTGGGAGTGGTGGCATGCCCAGAAAGTAGCTAGCATTTCCTCAGCAGTCTGGTTGAGGTGCGTGGGGCCAGCTGACTAGTATATATTTTTAAACCAATTCTCACCCTGCCTCTCCCATCTGCACTGCCAGTTGTCAAGTACATTCCTGCTGTGCCCATACTTCCTGCATGCCGCAGGAGACGCTGTTGGGGAAAGAGAGGCAGAGAGGAGAAAGCTGGGAGCCAAAGAACAGCTTCAGAGGTTCACCTGCTAGTGATGAGTGTGCCGAGCCCCCGAGCCCTCAATGCCATCGCTGCAAACAGGCATTCCACTGACACACCCTGCCGAGGGCACCATTTTCAAGTCCCTGTACCAAACACTCCCCTGCAGGGTTTTCCAGGGCAAATGCAGGATGTCCAGTTACATTTGAGTTGCAGAGAACAAGTTAATTTTTCCTCTAGCATCATTAGATCCCCAATGTTGCACTGGACATACTTACACTAAAAAATTATCTATTGTCCATAAGTATAGATAATCAAGTAAGAATAGTCTGTGGCCAGGATGAAAGAAAATACAGGAAAACTGACCCAGGTCCTGGCTCACAGTCAGAGCTCTACCTGGGTTAGCCTGAATCTATCAATTCTGTCCTCCAGTACAGCTTCTGCTAATTTTTTTTGGATGGTCCACATGTGTGCTTGCTCCCACTCGAGGAGTTGGCCAGGTGGTGTTGCCAGCATCCCATCACCAGTGCTGCTGCCAATAAGAATAATGCAATAAAAGTTTCCATTTACTGAGCACCTACTATGTGCCCACTATATACTTGGCACTTTTGTGTGTTACTCCCAAGGCTCACAGTCATCCTGTGAAGTAGGTATTATTTTCTGTATTTTATTGATGAAGAAAAGAAAGCTCCAGAGGTTAATAAGCTTCTCCAAGTACACAGTTAAGTTCTGAGTAAACCCAGGGCCACCTGACAACTCTTGGCTTTGAGGTCACTGGTTTCCCCAGGCAGGAACTGCCTCTGTCCCTAGTCCCTGAAATGTCTCCTGTGGGGCTCAGAGCAGACTTAGTGGACCCAACCCAAGGAAGAAATCATCTTTCTTTCTTCCTTTCTTTTTCTTTCTTCCTTTCTTTCTTTTCTTTTTTTTCTTTCTCTCTATCTCTTTCTTTCTTTCTTTTTAAGATTTTATTCATTTTTTTGGTCAGAGAGAGACACAGTGAGAGACAGAACACAAGCAGGGGCAGAGGGAGAGGGAGAAGCAGGCTTTCCGCTTAGTAGGGAGCCCGATGCAGGATTCTATCCCAGGACCCTGGGATCATGACCTGAGCCAAAGGCAGATGCTTAACGACTGAGCCACCCAGGTGCTCCGTGGAAGAAAAAATTTCTAAGAAACATTCTGTAGGCTCTAAGTGGAGTAGCAAGGCTGGGACTAGAGCGAGGTGAGCAGGGCTCCTGGGGCACAAGATTGAAGGCCATGTTCAGTCTCTGGGGCACACTAGTACAACATGGAATGTGCACAAAAACCGAAAGTGAATGCTCCAGTCATGTACCTTGGACCTTGCATCTCACTCACCCAGCTTCTGGTCTTGTGGGCTAATGGCTCAGGTGCAGATACTTAGAAAAATCCTTTTGAAACTACATTTCTTTCTTTCTCTCCTCAGAAATAATCCTGTACATTCATTCATTCAACAAATACTAATACTAATTCAGGGTTTACCATGTAAACCATAGGCCTTGTGGTAGGAGACATGAATTGAGCCCAAGACAGACCATGCCCATCCTGAATTTCCCCCCCTCATTTGTTCCCATGAGCCAATGTGGATCAGTAATTTTTCCTCCTTCCCTTTAGTTGATGCCAAGGACCAAGAAGCATAATGCCCAAGGGGAATTGAAGAACCAGAATCCAGTTTTCCCTCTTCTTTTCCTCTTTATAAGAATAAGAATTTCTTCTAGGTTTATGCTTTAAAATCCTTGTTCTTAAAAAGCTGTGCAATTAAGACTTGTAAACTCCTTGTAACATCTCCCTTAAAGTGGAAAGTTACAGGCAGGCTAAAAGACACATCCAGATTGGATCTCGGTGAATGTTTTCTTAACAAATGCCAGTGGAATGAAGGGGAGAAGGCTGCTTGGGCACATGTCATAACTGGTAACAAGGCAGACAATGGTGAAATAGCAACTCAACCAAACAAACATTCGGATGCCCTTGTCCGCACCCTGCTTCCTGGGGAGTGGTGTGCCCTCCGGCCCTCGCCTTTGCTTGGTTATGTTCTGGGCTTGGCCCATAAAACAGAAGAGCAGATACTGCAAGGCAGAACTTTGCCCAGGCTTGTGGAATTTTCACCGTTTTTATTACTTTATGTGTCTTCACTGGCAACATTTCACAGTCCAGCGTTTGATCAGTTCCTTCACTTGGTTCTGACATGCAGTGTGTGGACGGGCCAGTCATCTTGCCTCTCCCTCCTACAGTCCACTCTGGTCACTTTATCACTCGCCCTTCCTACCCCACCATGTGTGGGGATGCAGAGAGGAAGTGAAATAAATCCCTCCATTTGATTTTGGAAGAGGAGTTAAGAAGAAGAAAGAAACCCTCAGCCTACATCTGGATTCTCTGAGAATTTATATGACCTCCTGTATCTGCTCACCTTCTCCCACCTGCCATTCCCCCACTTTTTTTCCTGTAGTGGAGAAAGCTCAGCTAATTCATCTCAGATGTTACATTAAGTTGGAAATTTTCTTGTGTGTAACACTGGAGACACAGAAGGAGCCAACTGCTTTTCACCTCTACTGCCCAGTGACCGTCTTGCCCAGTAAAAAGGACTACAGGCCAACATTACTCCACACAAGGAAGAAGGAACAGTGGAGAAGACAATGAGCAAAATGCAATTCTAACTCAAAGTTAACTTTCAGTTATACCCCCATGCCAAAGACTAACTTGGGGAGAATGTGTGTGAAGCCCCCTTTGGAAAAAATTCCAGAAGGAATGTTGGACTAGTTCTTCCCTGTTTAAAGGTAGCTATATTGTGTCATGAGGACAGACCTGCCCTCGGCCCTGCAGTGTACTGGAATGATGGTGCATATGTCTTCTTGGGGGACCTCACCTTGGTAGCTTGAATTAGGCCATGATGGGTAGATCTGCAACCCAAAAACCAGCAAAGCCCACAATTCAGGGTTTGTTTTCCTGGAGAGTAGGTTATTAAGCATTTACCAGCCCTTCACTGACTTGCCCTCAAAATGAACTGTGGTTGGTTAGTTATGACTCTGTCCAGAATCTGGCAAGGTCTACCCCAAGCCTGGTTCCATTTTTAGGAGGTCGACAAGGTCGTAGGGGAGAAACCAAATAGAGTGACAAGTCATAGCCCATGAAAAATATTAACCAGACAGAAAGGCTAAGAAATGTCAGGGAAAGCTGGATACAAAGCTACCAATATCTAAAAGATGAGAGTAAGAGAACATGAAAGCCAGGGGAAAGGACAAGAACCAGAACAACAACTGAAAAAAAAAAAAAAAAACCAAATAGAGAGACAGGAAAACAGACTGCATGGTCTCTAAACTCACTGCAGAAATTTTACCTAATGTCCTGATAGCCTGAATCATCACTCCACAATGGGAGTTCAGTACAAACGTGATGAAGTTCATGTTGGCATGTGATTCATTTGAGTAAAGTTACTTCACATTAACAGGATCTGACACCTTTTCCATATGCACTGACTTTAAGCAAACATGGTCCATTAACCTACAAAAGTATAAAACAGAGAGTTACAAGAGTCCCCCATAGGCTCCTGAGAAAAACTTCCTTCTGATGAGAATGCTCTCCCTCAGGCATAAACACCACCCCAAGCACCTGCCACACACCTAAGCCTTAGACCCCAAACCTTCAATTATGAGCTGCTGGACTGCTGAACATCACTGAGAAGACCTTGGAACTCTCTCCTGCCCTGAAGTTTCCCCTTCTAAAAGATCTGAGATTGGAGGATCAGGTATAGGAACATGTGGTAGGCTGAGTAACAGCCCGGAAAGATATTCATGTCCGAGTTCCCTATAAATGCTATATGGCAAAAGGGGCTTTGTAGATGTGATTAATTTAAGGACCTTGAGATAAGGAGATGATCCTTCATCAATAATCACAATTCTCCTTCTAAAAGGGATACAGGAGGCGTTGGTCAGAGAAAGCTGAGCCACACAGAGAAGCCGAGGTCATTGGTGGAGTCATGCACACTGAAGAAAAAGGGCCACAGGCCAAGGAATAAAGGAAGTCACTAGAGACTAAATAAAGCAAGGAAATGGATTCTTCCCAGATCCTTGAGAAGGAACCAGCTCACAGTCAACACCTTGACTTTTAAGCCCAGTGAAACCCTTCGATTTTGGATTTCTGGCCTCCAGAACTATAAGAGAATAAATTTGTTTTATTAATTTTGTCATAATTTATTACAGCAGCCATAGGAAACTAATACAGGGTGTAGTATGTTTTTCCCAGCCTTGGAATTAAAGAATTTTCTGAGGCCTTAGGAGAGTTAAGAAAACACAAGGCCAAATTATTCTACAAAAGGATAACTATGAATTTCACTAATGAGCAGACCATGGCCCCTGTTCCCCAACCCTGACCTTCACCCTGCCCCAGGTCTTCTACTTTTGGGGCTTTTTAGAGGAAAGATATGAGAAGAAGAAGAAAGGGGTTATATATCAATCTTCCCCAAAACTGTCTCTCCTTCTTCCTTGCACACAGATGCCAAATATATTTTTTTTAATTTATTTATTTGACAGACAGAAATCACAAGTAGGCAGAGAGGCAGGCAGAGAGAGAGGGGGAGGCAGGCTCCCTGCTGAGCAGAGAGCCGGATGTGGGGTTCGATCCCAGGACCCTGAGATCATGACCCGAGCCGAAGGCAGCGGCTTTAACCCACTGAGCCACCCAGGCGCCCCAAATGCCAAATATTTTTGAGGGAAGCCACATGCCCTTACCTAGAGGATGAATTTTGTTTGGTCTTTTTGCCAGTAATTGGTCTAGGCATGGTCATGTGACCTCACTCCGACCAATGAGAGTAAACAGCTGTTTGTTGGGCTGTTTTCAGATGGATTTTCTTGGCTGAAATAAGAGAGAGCCATGTAAAAAAAAGCCATTTATGACCCCTTCCTTTTTTAATGTTTGTTGTGTTATGAAAGGACAATGATGCCTTGCCCTGGGCAGCCATCTGCAACCACAGGGCATGGGCTTGAAAAGAAGAGCTATCACAAGGAGGCAGAGCTGCAAGGTGGAAGGACCCGGGTTCTTGATAAATCACTGAGCTGTGACACCTACTGAGTGACTGGCCTTCTTTCAGACATCTTAGGAAGATTGTAACCTCTTTAGTGTTTAGATTTGCACTGACTGTCAAGTTTCTGATTACTAGCTGCCAAGCACATTTTAAAGAATAAAAGAGGGAAGGAAAGAGGAGAAAGCCAGAGGAACACATGTCAGCCTTTGCAGAAGTGAGCTGTCAAGTCTCCAGCTGCTGCCAAAACAGAGTCCCCAAAGTGGACCAGAGGACTTCTTGTGGGGGCAGGGGGCTCCCAACACATCTTTGGCTGGTGAAGTGACGTTTGTGCACTGCCTGTTTGCCTCAAATCTCTTCTCAAACCCTGGGGCCAGTTATCCAAATGACTGACAGACGGTGTTACTTAGGGCACCAGCACCAAAACCATGAGAAAATCATGTGATAGCAAATATCACAGTAATCATAAGAGAAATTCATTTTTCCTTGACTTCCTTACCCTAATCCAGAATTTGATATGATTTGGATTTGGATTACATATGGTAAGAGGCACCATATTTTTGCTGCTCCAACTCTCAAGCAGTGAAATCAGAGAGTCATTAATTGTACCAGCCTTAGGGCCAGGCTGCTTAGGTTTGAATCCTAGTTCTGTTATTCACTGGTTGTACAACTGTGGGCAAGTTGCTTGGGTGCTTTTGGTCTCAATTTCCCCATCTCTAAAAAGGTAACAATGCTAGTAAGAGCGCATTCCTCTTAGGGTTTTTTTGAGGCTTAAATTCATACTTAAAATAACATTTAGATCGTGCTTGGCACAGAGCAGAGGCTATATGTTTATAAGTTGCTGCTGTTATAATTATTGTTAGTGTTAGAACCTCTCAATAGCTCAGCATGGTCCCCTTGGTCACAGGGAAATGACTACAGCCAAGGTCCATCAGACAGAGACCTCCCCTGGTTGTATGACTGAGAGCTGCGGGACCGTCCCTCTCTCGCTGAGAGTCTTGCGCTGACATGCCTGGGACTCAGGTCAGCGGCATGAGAGTGATAAGCCCAAGGCCCTAGGAACACTCTGCATGCATCAGCCACCTTTACCTCCGTCTGCACTCCAGGGGGGATCACAAGAGCCAACGGTTCCCCACATTCACTTGTCAGAGGTGGATTGCCGACACTTGCACCAGAAGCTAGTCTTGACTGAGACATTTGCCTGATGAAGTTCTGGCCTACGTCTGTGCAGAATTGCTCTTATTTGCTCCTGATGTGATTAAAAATGGCAAGGCTTTGGACCAATACCAATAATATTACCAATTATCTGGCCGGTAGTTGGAGTGCAATGAAAAATAATTCCTCTTATACAGTCTTGAAAAAAAATTTAAGTTATTTTTTCCTATTAAAAATACAAGGTGAAACAAAATTGGTCATAAGGTAATAATTGCTGATGTCGTTGGGCACGTGGCCACAGTGGGAATGGGGGTGGGGTAGCTATCACAGTTCTTTCTCTTTTTATGTTTTAATTTCTCCAAAACAAACAGTTCAGAAAAAAACTACATGTTTATTGTATAAAATTGATTTAAAAAGAAAAGGAAAATACCAATCACTATCTTGAGATTAGCACTGTTTATATTTTGGTGGCTATATTTAGTGGACTGGTAATAGATTTGGTTCATTTGGTGGATTTTTGGTGGGTCAATCTACCTATCTAACATCTATCTATGTCTATATTCATTTTTAACCTTTCTGGGATCATGATGTATATATATTGTTTGATAATCTGTTTTTTCACTTAACAATATATTGTAAGCATCTTGCCATATAAAAAAAAATTCCTTGTTAATCATATTTAGTACTGCATTTCGTTACGGGGATTCACCATAATTTGTCTGCCCAATCCTGTTTTTATCATCAATATTTTCCAGTTTTTCCTTATTACAAATAATCCTGTAATGAACATCCTTGTGGCTAACTTGCAACATCCTTTACTATTTATCATTGTCCTAGTATAAACTCCTAGAAGTGGAATGTTGAGGTATAAATACTTTTAAGGCTTTTGATAAATATTGCCAGATGATCTGCAGAAAGGTTATGCCGGGTTGTACTCCCTGGAGCCCCGGGTTGTGATCTTCCGATAAGATAATAGAAGACCAGAGGCACCAGAGACTGGTGGGCAGCTCCCTCCTCAGCCTTCTTTGCTGGGTTGCCTGTGTCAAGGACAGGTACTACTTGTAGGCCTCAATTTTTCCATTAAGAAAATGTGAAGAATGTTATTCGAGGCTTTGAAAATCAGTTTGGACCTTATCTGGACAACGCCCTCATGTCATAGATAGGAAAATTCAGCCCCAAGATTGCACAGCTAATTAAAAACTTTCTGGAATTTCTGTGCTACAGAAGAGCTATTGTGATGTTGTAGCTCTGATGACAATAATAACTAACATCTGTGGAGCCCTTACTCCGATTTCCATGAATTAATCATTTGATCCCTCCCCGGCCCCATGGTGTTGGTACCAGTATATGCTCATTTTACTTTAAGTTAAGGGGACACTAACAGGGTAAGTAATGGGACAAAGGACACATCACAACTACTTTGAGAATCCCAGGTTCAAATCCAGGTAAACAATGTCCAAAACCCAAATGTAACCACAGATTGTCAGCACATCTGTTAGTTTTGATCATGGAAGGGAAATTTAATCTATAGTCCCTTTCCAGCCAGGCTGGTCGTCACCCAGTTTTCCAACTGCACACATGTGACTAGAATCTTGTTCCTATAATACACCCCACTTACCCTCATGCCTGTCACTGCTCACCTCCTCACAATGGAAACATTTTTTTTTCCTTACCACATTGCATTTTTGTAAACTTCTTTTCTGATCAATGATAGAAACTACTATTCTTTTTTTTTTTTAAAGATTTATTTATTTTAGAGAGAGAGAGAGAGAGCAAGCGAGAGCATAAGCGGGAGTGGCAGAAGAAAAGGGAGAGAGAATGAGAGAATCTCAAGCAGATGCTGCACTGAGATCAGAGCCTGACACCAGGCTTGATCCCACAACTCTGACATCATGACTTGAGCCAAAACCAAGAGTCAGACACTTAACTGACTGAGCCACCCAGGTACCCCAAGAGACTGTTATCCTTAAGCCAACCCTTTCTGGGTACAATGTTTGCGATTTCCTTCTCCTTAATCTGGTCAGAGTTGGATGTCCAAATTTTAGCTCCTCAGTAGCATTGGAAATGTCAAACGCCCACCAATTGTAGGTTGTGAATAGTTACTAATTGACAGTTCTTCCTGGGGTCTTCCTGCCAGAAGAAAAGAGTCCTGGCCGCACCTGGACTATTATTTGCTTAAAACAATGAAAGTACTCACAATAGCAATGAGGGAAAAGTTACTGGGCTGGAAAATATTATAACCCACAAATAATCCCCAGGTCTCTTTGGAACAAACCAAGGCAGAATTTTAAAAGCTCTCTCCTTCTCGAGTCTTCCAAGGCAGCAAACATAATGAATGGTAAGTACTGCCTGGACAGGAGCAACCATGACTCAGCTGCAGAGTCGGTCTGCAGCCCTCACAGGAGCAAAAAGAACTACTTAAACAAAAGTCCTTCATTTCAACTTTTCCCCCCTTTCCAGCCCTAACCTACACTTAGAATTCTGAAAGAGAACGTTGTCATTAAAGAATAGGACAGCCGCTAGCAGATTACAATCTTATAATATTGTTATTTTTGCCAGAAAGGAGTACTCCACCTCATGAATCATCCAACCACTATTCTTTGTTTGGCTTTTTCTCAGCTCATTTCCTTACTTCTATCAATTGCCTTTTTTTTTTTTTTTTTTTTTTCCTGCTTGAGGAAAAACCTCACTCGGGTTAATCCCCTGTCCCTGGTGCCAAAGCCTGTCAGCCCCACAAACCCAGGTTGAGGTAGGGTACATCTTAATTGTCTGTGGCAAGAAGGAGCAATGGCGGACAGGTTCCGTGGTGTCTGGGGGCTGTGAGCTGGTGGACAGAGAGCCTGGACACCCTTCCTTTGCTCCAGGGTGTCAGCAGAGCCAGCCACAGGCTCACTTGCCACAGGGTAGTCAAACCAGCGATATTGTCTTTACCTAGCTGTGTGTTCTGGTGGGCTGTTTTGGCAGAACTCAAAGGTTAGTAGTGAATTGTTATTATTTCTGTCGGTGTGCACAGTGCCATCTGCAGCACCCAACATCACAGAACGTTGCGCCTGTCCCAGGATTACAGCTCCTTGATCCTTTTGCCAGGTCAGTCCGGCAGCTCGAAGGCTCTGAATCATTCCCAGGTTCTCTTCACTCTTCTCTGAATCTTTACCTCATCGCACCGCTTCATTTCCATCCCTGCCTGTCGCCTTGCTCTTCAGTGGTTTCATTAGGATTTCTCAAAGTTCCTAAACCTGGGTCAGCCACTTTTTGTACTTTTTAAAACTCCCAAAACTTGGAACAAGTAAATAAACATTCAGAAACACCTTTCAGAGATACAGGTGACTCTCAGGAACATTCCACAGGCTTCACTGAATTCAAAGTAGATGAGGAGAGTTTGACTTTGAGAAGGGTGGATTCTAGGCTGAATTTCAAAGAGATAAAGTACATATTCAAGAGTCACTATCTTGAGTAAATTAACCTGGCTGAAAGACAGGAGAGGGAAATGGGTATAAACATTTGGACTCCAGAATCAGACCTGCCTGAATTTAAATTCCACCTCTCACTAGCCATGTGACTGTGGTCATATTACCTAAGGTCTCCCTATCTGTAAAATGGAGGTGATCAAAGTAGCATATCTCATAGGATTGTTGTGATTATTAACACTGTTTTTATAATTAATTTTTTTAAGATTTATTTATCTATTTTAGGGGGAAAGGGAGAGGGAGAAAGAGAGAATCTTAAGTAAGTTCCCCACCCAACGTGGAGCCCAAAGTGGGGTTCAGTCCCACCACCTGGTCCCAAGATCCTGAGATCACCACCTGAGCTGAAACTAAGAGCCAGACACTCAACCAACCGAGACACCTAGGTGCCACTATAATTAATTATTTACTTAACAGTAAAAAATCATATAATGTACTTATAAAAGTGTCTGACACGTGGTAAGCACAGAGGAAATATTAATTATTAATATTTTCAGAGGATCACAAAGTGCCAGCAGGATATGAGTGATTTTGCTAATGAAACTTAGTCTTCTGTTCTTAGAGTTTTCCCAGAAGATGGGTTGATCTTTGCCTCCTTAAATTTATATTTGCCGCAAGCAGATTCTGGACCTCCTAGAGTTTGTGGCAGCAATTGCATACTTATTAGCAATAAACTGTAATTACCAAAGTTTGCCCTAACATTCTATTTATATATAATAAGTAGTATATATATCCTAGGTTTAATTGGATGTGCTAAGTATCTTCTAGGTTAAATATCTTCCCAGGAATTTCCCTTTATTCTCCTATGTCCCATGCTTGGGAGTGGTCTCCACAGGTCAAAAGGCAAGGTCATGATTTCCTCTTTTACCCACAGACAGAAGGCAAGTGTTAAATTTTCCTGGGACACACACACTCCTACACACACACAATCTTACATTTGCATAAAGCTGAACAGTTTGATAAAAACTTTCAAAAACACTCGCCTTCTATCTCTGGAATAACACTTTGAAATAAGGGGGGCAGCTCTTTTTGCCTTCATTCCTGAAACCTGACACTTAGAGAAGTTCCATGACTCAACTGTTCACTCCCCAGCCCCCTGTGATTCTATGAATTTTCACACCTCCTAGGCTGGTCTGTGCTGCCTTTCCGCCTACCGTGACTCTTCTAGAAGGGTCAGCTCCAATGCCATGCTCTGCGGCAACATGCCTTCTCTCCTAGCCCCTGTAACTTCTCCCTCCCCTGAGCTCCCAGGGAATACTTGTATCATAAGGGAACTGATGGGGGTTCCATAGGTGCCAGAGGGAACCACCCAGGCTTGAATCTCTGATACTTCCCTTGCTAGCAGGGTGACTTTGTTCAAGTCCAACCCAACCTGGGATCTGTGTCTTCTTCAATTAAATGAGAAAAGTATTTCTACCACTTATTATGTGCATGCATCAGGCACTTTACAAATTAGCTCATTTATTTCTCCCCAAAGTTGGGGCAGATTTTGACCTCATACTATCTGACTCCCTCCAATCTCTTTCTAATAGATTATCCTCTACCTTTTAAACTGAATTGATTCTATTGTGATTCCTGCTGCCCTGGTCTTTGAGAAGGTTAAATAGGCAAGTATGTAAACAGCTTTGAGACTCAGTAGGTGGGTTGGTCTCCTGGCTTCTCTGCCCCAGTCACAGTGTCACTTGTCTGGCCTGACAAGGTGTAGGCTCGGAGGGGTCCTCAACATGCGTACAGATATTCATCACACACTGCACATACATAATATTTGCAGCAACTAGTGACCGATTCCAGAAAATACCTCAATCTTTGTAAACACACAGGTGCAATTTTTAGGCTGTGAAAAACAACACATTGTTAAAAAGAAAACCACAGGCCCAAGATGGAGTCATTTATGCTAGGCCAGGTCACCAAACCTGGAACTTTATACTCACTCAAACTGCACTTTCAACCTTTCGCAGAAATGTAGGCCTAACCAGTCGAAATTTTCTGGTCAGTACCAAGGAGGTAATCTGTCACATGGGCTCCCCCTCCACCCCTAAGTAGAGATGAGGTAATCTACATGTTAAACCCTCTGTCCTCCCCACTCCCACCAAGGGAAAGTGACCTTTCCAGAAACAACTCTTTCTTTTCTTTTGCTATTAATAAGGTCCCTGCCCCGCCCTCATGACTATAAAAATCTTCTGTTTTGTACAACCTTTGAAACTCCCCTCTATTTGCTAGCTAGGGTGCTGTCTGATTCATGAATCATTTAATAAAGCCAATTAGAGCTTCAAATATACTCAGTTGAATTTTGTTCTTTAACAATATATACCTAACAATTCACACACACACAAAAAGAATGCAAGCTTAAAGAATTATCATAAAGTTGGGGCACCTGGGTGTCTCAGTGGGTTAAAGCCTCTGCCTTCAGCTCAGGTCATGATCCCAGGGTCCTGGGATTGAGACCCGCATCGAGCTCTCTGTGCAACAGGGAGCCTGCTTCCCCCTCCCTCTCTGCCTGCCTCTCTCCTACTTGTGATCTGTCAAATAAACAAAATCTTAAAAAAAAAAAAAAAAAAAAGAATTATCATCAAGTAAAAACCCATGTAAATACCTCCCAGGTCAAGAAATAGCTTATCCCCAGCACCCAGAAGCCCCCCTCATGCTCTTTTCTAAACACAGCTCCTACTCTCTCTAGCAGAGTTAACCACCGCTCTTTCATTGAAATTACTTGTTTACTTTTCTTAGTAGTTCACTACCCAGTAGGCATCCCTAAAACTATAGTTACATCTTACCTATTGTAGAACTTTATATAAATGGGGGCAGACAGTATATATTTTTCTGTGTTAAGCTTCTATCACCCAACATTATGCTTTTGAGAGCTACCCATATTCTATGTGAAAGACTTTTTCCTTTTTTCATTGCTGTATAATATTCCATGGCATGAAAAACCGTATATACCATCCAGCTGCAGTGGTTTATTTTAGATTTCCATTGTTTCATATATATACATGTATATATGTGTTTATGTATATATTACATGCATATATATGTGTGTGTTTATATGTATTATCATTTACTTAATCACTTTTACTGCAGATAGATATGGGGATCCCACTAGTTTGGGGCTATGATGAATAATGGTGCCTCAAAGACTCCTAGTGTATTGAGTCTACTGGTCTTTTTCTCGAATTCACTGGGGGGTTCCATCTCTCCACTGTCCATTTCTCAACACACACTACCCCACCCTTACCACTTTGCCTGCTGTTTAGCTTGGAAATGTTAATGCATAATAGTACATGCTGGAAACCAAAAGCTATTAAATAAATGGGAGGTCAGAGACTTTCCGGAGGCCTCCCTTCCTTTCGTCTTTAGATGTGACTTCTGATAACAATAGCAACAACAACAACAAAACGCTTAAAAGCATGAAAAGAATTCTTATCCATTTCCTCCATGTCTTGGGGGGAAGTAGAGGAGAAAGTGCTGATCTTGTTGGTATTGCTGGTAAGGCTGGGCCTAGGTTCTTAAAGAACTCAAGCATAGAGGTGATTACATTTCTGCACAAGGACAGGGCAAGCAACGAGTGACTGGGCTTCCTGCTCTCTGGGCTTCTGCTCCCATGCAGGGCATGCTCTACAGCCAGTTTTCAGATAATTTGGGTGGAAGGACAGTAAGACCAGTAGCAAAGGGGCTCATTCTAACTGCAGACTATGTGAGAGGCTGGTTGGGCTATCTGGGCCATCAGCGTGATCCATCAACCTGGCTCAGAGAAAGTGGGCCTCGTCACTGGAGGGAGGGTCTCCTCTCCTGCTTATGTCAAGAAGTGCCTGAATGAACACCACCAGAGTGGAGAAGGTGTATCTGACCACATGGGCTTCTTCCTGGGTAGATCAAATATGGAGGGCTTGATGTAGTTTACAGAGGACAAGACTGGAATAGAGTAAGACTTTTCTACAAGCCATGAACGAGCCCATGAATCTCTCTACCCAACTCACAGATTCCTGGGTCATCAGACAGAGACACTATCCAGCTGCTGTGATTTATTTTGGATTTCCATTGTTTTAGTGTGCTGAACCTAAGGGTTTTTTGACAATACAATGCCGGCAGAGACATAATTTGTCCCATCTTTCTGGAGGACTATTTGGTAATAAGAATCAGAAGCTGGAAAATGTGCTTTCCCTTTGACCTAGCAATTTTACTTCTAGGAAACCATCCTAAGGGAATAATCAGAAATAGACACAAGAATATTCATCCCAATATTGTGTATAATATGGGAAAACTCCAGACAACAGACAACCTCCACAGCCACGATAAAGAGCCAGTTAAAGAGATCTCTTTTCATTCTTTCAGAAATGTTATCGAAGAATGTTTACTGGCATGGGGTGACGTTACCTCATGATAACACAATAGTTAAGTGTCCTCCCAAAGGGAAAAAGACTGAAAAGATACACATCTTCATAGAAATATATCCCTGGATTCATATGTAATCACAGAATCAGTATATACTGTGTGTAGTATTTTCAAATCTTTATTTTTTTTAACTGCAGAAGTAATACTTTGTCATTGAAAAAATTTAAAGTGAAACACCAGTCTCACACCATTAGTCAAGATCACTTCTTGGAGGAACCATTGTCCACAGTTCATACTGACAGTTGTAAGAGCTTTACAATTCACAAAACATCTCTTCATTCTCACAACAATCCCTGCGGTAGAGTAGTTTTATTTTCCCGATTTTTAGAGCTGAAGAAACAGGCTCAAAATGGTTAAATCTGGAACACCATCACTGTTTTCTGAAATACAAAAGGTGGGGGCGCCTGGGCGGCTCAGTGGGTTAGGGCCTCTACCTTTGGCTCAGGTCATGATTCTGGGGTCCTGAGATAGAGCCCCCTGTCAGGCTCTCTGCTCAGCAGGGAGCCTGCTTCCCTTCCTCTCTCTCCGCCTGCCTCTCTGCTACTTGTGACCTCTCTCTCTGTCAAATAAATAAATAAAATCTTTTACAAAAAAATAAAATAAAATAAAATACAAAAGGTGCATCAACATGAAGAGTCATATCCGTGGCTGGTCCCACACCACTTTGTAGCTTCAGTTCTATGGCCCTCTGGAGTTTTTTGAGGTGATGGCCTTCAACCCCCTCATGGCACAGGAGTTCCCTCTGCTCCACTGCGAGAGGTGGCCCTTCAGCCACTTCTTGCACATGCCCAGGTTCAGGGCCGCTGCTTTCCAAAGGAGCCTCTCACTTTAGGGAGCTGAAACCCCCCTGCCTGCAACTTGAATTCTCTAGCCCCCATTTCCTTCTGAGTCCAGGTGCAGCTGGTGAGTCCTGGCAGACCTGGCAGTGTATTTACCCAGAGGCTAGAGGCAGCATTCCAAGAGCGGAAATACAGTCATGATAAAGAAAAAAAGAGCTAGACCACAAGTTGGACCAAGATTCAGGTTTGAGAGGCAGCTTCTAGGCTCTAGGCTAGAAAATTAAAAATTAGTGACCTCCACTAATAAGGAAAGCAAAGACTCTTTAATGAAATGGCTAGATGATCTTTAGCTCTTGCTCTTTCCTTCAGCCTCCTCCTAATTTAGTGGGATTATAAGGAAGTTTGTTGACTACAGAGTAAAATACTTGATACTGAGCCCCAAGTGGTCCTTTCTACACACACACACATATACATCTGCCTGATGGTCAATATCCAAATAAGATTGAATATGTTAACTTGATATTTGGCAAGACTAGTAGAAAATTCCAAGTTACATTCCTTTCACAAGTAAGAAAATAGAGAATATGAGACCTAGTGATATTCAGATTAAATATTCTAACCCCTATATTACTGATTTAAAGCAAACCTTCCAAGGGGCACATGGCTGGTTTAGTTGATGGAGCATGTGACTCTTGATCTCCAGGTTGTGAGTTTGAGCCCCACACTGGGTGTAGAGTTTATTTTATAAATTAAATTATATATAATTTTCTTTAATTAAAAAAAAACAACAACAAACCACCCTAAAGTGGAAAACGGTCATCAATGTGGCTATTTAGGATCTTGAAGACCAAAAACCCCCTAAGGAATTACTTGATTGAAGCCACACTTCTCATCTTTATATTCAATATATAAGCTAGTTAAAAAAAAAAAAAAAAAAAAAGGTATATGGTAGAAATATAAAACTGTTACATTTATAAAAACATATAACTTTCAAATTATTTATTCATTCACTTATTTGGTTCTGAATGATAAGGAGCTGGCCATGCACACAGATCTAAGAAAGAACATTCCAGAGAGAAGAAAGACTATTCCAGAAAGAGGAAACAGCAAGGCCAAAGGCTCTAAGTGCAATTGAGCTTGGGAGTTTCTGAGAAAGCAAGAGACCGTAAAGCTAGAGTATAGTAAGATGACAAGAAGAGAGGTAAGGGAGGAACCAGTAGGAGTAGACACCTTAATATAGGTCAAGGGAGAGGTCCAGACTGGAGATAGAAATTTGGAAGTCAGCAGCCAGTAGAAGGTATTTAAAGCCTTGAGATTGGAAGTGAACATCTACTGAGTATGTTCAAGCACTGGGATATGTCAACCATTAGAGATTCAGAATGATGAGGCTGGGGAGGAAAGGCTGGGAAATTGGAGAACTGAGTCAAAGGAAGAAAGTGCCAGAAAAAAGAGAGAGGGATCCTGTGTGTCAGACACTGCTGCAAGTCTGGTAAGAATGAGGACTGAGAAATGCCAAGGGGATCTGGAAGCATAAAAACCCTGGGGACACTGGCAGGCACGATTTCTGCAGAGTAGAGGCAATAAAAGCTTGGATGGCGTGGACTCAAAATAAGAGGAGAGGAAGTAAATGTAGATAATTCAAGAAGTTCTGCTGTCAATGGGGAGCAAAAAGATGGGACTGGGGTCAAGCAAAGAAAAGCTTTTTCAGATGAGAGGCTTGGCAACATGCTTGCATATTGATAGAAACAATGCACCAGAGGGAAAAGCTGATAACGGTGCATATTCCCCAGAGAAACGGGAACTGACAGCTACCAAAAGACACAAGAACGTTCACAGCCACTTTATTCACAATAGCTAAACACTGGAAACACCCCACATATCAACCAGTTGTTTTCTGGCTATCAATTGTTGTATAACACACAATCCCAAAACTTAGAGGCTTAAAATGAGAATATATCAGTATGATTGTATCTTATGGTTCTGTGTCAGGAAATCAGACCATGCACAGCAGAGACAGCTCATCATTGCTCTGTGGTCTCTGGGGAACTCACTGGGATAACTTGAGTATGTAGGGGCAGGCAGACCATCTCTCTTTTTCAACCCCCAGCCTCCTCACAGGGCTAGCTGAGGCTTCCTTGCAGCATGCCACCTTCTAAACAGTCAATCTTCTTACATGGTGGTTCCAGGCTCCAAGGGGAAGAAGCAGTAACCACCCAACCTCCCAAAAGCAAGGCCTGGAATTAGCATAGGTTCGTCTTCCTCAGGTTCAGTTGTACAGGGCAGGCACAGGACACCCCTGTCAAGGAGACAGAGAACTTACCTCAGTGGGAGAAACAGCAAAAAAGTTGCAGCCATCTTACATCTGCCATAACCAGCAAAACAGGTAAATAAATTGTTGTATACTCGTACAATGAAGATTGCACAGAAATAAATGAGAATGAACTACTGCTACTTACAGTGAGTAAATCTCACAGATACAATGCTAAATGAAATGTCAGACACAAAAGAATACATTCTTTTATGTCTCATTTATATGAAATTTTCTTGGCATCACTGATACATAATGGTAATAGTGGATAGAAGTCAGAATGGTGGGTACCCTTGAATGGGGGTACTTATTTGGATGAGGCCTGGTGGAGATGTTAAAAGTGCTGGAAATGGGGGCACCTGGGTGGCTCAGTGGGTTAAACCTCTACCTTCAGCTTAGGTCATGATCCTGGGGTCCTGGGATCAAGCCCCGCATCAGGCTCTTGGCTCAGTGGGAAGCTTACTTCCCCCTCTCTCTCTGCCTCTCTGCATACTTGTGATCTCTGTCTGTCAAATAAATTTGAAAAAATCTTTAAAAAAAAGAAAAGGGTGCTGGGAATGTTCTAGATCTTAGTAACACTGGTATATACATATGCAAAAAGTTGTCAAACAACACAAATAAGATCAGTGTTCTTTACTGTATTATTAAGTAGACATACGTTGTTGTTGTTTTTTTTAGGACAACTTTATTTTTTTTTAAGATTTTATTTATTTAGGGGCACCTGGGTGGCTCAGTGGGTTAAGCCGCTGCCTTCGGCTCAGGTCATGATCTCAGGATCCTGGGATCGAGTCCCACATGGGGCTCTCTGCTCAGCAGGGAGCCTGCGTCCCTTCCTCTCTCTCTCTGCCTGCCTCTCTGCCTACTTGTGATCTCTCTCTCTCTTTCTCTCTGTCAAATAAATAAATAAATAAATAAATCTTTAAAAAAAAAAAAAAAGATTTTATTTATTTATTTGACTGAGAGAGATCTCTGGCAGAGAGCCAGGCAGAGAGAGAGAGGGGAAGCAGGCTCCCTGCCCAGCAGAGAGCCCAACGCGGAGCTCGATCCCAAGACCCTGAGATCATGACCCGAGCCAAAGGCAGAGGCTTAACCCACTGAGCCACCCAGGCACCCCTTAAGGACAACTTTAAAAGAAGAAAAAAAATGGTGCAGGTTAGAGGAGACTGTTGCTAGAAGATTGTATCAGAAATAAGAGGGGATGGCATCTCAGTGCATAGGGTGATTGGTGTGGTAGAAATGTGTTTAACTGCTCTTTTGATTGCTGCTATTTTCTCACTGGAAACAGGAAGGGGGTTAGAAGCTGACAAAGAGGAGAGGCAGGAGAAGTAGAGGGCTAAAGAGAAGAAAAATTGGGAAAGAGCAGTCTAAGAAGGAAATAAATAATACCCGATAGAAGTATTTGGTCATGAATTTAAAGGAAGACAGTGGGGATGGGTGAAATAAATGAAGGGGATTAAGAGTACACTTATTGTGATGAGCACTGAGTAATGTATAGAATTGTTGAATCCTATATTGCACATAGGAAACTAGTAAAATGCTGTGTGTTAATTATAATTCAGTTAAAAATATTTTTTTAAGATTTTATTTATTTATTTGACACAGAGAGATCACAAGTGAGCAGAGAGCCCGATGCGGGGCTCGATCCGAGGACCCTGAGATCATGACCTGAGCCGAAGGCAGAGGCTTTAACCCACTGAGCCACCCAGGGCCCCCCAAAAAAATTTTTTTTTAAAAATAGGGGCAACTGGGTAGCTCAGTTGGTTAAGCATCCAACTCTTGGTTTCAGCTCAGGTTACCATCTCATGGTTGTGGGATCAAGCTCTGCGTTGGACTCCACTGGGGGTGGAGCCTGGGGTGTGGCAAGTCAGCATGGTTCTGTGTGTCCACATTCACTGAATGCAGGCAGGGAGGTGGACTCTATCCCAGCAGGGGTTTTGCTAGGAAAATACAGTGGAAAGAAGCAGGGTCAAGGGATATGAGCACATATGCAAGGGAGTAAACATCAGAGGATGAGAGTCCGTGGGTGAGGAGGTAAATGAAGCTGACAAATTGGTAGAGTTTCCATATTAGAGGAAAGTAGCTAAAAATACAGGAAGTGAGGAGAGGATGAAAACTGACATGGAGATTATGCAGGAGCCAGAACTATTGGTGATAACAATGGCTAAGCAAGGTGGATGACTGAGGTTGGTGTATTGGTCAGGCTAGCTCTGCTGTAACAGCCCCTAAATCTTAGTGGTTCAGCACATAAAGTTTACTGCTTGCTCTTGCCCACAATCTCATGCTTGTTGGTGAGGCAGGGATGAGGGTTGGCTCCCTGTAGTCTCTTCCCATGGCAGCTCGAACTCTTGGGCCACACTTTCCAATACTGAGCATTTGAGGTGGGACTTGTAGAACTAAGAAACTAAATTTAAGATATTATTGATGTTTAATTAATTTAAAATTATGAAAGAATGCTTGGAACAACTTCAGTATGAGCATCTATTTTATGAAATTACAGTAGTCCCCCTTATCTGGGGGAGGGTGCATTCCAAGATCCCCAGTAGATGCCTGAAACTGAGGTTAGTATCAAACCCTATATATACTGTGATTTGTCTTCTAGATAGTTACGTATGATAAAGTTTAATTTATAAATTAGGCACAGTAAGAGATTAAAAACAAGAACTAACAATAACATAGAAGAATTACAACAATATACTATAATAAGAGTTAGGTGAATGTGGTCTCTCTCTCCCAAAATATCTTACTATACTTGCCCTTCATATGTTGAAGTGAGATGATAAAATGCCTACCAATGAGATGAAGTGAGGCAAATGATGTGGGCGTTGGGGTATAGCATGGGTCTACTACTGACCTAATGATTCCTCAGAAGGAGAATCATCTGCTTCCCAGCCTGACTGACCTTGGGTACCTGAAACCATGGAAGGCAAAATCGCAGATGGGGCGGTGGGGAGGGGTGGCAGGGAGCTGTTGTACATGGAGATCAAGTTTGTTTTTTTTAATTAACATATAATGTATTATTTGCTTCAGGCGTACAGGCCTGTGAATCATCAGTCTTACACAGTTCACAGCACTCACCATAGCACATACCCTCTGTGTCCATCACGCAGCCACCCCGTCCCTCCCACTCCCCTCTCCTCCAGCAGACCTCAGTTTGTTTTCTGAGATTAAGAGTCGCTTCTGGGGCGCCTGGGTGGCTCAGTGGATTAAGCCGCTGCCTTCGGCTCAGGTCATGATCTCAGTGTCCTGGGATCGAGCCCCGCATCAGGCTCTTTGCTCAGCGGGAGCCTGCTTCCTCCTCTCTCTCTGCCTGACTCTCCACCTACTTGTGATCTTTCTCTCTGTCAAATAAATTAATAAAATCTTTAAAAAAAAAAAAAAAAAAAAAAGAGTCGCTTCTGAGGGGCACCTGGGTGGCTCAGTGGGTTAAGCCTCTGCCTTCAGCTCAGGTCATGATCTCAGGGTCCTGGGATCAAGCCCCACATTGGGCTCTCTGCTCAGCAGGGAGCCTGCTTTCCCTCTCTCTCTGCCTGGCTCTCTGCCTACTTGCGATCTATGTCTGTCAAGGAAATAAATAAAATCTTTTTTTTTTTTTTTTAAGATTTTATTTATTTATTTATTTGTTTGTTTGTTTGTTTGTCAGAGATCACAAGTAGGCAGAGAGGCAGGCAGGGGGTGGGGGGAGCAGGCTCCCCGCTGAGCAGAGAGCCCGATGCGGAGCTCTATCCCAGGACTCTGGGATCATGACCTGAGCTAAAAAAGGCAGAGGCTTTAACCCACTGAGCCACCCAGGCCGCCCCATAATCTTAAAAAAAAAAAAAAAAAAGAGTCGTTTATGATTTGTCAAGATCAAGTATTTTTGATGAAAATTTAGCATCTGAATTGATATGTGCTAAAGTATAAATTACACATTAGATTTCAGGGCCTTATTGTAAAGAAAGAGTATAAAATACAGTTGACCCCTGAGCAACCCTGGTTTGAACTGTGTGGGTTCACCCATACATGAATTTTTCACAGTAGCTTGCTGCAAATGTAGTTTCTCTTCCTTATGATTTTTTCATAACATTCTTACACTAGTTTACTTTATTGAAAGAATATATATAATACATATAACATACAAAATGTGTATGTGGGTTTTTTTTGAAGATTTTATTTATTTATTTGACAGAGAGAAAGAGACCACAAGTAGGCAGAGAGGCAGGCAGAGGGGGGAGGGGAAGCAGGCTCCCTGCTGAGCAGAGAGCCCAATGTGGGGCTCAATCCGAGGACCCGGAGAACATGACCTGAGCTGAAGGCAGAGGCTTAACCACTGAGCCACCCAGGCGCCCCTACAAAATGTGTGTTAATTGACTATGTCATCAGTGAGGCTTCTAGTCAACAGTAGGTTATTAGTAGTTAATAATAACTACTTTTGGGGGAGTCAAAAGTTACGCATGGGTTTTCAGTTGGGTGGGGGTCAGCACCCTAACTTCCATGTTGCACCTCAATATAATAATTTTTATATTATTACATGTTGAAATGATAATATTTTTGACATATTGGGTTAAGTAAAAAGTATTATTAAAATTAATTTCATGGGTTTCTTACTGCATTTTTTTCAAGCAGCTACTAGGAAGTTTAAAATTACATATGTGGCCCACGTTACATCTCTGCTGGACAGTGCTGTTCTAAGGACCTCAGAATTCTCCACTGGATCCTCTCCAACCAACTAGTGGATAATGAGAGGAAGAAAGCAGAGGGCTGCAGGGGCGGTTTCCCTATGGCTTTGTGCAGACCTCAGTTATGATGCCACCCTGAACTACGAAGGAAGAAGGCAAACGTAATCTGCCCAGGAAGGAGAGGAAGCGGATTTGGGAAGCAGCAAGCTGGCCTCTGGCGCAGGTAGGGTGAAGGACGAGATCACTGAAGTGAGGCTGTGGAGGTGCTGACAGGCTATTGGCCAGGTAGTCTGCATGGGTTTTGAGATTACCATGACTTTGGAAAAGAGTGACCAGGAACAAAAATCTTCAAGACCTCCAGGGAGTACAGTTGAATCAACAAAGGGGAATCTTTAGTAGATGCTGATAACATGTGCATCCAAGCTCAGAGCCTTTGAAGAAAGAGGAACAATGATCCTGAAGAAGCAACTGGGGGACATGAGGACACCTCTCCCACCCTCAGGCCCAGTGTCGCAGGCGTGCAGGGGAGGGAAAAAGAAGGCCCTCCAGAAGCAGGTTCTGGCCACACGGTATCTTTACCAGGGAATAGCATTCAGTGTGTGACTTTAAGCAAGTTATTTACCATTCTGTTTGAGGCTTCCTTATTTTAAAATAGGGATAATAATAACATTTATCTTGGGCACCTGGGTGGTTCAGTCAGCTGAGTGGCTGACTCTTGGTTTTGCTCAGGTCATGATCTCAGGGTTATGGGATCAAGCCCCACACTGGGCTCTGCACTCAGTGGGGGGTCTACTTGAGCTTCTCCCTCTTCCCTTCCCTCTGCTGCTCTCCCTACTCATATGCACGTGCCCTCTCTCTAAAATAAAAAATCTTTAAAAATAATACTAATGCTTATCTTACAGGGATGTTGTGTTAAATACTGACACCTGTAAAGTATTTAGCATGTAGAAATGACTATATGAATTAATTTCTGTACAATGTACTTAAGCACACTGGTTTCTCCTCTCTTTCTACCTTCTTCCTTTATGGATTTGCTTGCCTTTGGTGAGCATTCATCTGGCGGTGCCCTCAGATAAATGAAAGCAATCTGTTAGTTCTGCCCTTGTTCTAGGACATGATTCACTAGCCAAAATCACCAGTTTCATGTAAATTTATGTTGCCTTTCAGAAGAAGGGGTTGGCTTTGACACTAGGTGAAATGGATTTGATCTTAGACTCTACTTTGGGAAAGGAGAACACATTTTTTTCTATAAATAGAACAAAAATCTCATTTTCGAAAGGAAAAAGCTTTGTGTGTGAAGAGAGACGTCCTGAGAGGAGGGTGTGGCTCCTTTCCAAATCACAGTAGATGAAATTGCACAGAGACTTTTTTCTTATTGCCTAATATGGACTTGTATATAAACGGCAAAAGGGGGAGAGATGTGAGCAGTCCTTCCAAAGTTCCATTTTTGCCACACCATTTCCAGAGCCATGCCCAAAGAGTCAAAGGCTTCCATTAATGTCCCAAATAAGATACTTCAGCAAGACATCTGAACATAAGAATCAAATTAGTGCTCTGGATTTCTCTTTGCTTCCAGAGGGACATCCTACAAATCGCTCTTCAAGTCTCACACCAGAAACTAAAGAGCTCCTTAGACGTGACTCTGAAATGTGATTGTGCTGGGGGACAGGTGCCAGTCAGAGGCGCAGGCTGGGAAAGGAGGTAAGTGATTCTTCTGTTCCCCATGGCTAGAATGGTGAAGGTGAAGTCCAGCCTCTCCATTAGAAAGTTTCATCCTGTGCATAATTTTTAAAAAATCTTTTATCAGTGACTTGATCTAGGAGAGGGGGAGTCTGACCCTTTGCAATGGTTTTGCAAGTTTCTGTCCAGCCCATCTGACATGCAGGGCACTCTGGCGAACCAACCCCCACGGGGGGGGGGGGGGGCCTACCCCACCCAACCTCATCCCTGGAGCAGGTCCCAATTTTTAACATCAGAACCGGATCGAAAAGCTTGAGGCATTTCTAGGATGTGAAACATGAATTTTTCAGAAGTTTCATCTCCCTGGTGTTTCATACCACTGACACATAAGTTCCCATCAAATCCTGTAAGGAAGGTGCTTCTGTCCTTTTTTTATTTAAGAGGGAGAGCACTCTTGGAGTGATTATGTCTTTTCAAAGGTCCCACAGTGATAAAAAGGGAGCAGCAGTTGGGTCAGACTGGCCCTCTGAGGTCAAGTGTGGGGCTCCCATGCAATGCCCACCTGCTCTGGTGATTAAAGACTAAACTAAGCCAAAATAAGTACTGCTTCCCAATCTAGCTGATTTTATCACAGAATCACTGTGACCAATGATTCTGTGTACAAGGCACCCACTTTCCTAAGTGGCAGCCATGGCCCCCGACGGTCCCTGGGCCCCTCCCAGACATATTCCCAGTGTGTGAATTGTCTTAGGCAATAGGGGTCGAAAGCATATGGAAGGAAACTACACATGCTGCTTTGCCTGCCCCTGAGTTTTTTACTTAGTATTTTCTCAATGGTTCCTCTATATTAGTGATTAGTAACTCATGAAGTATGTGTATGGGGTGGGAGGGATTACTGAACCTGATCATCAATCACTTAAATTAAAAAACATGGCCATTAATTCCTCCCCCTCATGCTGTAAACCTCCCAAGAGATCCCCAGGGCTTACAAAATCCTCTCTAAATTTGTAGCCGGGAATCCAGGTGCCTGCATAACCCGGCCCTCACCCTCTATTCGAAGTTTCTTCCCTGGACTCTTGTGTGGAACTGTTTGCTCTGTCCCGCGGGCACTCCCTACCCTCTCAACCCACAGCTTTATACAGTTAAATGACTTCCAGGGCCTCATTCCAACCTCATCTCTTTAGATGAAACTCCGCTGACCTCCACAGCTAGAAGGGATTCCTCCTTCTTCTGAAACTCACTAGAATGATGGCTTGACAGCTGACCATCATCTTATCCACAAATATTAGTTAACTAAATGAGTATTCCCAAACCAACTGTAAATCACCAGAAAGATGTAACTAGTTCTTTAGATCACCAACACAAAGTATCTGTTTGAAGGGGAGATAATCAACTGATTGGCTGATGGGCTGGTCTCCCTTCTAGTGTTTGTTTGTATTCCAGAAATTAATCAATTACCCTGGCTCAGGAGCAAGAGCTGGTGAAAACAGTTTGGCCATTATGGTTTATCTGATAAGCAATGGTGATTCTTTCTGAGAGCTAATGGTACTGATGGTGCCTGTGGCCCTCGGTTCTTTGGGTGGTTATACAAAGGGACAAATCAGATCCCTCTTGGTCATAGAGATGCCCTGTGCACCTCTCTGAGGAGAATGGAGACCTGGGGCTATTGTCTTGCTATCTGTCTGTATTTCCCCCTTCTATCTATTTATTTATTAATATTCCCAATGGCCATGTTAAAATCTCCGTTTCTCATCCTTTTGGTGTCTTGGCCTTTTAATTCCTTATCATTCAACTATTTGGTGATTGTTGGAAGATGATTTTTATATGTCATTCTTTTTTTTTTTTTTTAATTTAAAAGATTTTATTTATTCATTTGACAGAGAGAAATCACAAGTAGATGGAGAGGCAGGCAGAGAGAGAGAGGGAAGCAGGCTCCCTGCTGAGCAGAGAGCCCGATGCGGGACTCGATCCCAGGACCCTGAGATCATGACCTGAGCCAAAGGCAGCAGCTTAACCCACTGAGCCACCCAGGCGCCCCATCTTTTTTTTTTTTTTTTTTTAAGTTATGGTCAAAGGAAGAGATTTTCTAAAACATTTACTCCACTGAATTAAAAAATAAAAGTCATACTATTTTTCCTTTTAAAATGTCAATTAAAGGGGCGCCTGGGTGGCTCAGTGGATTAAAGCCTCTACTTTCGGCTCAGGTCATGATCCCAGAGTCCTGGGATCGAGCCCTACATCGGGCTCTCTGCTCGGCAGGGAGCCTGCTTCCCCCTCCTCTCTCTCTGCCTGCCTCTCTACTTGTGAGCTCTCTCTGTCAAATAAATAAATAAATAAAATCTTAAAAAAAAAAGTCAATTAAAAAAAGTCAATAAAGGAGGTGACTCAGTCAGTTAAGTGTCTGCCTTTGGCTCGGGTCATTGATCCTGGGATCCTGGAATTGAGCCCTACATCAGGCTTCCTGCTCAGCAGGGAGCCTGCTTCTCCCTCTCTTGCTCCTCCTGCTTGTGCTCTCTTGTTCCCTCTGTCCAATAAGTAAATAAAATCTTTAAAAAAAAATTGTCAATAAAGGGATGCCTGGGTGGCTCAGTCAGTTAACTGTTCGACTCATGATTTCGGCTCAGATCATGATCTCAGGGTCCTGGGATCAAGCCTTCTGTTGGGCTCCTTGCTCAGCAGGGAGTGTGCTTGTCTCCCTCTTCTTCTGCCCCTCCCCCTGCTCATGCACCCTCTCTTTCTCTCTCTCTATATATATATTAAATAAATATATCTTAAAAAAATAAAAAATAAAATGTCAGTAAGTAGCATGTTGCAGGTACTATAATGTGACTTTCTTAAATGTTAAATGTAGTGTTATTTTTAAATTATTACAAAATTTGGGGCACCTGGGTGGCTCAGTGGGTGAAAGCCTCTGCCTTCGGCTTAGGTCATGATCCTAGGATCCTGGGATCGAGCCCCACATTGGGCTCTCTGCTCAGCAGGGTGTCTGCTTCCCTCCTCTCTCTCTGCCTGCCTCTCTGCCTACTTGTGATCTCTGTCTGTCAAATAAATAAATAAAATCTTTTTAAAAAAATAAAATTATTACAGGGGCGCCTGGGTGGCTCAGTGGGTTAAGCCGCTGCCTTCAGCTCAGGTCATGATCTCAGGGTCCTGGGATCGAGTCCCACATCGGGCTCTCTGCTTAGTGGGGAGCCTGCTTCCTCCTCTCTCTCTCTCTCTGCCTGCCTCTCTGCCTACTTGTGATCTCTCTCTGTCAAATAAATAAAATCTTTAAAAAAAATAAAATAAAATAAAATAAAAAAATAAAATTATTACAAAATTAAATGCAACATTAAAGAAATTATAACAACTAAAAATATCTCCAGCTCTTACCAAAATGTCCTCTGGGGAGCAAAATTACTCCTCATTGAGGGTCACTTTTTTTTTTTTTTAAAGATTTTATGTATCTATTTATCTGAGACAGAATGTGTTCACATGCACAGTGTGGGGGGAAGGGACAGAGGGAGAGGGAGGGAGAGAATCCCAAGTAGGTTCCATACCCAGCACGCAGCCCAGTGAGGAACTCGATCCCAAGACACCGAGATCATGACCTGAGTCAAAACCAAAAGTCAGACGCTTCACCAACTGAGCCACCTGGGTTGGCTGAGAGCCACTTTTCTATTGATTTACTGAGTCCGATGACTTAGGTTTCTTTGTTTCTGTTTCCTCATCTGAAGGATTCCACTAGAATCAATAATGTCATAAGGAATTGCATTAGAAACAATTTGCATACAGAAAAGAGAAATACACTGATAGATGAAATACATCAAATCTTAGAAAGTCCATGACGAGAGAAATCCAGGGAAAAAGTGATTTGTCCCCTTTTGAACCAACTCTTCACTTTGAAAGTCAATAACTAAAGAGAAATGATTAAGCATTTAAATTGCCCTTCAGGTAGCATCTATATTGTAGACACCAAATGGCTCTAGTTAAGAAGGGACAGCTCTACTCTATGCAAGAATCATTTTTAGCCCCTAATGAAATTATTGATTTAAGCAAACTTATCAGTTGATGCTAAAACCTCTGTGAAGTTTGGAGTAGTGGTTCTTCAGATGACACCAAAGTAATGGCACTTGGGTTACTTGCTGGCCATAAGAGATAAAAGTATAACTATATAATGGAGGGAGAGGCTGTTCCGTTTAATCTAGTGATCATCCATCTCATCACCATCGCTAATGGTGAGATCAACAGCTATTATGTGTCTTCTGCTGTGATGCGGTGTGAAGTATACAACATCATATATATTGCATTCTAGCCAAAATGTGTAACTTGGATCTATCCAAAGGTTTATATCTAACTTATTTACATGAATTATAGGGGATAGAGGAATAAGCTGAACAACATTATAGGGAAGCAAACAAGCTAAAAAGGTGGTACATTCTTTAGGACAACTGGCCTGGGCTCTTCAACAAATGGATATAATAAAAAAAAGCAACTGTTCTAGGTTAAAAGGTGGATTAAAAACATAACAATTAAATAGAACATATGGTTCTGGATTGGTTTGTGGTTTGTACAAGCCAACTAGAAAGGACATTTTGGGGCCGAATGAGGAAGTTTAAATATGTAGTAAGTATCAGATGATATTAAGAAATCATCATTAATTGCTTTAAACATGAAAATTCAATTTTTATCTCTATAGGAAGATGCTGTTACTCTTTAGACATGCATCGTGAAGTATTTAAGGCTGTTTCAAGAGTTTAGAATAAACAAAAATTTATTTCTAACTATAACTGCCACTACATCAGTGCCCCAGGTCAGTTGCCACTCTCCGTGTCATCTTCAGCCTGGTGTGCAGGCTGAAAGAGCAGGCCTGTCTTAGCACATTGTTCCAGAAGTAAAATAAAGATGATGAATCAAATCATGACTCAAAATGTCGGTTTCACTTCCACTTGTATTTATCAGCTAGCGCAACTCAAGCGGCTGAGTCTAGCACCAATGGGGTAGGGTATAATTCTCCCACAGGGTGGGGCAGTAGAATTATTAAGAAACCGATGACAGTGAGAACAAAGTATCCAAAACTCTAAATCATAACAAAATTGTTTCTCAGGTAGCAAATTATGATGTTAAATCCAGATAAATCCAGAAAGCAGGAGAGGCTGGAAATAAATGAACTTAACTTTCAACTGTAGAAACTAGAAAAGAAAAAACATGTAAACCAAAGAAGGGAGAAGGAAGGAATTAATAAAGATAAGAAAGATAACATGAAATAGAAAACCATAAACAATAGACTTAAATTCTATGCTTTGACAAGATCAAAACAAAGAAAGCCTTTGGCAAGTATTATCTAGTAAGAAAGAAAGAAAGAAAAAAGACACAAGAACATTAGAAATGAAAACAGGATGCAGAGATTTTTTTTTTAATTTTTCAGATCAAAAAATTTTTACATGCTTTCTACAACTTTATTCCCATGACTTTAAAAATCCAGACTATGAAAAATAACTTTCTAGAAAAATGCAAATTCAAAAACAACTCAAGAAATGAATTTACCAATAATAGCATAAAAAATAGGTAGTCAAAGATCTATCTTCAAAAAAAGGAGTCCACACAGCTCAGTAGGGTGGGTACTACCAAGACTTTAAAAGGCAGATAAACTTCATAGAATATGCAATGTCTCATGGCTTAGTAAAGGTAGAAAACTTACCAAGAGCATCTAGATTAATCACTTTTTGACTAAAGATACTGTATGACAAAGTTCTGGTCAATGAGATGGCAGAAGAGGGAGAGAGGGGTGCTTTTGGGAAAGGTTTTCTTCACCAACAATACGAAAGGGGTATCTGTGAGAAGACCCTGCTCCTGTTCCCTGCTTGGGGACATGTCCCTGTGGACCTGCTGGGACCCTGAAGAAACACAAGGCTGACCCACTGAGAATGAGATGGGAAGTCTTGGATTCTCTATGATGCTGCTGAGTGTTGAACCAACTCTGGCACCTCCTATATGGGAAAAATATTTTTAAAAATTGGTTTTTGTTATAGGCAGCTGAAAACACCCTTACTAAAAAATATGGGCTCTATCAAACTGTAACAGCATAAATACCATAAATGTTATCAATGGTTTCAGAGCCCAGAAAAAGTGTGAAAGCTTTACAGTTCATTTTGTATGTATTGGCATATATAATGCTCATACAACAAGTAAATATTTTCATATACCATTTCTAAAGGGAATTCTTTTCTTTTTAAATGCTATGCTGCCATTGGGTTATTGGGCCTTTTCAGTGATAAAATAGAGACAGAAACTCTTGTCTTTAAGAAAATATTCTCCAATCAAATTCTTACTTATGAGGTTGAAGAATGTTTTTTTATGCCAACATAACTTAGAGACAAAAACAGAATATATCAATTTCTTTATCAGTTTTTCCCTCCTGTTTTTTTTTTTTAAGATTTTTTATTTATTTATTTGACAGAGAGAGATCACAAGTAGGCAGAGAGGCAGGCAGAGAGAGAGGAGAAAGCAGGCTCCCTGCTGAGCAGAGAGCCCGATGCGGGACTCGATCAAGGACCCTGAGATCATGACCTGAGCCGAAGGCAGCGGCTTAACCCACTGAGCCACCCAGGCGCCCTTCCCTCCTGTTTTAAACAGCAAGATGATTCTGGCAATTATTATGGCTATGATTCTTAATTCTTAAACTTTTCATTTCTTGTAAAAACTAAAATGGGATTCTTGACCAAATGGTTATTACGGTAGGTTCACATTTTATTCCCATCTTGTTCCTGTCAGCTGATAACAATTCAATGTAAGGCAAGTTAAATGAGTTGTTTTCAGTGAGACTCAGCACATTCAATAAGTTTAATAGTTCAAGTGTAAAATTTTCTGTTTGTTAAAAATAAAAGATATATGCCTTATATGAAAACACTAACGCTCTCATACCTGTGTTAGGTAAGTGATTGCGTGCCAAGGAAAGTGAGATGACTCAAGCAGAGTTTAGGACTCAAGGTCCTCCAGTCCCTGGAGGAAACAGAGGGTAATGATCTCACTAAGGAACTGAGAGGGAAATGCAATCACTAAGGACTCAGGAACAGAGCAAGGGTCAGCCATGAAGAAGAAAGTAGGCAGATAACTTGGTTACTAGAAACCTGGAAACGAAGGTCAAAGCAGTGGCAGGAAAGAGCAAGACCAACCGTATCCTGAGCCAGTGAGTTTACCGCCAGGGCTCTGGAGACCTCCTGCTCATAAGCATTGTTCCTAGAGCTGGAGGCAGTGCTGGGTCTGGGGGTGGGAGGTGGAGGTAGTCAGTCAGGAGCCAAGCAAAGCTCTAAGCCAAGTTCCTCACACCAGACAAATGAATTACTTCTTCAGAATATCAAGTGCAGTCAGAAACGGTTGACAAACTCCTGCTAGGAGAAGACCCACTTAAGTTTAAAAGGAGCCGAATCTGGAAGAAATTATGAAGACAAGTCTTATGTTTAATGTGCGTAAATCCCCCTTCCGACTCCCAAATTAATTGCAGTAATCAAAGCGCATTCATTTGAGAAGGCTGGCTTGTCTGAGAAGTCGAAAGTGCTTGAAAGACATCTCCTAATTAAGCCCTTCTTAGGAAGACTGGCGGATAAACACCTTGTCCTTACTTCCAGAAGAACTATTTGAGGATCAGCTCTATTTGTAAATCTGGACAACACAAAAGGAAGTTAATCTCTGCTGGTACTAGCCTGTTTGAGAGACTCCACCCCCAAAGGCCACAGGTAACAGGTAACAGTGTCAGCTGAAAAGCCACACTCTTGAGAATGTCCTGCAAAGGAAGAGCCTGGAAACAAGATGGGGACTAAAGCTTGGATTTCACTTTTCCTCCTGGCCAGTGTGCGTCGTCTTAGAGATAAGAGCTCACCTTTCTATTGCACCATTGTGTCAACAACAACACCTAAAGGACTTCCACTAAAATATTTACTGTGGGCACGAGTAAGGTACATCTTTTTTCCTACCATTTTGCCAAGCTGGGTCTAAGGGCTGCTGTCTGCCTTTCTCTACTTTTCCATTTGTTTTCTCTTTTCCATTTCCTCTCCTACCTTCCAAGTTTATGTTCATTGTACCTACCATCAAGCAAAGGCACTGGAATAAGTCCCATAGTTTATACTAGTAGGATTAGAGCATCCATGTTAAATGCCAAAGCATTTATTCCCCCCAGAAAAAGAAATAGAAAGGATCCTCAAGGTCCACAGATCTAGTGAGTTTAGTTTAAAAAAAAAAAAAAGGGGAGCAGCTGTGCTTAACATGTTATAAATGCCAGAATCCCCATCCTCATAATATCCTAGATATGTAGCAACTTCATTTGGTTATTTCAGAATGTTTTGTAAACAAGGCAGGCAAAATCAAGGAAGGGTTAAAAGCATTTCAGTTCTATTTGTCTCTCATTTTCTGCATGTGTTTTCCCAAAGGCTTCTTTCTCAAAGGGATCCTGGAGAGGGGCCTTAATCATCTGTTATTTCTCTTGCTGCTTCCTCCTCAGTCAGTGGGAACATTGAAATACATGAACACTCCCTATCTTTCCTATTTTGTATAACTCATGTGCTCAAGAGAGTAAGTTTTCTGATCTAACTCCACCCAGGACTTGGGTGGCATTTGGGAACCCAAGCCCTACTTTCCTCAACTTAGATAAAAGGTGGTCTCTTCTAAGAAGTAGAATGTGCTTGGGGCATCTGGGTGGTTCAGTGTGTTAAACTTTGCCTTCAGCTCAGGTCATGGTCTCAGGGTCCTGAGATTGAGCCCCACATAGGGCTCTCTGCTTAGCAGACATAATATATAAATTTAAAAAAAAAAAAAAAAGAGGGATGAAGAACTAGAATGTGCTTTTCTTTCTTTGGCCATTCAGAAAAGCAAGACTCTGTTTCAAATGTCACTGTCAAAACATACCAGCATTGTAGATCTTGTATACTGAAGAGGACCATCTGTACATCTTCGTGATCACATTAGACTGCGGATTCTTAATCCAGGCCTGTGAGTGGGCTTTAATGAGTCTGTTAACCTCCAAATTGTGAATGGTACAGCTGGGATACTGTTTCTTTTTCTTTCCCAGAAAGCTGAAAATGTAAGGAATGAGTCCTAAAAATATGGATGTTATGGGAAACCAGTTTTCCTAATCTCTCTCATAATTCTGCCCCCACTCTGAGGTCCATATCTTGGACTTTGCTCTTGCTCTTAAAGGGAAACCTGGAAATGGAGTGGAAAAGAATGGAGTCAAGACCTCACATATAGTGAGTCCTGAAAAAATGTTAGTCAAATGAATCAGTGAATGCAAGAATGACTTAGGTTGAGATGTAGTTTTTGAAGGCATTTAAATAGAAGGTTGTAAGATTTACCTCCCCTTCCCTCTCCCTAACACTATTTGAAATTTCTGAATCATGTGTTTGAGAGGAATTGACCCCACACCCAGGTCAAAAGTAGACGCTCCTGAGCTTGACCCCATCAGCATATCCCATCTCTCTGGCCTTCAGAATTGGTTTAGGACAAACACAGTCGTAAGTCAGGGCAGTAGGGGGCTGATGAAACTACATTGGGGAGTTTTATTCAAGCTACTGAGGATGCTGACTCTCTTTTCTGCTGGATCTGAACCTGGAAATATGTAGGCCCAGAAGCTTCTGGAAACTAACCCTATGGTAATGGAACCAATAAGTGGAAAGCAAGAATCCAAGGTTTATTTACTTCATTTGGGCCCCGGGTCAAACCTTTCCTAAGGTCAGTAAACCTCTGGACTTCAAGCTATATTCACTTGCAAATTCTCCTTATAGTTTAAGTCAGTCTGAGTTTGTTTTCTCTGTCTTGATAAGGAAAGATCATTAACTAACATAAACTTTTGTACTTTGCAGGAAGTTGAAACACAATATGCATTATGGGGATTTCCAAACTCCCAAACCATCATTTAACCAAAAGACCACTTTCCTCATAATATTGCCAGTAGGGAAGTTATATACTTGTACACAAGTGCACTGGAGATAATGAATTTGTGTAAAAGTAATTAAGTTATGGTAATAGAGTGAGTCAGTTGCAACACAATAATTAGAATCAAAGAATTTGAATTCCCACGGCCCTGGAGACATTATCAAGTCTCTTAGGAAATAATGTTGAGATATTGCCTAACGTGACATTTAAATTTTCCCTCATGTTCCTCTTAGTCGGATTGTGACAGATAGTTCCTTCTTAAAAGAACATAGTCACTCCTCTGACACAATTATTTTCCATTAAAAACAAAACATCAAACTGAAAGGAAAAGAGATTGTTGAAATAATAAGCCAGTTATTTATTAATACTATCAGATAACACAATCTTGGAACTAGAAAACTGGATTCAAGTTCTGAATTGCTCCAACTTTGCCCTAGGAGTTGTCTGGCAACCACACCAGAAACCCACAGCTTATTTGAATAGAGGGAAATGAGTCTTGATCATGATTTGGAAGATACCTTTGTTCAAATAAAGATGGAATATGGATAGATAGAACCTACTATTTTTTCAGTCCACATTTCCTTATTCATAGAAGGATGCCCTAGACTTAAGGATATGGAAAGAATTTTGTTTACCATCATTACTCGTGACCTCTGAGGGGCAACATTTTTTACTTATAGAATTTCTGGAGAGTCATGATTTCCAGGTTTACTAAAGCCCATGTTAAACGAGTTTCTTGTTTTGTAAACACTGATATTTTTGGTGATGAGTGTCTGAGCTGAGGAAACAACACATTGTAATAGAAAGAAGGTCTCACCAGGAGCTGAATGCTCTCTGGTTGCTTTACCTACCTCATGAACTTCCTGTGTCAGATATTTCTGTCTCTGAGACTCAGTTTTCTCCTCTATTAACAGTGGAGCTTAGACCAGCTGATCTCAAGGGTCTCTCCCCCCAAGAGATGTAGGAGTCTATGAGCAATCTGATGATCCCACTAGAATGTCAAGAACTGTCTTCTGAAACTTCACATCCTCTGTAGTGTTAAGTCCTCCATGGTAACAATCAGAAATAAACTGTCACATATAGAATGACAATGCACATAAAAGATTCTTGATTAAGGAATCAAATACCTCAAATTTGGTAGGAACATTTGAGTTTTATAAACAACAACAACAACAAAGGGGGTGCCTGGGTGGCTCAGTTGGTTGAGCGACTGCTTCTGGCTCAGGTCATGATCCTAGAGTCCCAGAATGGAGTCTGGCATCGGGCTTCCTACTCTGTGGGGAGTCTGCTTCTCCCTCTGACCCTCTCCCCTCTCATGCTCTCTCTCTCTCTCACTCTCTCTCTCTCTCTCAAATAAATAAATAAAATTCGTAAAAAAACAACAGCAGCAACAACAACAACAAAAATCCTAGGGCTAACTTTTGAGATTTAGATACTATCAAGTTATGCTATAAAACAATGATTAAGAATGAGACATTATTCTTGAATCTGTTTTGCCCTTATACAAGGGAATTCTTCCCGACCCCTCTTTAGTTGGCACTTTTCATGAAAGAAGGAAATTGAAATTTTTTCAGTGCAGGTATTATTTGAGCATACCACATGTGCAAAGGGCCTGACTATTCAATAGATGACTTCATGTGACATGCTTTTAGTTTCAAATTTGAGTTAAATTAGCCTGTTGCTTTGCAACAGACATAAGAAACAATAGTACACCAAAGATCACTGGAGATTGATGGCTTAGCTTTTCCTTTCTTTGACTGAAAGAAGTTTTGTGTTTTTGACAGAATCCTGTGGATTTAAAACAATGTTTTATAGTTAAATTAAGCAGAAAAATAAATATAAAAAATTAAATGAATGATATAACAGGCCATCATTATGGTTCTGGCTTCCATTCCTTTCCATTCCTTTGTGAAATGAGCATATATTAAGTTGAACCATATGACATTGCTATCTTCATAGGTCAAAATTTCATTTGGTTTCACCTAATACCTTATAACTCATTTAAGTGTTGGTTCTTACCCCATAACTGAAGAACTTATATATTCCTTTAGAGAGGAAAGAAATTTTTTTCAGTTAAGAATTGTGGGTCTCAAGGTTTATAATGGGAGGAGCCAGTTGAACTAAAGCACTTTACCCCAACCATTTTATTTTATTTTATTTATTTGGGGGGGGGGAGGGGCAGAAGGAGAGGAGGAGAGAGAATCTTAAGCAGCATGGAGCCTAACCCAGGACTGGATCTCACAACCCTGAGATCATGACCTAAGCCAAAATCAAGAGTCAGACGCTTAACTGACTGAGACATCCAGCCACCCCTACTCCCACAACACTTTATTTTAAAACTATCAAAGTAGTACAACATGTACATTGGTAAAAAAAAAAAAAAAATTTTTTTTTTAAATAGTACTAAAGGACTAAAAAAGAAAAGTACAGTTCTCCTGTCCTCCATCCCACCAGGAAAACATGACATTCATTGAACTCCCTAGAGAATCACTTTAAATCCTTTCTAACTTTATTTCATTTGGTCACTGCTGTGGTCTGAATGTTTGTGTTCCCCACTCCCCTCCAAATCCTTAGGTTCAAATCCTATCCTCTAGGGTGATGGTATTAGGATGCGGGGCCTTTGGAAAGTGGTTAGAGTATGAGGATGATCCTAACACCCTCATAAAAGAGGCTCCAAGAGGGATCCCTCCTTAATTGGCCATGGGCGGTTAAAACTAGAAGTTTGTAACCTGGAAGAAGGCTTTCCCTCCATGTTGGCCCCCTGATCTTGGACTTCCAGCCTCCAAAACTGTGAGAAATAAATTTCTATTGTTTATAAACCACCCAGTCTATGGTATCCGGCTGTAGTAGACAGTGACTCTCCTTGAGCTTTAAAAAACATGCTTATATACCTTTTCTTTTTGGTCAGTTTTAAACACTATTAGCTCCTTGGCAAAGATGATAAATGAGCTATGTATGTATTATGTTCTACTTTGTCCTTCATATCATATTTTTTTATTTATAGTATTATTTTAGTATTAAAAATACACAGTGCTATTTAATACTTACTTTTTCTTTGGTTATATTTACAACCTTAAAGAAATACATACTTAATATTTTCATTTCCAGCTCCACCATCTTTAAACTCTTAAAATGTCCCTCTTTTTTTTTTTTTCTTTTTAAAGATACATTTATTCAGTGCCATGACCATACTATTATATTTAGCAATCAGCAGCTTGGGTGCAAAAAAAAAAAAAAAAAAATCTACATTAAAACCCTTTGTTAGGGGTTGCTGGGTGGCTCAGTCAGTTAAGGATCTTTGCCTTTGGCTCAGGTCATGATCCCGGGGTCCTGGGATCAAGCCCCACATCTGGCTCCTTACTTAAAGCAGGAAGCCTGCTTCTCCCTCTCCCACTCCCCCTGCTTGTGTTCCCTCTCTCACTGTGTCTTTCTCTGTCAAATAAATAAATAAATAAATAAATAAATAAAAGCCTTCGTTGGAATGCTTTACCCTTTCCATAGAACAGAAACTAAAATAACCTGTTATACAATTCATCACAAATATAGTCCTCTAGTTTCTTGACCATATTTATGAGTATTGTTTAAAAGATGTCTTTTGTAACAGCTAGGCCCTGTCACCACAGTGCTTGGCTGGGTTCACAAATCTGTTGTAACCTGTAGCTTCCCTGTCATTTGTCTGGCTCTCCTGTTTGGCTAAGCTGTTTCCTGGCAGTCATGAAAATCTCCTGCCACTGCCATAGCTACTGATGCTCCTGGAACCGCCAGAGCCACCTTGGTTTCATGGTTTGGCAAAGTTATCGGTTTCCACTACCGTAGGGGCCAGAGCTGCTTCCTCCAAAATTTCCCCCTTTCATGGGTCCAAAATTTGAAGATTGATTGTTGTAATTGTCAAAATCCTTACAGCTTCCACCACCTCCATCATTACCAAGTCCATTATAGCCATCCCCACTGCCCCCATAGCCACCAAAGTTATCTCCGTGACCAACCAAACCACCTCCACCCAAACCACCTCCACAACCTCCCCCAGAGTTTCCAGAACCACTCTGACATCTTTGGCTGGAATGAAGTACTAACCATCTCTTATTTAGATAGGGCTTTCCCTACTTCACAGTTGTGGCCATTCACAAGATGGGATTTTTTTTTTTAAGATTATTTATTTATTTATTTGACAGAGAGAGATCACAAGTAGGCAGAGAGGCAGGCAGAGAGAGAGGGAAGCAGGCTGCCTACCAAGCCTGATGTGGGGCTCAATCCCAGGACGCTGAGACCATGACCTGAGCTGAAGGCAGAGGCTTAACCCACTGAACCACCCAGGCATCTGGCAGGATGGGATTTTTGAAGAACAATCTTGTCCACAGAGCCATGGTCATAGGATGTTGCAAAAGCAAAGCCTCTTTTCTTGCCACTGCCTCGGTCAGTCATGATCTCAACCACTTCAGTTTTCCCATATTGTTCAAAATAATCTCTTAGATGAGGCTCTTCACTGTCTTCTTTAATGACACCAACAAACATTTTTTTCACAGTTAAGTGGGCACCAGGTCTTTGAGAATCTTCTCTTGAGACAGCCCTCTTTGGTTCCACAACAATTCCATCTACCTTGTGAGGCCTTGCGTTCCTGGCTGCCTCCACCTCCTCTACAGTGGCATAGGTGACAAACCCAAAGCCTCTGGGAGGCTTGGTGTTTGGATCTCTCATCCACATGGTCCGTAAGTGTTCACCCTTGCTCAAAATTGCTCCTCAGATGCTCATCAGTTGTTTCAAAACTCAACCCCCCAATGAAGAGCTTCTGCAGCTCTTCGGGCTCTTTGGGAGTCTCTGACTTAGATATGATGGCGGTGGGAGGGGGGTACTTTAATGATGCTTACTCAGTGGTGTCCAGCGGCAGAAAGCACCTCTTGACAGGTCTTACCTTATTATGTAAGAGAACGAGCATATCTAAATTTCCCTTCAACTCTCTCTCCTCCATGGACCTCTTGGCTTCACCACTTCACCACTCCAGCACTACTTTTATTATTTTTTTTAAGATTTTATTTATTTATTTATTTATTTATTTATTTGAAAGAGAGACAGTGAGAGAGAGAGCATGAGAGGGGAGAGGGTCAGAGGGAGAAGCAGACTCCCCGTGGAGCAGGGAGCCTGATGCGGGACTCAACCCCAGGACTCCAGGATCATGACCTGAGCCGAAGGCAGTTGCTGAACCGACTGAGCCACTTTTATATTGTTAGAATTTATAGCACTCATTTTGTTCTGTGAATGGGCATTCAGTTGACACTAAATATTGAAAGCCAATAAAGTGTAATTATACTATTTTGCTTATGTAAATAGTATTCACTATAGAGGAATATGCATCAGAATAGAAAAGGCAAATCTGTATCACTGGCCCACACCACTGGAAGAGATGCTTCAAACATCAGGATTATATAGTTACATTTTCAAATACTCCATTAGAAGCCCCAAATAATAATACATTTTAGTTTGCTTTATATTTGGGATGGTTTTCCTTGCTTTTCATTTTTCCTCTTGGCAAAGGAAGCACATGCCTTCACCATATGACTAAATTTGCCCCAGATCTTGATCCCAGTCTCTGTGGCATGGAATCCACTCTCTGCCTGAGGACATTCTTCTCCAGTTCAGTATCAGTTGGTCTGCTGTACAGCTATCATTCTAGGCCTTCCTTTCATTGGATTAGGGATCAGTGTTTCTTGGATTTTAGGCTTTTCTGATTCTTGGATTCCTTTTTCTTTTTATTGTTTCATCCTTAATCAATTTTTTCAGAAAGAATTTTTGAGAGGTGAGCTTTCTGAGTTCTTACATGTCTGAACATGCCTTCATTTTACCCTTATAGCTGAGTGATAGCCTAGCCAGTTACAATACTCAGCTCCTCAGAACTCTGAAAGCAGTGCTCTACTGTTTTCTGGCACTGAGTGCTGTTGATGAGAAGACTAGTGCCAATTAAATTTTTGTTCTGTTGTAGTTGACCTGTTGCTTGTTCTCTGGAAGCTTTTAGAATCTTCTCTTAGTACTTAATATACAATAAAATCACAAGTTTGTGGTGACGTAGGGTCTTTTTTTTTTTTTTTTCCATTTTATGTGGCACTTGGTAAGCCCTTTTACTCTGAAGACTCCTATCCTATCTCTAAGAAATGTTCTATTATTCCTCTCATATTTTTTCTCCTGAGTTTTCTTGTCTCCTTCTGGAACTATTAGTTGACTGTTATCCTCCCTGGATTGACCTGATACAGCTTTTTGACTTTTAAAAATATTTCTTCCCCTTTGTCTTTTTTTGTTTTACACTTTGGGAGATTCTCCTGACTTTTTCTTTCAGCCTTTCTGTTTACTTTTTTTTTTTTTTTTTTAAGATTTCATTTATTTATTTGAGAGAGTTGGGGGGTGGGGAGAAGAAGAAGGAAGGAGACAAGCAGACTCTGTAGGACCCTGGGATCACAACCGGACCTGAAGGCACATACTTAACCACCGAGTCACCCAGGCGCCCCTGATTTTTTTAATTAGTGCAGTTATTTATATTTTAAATTTCCAAAAAATTCTTTTTTTGGTCTCTGATTGCTCTATATATCTATATGTAAATATGCAGATATATATAAACTTGTTTTATGGATACATGGGCTTCTCAAATTTTCCTAAGTTCACTAGAATACTATTTCTCGGAGGTCAGCTTCTTTTTAAATAGTTCTTTTGAAAATTATTAAAACTATACCTTCTCTTGGTTATTTTCCAACAAGGTGAACCAGAAAAATTGCCTAACCTTTGCTCCATTAAAAAAAACAAGTTCTATTATGAAAAATTTCCAAATATTATGAACTCCATGGACTCACCTAACTTCAATAAATATCAACTTTCTGCCATTCTTGTTTCACCTATACCTTCACTTCTCCTATAAATTTTTTTAAAGATTTTTTTTTAATTTATTTGACAAAGAAAGACATAGCAAGAGAGGAAACACAAGCAGGGGGAGTGGGAGAGGGAGAAGCAGGCTTCCTGCTAAGCAGGGAGCCTGATGCTGGGCTCCATCCCGGAACCCTGGGATCATGACCTAAGCCAAAGGCAGATGCTTCCCCAGGTGCCCCTCCTGTAAATTTTTATAACCAAATTATTAAGTAGGTTATTTGAATTTATTTTTCATTTAGTAAATTATCCCATTAGATCATATCATACACTTTTTCAAAGTCACCTAATCTAACGAATGACAGTATTAAAAATTATAACAAAAAATCCTGACCATTTAACAGAGCACTTTCTATGGCTTATACTATGTCACGCTTTACAAAAACACTGGTTCATTTAAGATGACTAATAATGCAGGTCTCTACCTTTTAATCTGCAAAGGGTGTAGAGATGTTGTTTGTTAAAGGATTAGTAAAAGCATTCAATATGAAAACTAATGTGTGGACAAGGACATTTTCTATAACGAGAAATATGTGTTCATGACTATGTTTCTTGGATACAATTATGCCAACATGATTGTAGCTGCTGTAATAAGAAAGGACTATTTCTAAGGAAATCTTAGTATCCTCCTAGACAAATAATGGCCTTTTAGTGATTTAGTATCAAAGTCACATCAGTTATAACACCAAATTATAAATAAGATGCTGCTATAAGAACTGAAATATTTTTTCTGTACACATGATTCTAAGATTCAGGAATAAACTAACAATTTTAGCAAATTAAGAGCCAAAAGATCTTGTTTATGCCCATAGAAGGCAGAAAATGGATTCTGCTGACTGGAGAGAATTCTCAACCAAGTGCCCCACAACCGTTTCCTTTCATTTTGATCTCATTCCACCTCATTCAGCTTTGTGAAGTTTCCCCAGAGCTCTGTTACCATTCACTGGGGAACCAGCACTGAGTAGTTGGAGGAAAGATGGGGATTTGAATCAATGTACTGTTGTTTGATAGCTTTTTGACCATGGGGAAGTTACTTAATTTCTCTAAACCTCAATTTCCTCATTTACAAAATTAGGAAAACGATATCTCCCTCTTAGGGTACTTGTGAAGATTAACCAATATATCACACTAAGCAAGTAGTATAGGGCGTGGGACTTAGCTACGTATAAATGATCAGTATTATTCCTGTGGGATTCACAGGTATCCTCTATAGGCAGGGTGGCAAGATTTAGCAAATAAAAATACAGGATATCCAGGTAAATTTGAATTTTAGGTTGGTAATAAGTTTTAGTCTAAATATATCCCAAATATTGCATGGAATATACTTATATTAAAAAATTATCCAGGGGCGCCTCGGTGGCTCAGTGGGTTAAGCCTCTGCCTTCGGCTCCGGTCCTGATCTTAGGATCCTGGGATCGAGCCCTGCATTGGGCTCTGTGCTCAGTGGGGAGCCTGCTTCTCCCTCTCTCTCTCTGCCTGCCTCTGCCTACTTGTGATCTCTGTCAAATAAGTAAATAAAATCTTTTTTAAAAATTATCATTGTTTATCTGAAATTAAAATTTTAGCAGGAATCCTGGCAAAATAACTTTTCTTTTAAAAGAAAAATGAGGTATTAGTAAATGTTGTGATGAAATTTGATATTGTAGGGGCACCTGGGTGGCTCAGTTGGTTGAGCGACTGCCTTCAGCTCAGGTCATGATCCTGGAGTTGTGGGATCCAGCCCCGCATCCGGCTCCCTGGTCAGCAAGGGGTCTGCTTCTCCCTCTGCCCTTCCCCCTCTCATGCTTGCTCTCTCTCTCTTTCATTTTCTCTCAAATAAATAAATAAAATCTTTTAAAAAGTTGATATTGTATCTGCTCAAACATGGAGGTCTCCTATTCCCCGGTACACTCAGTATTTTCTCTTCTGGGTAATACTCAAGTATCATATATCAGAGAAATAAATAGTGTCTGTATTTTGAAGTGGAATATCAACTTTTCCCCAAACAGAAATCTGTTGGATCAGTTACTATTCTAAACTAGGCATGGATTTTCAAACTACTTACTGAATTATATTTGTATTTAAATATTTATTTGGAAAACCACAAAGCACTACATATGAAAATCATATTGAGGACCACCAAAAATATGCAAACTACAAATCTGACAGCATTTAATCATTGGAACACTATTTGCAAAATGTTCTTGTTAACCATGTTTTCTTTGTGTGTACCAAGTAATTATTTTCCAAAATGTGCTTGTTATGAGCATACACAGAGACACACAAGATAAATAAAGCAGATGGGTTTTATATTTTATTTCAATCAGACTGTACTTCTTAACCTCTTACCTAAACTAAAAAGCCTGTTATCAACCCTACTAATTTGTAGTTAAATTTTTAATGAGATAAAAATAGCTTTGCTAAAGGCAAGGTGGCTGGGAATTACGTTACAGTAATATAGTCTTCTGCTTCTTTTCCATTGGTGAGAGACGTACTCCGTGATTCCTTCCTTCAATAAGCAAAGTGAGGAAACAAGAGATGCCAGAATCTCTTTACCCATTACTCCTTTAAAGCATTTGCAAGCTGTGTTTAAACTTCCAGATGGATTATAATGCAATTATTCCAAAATATAATATGCGTGCTACATTTCCTCATTCATAATTTCTTATTTGCCAATAAAATAGGAGCGGTGCTCCATTCATTTTTCCTTAAAAAAACGCCCCTCTGCCCTCACTCCTCTATTTCTTTCCATTCTGTCGCCCCGGTCGCCGTGCCCTGTACTCTTCAGCTCCACCTCGTGTAGAAGAACGTCGGCTGCACCCTCAGCTCCCACCCCCGGGAGCCTCCACCGCAGTGGGAAAGATGAAAAGCCGGGAACTTTATGTAGGAATCAAGGCTAAACGAAGAACTGATTTCCTGTAGACCCTGTCTCAGCAAAAGCAGGTCTTACAGCTGGCAGGAAACGCAGGAAAGCCTACATACTCATTTCCTTGATACATTCAACTGAATCTGGAGAAAATTCGACTGTTCAGTTACTACTTAGCTATACTTGGGACGGAATTTCCATTGGCCCGCGATTCCCGGTGAACCCCTTCAGAAGAGCCAGGCAAGGGCGTTCTCGGAGCAGTAGGATGCCCTACACGAGCTGCCTCGCGGGACCCTGCGGCGGACTGAGTCACGTCACAGAGCCCAAAGGAGAACGCCGGAAACGGTGTGCGAGGCCGTTCTGGGAGAGGGTGGGGAAGTCCCCTCCTCGGTGCAGACTACCCGCCTGACAGGAGCCGCTTCGGTGTTCTCCGGTCCCGCGTCACCTCAGGCAAGAAGCTGAGGGGCCGTGGTGCCCGGTTGCCCCCAGCATCTCCCCAGACTCCTCCTGAGAAACCTGCGGGTCAGGAGCGCACACTTTTGGCTCGTTATTATAAATTTGCTTATGAAGCCCTCCTGACTTTTAAAGTTGCTTAGTGTGGTTTCTGCCTCCTCTGAGGGAGGCCCGAGCGTCCCGCGGTGGGGCGGGGAGGCGCTCGGCTGGGGGGGAGGGGAGGGAAGCGGGTGGCTGGGCCGCGCGGGGCGGGGCCGCGGCTCGAGGCGGGGCGTCTTCGCCGAAACGAGCGGCGCCGGGCGGCGGGCGGGAGGCAGTGGCGGCGGCGGCGGCGGCGCGGGCCGAGCGGCTCGCGGATTGGTTGCGGCGGGCGGAGACGTCAGGCTCCCGCGGCCCGAGCGGCCGCCGGGCTCGCGCGGCGCAGTAGGCTCGAGTGCGCTCCGCAGCGAGGTGGTGTCTTCGGCCGTCCCGCTGTCCGCTGCCGCCGGCTGTGCCGCTAGAGCCGGGACGCGCCTCCGCGCTCCTTGCCGCCTCCATCCCCGCGGCCGCCGCTCCCCTCGCCGTCTGCACACACACCATGACGAAGAAAGAGAAGAAGTCCTTCAACCAGAGCCTAGCCGAGTGGAAGCTCTTCATCTACAACCCGACCACCGGAGAGTTTCTGGGGCGCACCGCCAAGAGCTGGGGTGAGCGGGCGGCGGTTGGGCGCCGGGGCCGGCCGCGGTCCGGGGGACGCCGGGCGGGGTCGGGTGGGAAGGGAAAGGCGGGAGATGGCTCCCCGCGCGGGGCCCTTAGAGCGGCCGCAGAGTCCGCCGCCCACAGCGGTTTTCGGCCGGGGCTGCCAGACTCTCGTAAGGGCGGCGGCGGAGGAGGGGCCGCGCGGCCCCATTCATTTCTAGCTTGGCGGGCGGGCCGCCGCTGGTTCCCGAGGCGGCAGGGCCCGCAGGCAGCCCCCGCCGGGCGCCGAGCGCACGTGCTGCTCCGGCCTCCCGCCCCGAGCGGCGCTGGAGGCCGGGGACCCCTGCCCGGAGCCGAGCTCGCCCTGAGCGTGCGGGGGCCGAGCGCCCGGGCCTCCCTTTGTACCGAGCGCGCCGTACGGGAGAGGCCCTGGCAGAGGCTGCCGGTGGCGCCCAGCGGTTCGGGGAAGCCAGACCCTGCCCCACGCCCGGGGAGAGGAAATTTCCACTCTCGCCGCTATCTTGTGACTCGACCACGCTGCCACCCGGGTCGGAAGAGTGCGAGTGAGTGTTAAGTGGGTGGGTGGCACGAATGTGCCGCGGTGAGTTAATTACCCAAGTATTTGGTACACGAAAATGCTCGAGTTTGGACAGTGAAAAGACCGTGAAAAGGTTGATTCCTGCCTGATTCCTTTTTCATTACAGACGTTTTCTTCCTAGCAAATAGACTTCTTGTGGGGTACGTAAATCCCAGGTGGCACAGTTTTTTGTGCCTTCAAAGCGTGTGATGGTTGTGTATGTTTTTTTGTGTATGAGTTCTTTGTTTTAAAAAAATATTTAAATCATCCACCAATGTAGTACTGCTTCAGGGTGTCTTTTTTTTCTTCCGAAAAAATGTATTAATGTCTGAATAAGGACTAGTGCTTTTTTCTTTATTTTTTTCCTGCCTTTTGAAAAACGTTTTAGTGGGTCTTGACCTCTTTTTTTCTGGGAGAGAATAAATTTCTAGAGTGGGAGAACTATTCGGACACGACATCTTTAAGAGAAGCATGAAGAGAGTAAATTAGCTATGACTCAGAAAATAAACCGTTGCTACTGACTGAAGTCGGCTCCTCCGGAATGGAAAGTCGGCTTAAAGTCCTATCACAAGCTGAAAGGGGCCTTGGAGGTTTTTTAGCCCAATCCCCAGTTTAGAGATGAGAAAAATGAGATCTAAAGAGGTTGTGATTTTGCTTTGTGTGAAATTACATATTCCACAGAGCCAAGAAAAAACCCAGTTGTCCTTTAATCCTAGTCCAGCGGTTTTATTATTTCACAGACGCCTTGCCTAACTAACACTTCATGATTTTTATTTAGATAGTTGTCTTTTGGGAACCCACTAATGTGAAGAGGAATTATATCTTGCATCCGGAGTTAAAAGGCGGGGGGGAATGGTGAAGTTATTATTGCTTCTAGAATGTGCTACCTTTTTGCTAAAGGAATTTTTGGGTGGTGGGAGAACCATTAATGTTTGTATACTATCTTCCTCAGTGCCTTCTCATTTCCAGTAACAAGTACCTTCATTTTTTGTTAGAATGACATTTCTTACTGCAGAGTGCTTCTTGTCTAACCTTTGTATTTATATGATGTTGAGGTTGAGATTTTATTGGGTATATGCACTTACATAAATAATGTGCACAAGTGGTCAAACGTAGTCAGTCATTATTAAGGGCAGCCACAGTACTACAAGTAAAGTTGGGATTTATTTTAGAAGGATTAAAGCAAGACCTTTTTTCAAAATTGAAAATAAATAATAATTCTTAACAGCAAATAGTACATTTCTGAGTTTATTGGAATAGTAGTAAACCAGTGCAAAATGTCATAAATTATCTGCAATCTTATCCCAACATAAGGGCATTTCTCCAATGATATATGTGGGTGTGGTTTGAAGAGGCTGAAGTCCGTACTCCATTCTCCAAGGCTGTGTCCTCATGCGTGGGGAGTCTGCTTGGAAAAAGGGGTATCTTGCTCTAATTTTCAGAAAGGCACTGTACAGGCTAGCTGCCTGATCTCATCACTACAAAGATGTCTGCTATTAATATTTTGGTATACAACCCGGGAAACTTCAAAGGGTGTTATGTTCGTTTTTTTAAAAGATAAGAAATCATTCAATAAGTGTTGCTTTATAGTTTTTTTTTTTTAAACTTATTTTAGAGAGAGAGCTGGGGGGAGGGGCAGAGGGAGAGAATATTTCAAGCAGACACCCCTCACCCCACCCGATAAGGAAGGAGACTGTACCTGGGGCTCGATCCAAGACCCTTGGGATTTTAACCTGAGCCAAAACCAAGAGATGGTGGCCCAATTGACTGAGCCACCCAGGGACCCTTATTATTTTGAGTATATTGTGGGCATCTTACCATTTTTTATAAAAAAAAATATTTTATTTATTTATTTGACAGAGATCACAAGTGGGCAGAGAGGCAGACAGAGAGAGGGAGAAGCAGGCTCCCTGCTGAGCAGAGAGCCCACTGCCGGGGCTCGATCTCAGGACCCTGGGATCATGACCTGAGTTGAAGGCAGAGGCTTTAACCCACTGAGCCACCCAGGTGCCCCGCATCTTACCATTTTAATAAAGATCTATATCATCATTTTAATGGCTAATGTTTTATTGTATGGTTCCATGTACTACGTGATTTTTAAAAACAAACATGTTTATTAATATATGTAGTTTATGTTTTCGTGGGAGATATCCAGGGAAAGATGAGTATCTCCTGATTTTTTTACCAGTAATTTACTGGATATACTGGTCTCTCCTCCCAGTCCCTTCAGCCTTGAGCATACATTATTACAAATTTATTTCTTGAGATATGTTTCTACCAGTGGAATTTCAAGGTCCTATATGGTATGTGTAACCTTTACATTTTGGAAATGTGTTTTTTATTTTCTTTGTTTTTAGGAACTGATTTGAAATGTTTTTCTAGTTGCTTTTAAATTTAAATGTGGGAGGATTACCTTTTTTTTTTTTTTAAACTTTGGTAAAATTGCTGTATCTGCTGGTATGTAGAAAAAAAGCCTTCTCTACCCTAAGGATTTTATAAAGGATATAAAAGACTTTATAAGGATATATTAAAAACATACACTTTTTATGGGGGAGAGGGGCAGAGGGAGCAAGAAAATCTAAGCAAGCTTCATGCCCAGAGCAGAGCCTGATACAGGGCTCTATCCCACCACCCTGATGAGATCATGACTAGGGGCAGAGGGAGCAAGAAAATCTAAGCAAGCTTCATGCCCAGTGCAGAGCCTGATACAGGGCTCTATCCCACCACCCTGATGAGATCATGACCAGAGCCAAAATCAATAGTTGGACGTTTAACTGATAGTTACCCAGGGTCCCCTAAAACCACACATTTAAGTAGTTTTGGCATTTACACTTGGGATAAATGAAAATACTGCAGGTTACACCACATTGCCTTATTGGCAATGGCTATGTAAAATATTTGAATTTTTAAGATTTTATTTTTTTAAGCAATCTCTACCTAGCCGGACACTCAAACCCACAACCCTGGGATCATGAGTCACATGCATGCTGTACTTACCAAGCTGGCTGGGCATCCCTGTGTAAAAGATTTTGAGTAGCTTCTTGAATGTTGGGCAGTTTCAAAATCATTACATACATATCCTCTCATTTGATCTTCACAACAGCCTTCTAAAGTAAAGCACACTGTAGGTGATCACAGTGTACCTAGAGTTGGTTTCTTAGGCTGAACAGTAAGAATACATCAGGAGTAAGTAATTGTCATGTATAAAAACACAGGACAAAGAATATTTAGCATCTTGTGATTTATGTTGCAAATATTAAACCTAAATGCATTATATATAATTAGACCTAAATGCATTATATATAATTAGAGTGAAAGCTTAGAGATCCTCTACTGTTATTTATACTGTAATGGACCATGTGTTGCAGTTAACATTTTTAAGAATAATGAAATAGAATAGTAAAAATACCATTTTTTAAAAATTTTTTATTTTTTATAAACATATATTTTTATCCCCAGGGGTACAGGTCTGTGAATAAAAATACCATTTTATTCTACCTAATAAGTTTATTCTAAGGAAACATATTCCATGAAGCTTTTCTGTATTTTGTATATACAGATAACCCCTATATAAAATGTGTTTCTTATTATGACTCACAGTCAAAAACTTGAAAGCCACTAATCTAGCCCTGTGCCTTCATTTCATAGGTGAGAAAATTGAACTCATAGGTCTGATTTGTCCAAGTTTACTCAGGAGTAGATCCTTGGCCTTTAGACTACCTCCAAGGCCAGACCATTTTTGGGTTTTTTGTTTGTTTTTGTATTTAAGATTTTATTTATTTATTTGACAGAGAGATCAAAAGTAGGCAGAGAGAGGGGGAAGCAGACTCCCTGTTGAGCAGAGAGCCCTATGTGGGGCTCAATCCCAGGACCCTGAGATCATGACCTGAGCTGAAGGCAGAAGCTTAACCACTGAGCCACCCAGGCACCCCTGTTTTGTTTTTTTTAACTGCTACAACTTAATGTCATTTAATCACGTCTGTTGTGGGCTTCTTCGGAGTTCATTATCTTAAGGCTATCTGTCAGTAGATGCTTTATGTTCATACTAACTTAAAACTTGAGTTGCTGATCTCTAAGCACAGTCAGGATTCTGGACCAAATCAATTAACACCTACACTTTGTTCATGTGCCTTTTCTTTTATAGATCCATGAAGTGCCATTTTCTGTCACCTGCTCCCATTCTGGGTCATGCCTCAGTAAATGCTCTGCCTTGGAGATCACACTCCATCCCATCTTGGGTGTTTGACTGTAGGGGAGAAGGCAAGTGTGTTTATTTTCCCAGTATCACATAGTTTTGTAAGATGTTGTTCTTTGTCCTGTGGAGTGTGACATATTAAAAAGAAACTTTACAAAAATGTGCGCTGTTGGGAAAGTAACAGGACTTGCCTTACCCTGTGTGCAGGCTAAAAATGAAGGTCAGTGGTGGGTGTGGCAGCGGCAGCAGCAGAGGCGTACTGAGCCATCACCCAGCAGGAGACAGCACTTCCTGGACTGGTAGTAGAAGGGAGGGGATGGGGTAAGTTTGTGTGTTATAGTCTAGATGTTGTAATTACGGTAGTTTGTGTTTTACTGTTAAGTAGCAACCTTCCTCTGCCCCCATATTAATTATTTTAAATTGACTTTCCAGTTCATATCTATAGAATTAAATTAGTTGTAGTAAAAGAAGTTTAAAAACCCTCCTGTCTTTAGTAGCAATATTTCCATGTATTTGTCATGTTTGATTAAAGACCAGTCATTTAACACTGATTGTACAATGGAAGGGAGAAAAACTAACCCTAAAACATAAGTCATGGGTAATCTTTAACCACTTAAGTAACCACTATTAACATTTTAATAGTTTGTTTCTTTTTTGTAAATAGATTTTTTAACTGTATAAATAAAAATTTAAAATACAGAGTTAGGTATCTAAGTGGTAAAACTACTTAACATTTAGGGAAAATGGTTTTTATTCCTTTGCCACCTCAGAGTTTGATGATGTGTTGGGAGTAACCTTGGTGCCCTCTCCATCACGTCTGTGGGTACCGTCCATGTACCCTGCTAGAATTATTATCTCTATGTTAAGATTCCCAAATCTACATCTGTAGTTGGTATGGCTTTTTTATGTTAACACAACCAACCGCCTGACAGAGAGCTTCAATTAAATGTTTCATAGGACTATGAAGTGCTTCACACACCTCTTCATGTAAATCTCTGTTACCTTCAGGGGCTCCTTAGCATGGCACACACACCTCATAATCTCACTGACTTGTTTCTCTCTTGTCATCTCTTTCTACCATTCTCTGGCCCTTCTGGTCCTCTTTCCTAGCTTTTGAGTGTTCTCTTTCCTTCTCCTTGGCCTGGGTACTCAGGCTTCGGTAGCCTGATCTCTGGTAAATGTCTTTGAGCCCCTCTTTACTTTAAGACTGTGTCAAGTGCTCCTGTGTATCCAATAATAGTTTTTTTTTCTGTTACAGCATTTATGATTTTTTTGTAGTAGTGTTTTTGCCCATTTACTAGAATATAAGTTTCTTATTCACTCAATTTTGATTCCCTAACACTGAGCCTGTTGCTCAGCACTTAGTAGGAAGGTAATAAGAATAGGTTGAAAGAATGAGCACTATTATGAAATATTTCCATGTAATTAGTCTTTTCACAGTCTTTTTTTTTTTTCTTTTAAAGATTTTATTTATTTATCTGACAGCACAAGCAGGGGGGAGCAGCATGCAGAGGGAGAGAGAGAGAGAAGTAGGCTCCCTGCTAAGCAAGGAGCCCAGTGTGGAACTCAATCTCTGGACCCTGGTATCATGACCTGGGCTGAAGGTAGACACTTAACTGAATGAACCACCCAGGCACCCCATTTTTGCAACTTTTTAAAAAATGTTCTTTGGTGGTATTGATATATCATAGTATATAGTTCCCCAGTGTTTGGGCATCCTACCCGCCTTTTTTAATACCACTGTGAGTTTTCATAGAAGTTCAGTGTTGAGATGAAGCTTCCACTTAACTTTGTCTTTGGAGATTCAGCTGAGTTTGTGGCATGCCTGAGTGGTGCATCTGATTAGGATAACAGGAATACGGTTATTATCCAGGTCTGCTTTCTGCCTTCTTGCTCTATTCAGCTTCTTATACTGCTGTAATGAGACCTGCATGAAGGTTGTTTTTTGTTTGTTTTTTTTAAGTTCTCTCAGATTTAATGGGCATTTATGTAACCGTGTTTTCTGCCCTGCAAGGTGCTTTACTAATTATTTCTGAAAAAAATTATTTAGCTTAGCAACCTCTCAGATATCTGTTTAAACTTTGTAACTGAGTTGTTTATAGACTGCCTCTTATTTGTGACTTCTGCTTAGTATTATGTTAATGCCTTAGTAAGGTATGACTTTGGGACTGACCCACGTCCAAGGCATAAGGTACTTTTCTTTGGCAGGTTCTGACCTGTAATTAGTGGCCCTTTATGTACTCTTAACACCACTCCCCACCCAGTACCTCTCTAATCATTTCTGATTCCTTCCTGTTTTTCCTTGTCTCATTTCCTAAATGTGTATTTCCCAGCTGCTGTCTTTCCTTGTTTTCTCCTCATCTTCTTCCTTGCAATCTCATAAAACAATTGCAAAGATCACTCACACATTTTACTTGGGTTAACATGTCTCTGATTTAGTTGCTTCCTGTATATCTCAGAAACCTGAGAGGGAGAGGTTTAGATATCGTGACTAGCTCTGTTACTACCTTATATATCATCTGGAAAACAGCTTTTTTCCCCTTCCTCTACTGAAGTTCTTGTGAGTTGCTCCTATATTTACAGTTTTTGAAAATAGGAATCACTATGTTTTTCTTCATTTGGAATCTAAACCTGGCCAGATCATGCCAGTTCTACATCTGTAATGTCTCTTAAATCTGTGATCTACACCCTCATTATTACTACTAAGATTAATCAGGAATTAACTTCCTCTGCCCTACCCCTGCCTCCCCCCACCATATCTTATAAAAACCCACATTCAGAGGGAAATCAGGATGTTCACTTTTCATAGCTTCATAATACTAACCACCTGTTTGAAATGTCATGGTTCTTAACACTCCCTCTCAACCCTGGCCCCACTGTGTCAGGATCTGGTAGTGCCTTTTCTCATAAATTCTCTGATTAAAAACTTAAAGCACCAGATGAAGAGCTTTTGTGACTTTTCCATAGTTGCTCCAATTTCACGTAGACAGTTGGCTTTCCAATTTTTATCTGCTATTAAAAAAGAAGTTGTAGTGTTGTTGACTTTGGGAAAGGTGAGCTCTTAACTCCTGAGGTATCCCCCAGAAAGATCCAAGGAGTCCACTGGAATCATTGTGACCTAAACCAGTGTAACTTCATTGCTATCAGGTTATTTTTAAAGCTACAGCTTTGATTGTGCTACTTCCCGTTCCCCAAAATTGTGTTTGGATCCCCACTGCTTTCAGAAGGTTTAAATAATTTCCAAACATCCTGGCATTCCAGGCTTATTACATATTGGCTTAGAACTAAGTTTCCAACCTTACAACCTGTCGTTGCCCACCTTATTCCAGTAGTATACCACATGTCATAGGGTGCATCTAGAATTCTCTGTTCATTTCCTCCCCTGTACCCTTCCTCTCTGCATCATAAATTCTTCCCTACTTCAGAGACATTGAGTGTCAGCTATTGCAAGCATTTTTCTGATATATGCCTGGTGAAAATAACACCACATTTGTCTCGTATAACACCTAAAACTTTGTATCCTGGATTATGGCTGTTTATATGCATTGCTCCTATTAACTAGGTGTTCTCACAAATCAGAATTTACATTTGCATATCCCCCTAACATCTAACACATAGTAAGAGCACCTTTTTTTGTTCTGATTTTGGAAGCACAAATTGTTATTTACTTGTGATTCACCTATTTCTTGGGCTAAAGGTGAGAGTATTATATGTTAATTGGTATAGCTGCACACAGAAAGTCTTAATTTTTATGTGAAGGTATAATTCCCCTTACCTTACCATGATTCTGCCCCACTAAACTAATTCATTTTAAAGTTTCCAGATAGGGCACCGTAGTAAAAGTGAGCCTGTGGGCATATATGTATATGTTTTTACTTCATGAATCAGGATATACCAATATCCTGAGATAACCAGACAAGGACTCAGAATATAGACCTAATTTCTAGTTCCACACATCAACTAAGCTTAGGTAACTCATTTAAAATCTCTTGGTTTTAGTTTCTTCTGTAGGAGAAAAGTTGCAGAAGATAGTTTCTAAATTTAACTTTGAAATGAAAAAAAAAAAGTATATAAATGCTTTATTAGAGGAGCAGGCAGCAAGCTTTTTCTTTTAAGGGACCAAATAATACTTAAGGCTTTTCCAGCCATTTGGTGTCTGTTGCAGCTATTCAGCTCAGCTATTGTGGCTTGAAAATGGCAATAGACCATTTGTACACCAATGGACCTAGCTAGGTTTCAAGACTTTATTTACAACAGGCAGCTACTGTGGTTTGCTGACCTCTTTAGAAGTTGGTGTCAGTGTAGGCTGTTGTAAGAAATCTGAACTGGTCTTAGATGAGATGTCGACTCTTGGCTTGTTCTTTTCAAATAATGAAAGTAACACTGTTGTTTGAATTTTTATAGTGCAGATGTGAATATTCAGTAAGTCCATTGTCCTCTTCAGCTTCTTTCCTGGGGTAATATTGTTAACAGTAATTTTTTTTTTTTTTAACAGTAATGATTTGTAAAATGTTTATCCACTTGGGATAAAGGTCTGGTGGTATTTTATAAAAGTAAATGTATACCTACTCCATGACCCAGCATTTCTACTCCTAGGTGTTTACCCAAGAGAAATGAAAACATATATTCACGAAAATACTTGTACAAGAATGTTTCATAGTAGCTTCAACTGGAAACAGCCCAGATGTCCATCAGCAGGAGAATAGGTAAACAAACTTGTCTGTCCAAACAGCAGAATACTACTCAACAGTAAAAAGGAACGAACTATGGATACACAGAACAGGGATGAATTTCACAATTAGGCTGAGCAGGAAAGAAGCTTTACCTAAGAGAATACATACAATATGACTTCATTTATATGAATTCTAAAGCAAGCAACACTTATGATGGAAAAAGGCCCAGAATGTTGTTTCCTTTAAGGCAGTGGTCATGGGGATTGGGAAGGGGCACCAGAGAACTTGGTAGCGTCATGTAATATTGTCTTTTGCTGGGGGCTTGATCATATAGGATACATTTATCAAAGCCCTTTTTTAAAAAAGTTTTTAAATTTTAGTTAACACATTGTGTAATATTTCAGTGATTCAGCACTTCCATACAACACCAGTGCTCATCACAAGTGCCCTCCTTAATCCCCATCACCTGTTTTACTCATTCCCCCCCCCCCCCCCACCTCCTACAGGTTTGTTCCTTGTAGTTTAGTATGTCTTTCTCTTTATTCCCTTTGGTCCTTTTTTTTTTTTTTTTTTTTTTCATTGTTTTGTTTCTTTAATTCCACATATGAGTAAGATCATTGGTATGTAGTCTTTGACTTATTTCGCTTAGCATAATACTCTCTTCCTCTACCCATGTTGTTGCAAATAGCAAGTTTTCGTTCTTTTTTTATGGCTGAGTAACATGCCTGTGTGTGTGTGTGTGTGTGTGTGTGTGTGTGTGTGTGTATGCTGTATGTACCACATCTTCTTTACCCACTCAGCGATTGATGGACACTTCGACAGTTTCCATGATTTGGCTATTGTGGATAAACATAAGAGTTCATGTATCCCTTCGAATTAGCATTTTTGTATTCTTCGAGTAAACACCTAGAAATGTAATTGCTGGATTATAGGGTAGTTCTATTTTTTTTTTAAGATTTTTAAAAAAATAATTAAAAAAAATTTTTTTATAAACATATAATGTTTTATTAGCCCCAGGGGTACAGGTGTGTGAATCACCAGGTTTACACACTTCACAGCACTCACCATAGCACATACCCTCCCCAATGCCCATTACCCCACCACCCTCTCCCTACCCTCCTCCCCCCAGCAACCCTCAGTTTGTTTTGTGAGATTAACAAGTCTCTTTTGGTTTGTCTCCCTCCCAATCCCATCTTGTTTCATTTATTCTTTTCCTACCCTCCAAACCCTCCATGTTGCATCTCCACTTCCTCATATCAGGAAGATCATATGATAGTTGTCTTTCTCTGATTGACTTATTTCGCTAAGCATAATACCCTCTAGTTCCATCCACGTTATTGCAAATGGCAAGGTTTCATTTCTTTTGAAGGCTGCATAGTATTCCATTGTATGTATATGTGTGTGTATATATATATATACATATATATATATATACATATATATATATGTATGTATATGTGTGTGTATATATATATATATATATATATATATATACATATATATATATACATCTTCTTTATCCATTCATCTGTTGATGGACATCTAGGTTCTTTCCATACTTTGGCTATTGTGGACATTGCTGCTATAAACATTAAGGTGCATGTGGCCCTTTGGACCACTACATTTGTATCTTTAGGGTAAATACTCAGTAGTGCAATTGCTGGGTCGTAGGGTATCTCTATTTCAACTTTTTGAGGAACCTCCATGCTGTTTTCCAGAGTGGTTGCACCAGTTTGCATTCCCACCAGCAGTGTAGGAGGGCTCCCCTTTCCCCGAATCCTCGCCAGCACCTGGCATTTCCTGACTTGTTAATTTTAGCCATTCTGACTGGTGTGAGGTGGTATCTCATTGTGGTTTTGATTTGTATTTCCCTGATGCCGAGTAATGTTGAGCATTTTTTCATTTGTCTCTTGGCCATCTGGATGTCTTCTTTGCAGAAATGTCTGTTCATGTCCACTGCCCATTTCTTTTTTTTTTTAAAGATTTTACTTATTTATTTGTCAGAGAGCGAGCGAGAGTGAGCACAGGCAGACAGAGAGGCAGGCAGAGTCAGAGGGAGAAGCAGACTCCCTGCGGAGCAAGGAGCCCGATGTGGGACTCGATCCCAGGACGCTGGGATCATGACCTGAGCCGAAGGCAGCTGCTTAACCAACTGAGCCACCCAGGCGTCCCTCCTCTGCCCATTTCTTGATTGGATCATTTGTTCTTTGGGTGTTGAGTTTGATAAACTCTTTATAGATTTTGGATACTAGCTGTTTATCTGATATGTTGTCTGCAAATATCTTCTCCCATTCTGTCAGTTGTCTTTTGGTTTTGTTAACTGTTTCCTTTGCTGTGCAAAAGCTTTTGATCTTGATGAAGTACCAATGGTTCATTTTTGCCTTTGCTTCCCTTGCCTTTGGCGATGTTCCTAGGAAGAAGTTGCTGCGGCTGAGGTCAAAGAGGTTGCTGCCTGTGTTCTCCTCAAGAATTTTGATGGATTCCTTTCTCACATTGAAGTCCTTCATCCATTTTGAGTCTATTTTTGTGTGTGGTGTAAGGAAATGGTCCAATTTCATTTTTCTGCATGTGGCCGTCCAATTTTCCCAACACCATTTGTTGAAGAGGCTATCTTTTTTTCCTTTTCCATTGATCATTCTTTCCTGCTTTGTCGAAGATGAGTTGACCATAGAGTTGAGGGTCTATTTCTGGGCTCTCTATTCTGTTCCATTGATCTATGTGTCTGTTTTTGTGTCAGTGCCATACTGTCTTGATGATGACAGCTTTGTAATAGAGCTTGAAGTCTGAAATTGTGATATCACCAACTTTGGCTTTCTTTTTCAATATTCCTCTGGCTATTCGAGGTCTTTTCTGGTTCCATATAAATTTTAGGATTATTTGTTCCATTTCTTTGAAAAAAATGCATGGTATTTTGTAAGATTTTATTTTTAAGTAATCTCTCTGCCCAGCAACGTGAAGCTTGAGCTCACAACCCTAAGATCAGGAATCACATGCTGTGTATAGACTGAACCAGCCAGGCACCCTGGTAGTTCTGTTTATTTAATTTATTTATTTATTTTGAGACTCTCCATACTGTTTTCCAGAGTAGCTGCACCAGTTTGCATTCCCCCCAACAGTATAAGAGGTTTTCCCTTTTCCACATCCTCACCAACACCGTTTGTTTTAAAATAATTTTAAAAAAATATTTTTTTAAACATATAATGTTTTATAAAATCTTTTAGTCATTCTGACAGGTGTGGGGTGATATTTCATTGTTATTTTGATTTGCATTTTCCTAATAAGTGATGTTGCACATCGTTTCATGTGTCTGTTGTTCATCTGTATGTCTTCAAGGCAAAAATGTCTATTCATGTCTTCTGCCCATTTTTTAATTGGGTTATTCATCTTTTGGGGTGGGGTTGTCAAAATCCATCTAATAGCATGTTAGAGATTTGTTGTGTATTTCATTAAATGTGATGTTAATATGCATGTGATGTTAATATGCATGTTAATATGCATGATGAAGTGTTTGGGGCTGAAGTATACATACTGACATCTGGAATTTGAAATGCATTTAAAAAATAAATGGTGGGGTGCCTGAGTGGTTTAGTGGGTTAAGCTTCTGCCTTCAGCTCAGGTCACAATCTCAGGGTCTTGGGATCAAACCCCGCATCGGGCTCTCTGCTCATCAAGGAACATGCTCCCTCCTCTCCCTCTGCCTATCTCTCTGCCTACTTGTGATCTGTCAAATAAATAAATAAAATATTTTTAAAAAATAAAAAAGTAAATGGTGAATAGATAGGAGATACAGTAGAATGTTAACTGTAGAATCTAGGTGTGTTTGTGGATGTTCTTTGACATTCGATCTTTCTGTGTGTATATAAACATTGCCAACTGAATATTAGAGAAAAGAATACATTTTTTTAAAAAGATCTTATTTATTTATTTGAGAGAAAGTACGTTAGTTGGGGAGGAGCAGAGGAATAGGATCAAGCGGACTCCACGCTGGACACAGAGCTGGTCTCTGAGGCTCAATCGTGACCTGAGTGAAAATCAAGAGTCAGATGCTCAGGGTGCCTGGGTAGCTCAGTGCGATAAGCCTCTCGCCTTTGGCACAGGTCATGGTCTTGGGATCGAGCCCCGCACTCGGCTCTCTGCTCAGCAGGAAGCATGCTTCCCCCTCTCCATCTGCCTGCCTCTCTGCCTACTTGTGATCTCTCTCTCTCTCTCTCTCTGTGTCAAAAAAATAAAATCTTTTAAAACTAAATAGTCAAATGCTCAACCGAGCCACCCAAGTACCCCGAGAGTATGCTGATACATTTATGTTTCTCTTGACTGCTTTCCACCAGTTGTGGAGTCTTTACTATAAAAATGATTGTTTATCAGTTTTCTTTCAGTCCTATTTCAATGCATCTGTATGTATGTATATACTTACACATAAGTATATATAAGCTTGGGGGTATATATGGAATATGTAGGAATAAGTAATTTTCTACTTTTACATGAGTAATAGGAAAAATGTATGTTGTAAGTATGTTCTATGTTTCCATGTTAGTGTGTATTTATTTCTTTCCTTTGAATCATTACATAATCGCAGTGTAGAGCTGTATATCCAAGAGATACATAAATATTTTTTGTGAATACTTAGATTATTTCTAATTTTTTCTCTTAAAGATTGCTGCTTGTGTATGTGCCGCTGTTTATCTAGGGTAGCTACTGAGAAATGGAATTTACCACTTTGTATGTTCATTTTTATATTAATGAACTGTCCTCCTTTATATAATAGACTGTGCCAATTTATACTTCCACCAGCAGTGGCTAAAAGTACCATTTTCCCTTTGACTTTCTGAGCATTGGATATTACCACCCTTTAACATTTTTTTGCCGGGGGTGCCTGGGTGGCTCAGTGGGTTAAGCCTCTGCCTGTGACTCAGGTCATGTTCTCAGGGTCCTGGATCGAGCCCCACATTGGGCTCTCTGTTCAGCAGGGAGCCTGCTTCCCCCGCCCCTCTGTCAAATAAATAAATAAAATTTTTTGCCAGTTTGATGGGATATTGATACCTGGTTGGCTTCATTTGCATTATCTCTGGTAACTGCAACTGAGCATATCTTTGTTGGCTCGCTTTTTTTTTTTTTTTATGGTCACTTAGTCCCTTTGCTCTTTGTTTCTTTTATTTAAAAATATTTGTTTTAAATTAACATTATTACAAATCCAACAATCTTTTATTTAATAGGCTGTTCCTAATCAACCCAAAATATATTGAATAATCCAGTATTTCCTCACTGATTTGAATTGCCAACTTTGTTACATGTAAAACTTCATCTTGGATCTTTTCTTGGATTTTGTCGATCTGTATCTCTGTTCCTGTGTCATTCTTACAAATTTCACATATGGAAGCTCTATGTGAGCATATGTAAAATAAAATACATGTGTGAAATTGGGTTGGATACTGTCCGTTCAATTTTGGTATTATATATGCTGGCCTTATAAAAACCATTTAGGTAACTTACAGAGCATCCTAAAAGGATAGTTAATAGAAAAATTCTATTCCTTGAAAATTGGGAGAACCAGCTAAAGCCATTTGGACATGGTGTATGTTTTAGGGGTAGAGCTTTATTTACTTTTTTAATAAAAACTTCTGATTTGGAAATGTATATTTTCCTTAAAATATTATATATTTCATCCATTCTCAGGTTTGCTAATTGAAACTGGTTTTATTGATCAAATTAAATATTTTTGCATTTGTTTCTATTACTTTCATCTTAAATCTCTCCCATTGTCCTTGAATTTATTTTAGTCTTGAATTAAAAACCTGGCTCCTTTTCATTAATCTTACTTTTTAGTGAATGACTCTAAGGATTTTTCCTTTGCTTCTGCTCTGACTACATTATTGTTTTGGATTTTGAGTATTTCAGGTTTCATTGTCTTTTTCATCCAAGAATTATTTAGAAATCTATTTTCTAAATTTTTGTTTTAATTTCTAATATATTTACTTCGGTTTTAGAGAATGTAGCCTTGTTTTTTTTAAGTTTTTAGCTTTTGTTTTTGTGTTATTGTATCTTAAGTCATGGTATCTTTAGGGATAGTGTTCCAAGTTTGTAAAGAATATATTTCCTGGTGACTATGGAAGTTCTACATATACTAGGTAACTATTAGTTGTTTTAAAAATACTTACTGTTCCGGGTGTCTGGGTAGCTCAGTCAGTTAAGCGTTCGCTCAGGTCATGATCTAAAGGTCCTAGGATTCTGTCTCCCCCCCAACCCCCTCACCATGTGCAAGTGCTCTCTCTCCCTCAAATAAATAAGTCTAAAAAAATACTCTTCTTCCTGTTATTATTTACTTTATCTCTGGATTTCTGGGAGAGGTATGTTAAAATCTCTATGTGATTGTGGTAATTTTGTAATTTTGCTTTTGCTTTACTTATGTTAAGCCATTTAGCATCATGGCTATTAGTATCTTGATGTATTTTTATTAATATGAAACATATTCTTTTTTTTTCAACGTGTTCTCTTAATGCTTTTTGACTTAGATTTCTAGTTTGCTTAGAGTAATAACATCACATCTAGATTTCCTTTTGTTAGCCAAGACCCACTTTGTTTTCCACCATTATGTTACAATTTTAGGTTTTCTTCTATGAATAGCATTTAGTGGATTTCTTTTTTACCCACTTTGAGAATGTCTTCTGACTACTGTGAAATTATTCTTGCCATATTATTTTTGGGGTTTTGTTATTAAATTTAAACAAATTAAAATTTTTAACTTTATATAAAGTATAAACTAATATAGCAACAAAAGGAATCATTGGCTGCCTGATGAATGATGTGTGGATTGCAGAGGGCCACAAGGACTTTGAGAAGTGCTAGAAATGTTCTGTATCTGTAGTGTAGTGGTGGTTTCACAGATTATGCAGCTGTCAAAGACTCCCTGGGATCGTTCAGTTGAAATTAATAAAAGTTATTATGTGTAAATTATTCCTCAGACTGATAAGGAAAAGAAATTAAAATCAACACTTGCATGTTGCCAGTAAGTCTTACTGGTTTCTTTGCTTACCATTGCTTTATATATTTTTCCTCTCTTTTTAAAGAAAACTTTAAAATATACCATTATATTAACTTGTTTTTGTTTATGATGGTACTTTTTTAAAAAATCAGATATTCTATAAGTTCTTTAAAAAACAAAAAAATTAAGACAGTATAGCTAAAACTCAAATCCTCCTTTTTTTTTTTTTTTTTTTTTTTTTTTTTAAAGATTTTATTTATTTGTCAGAGAGAGAGAGGGAGAGAGCTGGCACAGGCAGACAGAATGGCAGGCAGAGGCAGAGGGAGAAGCAGGCTCCCTGCTGAGCAAGGAGCCCGATGTGGGACTCGATCCCAGGATGCTGGGATCATGACCTGAGCCGAAGGCAGCTGCTTAACCAGCTGAGCCACCCAGGCGTCCCAAATCCTCCTTGACCACATCCTCAGACCCAGTCCTGATCCCTTCTGTTGTCCTCAGAGGTGACTACCATTTGTGAATTTGGTTTCTTAGTCTCTGCCCCATTAACAAACACTGTTTTATATATATTTATAGAAATGTAATTCTTTTGGGGTGTTTTAAATTTAAGCTTGTGGTATTTATTCTGGGATAACTTTTTTCCACTTTGGGTTTTTGAAATCTCTTTCATTCCTTTTTTAACTACTGTTTATAGTTTTCCATTATATATTATGTTTTACTTCTTTGCTTTGTTTGAGGACACTTACATTGTTAGCAGTTTTTTTGCTATTGCTCTTCAGTTTTTTTATAATTGCATAACCAATTTTTTCAGTTAGGATTTCAGGTTAGTAAATTTTGAGTCCTTGTATGTCTGGAGATGTCCTTTTGTTTATTTAAATGGTTGATCTTTTTGTTTACAATAGTTTTTCCTCAATTTGAAATAGATTTCATTTTTCACCAATGAGATATCTATTGGTTACAGTTGTCTGCCTTAGGTAGAGCCTGTTTTATCTCTTTAGGAGCATTACGAAATTTTCTCTTTATGTTTGGTATTCTGAAACTTATGTCCAGGTCTTGGGATGTTTCCAGTATTTTTCAGTCTTTTCCAGTCTAGACAGAAAATTTGTTACTTCTTTGAACATTCTTTCCCTTCTTCCCTTTTCTGATGGAATTTCTTTTAGATTTGTTGATGATATTCTGGTTCTCTCCCTCATGTCTCAATAATTTCCATATATTCCCTCCCTCTTTTTGCCCAGTGTTTCAAAAAATCTTGGTTTGAGATAATGCTCACTGAATTTTTCTTTAGCTGGCCAATACATTAGGTTAGCCTTTCTCCTAAGCTTTTGTTTTTTAAACAGCTTTACTGAAGTATAATGGACAAACAGTAAGCTGCACATATTTGAAGTGCACAACTTGAGTTTTGACATACTCACATATATGCATATACATACATAATACTGTGAAACTCTCACTAATCAAAATAATGAACATAATCATTACTCCCCAAATTTCCTCTTGTCCCTTTTTAATCCATCCCCTCTCCCTACCTCCCCAATCTGCAGGCAAAAATAGATCTGCTTTTTGACACTTTGCTTTGTATTTTCTGAAATTTTAAATACTTGGAGTGTAGTGTGTACATTTTTGGGGTGGGTGAGGAGGGGCTGACTCCTTTAATTTAGTGTAATTATTTTTGAGAAATAGCCTGAAATTTATTCCATTGTATAGATATACCAGCATTAACTTATTAATTCATCTTTTGATGTGCATATTGATTGTACTTTTTAGTAATTACAAATAAAGTACCTATGAATATTCATATACATTATTCTGGAATATGTGCTTTTATTTTTCTTGGTTAAATATCTAGGAATGGATTAGCTGGACCCTGTCGTAGGTGTACATTGTAAACTTTCCAAAAAATTTTCAAAATGGTTCTAAAATAGGGCTTTCTCTTTTTTTGTTGTTGTTTATTCCCACCAGGAATGTATGAAAGTACAGTTGCTCCACTTCTGGGCTGTCACTTGGTATTGTCAGTCCCTAGGTTTTCTAGCATTTTAGTGAGCCTAATGTAGTGGCAGCTAATGGTGGTTCTGATTTGCCCTTCCCTGATAACTAGCGATGTTGGAGCACCTTTTCATGAGCTTATTTTTTTGCAGCCCTTAAATCTTTGATAAAGTTTTCTTTCAAAACTTTTGTGCATTTTTAAAAAATTTGTTTTGTTGTAAGAGTTCTTTACATATTCTAGAGGCAAGTGGGTCCTTTGTTGGTTACGTGTTCTGTAAAAATTTTCTCCCAGTCTTTGCTTTATTTCCTTAGGAGTGTATATTTTTTAGAATTTAACTCTTCCCCAGTTCATTTTGTCTATGAGTTTTTTATTTTTTAATAATTAGAATATGAAATCTGATTTTTAGAAATAGTCCTTCCACCTTTTCCTCTGTATTTTAAATATATTTATGCTTTTTTCCTTTCTTGCTCTATTTGTACCCACTTCTTCCAGGTATTAAGTTACTGTCTTTGTTGAGCTTGATACTTTATCAGATTAGTTTTTTTCTCAAATATTTGGTGATTATGAGTATCTGTGCTCCTCCACTTTGTATTTAGACTTTCTGGTTACAGGAATCTGGGATGTATGTAAGCATATGCCAGCCAAGAGATAGTCTAGGTATGGAGACTCTGTACTCCTTTAGGTTTTCACCAGCATACCCAGGGCATTGCCAAGTTTCTCAGCTCAAGCATCCACTCCCTGCTCCCACTTCAAAGTAGATGTTGTTGCTACTGTTAGTAGTTGCTTCACCCCAGGCACAAGTGTATGTTGGAGTTGGAGGTTGGGTAGGAGGAAGTTACACTCCGGGTGGCTGATCCTGCTATGTAGTCCTCTAGTCATCTGGGCTTTGACTCAGAGAGCTCTCCTCTTCTCCATCCTTGGTGGGCCAACTCACTTATTTCTGGGAAGACTTCTCTGATGAAATCCCTTTCCTTCCTCTCCCTGCCAGAGACAATTCATTCTTCTTTGTCACTTTTTTTTTTTTTTTTTTTAACCGTAGCAATTGATGTCTGTAATTCTTTGTTTATGCATCTGTCACTTGAGATAACTGAACTCTTAGAGAGAAGGAACAAATCTTACCCTTTGTAAATTTCTATCACCTAGATGCCTGAATGATATTTTTCAGACAATGGGGGTTTAGATTTTATAAAAGGTAACAATTTGGGGTACCTGGCTGGCTCAGGCAGAGCATTCAACTCTTGATCTCAAGGCTGAAAGTTCGAGCCCCACATTGAATGTAGCGATTATTTAAAATTAAAGTCTTTAAAAAATAGAAAGTAACAATTTGAGGCTCCCAGGGAGAGCAGGCCAGGTAAAGGTGCCACATGGAGAAGTACTGGTCTGAATGTCACTCTTATTCTAGTAGGCTAATCTTAGGCACATTATTTTATCTTGTTTAATTATTTTAATAAATATAAAATATGAATGCATGTGTATCTGAACATATTTTTATTATAAAAAAAGGTGCTCATTAGTTTACACAAACTGCTTTTTATTAAAGATTTTATTTATTTATTTGAGAGAGAGAGAGAGAGAGAACACAAGCAGGGAGGAGAGGGAAAAGGAGAAGACACACTGCTGAACAGGGAGCCCAATGCGGGGCTCGATCCCAGGACCCTGGGATCATGACCTGAGCCAAAGGCAGATGCTTAACTAACTGAGCCACTTAGGTGTCCCAAAAACTCACCCTTTCAATGAGGAACAATTTCTTTTTTTTTTTTTTTTTTTTTTAAAGCCAGGCCACGGGTGCTGGAGCAAATGATTTTGTAAACCTGTGGTACTGGAACAACTGATACCTACCTACAAAACAATGAAGTTGGACCCCTTCCTCATACCATTATATAAAAATGAACTCGAAGTGTGTGGATGGCTCAGTCCATTAAGTTTCTGACTCTGGAGATTTCATCCCCGGTCTTGATCTCATGGTAGTGGGATCAGGCCTCACGGCAGTCTTCATGCTCACAATAGAGTTGGCTTGAGAGTCTCTCTCTCCTGCCCCTCCCCCCACTCACGGGTGCTTCTTTCAAAATAAGTAAAAATTTTTTTTTTTTTAATTTATTTGACAGACAGTGATCACAAGTAGGCAGAGAGGCAGGCAGAGAGAAGGAAAGCAGGCTCCCGCTGAGCAGAGAGCCCGATGCGGGGCTCAATCCCAGAACCCTGGGATCATGACCTGAGCCGAAAGCAGAGGCTTTAACCCAATGAGCCACCCAGGCACCCTGAAAATAAGTAAATCTTTTTTAGAAAATGAACTTGGGGAAGTTAAGCTTCTGATTGGGCTCAGGTCGTGATCTCAGTGTTAGAAGTTAAACACCATGTAATTAATATTTTAAAAATAAATATAAAGATTTTTTTTTACAAAATGAACTCAAAATAGATCAAAGACCCAAACATTAGACTTCTTAGCAGAAAACAGATGCATGTTTTCATGACTTTGGATTAGGCTTTGGTGTCTTATGTAAGACACCAACAATAATACAATCAAGGAAAAAAATAGACTAGTCAAGCTTAAGAACTTTTCTGCCTTAAAAGATCCCACAGAATTGGAATAAACAATTATATATCTGAATAGAAGCTTTTATCTGTAATGTGTTTTTAAAAGCCTCTTAGAACTTAAATAAAAAGACAACCCAATTTAAAAATGGATCCAGGATCTTAATGGACAGTTCTCCAGAGAAGATACAGATGGTGGATAAGCTCATGAAAAGATGATCAACATCATTAGCCATCCGGGAAATGCAAATTAAAGCCACATTGAGATACCACTTCACACTGACTAGGATGGCTGTATAAAAAGACAGAAAGTGTCGATAAGAATGTGGAGAAATTGGAATCTTCAATAAAAAGTTAATTTTAAAAATACAAATTATTAAAAAATAAAGAATACAAATATATAAAGGATTTTAAATTTGTCCATAGGATTGCTGTTTTTGTTTTTTCTTAACTAGACCTGTCTCTAAAATTTTTTAAACTGTGAACAGAATGCTAATTTACTTACCAATGGAATGCAGTTTCTGATCTTCAGAATTCTGAGGAGGGGCACAGTCTTTTAGTATCTAGGTACCATCAAATAACTAGGAAGTTCACATATTAAGTCTGGGAATCAGATCACAGGGTGTTAAGGTGTGTTGAGTGGGAATGTATGTTCAGGCCTTGATGAAGCCTAGTAACTCCCCATGTGTCCAGATTATGTTTCTGGTATTATATAATAAAGAATCTGTATGGTTTTCATCCCAGGTGCCTGACACAGAGTTTCTAAATACCATTGGAAATTTTCTGATGGGGAGTATCTATATTATGCTAATGGAGTGACCTATGGTGGGCCCTTCAATAGCTTCCCTAGGTGTTGGTCCTTAGACCAGTCATATGATTAGATGACTGGGACTTTGAGCCAACCTAACCTTTAGGGAGGGAAGAGGAGGGGACTGGAGATAGGGTTTAATCACATAGCCAGTGATTTAATCATACCCATATACCCATGTAATGAAACTCCAGTAAAAACTTTAGACACTGAAACTTAACAGAACTTTCAGGTTGGGAAACACGTACATATGCTGAGAGGGTGATGTTCCCTCATTGCATGAGGATAGGGCCTAAAAAACTGCATTCCCTCCCAGACTCCACGCTGTCTGTGTCTCGTTTATAACAAAACTGTAATCTTAAGTATAGCCCTTTCTGAGTTAAGTTATTCTATCAAATTCTCAAACCTGAAGGAGCATTGGGTGGTCCCAAATTGGTAGCCAGTTGGTTTAGAAGTTCAGGCAGTGTCTGGAGTGCGGGCCATGCCCCGAGCTAGCGGACTCTGTGCTGCACTGGGCGGTTGGTGCCAGAACTGGACTGTTGGACACTCAGTTGGGGTTGAAACAAAGTGGCTGCTCAGGACCCTTTTCTCCTTCCCTGAATGACATGGAATAAAACTTGGCCAGATTTTTTGCTACTTCGTTCTTTTATAGACTCCACATTAGCAAACCTCATTTGTTTCTCAAAACATTTTTTGAGAGCAGAGTGCAACTGATTAGGTTAAGATTTAAAGCTTAAATTTAGTGTAAAAGCCTAGCTGCAGTATCAATTACAAAAATGTTTCTACTTTTGTTGTTGGTCTTTTTTACCCCCTGAAGTTTGTTTTTATGTTGTCAAATTTCTTGACTTTTAGTTGCCTTTCTATAATGTGTATAAGATATTACTCTTAACTGCACCCCCCCTTTTTTTTTCAGATGGGCTTGGATACTTTCCCAAGGTCACAGTGGGAAAGTGGTCAGGCCAGGATTTGAGTCTAAGTCTGACTCCAGCAAAGCCCATGCATATCATATACCCACCCTGCTTCATGGCCTCTTGCTGGGTCTGTCCTACTGTCCCTTCCCTCAGCCAAAATACAATGAGAGAGAAGAAAGGAGTTTAAAATTGGGGCTTCTCAAGGAACAGAAGTGAAGAGAGAATAGCAGTAACAGAGTCAGTTCGTGTGCCTGTGTTGGAGAAAGCTAGAAGTTTTTAGTTATTTGATAGTCCTATAATGTGCCCTTAGATCTCAGAGTGTAAGTATAGAAGTAGCATTGTGCTTCTGTATATACTGTTAGAACAATGATAATACAAAAACACCAGAGTGTCTCGGTGGCTCAGTTGGTTAAGCATCTGCCTTCGGCTCAAGTCATGATCCCCAGGTCCTAGAATTGAGCCCCACATCAGGCTCCTTGCTCAGCAGAGAGCATGCCTCTTCCTCTTTCTCTGCCTGCCACTCCCCGTGCTTGTGCACGCTCGCTCTCTCTCTGTGTCAAATAAATAAAATCTTAAAAAAAAAGAAAGAAAGAAAGACACTAATTACAACATTAAGCTTTTTGATACTTATTTTGAATAAACATCTTTAGTTATAATTCTTCTGACCTCATAACTATTTAAAATGCTCATGTTTCTTCAGAGTTTAGTGCATGTTAGTTTCTTTAGTTGGTTAATGACTTAAGGAAAAAATTTTTTTTTTTTTTTTTTTTAAAGATTTTGTCAGCAAGAGAGAGCACAACACAAGCAGGGGGAGCTGCTGGCAGAGGGAGAAGCAGTCTCTCTGCTGAGCAAGGAGCCTGACGCAGGACTCAATCCCAAGATCCTGGGATCATGACCTGAGCTGAAGGCAGACACTTAACGACTGACCCTCCCAGGCATCCCTGACTTAAGGAAATTCTTGAAGGATTTTAACCTGGGGAACATCAGTAATCTAAAAAGCACTATTTTGGCTTCATTTGCTGTTTCCTGCTTGCATTAACTAGAACTGATTCAGACATGGCATAACGAACAGCTTCCATCTGCACCATCCACTACTAACCTGGGGTGTGCCCCCAATTTGATCTGGATCAGTGTGTTAGGCCTGTCTGCAAAGTGAATCTAAGGAACTGTATATAAGAGCAGTGATTTACAACTGCTGTTTTTCTATATATTTTTTCTTAATAGGAGAAAGGAGGTAAAAGTTGATAAATTGTTGCTACCCTTATGAGTGATCCTTCATATATGATATTAATAAGTAAGATTAATTTTAAATATTAGGTTTGGGTCTTAGCAAAAGGAACATTTTCAAGTAGAGAAAACTCAGTGCTAAAATCACTTCTGTTCTTATTTTTACACGCCTTACATTCAAAATTGACTTGATGGCCACTAGTATATGGCATCAGATTTGGGGCATAGTTATAATTTGTGTATCTTTTTTTTTTTTTTTTTTTTTAATTTTATTTATTTATTTTAGTAGGGGCAGAGGGTGAGGAAGAGACAGAGAATTCCAAACGGACTCCACACTGGGTTCAGAGCCTGTCATGGGGCTCAGTCTCCTGACCCTGAGGTCATGACCTGAGCTGAAACCAAGAGTCAGATGCTCAGTTGACAGGCATCCCAATTTTGGGGAACATACTTCATAGGAAGTTTTTAGAGTTTTTTGTTGTGTAATGGTTCTTTAGAAAGCATATTTGGATATAGTTTGTTTATGTCTGTTTTATGTTTATTCATTTTGTAGCTTTTTATAAATTTCATTTATGTTCTTTTTCCTGGAAACTGAAAACCAGATTTTGAAAATAGTATATTACTATTTGGGGATGACTTAAAAACACAACTAAATTAAACTGTCAGCACTTTTGTTTTAAATTTACCTACTGCATCAGTCAACAAACTGCTGTAGCCTCATTCTGCTATTTCTATAGAGTTTTTAATAGAGTGTGGAACACAGCTGACACTTGTTACATTTATGTATTTGTCGACTCTATCCTGTTGAATGGAGGATTTTATCTATTAGGTCCTATAAACATCTAGATCTGTAAGAATCATTTCTCCTGTGTCTCATTAAAATAGCCTTTGGGCTTTGCTTGTGTTTCATTTCCCTTTATAGTAAATTGAGCACTTCTTTGAGATTGGTCTTCCTTTTCTTTTTCTGCAACAGGATCGCTGTATGTGGTAGGGAAGTGATGCTATCTGAAGGTGACATGCTGTCCTTTCTTCCTTCTGTCCTCTCGTTCCCTATTTTGGCTTCCTGGTAACTGGGGCAAGGGAGGATGGGTGGGTGCTAGTCTAAATTAAGATGAAATTGCTTTAATTATTTCCCCTTTATTTGGGAGGAGGGGTGGGCAGTTTCCTACCCAAATTGAAGAAATAAAAGTTACCCAGCTTTTGGCACAATCTGTTTTGGGGTCATGGGGTCTTTTGAAAAAGAAAAACATTGTAGAGTGATACTCCAGGGGGTAGAAAATGGATATACTTAGAAACAAATTATACTAGAAATCTCAAAAACTTTGAAGTTAATCCTTGCCTGGGGGTGGGAGAGTCCACAGATTTATAGATAGGAACCTATGCACCAGGACCCTCTGCTGGTACTAGGGTCAGGCAAACAAGTATGTTATTAAGACTGGGAGATGAAACTGATGTTAATTCAACCCCAGGGAATTAAATATTTTCACTATTGCTGCATCTGGGGATTTGTTATCTTTTGATAAATTTTTGAAACATTTAAATATAAGTGTGTGACTTTAACAATATATTCTGATAAATAATCTTGATGGTGACCACTTCTGATGTTACAACTTTGAATGTAGATTTTTGACAAAAATGATTTTAGATATTCCCCAAATAAGTCACTGGCTTAGGATAGATTTGTTTTAGTGTTTCCAGATTGTGAAGGAAAAAAGACTAAGCCCTTGATGTTGAAACTTGGGTATGCCAACTCTTGCTTTGTGCTTAGCCGTAGAGTCAGTAGTCCCATTGGTCGGGGCACTTGTTTCTGGTCCTTGTCCTTTCTTTGCTTTTTGCATGAGCCTTCTACTTGACTAGTGTTTCCTAAACATTATTCATTGAATACATCTTCATGTTTGCCTTCTGTGCACATTTCCTGGCTGTCCTTTAAGTCCACTCATTTTATAAAACTTAAATTTATGTAAATATTGTGAAATAGGGGCTTGAGGTACTAATTCCTTTCTGTTTGCTGCTTAAAGGAACATGTGCATATGAGGGTTTTACTCTACCTGAAATCATCTTTTGTCTCACTGGAGGACATAAAGTTCATTTTGGGAAACATTCCCCTATGTCCTGAAGTTTTAAAGCTCTGATCTTGAACCAGAGTATGACCATGGAAGCTATCTGTAGTTGGGAGTGTTAGTGGAGATAAGGGGTCCTGGGAAGGGTGGGTGCTGCCTGCTGAAATACCCTTTGCTTGGGCAACTTTGTAGTGTTCTGAATATGAAGATTTTTGGCTGTGTGCATGGCAAAGCTTGGAATCCTAGCCTTGTAAACAGTTGGTTTGTTTCTTTAATCTGCCCCACACACCTCCCATAACATTTTGTGTATCTCCAATTAGTCCTAAGTTTTATTTTCTTTTCCAGGTTTGATCTTGCTCTTCTACCTAGTCTTTTATGGATTCCTGGCTGCCCTCTTCTCATTCACAATGTGGGCTATGCTTCAGACTCTGAACGATGAAGTTCCAAAATATCGTGACCAGATTCCTAGTCCAGGTAATTATATTGTAGTTACTGTGGCTTTTAAATAAATTTCATTATACTTTGGGGTGCCCAGGTGGCTCAATTGGTTAAGGGCCCTCTTCTTGGTTTTGGCTCAGCTCAGGTCATGATCCCAGGGTCTTGAGATCAAGCCCTGTGATGGGCTCCCCGCTGAGTGGGGAGTCTGCTTCTCTCCTTCCTTTGACCCTTCCCCTGCTCATAGCCTCAAGCATGCATACATGCTCTCTCTCAAATTAATCTTTTAAAAAAACAAATCTGGTTATACTTTATCTTCACTGTAAATTTTTTACATAGGTAAAAGTTAAACTTTGGGGCTAAGTAATAGGAAAATTTTGATTTTTGTTTGTTTAATATTTACATACTGATATAAAGACCTTTAATATTTACATACTGATATGAAGACCTTTAATATTTACATAATGATATAAAGGCTGGAGCTGATAAATCTTGAGTCCTTTGCCAGGAGTAAGTAGAAATGAATATGGAGAATTACAGTGAAGGCATGTTTGACTATGTTTTGAATATGGTTATGAATGGCTTTTGTGAATATTGTGTAGCATTTTCACTTTGCCTTGAGTAATTTACTTACAAAGTATATAGTTTAACTCTAGCTTGGGCTAGAGTGTTGGTCTTGTAAAATACAAACTTCATATTCTATCTTTAATTGCTCAGTATGGAAGTTGTAAGAAAAATGAGATATCAATAGAGAATAAAATGAGTATACCCTTACTATATTTAATGCTTGTCCATTGATTGTTGGAAGGAAAAAAATTCTCCAGGATACTCCACCACAGAAAAGAAAATAACTGAATCACTTGGGTTTTTTTTTGTTTTTGTTTTTGTTTGAAACACTTGTTTTAAATCGTATTTTCTTCCTCCTGATTTCATTCAACAGTCTTCAAATGCCAGCTTTGCCCTTGTTGAACATGGCCCTTGTCCTCAAGGTGCTGGCAGTTTTTACAGAAGAAGCTAACAATGTGCAGAACTCCAGTATATCTAATTTCCCAAAATGTGAACAACTTCTCGAGATAATAGAGAAGGGCAGGCTGCTCATGGAAGAGGCGGGATTTGAATAGCAAGCAGGCCAGGGAAGGTAGGAGTGATGTGGGAGGTTTCTTCCTGGAGCACTGGTTCTCACCCAACAATGACTGGCTCCCCCGGGGATCTTGTGGAGACAGTTTTGGTTGGTACAATTGGAGAGGTCCTACTGGTGAGCAGAGGTGAGGGATGTTGTTAAACATCCTACAGTGCACAATACAGTCCCCCTACCCTCGCAACAAAGACTTAACGCAGCTCAAAATGTCAGTAGGGCCGGTGCTGAGGAACCCTGAATTTAGATCCTTGCTCATGGCATAGATTCATGAACCTTATCAACAACCAAAGTGCGTCAGCTTCCCAACCATCTTTTCTTAGAACATTTTGTTCTAAGGACTTTTCCTTATTTTGCTCCTAATATTTGTGCAAACACCAGGAATCACACTTCTCTCTTTTTTAGTTTATTTGACCAAGTATCAGAGACTAGCTCCATGCTCATTTCCCCCTCATCTCTCACTGTCGCCCTGTTTCCTTTCTACCTAGGCTTTTTTTTTTCTTTCTTTCTTTCTTTCTTTTTTTTTTTTTTAAGATTTATTTATTTGAGAAGGGGAGTGTGGGCACATGCATGAGTGGGGGGAGGAGCAAAGAGAGAGGGAGAGAAATCTCAAGCAGACTCCCTGTTGAGTCAGGAGCCCAACACGGAGCTTGAGCTCATGGCCCTAAACTCATGACCTGAGCTGAAATCAAGTCAGAGGCTTAACCGACTAAGCCACCCAAATACCCCTAAATAATTCTATTAGAATTTTAATATTTATTAGAATAAGTAATTCTAAAATAATTATTTTTCTTTCTACCTAAGTAATGACTTTATTACCATTGAACATGATCCAATCTATTTGAGAAATATTATGTCTATAATTACATGAATAATAAAAGTGTGTTCCATACTCAGTTTCTCTTTTTTTATTTATTTATATGAGAGAGTGAGCATGGGAGGTGAGAGGTCAGAGGGAGAAGCAGACTCCCCACCGAGCAGGGAGCCCGGCACGGGACTTGATCCCAGGACTCTAGGATCATGACCTGAGCCGAAGGCAGTTGCTTAACCAACTGAGCCACCCAGGCGCCCCCATATTCCGTTTCAAACTGAGTTTCTTAAAATTATTTACAACTGTATTGTAGTACTTAAAAGTCTTATAAGTAATTTAATAAATATAGATGTATACACATACATATGTATATATAACATTGGATGAATATATATTAGCTTGTTAGACAAAATTTGCTCTTTACAAAGTGATTATGGTTAATATTTTTTTCTTTCTGCTTGTATTTTCTACAGTCCATACAGTATTTAATATACTGGTTTTTTTGCATTGACCATATTGGTTTTAATTTTAAATGACATCGCTTCAATAATATTGTTGGTACCTAGTAAAACAAATGCTAGTTTGAAATTGGTACATAGAAGTAACCCAGACATACATATAGCATAAACACATATGGCTCCTCACACCCTGACAAACATGCACATTGTGTGCCCATACTCTGATGTTCCAGTGGTTTAAATTGGAAGGATATAGAGGAGTTGTTACAGTCTTTACATTCTGTTGATGTTCTTCATTTTGGATAGGGGAAGACTCTTTGGAGGAATTAAGCATACCGTGATACACCTGTACTATATACACCTGCCATGGTTTTTACTGAAGAATTTCAAATAGGCTGTTAAATAGCAAAAGTTACTAGGGGTCCAAGAGCATTGTTAGGCAAGGTCTGAGAAGTAACTGGTATCAGGAATTCAGTTTCAGTGGCACCTGGCTGGCTCAGTCGATAGAGCATGCAACTTTTGATCTCAGAGTTGTGAGTTCAAGCCCCATGCTAGGTGTAGTGATTACGTTAAAAACAAAAAATCTTTAAAAAAAAAAAATCAGTTTTATATTTCCAGGAGGTTTTGCAAATTGAATCATTAAAACATTCCCTTAGAAATTAGTCATGTAAAGGAATGTAGTCCTTTGTATAAAGGATAGCTATCTTCATGTTTTTCTTTAAAAATTTCTTTAGTTAGGGGCGCCTGGGTGGCTCAGTGGGTTGAGTCGCTGCCTTTGGCTCAGGTCATGATCTCAGGGTCCTGGGATCGAGTCCCGCATTGGGCGCTCTGCTCAGCAGGGAGCCTGCTTCCCTCTCTCTCTCTCTCTCTCTGCCTGCCTCTCCATCTACTTGTGATCTCTCTCTGTCAAATGAATAAATAAAATCTTTTAAAAAAAATTCTTTAGTTAGAAATCTTTATATTTTATGTTGGGTTTTTCTTAAAGTTAGATGTTTTCAATATAGTTAATGTGCAAGCTGCCTTCATTCTGTTACTTTCTTACTTGCAGGATATTGTATCTTGTTTCTGCTGTAAAACCTTAAAAAATAAAAACAATTTCATACATATACAGATGGTCATTTAATATACTGGACAGTAAAAGACATTTTATTCCTTCTTTAAATACTTTTACAAAAAGTCTTAGTTATTATAGATTTAGTAGAGATTTTGCAGTGGATGGAAAATCAGGTAGAGGAGATTATCCAAATCTAAGTGATCTCTGGTGTGTTGATCTAGATAAAGGGAAGCTTAATTAGGAGGTCTTTTATGGTGAATGTAGACTGAGATTTGCTCTCCCATGTAGGAACCTTGTTTCATCATATTGCGTAGCATTGCATCTAGTTTAACTCGAGATTCATGCAAACAAACACAAGCAAGTTTAGAGTTTAAAATAAATTGGATCTGATCTAAAATGTGACACTATATGTTAACCATACTGGAATTAAAATGAAAAAAGCAAGGAAGAATTAGATGTCTGTGAGCAGCAGTTGTAATGGAAACTAAAACAGCCCTTGTTATTCGTATATTTTCAGATTCAGTGCAAGGCATAGCATCTCTAATAACTTTGATACGGGAAATGTTTAGAGACTAGTGAAAATTTTAGGACTGTTTTTAAGCCTGGGTGCAAGGCTGAATTAATAATCTAGATCTAATGCTTTGCTTTTTTTGTTTATTTAAGATTTATTTTTTTTTTTTATTTGAGAGAGAGAGTGTGTGTGTGCACACAGGCAGGAGAAGGGGAAGAAGGGGAAGCAGACTCCCTGCTGAGGCGGAGAGCTTGACATGGGCTCTGTATCCCAGCTAGGCAGATCGTGATGTGAGCCAAGAGTCGAATGCTTAACCAGCTGAGCCTCTAGATCTAATGCTTTTTTTTTTTTTTTTTTTTTTTAAAGATTTATTTATTTATTTGACAGAGAGAGAGATCACAAGTTAGGCAGAGAGGCAGGCAGAGAGAGAGGAGGAAGCAGGCTCCCCGCTGAGCAGAGAGCCCGATGTGGGACCCGATCCCAGGACTCTGAGATCATGACCTGAGCCGAAGGCAGCGGCTTAACCCACTGAGCCACCCAGGCGCCCCGATCTAATGCTTTTTAAACAAAGAAAGCTTATATTAAAGTTGGAAGCCTAATTATCTTTCTTATAAATATGCTTATATTTTCTTTCCATAAATTCATTCAGCATGTTCTGTGTACATGGGTTTTGACTCCTGATATGAAACTGTTGGTGGTTATATTCCAGACACATCATGTGAAAACATTTTAATTATAGAGCAGTGTTTATTACTGAAGGAAGAATATTTAACTGTAGAGTTAAAATTGTATAGGCCTCTTTCACTGAGTAAGTTTTATGTCTCTTTCCATACAGTTAATTTGAATGACAGAAGCTGGGAGACCAATTTGCAAAAGTTTTTCTCCTATTAATAGCAAATTGGCACAACCTAAAAATATTTGATAAGAAAATAAATATGGGAAGTACAAACTAAAATCTGCAACTTTTTTTTTTTTTTTTAATTTATTTATTTGTCATAGAGAGAGAAGCGAGAGCAAGCACAGGCAGACAGAGTGGCAGGCAGAGGGAGAAGCAGGCTCCCCGCCAAGCAAGGAGCCCGATGTGGGACTCGATCCCAGGACGCCGGGATCATGACCTGAGCCGAAGGCAGCTGCTTAACCAACTGAGCCACCCAGGCGTTCCTAAAATCTGCAGCTTTTAAAGGATTACTTTTATTAGAGGAATGGAGCAATTATAATTAACTGGATAATCAGATTTAGGGATGTTTTTAATTGATAATGTCAAAATGATTTTGAAGACTTGCAGTTCTCTTTCATTTAAATGTCTATGCCTTCATAATCAGAAGTGAAAAGTTCTTGATAATTTCCGTCTGTCTGTGAAAACAGTTTTCCATATAATTTAATGAGATCTGGCCTTTTAAGTATAAGAGCAAGAAGAAAGAAGGAAATTTCCTGCAGTTAATTTCCCCCTTTTTCTTTTATCTCTTTATAGGACTTATGGTTTTTCCAAAACCACTAACTGCATTGGAATATTCATTCACTGTGTCTGATCCAGAGTCCTATCAAGGGTACATTGAAGACCTTAGGAAGTTTCTAAAACGTAAGTATGTTTTCTTAGAGTAAGGTAAAAGATTTTAGTTATTAGAGAAACTATATAATAGTGTTTACTTTTAGAAACATCTTTCTTAGAGTCTGTTTTACCTTTTTTCCCCCGCTCCTGTTCTATACAGTCCACTGAGAGGACTTGCAGGTAGATTTTAAATGAGTTGTGAGAATATTCTAATTTATGGAAAGACATAGGGGTCTAAGCCTAATGGGGGTTGATTTGACTTCTCTGTCCTATAATATGTGCATGAATAAATCTGTTGAGACAAAAACATACTTATATCTGCATTAAAAAGTATTTAAAGCAAAACTAAATTATACAAAATAGTAACTCTTAAGTGTTTGGATCTTTTGGATTTAGTGTACTTGTGGAGGGGGAAAGGAATGGTATTTTTCATTTTCAAATACCTACCCACTGTGGATTTTGGAGTTAGCAGTCTGTAATGCTTTCTAATAGACATCCCAGCCCAGTTTTTCCTTGTTTAACTTAACTCCGTGGTATTAACAGGCACATGAATAATTATCCCATGTGCTGGCCTGTTGGTTCCTAATCACCTCACCTCTTCCTCAGGGCACAGGGATCTGCATTCATTTTTAGAACACATAGGACCCCACTGCCAAAATGACTGATTGTGGCTTTCCTGACACAGCCTTCGAGTTCGCCTGTTTAACTTTCCCTCACTATTCTTCTACCTCATTGGGACTTCCACCTCACTGACTCTTTTATTTTATCCCAGCCCCTTCTCCCTAACTTCCCTTTATACCAAGGTTATTAATTCCATGGTTTTTCATTTCATTTTTAGTTTTGCCAGTACTCTAAAATCCCTTACCTGTCAGTCTGACATAAAAGGCACGTGGATGAACCTGTGTAATTCTCCTAGATGAAACCATATAATTCCTGGATAAAGCCTGTTCTTTGAGCCTGTCCCCAAGCAGGCTGATGAAGACTTTTCTCAGGACTAGGCAGCACTATGAATACTTTACCACCTCCCTCAAGTGGACCAACTCTGCTACCTGGCAGTCCCACTGAATTTCTCTGGATAATTCTCTGAAGGGATTATTTCCAACCTCTAACCCATTACCTTTTCCCCTATAACTCACTTCATATAACCTGCCTCCGCCTTAAAGAAATAATGGAAGTACTCAGATGGGAATTCCACCAGTTTTCCCATTACCAGTAAAACAGACCTACAGTTACAGCCGTTTTGTCTGTGATATTTCTCCTGCTTTGATGCCCTTCCTCACATTTTTTTAAAAGATTTTATTTAATTGACAGAGATCACAAGTAGGCAGGGCGGGGGGGGGGGGGGGGGAAGCAGGCTCCCCGCTGAGCAGAGAGCCGGATGTGGGGCTCAATCCCAGGACCCTGAGGTCATGACCTGAGCAGAAGGCAGAGGCTTAACCCACTAAGCCATCCAGGCGCCCCGCCCTTCCTCACATTTAAGGCCACCTGCCCAGTTCTGGTTTTTGGATCTTCCTCTTTCCGTGCCTTGGATTCATTTTATACTATTCCTTCTCCTATATATTTAGCCTCACTTTATTGGATCCTTCGCATCAGCATGCAGAAGTCCTCAACTTCCTCTTATCTGAAGTCAAAAACCTCTTGATCCTACACCAAAACATTAGGCTGTCTTTCTAAATCTCTTTCCCTTGATAGTTTGTTAAGGATATCTTTGTCTAAATATAATCCGTGGTTTAAAAATCAAACAGTAAAGAAAGGTCTATAATGAAAACCGTTTCCTGTCCTACTTCTTTTTAGCTACAGTTGTATTAATTTACTTAACACATATTTTTTGGCAGGCCTTGTTTGTGTCAAGCACTTTTCTAAGTTCTGTCAGTGAAGACAAGAAAAATGTGTTCATGAAGTTTGTAGTTGAGTGGCATGGGAAGGTGATGAGTGCTGTGGAGGAACAGGAGGCAGAGATGGGAAGGTTTACAGTTTCAAACAGGGTGGTCTAGGAAGGCCTCATGGAAGGGAACCTTTGAGGAAGGATCTGAAGGTGAGGAAAGTAGCCTGAGGCCTACAATGTCAGGGTTTATCGAGGAAGCTAGAGGTGCCTGGATAGAGTAAGCCAGGGTAAGAGCTGAAGGAGCTCAAGGTCAGGGAAATAGAGGAGGACTAGGTTGTATAGGTCTTCAGAAGCCGTTCTTTAAAGTTGTATGGTTTTTACACTGACCTAGTTGGAGGTTTTTAAGCAGGAAATGTCATCTGACTCGAATTTTTAAAGGATCACTCAGGCTGCTTTTTTGAGACTATGGGGGGAAACCAGGAAGCTAGCTAGGAAGCCATTCCACTATTCCAGGGGAGTAGAATGGTGGCATGGCAAGAGAGGAAGAAGTGGAGGTTGTGAGTTCTGGAGGTTGTGGATTCTGGATACATGTTCAGTGGGAAAGAACTTCATGATTTTGAACTTTCTTACAATATTTTTTTTTCTATGTCTCTGAATATTATACTTTCATTCTGGTTCTTGATTTGTCACTTGTATACATCATCTTTACTTCCTGCCACGGCAGATGAGGATTTACCTCATGTGCCTCAGACCCTCCCGCCCACCAACCCATTTCAATAATTGGATTACTAGTTGAATTTTTAGTTTTGTTATTGGTCACCTTTTTAGACTTTATGTCTTACTCTGTCATCTGTAGACACTCTTCTGACTTCCCTTATTTGTGCACTGTCATCTCAGGTATCCTTTAGAGTCCCCCCTTTTTGGGAAAACTCCTTAGAGCCTTTCCTCTCCTGCTATAGTCTGTATTGTTAACCGTTTAGGCCTTTATCCAGCTGTCATTTTGAGACTCCTTTTTATCACTTTAGTTGGATCCACTGTTTCTTGGCTCCTGCCTTCTTTTTTCATAATTCACTGCCTAACGGAATATATTTATTTCAAGTAACTTCATAAGAAAAGAGCCATGAAATAAAAACTTTGAGTCCTTTCATTTCTGAAAATGACCTAATTCTGCATTTATAGGTGATAGTTTAGTTGTATATAGAATTAGTTCCTTTGTATTTGCCTTTTTCTCCTCTGCAGGGCTGGTTTTTTATTGTTTCTAAAAGTATTTCCTTTGGGTTCTAAAATTTGGTTTGGTTTCAGTCTCTAAAATATCACTTTAGTGGTGCCTGTGTGGCTCAGTTATTAAGTGTGTACCTTCAACTCAGGTCATGATCCCAGGGTCCTGGGATAGAGCCCCACGTTGGGCTTCCCTGCCTGTGGGAAGCGTGATTCTCCCTCTCTCACTCCCCCTGCTTGTGTTCTTAATAAATACTGCTTGAGCCTTCTGTCAAATAAAAATCTTTAAAAAAATAAAATATCACTTTACTGAGAACTTGTTGGGGATCTTTCAGGATGAAGGCTTATTAGTAGGTTCTCTAGTTAAAGGAAATTATTTTCTGTTAGTACTTTGATAATTTCCTCAGCTCAATTTTCTGGTTCTTTCTAGAATTATTCTGTTAGTTGGGTCTTGGATCTCTTGTTTTTCTCTCATTTTCCGTTTTACTATATTATGTTTTCTGGAGGATTTACTTTTAACTCTTTAACCTTCAACACCTCCCTCCCCCCTTTTAACTTTTGAGTTGTCATTGCTGAATTTTAGAAAGGCCTTTCTTATGTTAAAAAGATTAAAAGATACATGGCCTTTTCCCCCCAGTGGATACTGTTTAAAATTTAAAGTTTTATTTTGTTCAAATTAACCTTTTTCCTTTCAGGTCTTTCCTTTCCTTTCAGGTCTTCCCTTTCCCTTTCCTTTTCTCAGATGTATAGGGCTCTTTGGTTATGCTGTCTGGCATCAGTGATCTTTGTCCCATCATGCCTTGGACTTGCAGGGAGGGAGTTCTTCATAATCAGACCATTCATCATTACGACTCCTTGCATTAGAGGGATTCTGTATTGAAGTGGAACGTGGCAGAATACAAAAATGGTCACGATAAACTGACCTGTGCCAAAAGGCGTATGCAGTCAAAGCCCTTAGGGGAGATTGGTGAAGCCTCAGAATATTTCTTGCAAAATGATCTTTATGATTGTGCCACCAAAGTCAAGAAGGAAGTGATGAATGTTGTGTGGTACCTAGTGTGTTGTAGAAGTTTAGCCCTATCTTCCAAATATTTGAATCCTTCTTTTGAATGAGTACATAATTATAATTATATCCTAATTTTTTATAGAACATGAAACCAAATATTTTTTTGAATTTTTTATTTCCAAAGTAAAGATCTACATTTTCTTGTAAACACATTTACTTTGAAATTTTTGTTGCTTTTTTGGTTGAATTCACTTTAGGTGGCCTTTCTCTGGCAGCCGTACCCACACAGCAGTAGTTCTCATAGAGGTACTGCTGCAGCATATCTTAACTATTTTTGCGTTTCTTTCAGTAAACACATTCGTTGAGGGCAGGGACCACACCAGGCTTGCTCACTGTTGTGCCACTCTTGCCTAACACTGTGCCATTGTGGAGCGAACAGCCAAAAACTCATTGTGTATCTCTCCCTCTCCTCTCTTTCCCATCTCCTGGTTGGGACCATTTAACTCTAGCACTTGAGTTTATCTAAGATGTTACCTGTTTCTGCTAAAAACACCCTAAGTTAACGTTAACTCACAGGCACCTCTTGACGCCCAGCTTTGTTGCAGTCCCTGCAGAATAGACTGCCTCTGCACTGTGTATCCTCAGGCCCTTGAGTAATGATTGTTAGATTGAATGCCTGTTTTCCCCATTATACTGTAGAATCCATCAGGGAAGCCTCAGTGCCTTTTTATGTTCTCACCACTGTCTTTTTTTTTTTTTTTTTTTAATGGGATTATAGTTTACGTATAATGTTACATTAGTTTCAGGTATACAACATAGTGATCTGACAAGTTTATAGGTTGTCACCACTATCTTTCGGGCCAGGAGCATAGGAGGCTTTCAGGTAAATCTTTAGCCATGTCTGGCGCCACCTAATGGTGACAAAAGAGTTTGTGTCCTTGTTGGATGCAGTAAACCTCAGAACTATTAAAAGTTAAAGGAACAAACTTAACATTCTTTCCCCAGAATAATGTGGTAATCAGTTTTGCTGTTTTTGTCGTTGAAGAGTGTAGTCCAAAGGATGATGTGTTTCTGGCTGTGTTGAAGATCTGTTTCTGGCTGATCTGTGTGTACATATATGTTTCCTTTTCAGCTTACAATTTAGAAGAACAGAAGAACCTCACAGCCTGTCCCGATGGAGCACTTAATGAACAGAAGGGTCCAGTTTATGGTGCATGTCAGTTTCCTCTTACTTTACTTCAGGAGTGCAGTGGTGTGGATGATCCAGAGTTTGGCTACTCCAAAGGAAATCCTTGTGTTCTTGTGAAAATGAACAGAGTATGTACATATTTTGCAGCTATTGCTTTTTTCTAGCACCCTTGGTACAGACGGTCATGAGCTGTGCTGGTGAGTGTGGCAGGGGACTGCATCCCAGTGTAGTTCGTTCCCAAGTCATCACATGGGTAAGGATCCTTACTGCTGTTGATATTATTTAGGTTGCCATAAAACTTCTCTTTTGGGAGGAATGTTTACTTTACAGGCATTTGCATGTAAAATGCATATAAATTCAAAACATAAAAAGTTCCTCCCACAAAACAGATGGATGTGTGTTGCCATGCAGAGTTAGATATATCTGCTGCATACATGAAAGTAGCCTCGTGACATAGAACTGAATAGTGCTGGGTCTTAAAATGTGATTAAACAGACAGATGTGAGATAGTAAGGTTCCATGGAAGCCTTATGGAAACATATGATGAGGGTTTTAACTAATACAATTTCATGAAAACCACTTTTATGCTTCTGCAGTTCTTACTGTTAGTATTAAAGGTTTCTGTTTGGTTCTTGTTTTAAGGGTAGCAAAGTGCAATGCTATGTTTTACTCAATTTTTTGGTAACGGATTTATTTTTCTAAATTGCCCCAGTACAGTAATAAGACACCTGATGGTAAGATTATATTGAAAAGTCCATTCTAATCCTCTAAAATAAAATTAAAAGGCAGATGTAACAGCTTTAATACACAGAGTTGGTATTCCTCTCAACCCTTCCACCCGTGGGTCTCTAGCAACAAAACAGGAGGTTCTTTCATAGGTGTTTGTGATGTTTCAATTAATTTTTCTTTACCGTAGATAATTGGATTAAAACCTCAAGGAGAACCAAGGATAGAATGTACTTCAAAGGTTAGTATTCAAAAAATAACCCAACTTCTGTTAAGCTTTAGTATATCTTAATATTTTAAATGTCAGTGATTTTTAGTCATTTTATCCTGTCCCATTTTCAAAGTCCTCTTTAGTGCCAGTCTTAGAAGAATAAAATCCCACCAAACTTTGGGTGTCTAGCCCTTCTTAATTTGCAAATGGTAATTCAAATAGAAGTGTTTTCCATGTGCATTGATTTCATTGTGTTTACATTTATATCATATTTCATTGATTCTAAGATTCACTTTTTTCTATCTTAACAAAACTGAAGTGAGTTGGCCTTATAATGGATGGTGTCTTAATAGTGTATCCATAGATTTTTTTTCTTTATTAATAGTACATAAATTGGTGTACATTAGTGGCATCTGAGAGTTCATGAAACATGGTACATTTTCCTTAAGGCAGAGGCAGTATTTTCTCTCCTGTCCCTACTTTATTTTTTTCCAGAGTGCTATGCAGTTTTCATCTCATAACTTCTTCTGTTTTCTCTCCATGCTGCAAGTGCAACTAAGACAAATATGTAAATGATGGGTAAGAGTTCTGAGGAGAAAATATTAAGTTCTAAATTTAATTTATTGTGCAAAATTTAGCATTCCAACCCTAAATCTGTGTCAAAGTATACCTTACTTGAAATGTTACATTGAAATCACTTCTAAAGTTGTTGGTGGAGAAAACTGTACTTCTTTTAGCCTTGAAAGGACTTCTTATGTAGGCAGAAACTTTTTTTTCAGTTATTCTCAAATTCGTTCATGCATCAGAATGACTTGGAGAGCTTGTTGGGTACCATTCCTGAAGTCTCTGACTCAGTAGTTCTGAGGGAGGCCCAAATTTTGCGTTATTTTTAACTAAAGTTTCCAGGTGTTGGTGATGCTGATGGTCTTTTACTTATACTTTGAGAGCTCCTACTTTAGAGTATCTTTAATAATTCCTTTTGAATATTTAGAGTAGAATAAAAAGCCAGGAAATCTATGGTTTCTTATCTGCGTTAAAGTATACGTGTGAACCAAAGGCAGGCAGTTCACTTTACCTTATATCAATCAGCTCAGCCAATATGTTACTTAAAACCAGAAGCTGCATCTAAGCTGAGCTTTTCTTGATAAACAGATCCTTCTGAAAATCTAAGCACATACTCTCTTAAGATAAGAAAACGTTATGGCTACAAGGTACATTCAGAAAAAGGAACTCTTTATTAACCTCCTCCCTCCTTGCTTGCTAGTCTTTCCAGTAGAAAGTTCTGGAGACTTAGGTACTAGTAGACTTCAGCCAGGTAGAAGTGGTAATTTCATGACAGTGTACCTGCGTGCAGGAGCTTTTGCCTTTGCATGTGAGCAGACTGTATAGATGACTAGTGGCTCTGTGGAGCCAACACTACTGAGAGAGGAAAACATATTTTGGCCAGAAAGGCAAAAGCTGTAAACTCCTAAGATTTCAATTTTGTAGATGTTTGGCCAGTATAAACAACTCCATGTAACTGTTTTAAGTGGATCTTTTTCTGTTCTGTATCTTTTGCTTCTGGAATAGTTGGCAGAAATGGTAATGCAAAATCCTGGTTAATGACTCAAATTTCACTTTGTTGTCCCATTTTGAAGATATATGTGAAGTATATAAAATAACCAAAGTAGATGGGGATTTTTAGTTGTGGAATAAGTTTGTTTTTAGAAAGTTTGTTAAAGGGTGCCTGGGTGGCTCAGTGAGTTAAGCCTCCAGCTCAGGTCATGATCTCAGGGTCCTGGGATTGAGCCCCGCATCGGGCTCTCTGCTCAACAGGGAGCCTGCTTCCCTCGCCCTCCTGCCTATCTCTCTGCCTACTTGTGATCTCTGTCAAATAAATAAATAAAAATCCTTTTTTTTAAAAAATCTTAAAAAAAAGAAAACTGTTTTAAAAGATGGTTCCTGCCAAAAATGGAATATTCAATTTAGGTCTTTTTCAACATTTTATTTTTCTATAAAAGGCAATCCTGTTCATTTAGGAATATATAGAAAAATACAGAAGGAAAAAAAAGTTGGCAAATGCTACCCAGAGGTCAAATACGGCTTAGAAAACATTTGGTTTGTGTTCAGGTCTTTTAAGGGTGGTGTGTAGAAGAAAATACACTCATTTCAAAACTTTTTATTTTGTGGGGTGCCTGGGTGGCTCAGTGAGTTAAAGCCTCTGCCTTCAGCTCGGGTCATGATCCCAAGGTTCTGGGATCGAGCCCCCCCGCATCAGGCTCTCTGCTCAGCAGGGAACCTGCTTCCCTTCCTCTCTCTCTCTCTCTGCCTGCCTTTCTGCCTACTTGTGACCTCTGTCTTTCAAATAAATAAATAAATAATCTTAAAAAAAAAAAAAAACCCACACAACACTTTATTTTGTTCTCAGTGGAACTTAGTGCCCGTTAATAGATTCTTAGACTTAGTTGCTCCTACTTTCCGAGATGATGTCATTCATATACTTAGAGACTAGGATACTTGTGCTTCACCCTGAAGTATCGTTTTTCAGATATGCAGTTAAGTATTTCGTAAAGTACAAGTAAAAGCTTGCCAACATGCTTTTGGTACAAACCAAGAGAACAGTTAAGAATTGGTCACACCTGAGTGATCTTAACTGAGCCTCAATTCCTCTCTTGGTAATTGATCCTGCCCACAGAAGGATGTTGAGCTTAAAAGAAGTTAAGTGGGGTGTTTGGCTGGAAATAACAGCTCAGTGAAATGTAAATCCACCAGAAAACCTCCTTTACATGTTGGGGACCATCTCTGTTTCTATGAATTAAGCTCATGTATTAAAAGAAAATTGGTTAAACAAAAGCAACACAGAAAGGCACACATCACAGTGATTGTAAAAGAGTACAAAGGTGGGGTAGTGTTTGAAAATGTTTCTACAATTTCTCTTAGCTTTGTTAACTCCTATTCTTTCCACCTACCTTCGACCTGGATCATGAGAGTTTTCCTGTTCTGTGGAATATCGTCACTCTGTGCATTGTGCATTCGTCCTGCTGTGTCACTTGTCTGTCATACGTGCAGAGTAGGACTTCTCCTTAGAGGAGATTCTTAGTTTTGCTGTGTGCTTTAAAAAATAAAAATTAGTGCATTTAAATCTAGAATTCAATCGCTTCTCGGCCTTTTGGCTAAGATCAAGTGTAAATCTAGAATTGAAGCATTTATTAATGTTTTAATTCATGCTTAGTAAACATCCATTGATCTTAGTCATTGATTGTCATCTCCTCAGTGTGTGTTAAAGTTAGTTATTAAAAGTAGTCCTATTCAGAATGCATTACCTGAGAATTCTGTTTATCAAGAACAAGTTGGATTATGGACGATTAATTTGTATATTTGTCACATTTATCAGTTTTTTTAAATACATGGAATATAATTCCAGTAAATTTGATTACTTTGATTTGCATGTGCTCATAAATTTAAGGGTATTTAAATTGGTTAAGAAGAGTTTTGCTTAGAGTAACTTAAATTTTTCCTAATAGTTTTTGGCAGTTGCATCATAATTTCCCCTTCTGGTTACCATTATGGTTACTAATCACAGGAAACTTTTGCTGCCTCCCAGGCCTGAATCCTACATACTACAGTGTGGCAGCCATTGTTTATAGTCTGGAAGCACAGTATTTTAAATAATTTCAGGAATACATTGGTCCCATACAGATTGCTTTCTGCTGTCAGTGGCTGGAGAACTGTCATTTGGTAGTTGGAAGGCAGATAAGATTTTTAGACGGTGCATGATCAGATCTGGCTGTAAGTTAGAAAGGACTCCCCTGGAAAAGCTTGTAGGCTATATCAGGAATTCTAAGAAGAGTCAGGATAGTTTGTGTCAAAGGATTTAAACCAAGATTAACACATCTGTTCTCAAAAATATAATTAATGAAGTTGGAACATCATTGTAGAATACAATACTGTTCATAATTGATATTGCCTTAATACATATTTTTAAGTTGTTTTTATGACCTAAAAAGAGGTTTCTCTTGTTTTCTACTTTAGAGTGAAAACACAGCAGCTCTATCAACTTATCCACCCAAAGGAACTATAGATTTAAAATATTTTCCATATTACGGGAAAAAACTGCATGTAAGTACTTCAAGGTTTGTAAGGTCATGACTCATGGTTGGGGAATTGGCATATCTGTATTAAAATGTCACTTATCTAGGGTAGGCAGACACATGCCCTGTGTAACTCGCGCATCCTCTAGTCTGGTCTTCAAATATAAATGGTGATGCCAAGTAGAGATCCCACATCTATAGTTCAAAACTTAAAGGATGATTATTTTCATAAAGTGTGCACAGAGGTGAAAAAATAAAGTGGCTAGAATAGTACAGAGGATTTCTGTAGATCTTTTCCCTATATTTTCCATATGTTAGTATTTTACCTCCTTTGTCTTATCAGTCTCTATTTGTGTATAATTTCTTTTTCTGAACCATCTTGGGATTAAGTTATAAACATGGTGACTCTTTACACTAAATGCTGATTTTCCTAAAATAAGGACATTCTATATAACCATAATAGTTATCAAAGGAAATTAACATTGATACAATACCATCATCCAGTCTACAGACCTTGTTGAAATTTTACAGTTGTTCCAGTAACATTCTTTCTTGTAAAAGAAAAAGTGGTTTCCTGGTGCAGGCTATCACACTGTTACATCTTTAGGGACTTAAAACCTGGAACAGTTCCTCAGTCTGTACTCTTCAAAAATGAGTTTAGGACTTTTCTTAGCCTATTTTGTATCTGTAGGCCTTTTCTTAGCCTATCCCGTATCTGTTCCTCAATTTGAATTTGAGGTTTTTCATGATTAAATGTCGATGGTACTTTTTTAGCAAGACGGCCTCAGAAAAAATACTATGTTTTCAGAACATCCTATTAGGAGGGACATAGCATGACTGGGTCACATTATTAGTGGTGATGGCAACCTTGAACACTTACTGGGTTCAGATGGTGTCAGCCAGGTTTCTCTTCTGTCAAGTTACTTTTTTCTTTTGTAATCAGCAAGTATCATGTGGAGAGAATAATTGGAGAGTCTACATAATCCTGTTTCTCCCCTGGCTTTAAGCCTTTGTTAACTCTTGCTGAATCAGCTAATAGGATTGTTTCCAGATGTTTTTCTAATGCCCTCTTTCCTCCATTTACTAGTTGGCATTCAGCTCTGAGAAAGAGCTTTACCTTTTCCACCATTTATTTACATCCATATATTCTCATGGACTCTTATTATCTGTTCTGTTCATTTTGAAGCTAAATTTGTACCAGATTTGGCCAATGAGAGACCTTCGGGCTGGCTCCCATGTCCTTTGGACGTAGGACCATGATTCTTTGAGCACCCCCTTACTTTCTGGCACTACAGGATATTCCATATTCATCTTTTACATTCTCTGCCCCAGTCCTGGAATTAGCTGCCTAGTTCTTTTTAGTGAAGAAATGTGTCTAGAAACCACAGCCATAATAATACATTTAGTAATCTGTTTGCATCAAATTACACAGCAGCCATAAGTAAGGATCTAGGAGAGCTAAGTAATCAGTAAGGTAGTCCTTGGGTGCAAGGGGAAACTCAAACCAAGATTACAGAGTATTTAAAAAATGATAATGAGACCCAATCTAGATTATGCAGTGCTCCCAGGAACATTCATTAACCATCTAGTCACTTCTGTCCCTAAAAATTTAAGTGAAAAATGAGTATCCAGTTCAAAAGAAAAAAAACATGTAATAGATTAAAACTTGTTTTTAAAATTTTACAGAATAAACCAACTCCTGATAAAGTGTAAGTAAAGTTACTATGGAATTGGAATTCACGTATTTTCTTTTATTTGCCAGGTGAGTTATCTGCAGCCATTAGTTGCTGTCCAGGTCTCCTTTAATGCTACCAGCAGTACCGTAAATGAAGTAACAGTCGAGTGCAAGATTGATGGATCACCCAACCTAAAAAACCAGGATGATCGTGACAAGTTTTTAGGACGAGTTGTGTTCAAAGTCACAGCACGTGCATAGTAGGAGTTAGGCTGTCTCCACAGAGTAAATGTTGTGTTGTCTGTCTTCATTTTGTATCAGCTGGACCTGCCATTCTAGAATTACGAGCCCACCTTGGAGAAAGGTGGGGTGGTACATGACACTGGGGTAACATTATAATGTGCTTCCAGATCATAGTGTTCAGTGTCCTCACGTAACTGCCTGTTGCCTCTGCTGCCTTTTGAACCAGTGTACAGTCGCCAGAAAGGGACCGTGAACACCAATTCCGAACATGTAGTATGGGGGTCTTACCGTATTTTTATGTGGTTTAATTGCCAACTGTCTAAAGCTTAATGTGCTGTGCTATGTAAATATTTTATAGATTTAACACTGGTTAACTGTCATATTTTGATGCCAGCAAAGTTTTAGGGATAAAATGGTACCTGAACATCATCAAGTGACTCTATAGCTGCAAGAAATGTATGGGGAGAAGGTCTGTATGTGAGGAGGAAAAAAGAAAATAAAAGTGGATTTGAAAGGTTGACTTGATGTTTTGTAAAATTATTTTTTACATGCTGAATTAGTCTGTGGATCTTTTTGATTAAGAGCACAAACTTTATGTTGTAAAACATGTAAAAAATATATATACCGATGGATTATTTTTAGTGCTGGAACTAAATCTCTTATAAAGTATTTTAGACCATAGATGAAACAGCTTAAGTTAGCCACTATGAATATGCACCTAATTTTTTATGAAATTAAATTCATATGATTTAAATTGTACAATAGTTTGTGAAATATCTCGTTACTGCTTTTATTTAGCAGACTGTGGACTCTAATAAAATATAAATTGTGAAATATAAAAACTTGGAACTTATTTAAAGCTTCAAACCAGATTTATGTCAGCATTCTTTGACTAGTATAAAATATTTTCTCCTATCATTGTGTTGGTATGATTGTCATAATGTGAGCTACTTTTTCCTCTGTTGATAAAGGTATACTTCCTATATGATCTGTGGTTTAAGCCAGTTTTTTACTTTTATCCATAGAAAGGCCAAAGCAGACATTCTTGGTTTTCCTAGTGTTGGTGGAAGCCAGGATGAGTGAGATGCAGCCCAGCTGGCCCAGAACAGCAATGTGGAGAGAGCATGAATGCTTCAAGTGGCCCTGACTGGCCAGATGGGCCTCGCTGACCCATTGGCAGCCTCTACACCTCACTGGGGTCTCTGAAAGATCTTTGTTTTAGAAATCTTTGCAACTAAAGAAAATGTTTCTTGTAACTGTTAATTAAAACAAACATTCTGGGGCTTTGATTTTCCTTTCTGCTCTGTTAAGAGTGGGACACTGTTGCACAAATGCTGTGAAACTAGAGCAATTCATGGGCTGTGGCTAGAGCGTCACTTCACCTGGCCCCATGTGAACAGGTTTTCTGTTGTCAGTTTTGGTGCTTATGGAATTCATATTTGTATTTTTGTGTCTTTGAACTGTAACACAGATGAAAGTTCTTCTCTAATGAGCTTCGATAAAAACAAACTATTCAGAGCATGAAACAAGAATGGAGATATCCCAAATGGGGCAGTGGGTTTTAAGAAGAATAAAAATGATACATACACATGGGTATGGCTCAACCCACTGACTGCTGTGTGACCTTAGCTGACCTACCCAATTCCTGGCTCTTCTCTACTGAAATGGCCGGGGGGGTGGGGCATTAAGTTGCAGGCCTACTGCATGCCAGGTAATGATGTGCCAGACTGAGGATACAGAGACAAAGACATGGTCTCTTGAAGATGAGAGGGGAATGGAACAGGCTCTGGGGCAAACTGGTGTGGTAATCACGATAATGGTAGTAACGTGTAAGAATCCAAGGAGGATGGAGTATGACTGTCCTAGGAAGGTCTCTCTCAAGAGACAAGTGTTATATGGAGGGGAGGATTGGAAGGAGCTGGGCCAGCGTGATGCAAATGAAGAGTCTGGTACAGAAAGGGACTCTGGACACAATCTCTAAGTCTGCATTTCTGTTTCATTTCACATATTCCTCAGAACTTCACCACACATCCTAACATGCAGATTCTGATTCCAGAGGAATCTGTTGGATATAGTCTCTTAAGTCATGGCTATGCTGCTTATTCACAGGCCACAGTTTGAATAACAAGGGACCCAAGGACAAAAAGATTTTGTATCCTCAGTGAACTGGGTCTAGCACTAGTTTGACTAGTAGATGGAAAAGATTGAACTGTCAGTTGACTTTAGCCGATACTTAAATATTCAGCAGGTTAGGGAGAGAGGGTCCAAGATGGCAAGATAGACCCTTAACTCCCCTCCATGGACATAACCAAATCTACATACTACAGAGCAGTTTCTCCTGAACACGGCTAACTGGACAGCTGTACAACCAGATAGACCACATGAAGAATGGTAAGAGGGACAAGACCATACCAAAGGGAAACTCCAATCCTGACACTGTTGCACTGGGTGGAATATTACTTAAAGACTGAACAGATCTGTCTGCCTGAGAGCACAGAAAACTGCCATTTTAAAGGGCAACAAGAATGTAAAAATTACAGCACTGTAACTCTACCAAATGGAAGGGGGTTGTTGAAACTCTGGGTTGGAGGGACTGGTGATCACTACCATTCATATTCACACTCTGCCTTGATATCACAGATGGGAGGTGGGTCCAGGCATTGTAACCAGTCTACTGTCAGTGAGCCCCTGAACTCTTAAAGAAACCCACCAGCACAAGGCAGTCTGTGGTGCACAGCAGGACACCCTGGTGTGTACTCACTGGCCAGCCTGCTGCTCTGGAGAGGTCCAGGACTGCAATGGCCTGTGCCAACATCAGCTTTAGCTATACTGCCAGGGTATTGTCTGGAGACTCACAGGACCAACCAACCACCCCATGCCCAGTTAGTTTCAGCATCCCACCATGGGCAAGCCCCTCATGGGGTGCCCCAGGAACCAGCCCATGCCACTGCAAGTCTAGGCAGATAAATTGCCAGGCACACACAGTCTATATAAGGGGACAACCACATGCAAGGCCATTTCTTCAAATTTAGGAGAAGTAGCTATTCTAACTAATTCAGAGAAACGCAAAGTCAAGGAAAATAAGAGGGATGTGCCTCACATGAAAGAGGAAGATGAAATCACAGGGGAAGAAAATTCAGAGAACCAGTCTACCAGATTGAAGTTCAAAGTAATTTTCATATAGATGCTCACTGGACTGGAGAGAAGAGTGGATGTATTCACAACGTCAACAAAAAGAATATTTAAAAGAACCAATCACAGTTGAATAAAATAAAATGAAAAATACACTAAAAGGAACCAACAGATGAGAGGATGCAGAAGAATGGATCCGCAAGGGAGGAGCAAGATGGCAGAAGAGGAAGAGACCTAAATTTCATCTGGTCCCAGGAATTCAGCTAGATAGTTATCAAACCACTCTGAACACCTACAAACAACAGGCGATTGAAGAAAATAACAGCAGCAATTCTACAAACAGAAAAGTGACCACTTTCTGGAAGGCAGGACGTGCAGAGAAGTGAATCTGAGGTGATATATAGGAAAATAGACCATGGTGGGAGGGGGCGGCCCCAGGCAAGTAAGAGAGCAGAGGAGCATAAAATCAGAACTTTTAGAAGTTGCTTCACTGAGGGATGTTGCTCTGGCAGCTAAGCGAGGGGAGGAACCCTCACAAGGACCGCGTGGTCTTGGGACCCTTGGGGTTACAGTCTGGCGGTGTCTGGGTGTGGCAGAGTTCCCAGGTATTAGAGCAGGGAACCTGGCTGCAGAGAAGGAGCCGAGAAGGGGGCTCTCAGCTCGGGCTTACCTTAAACTGTGATCCAAGGCATATCAGGCCACTGCTATTCAAGCAGGAACCCCACAAGTGACAGATCTGGGGAGACCTCCTCTTTACTCCCCCAGGAGAAGTGGCATGGCAGCACACAGCAGGAATCTGCTGGGTTTGGAGGCTCCAAATGAGGCCATGCGCCACAGATAGAAACGCTCAGTCACAGGCCAGGTGAGACCGAAGCATGGCCAGAGACCACAAGGGAGGGATTGACTTTTCTCTGAGGGTGCACTGAGGAGTGGGGCCCTGAGCTCTTGGCTCTCCGGGCTGGAGATTGGGAGGCTGCCATTTTCATTTCCATCCTCCAAAGCTATGCAGAAAGTGTTTAGGGAACAAAAGCTCTTGAGAGTGAACCCAAGCAGATTACTTAGCCTGGCCCCTGACAAGGGCAGTGCAGAAGCCTTGGGCAAAGACATTTGAGAATCATGGCAACAGGCCCCTCCCACAGAAGATCAAGAACATCCAGCCAAGACCAAATTCACCGATCATTGAGAACCTCAGAACTCCAGAGCTAGGGGAATATAGCACATGCTATTCATGGCTTGTTTCCCCCATGATTCTTTAATCTTTCAAAGTTAAATTTTTAAAATTTTCATTATTTTTTTCCTATTTTTAAATTTTTCCTCTCTCCTGTTTTAATCATCTTACCAATACCTTTTATTTTTTTAAGATTTTATTTATTTATTTGACAGACAAAGATGACAAGTAGGCAAAAAAGGCAGGCAGGAAGAGAGAGAAGGAAGCAGGCTTTCTGCAGAGTGATGTGGGGCTCGATCCCAGGACCCTGAGATCATGACTGGAGCTGAAGGCAGAGGCTTTAACCCACTGAGCCACCCAGGCACCCCAATACCTTTTTGAAAATCTTTTTCAATTTTCATTTTTATAGTCATATTCTATCCATTCATTGTATTTAAACTTTTTTTTTTTTTTTGCATATATATGTTTTTCTTACTTTAAAATTTGGGGATACAGTGTCTTCTAACAGACCAAAATATACCCAAAATCTAGTGTATGGCTTTGTTCTAGTCTCCAGCCTGATCATATTCTTGTTTTTAAATTATTTTCTTTCTTGGGTGCCTGGGTGGCTCAGTGGTTAAGCCGCTGCCTTCGGCTCAGGTCATGATCTCAGGGTCCTGGGATCGAGTCCCGCATCGGGCTCTCTGCTCAGCAGGGAGCCTGCTTCCCTCTCTCTCTCTCTGCCTGCCTTTCTGTCTACTGTGATCTCTCTCTGTCAAATAAATAAATAAAATCTTTAAAAAAAAAATTATTTTCTTTCTTTTTTCAACCAACTTCTTAACAATTCCTTGTTTAAAATCTTTTTAAATTTTCATCTTTACATTCATATTCCATCCTTTCATATTTACCCATATATATATATATGGGTAAATATTTATATATATTTATATATATATATATTTTTTTTTTTTCTTTAAGATATTGGGAGGCAGGGGCGCCTGGGTGGCTCAGTGGTTAAGCCACTTGTGATTTCTCTCTGTCAAATAAATAAATAAAATCTTTAAAAAAAAAAAAAAAAGATATTGGGAGGCAGTTTTTTCTAAGACACCAAAATACACCCAAAATCTAGTGTGTGGCTCTTTTCTGTTCACCAGCCTCATAATTTTCCCCCCTTCTTTCTCACCTTGTTTCGGGTCTCTTCTGATTGGTTTAGTGTATATTTTTCTGGGGTCCTTGTTACCCTTTTAGCATTCTGTTCTCTCATTCATTTATTCTTCTCTGGACAAAATGATAAAATGGAAAAACTCACCTCAAATAAAAGAACAAGAGGGAGTACTGAATGCCAGGGACCTCACATTAGTAAGATGTTAGAAATAGAGTTCAGAATGACGATTATAAAGATACTAGCTGGGCTTGAAAAAAAGCATAGAAGATAATAGAGAATCCCTTTCTAGAGAGAGAAAAGAACTAAAATCTAACCAAGTTAAAATTAAAAAAAAAAAAGTATTAATGGGGTACAATAAAAAATGGAGGCTCTTGCTGCTAGGGTGAATGAGGCAGGAGAGAGAATTAGTGATATAGAAGACCAAATGATGGAGAATAAAGAAGCTAAGCAAAAGAGAGATAAACAACAACTGGACCACAAGGGGAGAATTTGAGAGATAAGTGATACCATAAGATGAAACAATATTAGAGTAATTGCGATCCCAGAAGGAGAAAAAAGCAAGAGAGAAGGGCATAAGGTGTATTGGAGCAAATTATAGCAGAGAATTTCCCTAATTTGGCAAAGGGAACAAGCATCAAAATCTAGGAAGCACAGAGAACCCCCCTCAAGACGAATAAAAATAGGTCCATATCCCATCATCTAATAGTAAAACTTAGAAGTCTCAGTGACAAAGAGAAAATCCTAAAGCAGCTCGGGACAAGAGGTCTGTAACATACAATGGCAGAAATATTAGTTTGGCAGCAGACCTATCCACAGAGAACTGGCAGGCCAGAAAGGACTGAAATGATATATTCACATAGCAAGCACAAAATGAGAAAAATATGCAGTCAAGAATACTATATCCAGCTAGGCTGTCATTGAAAATAGAGATATAAAAAGCTTCCGGGATGAACAAAAACTAAGAGAATTTGCAAACACCAACCCAACCCAACAGGAGATATTGAAAGGGGTCCTCTAAGCAAAGAGAGAGCCTAAAAGTAACAGACTAGAAAGGAGCAGAGACAATATAGAGCAACAGTCATCTTACAGGCAATACAATGGCACTAAATTCATGTCTTTCAATAGTTACTCTGAATGTAAATGGAATAAATGCCTCAGTTAAAAGACACAGGGTATCAGAATGGATTAAAAAAAAAAAAAACAAGACCTATCCATATACTGTCTACAAGAAACTCATTTTAGATCCACACACTTCCAGTTTTAAAGTGAGGGGGTGGAAAACAATTTACAATGCTAATGGACATCAAAAGAAAGCTGAGGGGGGCGCCTGGGTGGCTCAGTGGGTTAAAGCCTCTGCCTTCGGCTCAGGTCATGATCCCAGGGTCTTGGGATCGAGCCCCGCATCGGGCGCTCTGCTCTGTGGGGAGTCTGCTTTCTCCTCTCTGTCTGCCTCTCTGCCTGCTTGTGATCTCTGTCAAATAAATAAAAAAATAAAAATAAAATAAAAAAAACCTAAAAAAAAAAAAAAAAGAAAAGAAAAAAAGAAAGCTGAGGTGGCAGTCCTTCTATCAGACAAATTAGATATTAAGCCAAAGACTAAAATAAGAGATGGGGAATGATACTATATCAGACTTAAAGAGTCTGTCCAACAAGAAGATCTAACAATTTTAAATATCTATGCCCCTAACATGGGAGCAGCTAACTATGTGAGCCAATTAATAACAAAATCAAAGAAACACATTGACAATAATACAATAATAGTATGGAACTTTAACATCCCTCACTGCAATGGACAGATCATCTTAAAAGATTAAGAAGGAAACAAGAGATTTGAATGACACACTGGACTAAATGGACTTCACAGATAAATACAGAACATTCCATCCTAAAGCCATAGAATCCATATTCTTCTTGAGTACACATGAAACATTCTCCAGAATAGATCACATACTGGGTCACAAATCAGGTCTCAACCAGTACAATAGACTGGGATTATTTCTTGTATATTTTCAGACCACAATGTTTTGAAACTTGAACTCAATCACAAAAGGAAATTTGGAAGGAATATAAATACATGGAGGTTAAAAGAGCATCCTACTAAAGAACGGATGGGTCAACCAGGAAATTAAACATGAATTTAAAAAATACATGGGAACAAATGAAAATGAAAACGTGACAGTTCCCCCCGGCCAGATTTATCCAAAAAAAAAAAAAAAAAAAAAAAGAGAAAGGACCCAAATTAATAAAATCATGAATGAAAGAGGAGAGATCACAACCAACAGGGAGACCATATAATTATAAGGACATATTATGAGCAACTATATGCCTAATAAATTAGACAATCTGGAAGAAATGGATGCATTCCTAGGGAAGTATAAACTACCAAAACTGAACCAGGAATAGTAAACCTGAACAGACCCATAACCAGCAAGGAATTTGAAACAGTAATCAAAAATCTCCCAACAGGGCGCCTGGGTGGCTCAGTGGGTTAAGCCGCTGCCTTCGGCTCAGGTCATGATCTCAGGGTCCTGGGATCGAGTCCCGCATCGGGCTCTCTGCTCAACAGGGAGCCTGCTTCCCTTCCTCTCTCTCTACCTGCCTCTCCATCTACTTGTGATTTCTCTCTGTCAAATAAATAAATAAAATCTTAAAAAAAAAAAAAAAAATCTCCCAACAAACAAGGGCCAGGGCCAGATGACTTCCCAGGGTAATTCTACCAAACACTTAAAGAAGAATTAATACCTAGTCTTCTGAAACTGTTCCAAAAAAATAGAAATGGCAGGAAAGCTTCCATACTCTTTTTATGAGGCCAGCATTACCTTGATCCCAAAACCAAAGACCCCATCAAAAAGGAGAATTACAGACCAATATCCCTGATGAACATGGATGCAAAAATTCTCACCAAAATACTAGCCAGTAGGATCCAGCAGTACATTGAAAGGATTATTCACCATGACCAACTGGGATTTATTCCTGGGCTGCGAGGTTGGTTCAATATCCACAAATCAATCAATGTGATAAAATAATGAAAGAAAGAACAAGAAACACATGATACTCTCAAGAGATGCAGAAAAAGCCTTTGGCAAAGTACAGCATCCTTTCTTGATCAAAATTCTTCACACTGTAGGGATAGAGGGTACATACCTCAATATCATAAAAGCCATCTATGAAAAACCCAAAGCAAATATCATTCTCAATGGAGAAAAACTGAGAGCTTTTCTGCTAAAGTCAGGAACACAGCAGGGCTGTCTGCTATCACCACTGCTATTCAACATAGTACTGGAAGTCCTAGCCTCAGCATCAGATAACAAAAAGAAATAAAAGGCATCAGAATAAGCAAAGAAGTCAAACTCTCACTCTGCAGATAATATGATATTTTATGTGGAAAACCCAAAAGACTCCACTCCAAAACTGCTAGAACTCATACAGGAATTCAGTAAAGTATGAGGATATAAAATCAATGCTCAGAAATCAGTTGCATTTCTATACACCACCAACAAGACAGAAGAAAGAAAAATTAAGGAGTCGGTCCCATTTACAATTGCACCGAAACCCTTAAGATACCTATGAATAATCTAACCAAAGAGACAAAGGATCTATACTCAGAATACTAGAGAATACTCAAGAAAGAAATTGAGGAAGACACAAAGAAATGGAAAAATGTTCCATGCTCATGGATTAGAAGAACAAATACTAGGGCACCTGGGTGGCTCATGCATTAAGCATCTGCCTTGGGCTCAGATCATGATCCCTGGGTCCTGGGATCAAGCGCTGCATTGGGCTTCCTGCTCAGGGGGAAGCCTGCTTCTCCCTCTCTCACTACCCCTCCTTGTATTTCCTTTCTTGCTGTGTGTCTGTCAAATAAATAAAATCTTTAAAAAAATAACAAATATTATTAAAATGTCTATGCTACATCGAGAAATCTACACATTCATTGCAATCCCTATCAAAATACCATCAACTTTTTTTTCACAGAACTGGGAAAAATAATCCTAAAATTTGTATGGAGCCAGAAAAGACCCGACTCCAAATAACCAAAAGAATGTTGAAAAAGAAAACCAAAGCAGGTGACATCACAATTAAGGACTTCAAGTTCTATTACATAGCTGTAGTTATCAAGACAGTATGGTACTGGCACAAAAAGAGACACATAGATCAATGGAACAGAATAGAGAGCCCAGAAATGGACCCTGAACTATGTGGTCAGCTAACCTAAAACAGTGCAGTAAAGAATATTCAGTGGAAAAAAGACAGTGTCTTCAACAAATGGTGTTGGGAAAATTGGACAACCACATTCAGAAGAATAAAACTGGACCATTTCCTTATACTGCACACAAAATAGACTCCAAATGAATGAAAGACCTAAATGTGAGAAAGGAATCCATCAAAATCCTTGAAGAGAATACAGGCAGCAACCGCTTCAACTTCAGTTGCAGCAACTTCTTGCTAGACTCATCACCAAAGGCAAGGGAAACAAAGGCAAAAATGAACTATTGGGACTTCATCAGGATAAAAAGCTTTTGTACAGCAAAGGAAACGGTCAAAAAACCCGAAAGACAACTGACAGATTGGGGGAAGATATTTGCAAATGACATATCAGATAAAGGGCTAGTATCCAAAATCTATGAAGAACTTATCAAACTCAATACCCAAAGAACAAATAATCCAATCAAGACATGGGCAGAAGACAGGAACAAACATTTCTGCAAAGGACTCCAAACAGCCAACAGACACATGAGAAAATGCTCAACATCACTCAGCACCAAGGAAATACTCATCAAAACCACAATGAGAGATCTCCTCACACTAGTCAGAATGGGTCATATTAGCAAGTCAGGAAATGAAAGATGTTGGTGAGGATGTGGAGAAAGGGGAACCCTCCTACACTGCTGGTAGGAATGCAAGCTGATGCAGCCACTCTGGAAAACAGAGTGGAGGTTTCTCAAAAAGTTGAAAATAGAGTACCCTACAGCTCAGCAAATGCACTACTGTGTATTTACCCTAAAGATACAAATGTAGTGATCCAAAGGGGCACGGGAACCCCAATGTTTACAGCAGCAATGTCCATGATAGCCGAAGTATGGAAAGAGCCCAAATGGCCAAATAGATAAAGATGTGGTATATATACACAATGGAATACTACTCAGCCATCAAAAAACTGGAATCTTACCATTTGCAAGGACATGGATGAAAGAAGAGGGTATTACGCTAAGTGCAAATAAGTCAGTCAGAGGAAGGCAATTATCCTATGATCTCACTCATATGTGGATTTTAAGAAAACAGATAAACATGGGGAAGGGAGGGAAAAATAAGATGAAATCAAATAGAAAAACCTTAAGAGACTTTTAAGGTTGCTGGAGTGGAGGTAGGTGGGGGGAGCAGGATAACTGGGTGATGAGCGTTGAGGAGGACACGTGATGTAATGAGCACTGGGTGTTATATGCAACTGATAAATCACTGAACTCTATGTCTGAAACTAATAATATACTGTGTGTTAATGATTTAAAAAATAGGAAAAAAAGAAATTTTTGCTCTAAAACAATAGAAGACTGCAGAAGATTCTATCAGATCCTTAACAAATGACTCCAATGGACAAGATCAGACTGTATAGCAGGCAGAATTTTTAAATCCATATTCATTAGAAATGAATATTGCGATGTTGCTGGTTCGTAATCTCAAGAGCTTTCTGGGTGAAATAGGACACTGGCCCCCATACGTGGCGGGCAGGGAGAGGCCAAAAGAAGATGTAAACCCCTCCAGATTGGTAGGTGGCAGTTTTGATAAGCAAAGGCATCTTAATTTTAAGGTTCATCTTGGGAGGCAGCAAGAGAGGTGAATCCCCATACCTGTGTGCCAAATATTGAAAGTTTATCTAAAGGACCTCAGTAGGTTCAGTCACGTATACTTGGCAGGTGTTCTCAACAACACATCATTATCTGAAGGCACTGTTCTTGCAGCAGCCTCCAGGAGCAAAGAGAACCCACATTTCAAGGACAGAGAAGGAAGGGAGAGGAGCAAAGGCCCAGCTCATGGGTCAACTGACAGTCATGCTTTTTCTTTCTTTCTTTTTTTTTTTTTAGTCATGGCTTTTCAATGAGTTTCCCCAACATGTTTATAAGTAAGTTGCAAATACATGAAACCAAGACATTATGGTTTAAAAGCAGTGCAAGGGTACTTTGAAAACCTCATCTATGCCACTTTGATGATCATCTGGATCCCTCGGAGAGGCAGCTATTTTAAAGAGGGGCTGTCTCAGAATCCATCCAAGGCAGTTTGTTAATTAGCGATCTGAAAGTGGTTCCATAATAGTATGCCTCCCCCCCACCCCAAGAATCAGCCAGATTCCAGGGGCCCCATGCCCCTGTGACAGCCTCACTAGAGGAACCCCAACTAGTGGCTTACCCCTGGGGTGAAGAAACTGCAGATGCAAACCGCAGCCACTGACCCATGTTCTCTTTTATAATCCCAGTGGGGTTTCTTGAATGATAAGGAAAATCTGTGTTCTAAAATGGCTGACCAGGGGCGCCTGGGTGGCTCAGTGGGTTGGGCCGCTGCCTTCGGCTTGGGTCATGATCTCAGGGTCCTGGGATCGAGTCCCATATCGGGCTCTCTGCTCAACAGGGAGCCTGCTTCCCTCTCTCTCTGCCTGCCTCTCCATCTACTTGTGATTTCTGTCAAATAAATAAAATCTTAAAAAAAAAAAAAAAAATGGCTGACCAAGCCAGCGGGGGGGGGTGGGGGGGTGGGGGGGTGGGGGGAATGCCAGTCCTGGTCTCAGGTCTCAGAGATGTTCCGGATTTTCCCCCCTGCCCTGCCTGTCCCGGGCGCAAAAGTGCCACATAAATGGAAGTAAAGGTGTATAAATCACCTCCTTTGTGCTCAGGACTCAGGCCTTTGGAGATCACTCTCCTGAGTCCACTGGTGTTAAACCTCTGAACATCCAATATCTCCACGTGCCTGGGTTTTTCCAGGGGCGATTCAGTCCAGGTTCCCTAATAGGATGTCTCTTCCTCAAGGAACCTTCTGATTAAGGGTGGCTGCGCAGTGGAGGAAATGGTCACCGTCTATGCCCCGAGCTCTGGTACACACAATCCAATTTTCTAGATGATGGCCTTTTTTAAAGGCACCATTTAACCCCTCCAAATACTACCTCATCATCTTTCATGGATCTCTCATAATGACAGGATCTCAGAAATGGGAGGTCCTTTTGCAGGCTCTGACTGCCCTGGCCCGCAGTGTGTCTCCCCACGACCTGCCCCAGAGGCATGTGGCTCAAAGCTCACCTACCCGCTGTTCAGAGGCCAGCCCAGTGCTAGTCTCTGCTTCTTTGTTGAGTGTTGAGTTTACACTTGAATGTTCCTGCTTCTTTGTGATGCTAAACCTCAAGTCTTCCAAGTGCGTATTTTTTCTTAGCTGTGACTGTCAGCCCCTCGAGGGCAGAAACCTGCACTCTGGTGGCTTTGGGTCTCTCCTCACAGTCTGCACAGACTAGAACATCCTAGCCTCCAAGGCACATGCACTTGTCCTCTGGCCATATTAGCTTGGTCCTAGTTCCTTAGGAGTTTTCCTCAGAATTCAACATTCCAATGTAGCGCTAACCACCTTCACCTTCATAGACTCTTCTGAAACGTGCGAGACAAAGAGGCAGGGTGGAGGCTGCCCTGCTCGAAGGTGGAACTGAAGCCGGCAAGACGCTCTAACAGCCCAGGGCCCTCTCTGTCTCTTTACCAGAGCCCACGCTGCAAACAACGGTCTTCACTCCAGACCTCCGATCCCATGAATTCCAGCATTCCGATTTGATATTAGTGTACATGTCTTTACAAGCAGCGCCTTCCCCCGTTTAACAACACTGTTTAACTTCCTGTACTCTTCTATCCTGTGCAACCATCCTAACTACACACCCAGAACGAACATGTACTGGCAAAACCATAGCAAAGTGCACACAGTAAAGGAGAGGAAAGCTCTTTTATAGAGGAAAGGGGACAGTTGGGAAGGGCTGTTACAAACGGAAAGTCCGTTGGATTAAACGGAGAGGTCACAGTATACTGGCTTCTGATTGGCTGATTGTGACGGTCTCTCATTGGCTGGGCTGTTGCCAAGGTGGAGGAGAAAACCTTTTCTTAAATGTAGCGAAGGAGAGTAAAGTGCTATTGACTTGCAAGCAGCCCCTCTCCCTGTTGGGTCTGCAATCACCGGGAATAGTAGGGCATGAGAACTGCCCATCCTGGCCTCCCGACTTCATTCTAAATGAGTTTTTCTTTTTTTAATTTTCACAACTTTTAAACTTACGTTTAAATCCTTTCTCAGCCCCTTGCTCAGGCTCTCTGTTTCTGAGTGTTGGTTTGTAAAATAGGACTAAGTACTTAAAATAGTGCCTGGTAGTTGGTGCTATATTTCTTACTTTTTTATTATTGTTTAAAGTTTAATTATTTGGGAAACAAATTATGTCTCCCTTCCTGTGCTTCATGCTCTGGCCACAGTAGTCCTCAAATTTTGTTAAGCACATTCCCTACACTCATCAGCACAAGCTTTTGGAGCCAGTGCCCCTGGTTAGCTTAGGAGACTTGCTCCGGGTTTGTGAAAAAGTATCTCGACCAACTCGACTGTCACTAATTCAAGTTACAAACTAGTTACTAATTCAACTGGCTGAAAGGGTTTCTCCTTCAGCCTAGTAATACACAGATGGGTGCAGAGGGTAGGAGGAAAACAGGATCTGTGTCTGATCCAGGAGGCCTTTTTATTTATTTATTTAAGATTTTATTTATTTTTATTTGAGAGAGAGTGAGTGGGAGAGAGCATGAACTGGGGGATGGGCAGGAGAAAGAGAGAGAAAGCAGACTCCCCTGTTGAGCAGGGAGTGCAATGCAAGGCTTAATCCCAGCGGCCAAGATCATGACCTGAACCCCCCAGCTGCCCCCACTCCTGCAGGCCTTTTTAAATGGGCTTCTGACTGAATATGCCTGGATTCAGTTCACCTTTTATTTTTAAAGATTTATTTATTTGAAGGAGAGAGAGAGAGCACACACGCACGTGGGTGCAAAGTGAAGGGGGCAGACAGAGAGGAAGAGAGAGAATCTCAAGCAGACTCCACACTGAGCAGGGATCCCAACTCGGGGCTAGATCCCTCAACCCCAAGATCAGGACCAAGCCAAAACCAGGAGTTGGACACCCAACCAACTGTGCCACCCAGGTTCCCCTGAAAGTTCACCTTTTAAACCAGGGATTTAAACAGGACTGTCTTTGAATTTAAGATGAGGATGGGTGAATGTTTGGCAAACCTTTCAGAACTCAGGCTTGAAGCAGTAGCCTGATGCCTTGTGTTGGCCCCTCTGGCATTTAAGGCTTTTCCCTCCCTGTATGAAAAGATTGGGTGTGGACCTTTCTCCTGCTAGAACTCCAGAGTCGAGATCCGCTCTTTACAAGTAATTTGGTCTCTTCGTGACCTTGGGATGGTCACTCACCTTCTGTACTGTTAGAACTTCTCCTGGGAAGATATTACAAATTCATGTGGTAAGCAGCTGGGAGTATTATGGATTTCTTGATGTAGTTCTTAGTCATCTGTTTTTGACTATATAAAACACTCATTCCCTCCCATGCTCTCTGGCTTCTCCAGGCAAGTGTTCTCTTGTTAACAGCTGCCCACACTTAAGTATGGAAGAATCCAGTGGCTACCAGTTATAACAAGCATGTTAATGGCAGCAAGCCGACAACTAGCTAGTAAAGGACTGGGGGAGGGGAATAAAGCAGCTGTTTTGGTTTTGAAACATGGACCATACTGGCTTGGGGCTTAGCAAAGATGTGTAGCCTGCATACTTCCCTAGTCTCTTCTTGGCTTATAATAAATAAACCAGTAAACTTCCTGGGTGTGAGAAGAAGGATCCAGTACCCAAGGGCCCAGCTTGGTTGGAAAAGAAGTCGACTTGGTGGACAAGTGCTAGAAAAGATAAGGCTATTGAGTCTCTAGGAACCAGAGGCCGAGTGACTAAGGTCTGGGTGTCCCCTTAGGCTTCCCCCCTAGTAGTCACAGTATTTTTTCTGATTAGATCAGCTTATTTGCTACTACCACCCAATTGCTTCCTGAGCCAGGCAAATGCCTCACCTTTGCAACTTTTCACACTTTTCTCTGTCCTCTCCTCTCTTGACTCAATCCAGCACAAGTGAGAACACAGGGTGGTAAGAGGCCAATCTTTCAAACTTACCCAGGCTTTGCCCAGATCATCTGTGCTGAAGGTGAGAGCATTATTTGTTTATTCAAAACTAACCAAAAGTCAACAAACTTTGAGAGAGTGTGTAAGTCACTTTTCCATTCATTCATTCACTCATTCAGTAAAGACCGGGAGCCTGTTATCATACATCAGCTGTTGTTTCAAGCCCTGAATTTACAAAGATGAAAGAAAGTCCATGTATAACAAATGAGTTCCTGATTCCAGGTTATTGTTAGAGAATTTCCAATTTCCAAGAAAAAAGATTTCCACTGGGTTCCCTAACACTGACAGTGAAAGTCGAGTATTTCCAAGTGGGGTGGGCACTGGCTTACGATTCCTGGGCTTATGAGCAAACCTTTCCTTCCTCCTCTCTCAAGCAGGTGTTCCAGCCATAGAGGTCCTTCAGTATGTGTGTGCTGTAGGGAGAGGGGTGCTTACAGACATATACACACCGTATCTCACAGGAAGGAAGATGACAGGTAAGGGTGTGTATAGTACACTCTGACTTTCCCTACTAAGGGTGTCTCTTTTCACTTAAAACTATGCCAAGAAAGTTAACAGATTGATAGTCCATGGCAGAGTGTGTTCTAATAATGCCTACTTTTTAAAAAATTTTTTTAAATTTGTATTTATTTTGAACGTGAGAGAGAACACAAGCCGGGGGGAGGAGCAGAGGAAGAGGGAGAAGCAGACTCCCCAGTGAGCAAGGATTCCGACATGGGGCTCAATCCCAGAATCCCAGGATCATGACCCGAGCTGAAGGCAGATGCCCAACCTACTGAACTACCCAGGTACCCCTAATACTGCTTATTGAATATGACAAAATCCTACAGAAAATTTGGAAGGTTATAGGAGTATGCACAGGGATTATTTTAAGGGATTTGGACTGTTTATTTATATGTGTGTGCATGTGTGCAAAGAAATGTCAACTAAATTTTCTCAAATGGCAGCTTATCAAATGAATAGATGGATTCACCGTTTGTCTTTCAATTCATTAATTTATACCCAGCAGTACTTTAACTCAGTCAGGGCCTCCTAGTGCCGCGATTGGTAATGTTGTCTTGCAACAAAAATCTAAAAACAAAACAAAACAAAACACAAAGGAGACTGCTTCCGCTGACCAACTGCCACAGCTGGCACTGGAGTTTTCATCCCCTGCCTGCCCACCTGGAGGGAGAAACAGCTGCTGACTGCTGATCGGCCATTACCCTCCAGTGCCTCTATGGTTCGCATGGCTGATGATATATGGATGTTGTGGTCTTTCATTTCTAGGCTTATTCTGCTAGTCGTATGTCAGTTGGAAAGGTCATCAAAAAGCCAGGACTGCCAGCTGGTCCATGAGTTGGACCCTGGCCCTCAGGCTTCCTTCTGCCTTCCATGTCTGCGGAACGGGGTTTCTGTTTGCCTTTCCCATTCCCAGAGGCTGCTCCAAGGACACAGCCTTGCTACAGTTGAGAACATCTGCACAGTGTACGTGACTAAACCCAGTTAAGGCCTCTTTGTGAACTTTTAAGATCTGCAGAGTGAGTATGGGATGCATTTATCTTGCTGCCGCCCAAGACAAGTCTTAAATGTTAAGCCCCCTTTTCTTCTTAGAATTGCCACCTACCAACCTGGAGTGGCCTGCCTCTTTACCTTCTCCCTGCCCTCTAGCTACGGGGCTGTTTCGGATTCCACCTGGAAAGCCCCTGAGGTTGCAAACCAACAGTATATCCCCAGATTTTTTCTCCCATCAGTTTCTGTGTTTGTCCTTTGTCATTATGGTTGGGAGTGGCTGCAGCCTGTCCTAGCAGGCACCCACCTCCCTGGCCAAACCCCAACCCTGCAACTTGCTGGTGTTTTTGCCCTCCAGGCTCTGAGAGATCTTTCCAAAGGGATTCACGATGGGGAAGAGACGGGGGAGGAGGGAGGAACTCTCTCCGGCAAGCTTATTTCTTTGGCCAGGCCGGTCTTTAACCTGCCCAGTCAAGAAACAAGCAAGTTTTCTGGCACAGGTCTGACCGGGAGGTCACAGCTGCCCTTGCAGTAGCGATCCTTAACCAAGAGGTTTTAGAAATGTTTTTTGAGAAATTGTCTCTGGAAACACTGGGGCTGGTGTCCATTCACAAGCCCTGTCTCTCTCAGAAGACTCTTCCTCTGGAGGTCTATATCCCTGAATACAGGTGAGGAAGCCAGAGATCTGGGACCTTTGAAGGTGCCTGCCTTCCCCACCTTTCTGCCAGGGGCTGACTCAAAACCCTGGTGAAAGTAGCAGGCAGCCTCTCATGTTCTGCCCTGGCTTGTCTGTTTGAAGGTAGGGGAATGAGAGGAACATTACCCCCATTGGAGGAAATGTGGTTGGATGACCTGCCTCGCTGTGTATGCCTTTAATCAGACTTGAAAGAGGGTCCATTGGGCTCATGTTTGGTTCTGGTTCTTAAAAATAATTTCCAAATATATTTATTAAACTAAAAATCTGTCATCTTCATCATTCATATCTTTAACTGTTAATAGTGATTTTTTAAAAAAGATTTTATTTATTTATTTGACAGACAGAGATCACAAATAGGCAGAGACACAGGCAGAGAGGAGGCAGAGGAGGAAGCAGGCCCCCTGCTGAGCAGAGAGCCCGATGTGGGGCTTGATCCCAGGACCCTGAGATCATGACCTGAGCCGAAGGCAGAGGATTAACCCACTGAGCCACCCAGGCGTCCCTTAATAGTGATTTTTAAACCAAATGTTGATAAAACTTGAGCACACTGTTCATCTTTTAGATCATAGGTAGGTTGAGCCCCATCCTGCAGAAACACTGGCCTCTCCCCTGCAGGGAAAGGCCTTGTCTCTCCTCTAGGGACATCACAAAAGCAGACAATACCGAGAGGTTTTAAAAACACATCCTATGCAAGCACGTTTTTGTGTGTGTTCAGATGGAAGAACCACAAATCTTCATTCACTGGAGGTATGAAAACAAGTCTATTTACACATTAGCAGTATCTGAAAATCATCCCAGTGGACGTGGTACCCTCCAGGGTTGTCATATCCGAGCTTCGTGTACATTCTTCTCAAATTTCTCATTGAGTTCTGGCTTGTTGGGAACTGTGGCCAAGTGGTAGGGTATGAAAGAAAACTAACCTCCTAGTCTTCCAACAGGCCTCTTGAGCAAGGCGGGAGATAAGCAAGTGAGCAAGAAGTGATCAGGTGATAGTCACTGTGCCCTGTGGCAGAAATGTCAGAAAGTGATTTGTATGTTTTTTGTTTTTTTTTTTTTCTCAATTTAGTAACACTTCAGACCTGGAGCAGTCTTGTTTCCAGGATCATCTTAGAAGACACTTTAAAAGCTGTTGAGTTTTTGTTTTTTGTTTTTTTTCTCAATTTAGTAACACTTCAGACCTGGAGCAGTCTTGTTTCCAGGATCATCTTAGAAGACACTTTAAAAGCTGTTGAGTTTTTGTTTTTTGTTTTTTTTCTCAATTTAGTAACACTTCAGACCTGGAGCAGTCTTGTTTCCAGGATCATCTTAGAAGACACTTTAAAAGCTGTTGAGTTTTTGTTTTTTGTTTTTTTTCTCAATTTAGTAACACTTCAGACCTGGAGCAGTCTTGTTTCCAGGATCATCTTAGAAGACACTTTAAAAGCTGTTGAGTTTTTGTTTTTTGTTTTTTTTCTCAATTTAGTAACACTTCAGACCTGGAGCAGTCTTGTTTCCAGGATCATCTTAGAAGACACTTTAAAAGCTGTTGAGTTTTTGTTTTTTGTTTTTTTTCTCAATTTAGTAACACTTCAGACCTGGAGCAGTCTTGTTTCCAGGATCATCTTAGAAGACACTTTAAAAGCTGTTGAGTTTTTGTTTTTTGTTTTTTTTCTCAATTTAAGAAAGTGATTTGTATGAAAGTGAGCAAGTGCTTCTGACAAACTTGATTTTGCCTGAAGTGGGAGTGGTTTCACCCACTCTGATACAGGTCTTCACCACAGTACATTTTATACTTAAGAGAGGATTTCAAGAAACAAGTTTTAGCAAGGAGCTGGAAAGTTCTCTCATAAGCAAGGTGGAGCGGGCAGCGTTCTGGGAGCTGGCAGGCATCTGGCTGTCGTCCACAGTAACAGCAGATGAAGACCTTCTGACAGACCAGAAAGCTGGGAAGGCTGGTGGTGGCTCTGGGTTCAGCAGCAGTAAGAGGAGCTAGCACTCGGATAAAGATGCAAAAACAGATGAGGTAGGGAACTAAAGAAGTAGTTCATCGGTCAGGAGGGAGGGAGCAAAAAACAGCTTTTAGGAATATGAATCTAAAAAGATGTCGATTGTCAAATGGATTCTGTCTCCTGGAGGAGGCTCTTGGTTGAGGCTGTCTTCTTTCTGATGCTTTGTCCTCTCAGGCAAGCACCCTTCACCAAAAAGGGCGTTTTGAAGTAAGCAACTCCTAGAGTCTGCAGACATCTTCCCTGTCAGCAGTGTGGAAGATGGCTACCCACGACATTCCCCACTGTCCTTCACAACATCCCTCATGGGGCTGCAGGAGCTAAAGCACTCTCTCATGGCCAAATGATCCAGTCCTGACACATAACCAAATGGCTCCAAAAAGTGGCTACAAGGGGGGAAAAGGAGCAGAGGGCAAAGCAGCTGGGGCTCACTCCAGTAAGGCCCTGAGACAAAGAAGTGGGCACTGGCTCCCCATTTCAACACTGGGTGTCCCACGCCACCATCATTCCTTGATATACTAAACTCAGGTAACAATCTTTACAGGAAGTGACCTTCCTTTCTGGGCATGAACATTCAAGGGAGAGCTTCCCTAATCATTTCCTAGTGTCTCTTCAAGCCCTGGCACCTCTGTCTGGCCCCCAAATTGCACCGAACCCTTCTGCACCTTCTTCTTATCCATGTGCCCATCAAGTCCGTCCTCTGCTTAGCTTGTAGGAACATAGCAGACAGCCATTACCAGGAGCTCCTGCTTCTCCCTGAAGCAGCCAGAGGTTGCCTGAACAGGTGCAGAGGGGCTACAGTCCCTGAGGCCAGAAACCTTGAAATTCTGCTTGAGACTTGGGAACATCACATTTTGTATTCCTCACCTCAGCTGTTCTGGGTGCTCCTGGTTTGGTATAAAGGGAAGTGAAAAAAGCATCTTCCCTTAAAAAACTGCATTTAGGTCAATCATTTCTGGGACTGTGAAGACACGATTCATTATGCTATAATCTTCTCAAGTAACCTTAAAAAGATGTAAAATCCTAGGTCTGTAAGACAGAAAACCTTTAAAGCAACTGACATATTTCCACCATAGGTGGGACAGGTGGCATGTGTGTACTGGGGGGTACTCTTGGGACCACCGCCTGTAGAGTGGGGGAAGCAGGATGGGGCAGTAGGGGAAAGCTGAACCACGATGCAGTTGTTAGAGGGAACTGCCCAGTTCCATGAGGAATTCTGAAACTGGATGGCACTTCAGATACTCCAGATTGCAGAAAGGAAGCTGGGCTTTTGTACCCTCACTGGCTGCTTGTGGGCATAGTTGCAGGGAAAGCAGTTCTCTGCTGAGGGCAATTCCTGGGGTGGGGGTGGGGCACAAAGAATGGAGTGTCCTGGTCCTAAAGGAGGGAGGGCAGAGCATACCACAATACCCTCTTACCCGCTATCGGCCCACTAATAATGAGAGACCAACATTATTTAAATTATTTATTTTTTCTATAATACATCTCATTCAAATCATAGAATAGTCTGATCCTTTTTTTCCTCAAGCACAAGTTACACTCATCTCAGATGTTTTTTCTTTCCTTCTTTTAAGCTTACAGGATGGATAAAGATACACTTTAATAGACAAAAACCATCACTCAGAGTTTATTACAAATACAACTTCCCAGGGAGGCCCACTGCTAGCACTTCGGAGCATCTGGGGTGGGTCCTGGGGATGCAACATTTTAGAACTCTCCTCGTTAATTCTGCCGCAGGTGGTCCTTGAACCATCCTTAGAGGAACACTGCTTAGAACTTGTTATCTATTGGAAGCAATTTCAGGAAATCCAGGAATAATTAAGTATACAGAAATAGCTCTTCTATAAAATTTCCATATAAAAATAACGGTATTTATTTACAAAGTTTGAGATGCTATAAAATAATACATCATATTAGGTTAGGTACTTCAATCTAATAGTCTACGTTAGGCAAATCAGATGTGGTGTCTGCATCTTCCCCTGACTTCTCTCGTTTAAACTGTTTAAAGCATGTGGCACCACAATGTTTCCTTCATGCAGAAAAAAAGCAGACTATATTTTCTGGAAACCAAACCCAACAGCACATGATCGGAATAAAGCATCTCCAAAGGAAAAGGTGAACAAACTTGTGGTTTTGCCTCAGAGCCTCTCTTCTGTCTCAAAGTCAAGTGTGGTGGTGGTAAACAAAACACCTCAAGGAACTCCCAGTACCAGATCATGGTCCTAAGAGCTCAGGCCCGCGGAGCAGCTGCCAGTGAGCTTGGGCTGGTTGCTAATGAAAGGTGGAACCTGCCATTGTGCTGCTAGGAGGAACATAACTGCAATGTGCTCAGAGAAGTCTTCAAACTGTGGTCTGAAAAAAAAACGCTGACCCACTATGAACAAACAAAACAAAACAAAACATCAGGCCATTTGTTACTAGGTGGTGCCTGGCATGCGGAAGATGATGTATGATTAGTGACATGGGGAGTCTGAAGTGACAAAGGGTTTTTAACCCCAAACATGATCTGGGGGGAGTTTCCTTGTTGAGACAGAACAGACAGAAACAAGCTAATGTGGTACAGAAAGATCTACTAATAAACCAGCCTCTTCAGCCTCCTATCAATGACCAACATGCAGGGCAGTCTTTGCTCATGGAGGAAGGAGTTTCTTCCCAGGTGTGAGGTCTAAAACTGGGGTCTCCCAGGTGGAGAGGGGCCCAAAGCTGACACCATAGCCTCATGGTGGGGACTCAGGAGTGGAGTTCCACTTGTGCTCCTTGGCTGTGAAGCACTTGGTGCGACAGAGGACTGATACTTATTCAGAGCTGTTTGGAAGGACTGTAGTGAGGGGACGGTTTTCAGAAGGCCCTGTGGCCCTCACAGGAAGAAATTCTGGGTTGTGGTACAAACTCGGCCAGACAGGCCGAGGGATATTAGGCAGGTCAAGCTCTCAGCTTGTTTCTCTCTCTCTCTCTCTCTCTCTCTTTTTAAATTTTTAAATAATTTATATAACAGAGAGATCAAAAGTAGGCAGAGAGGCAGGTGGGGGGCGGGGGAAGCAGGCTCCCTGCTGAGCAGAGAGCCTGATGCAGGGCTCAATCCCAGAACCCTGAGACCATGACCTGAGCCGAAGGCAGAGGCTTAACCCACTGAGTCACCCAGGCGCCCCTCTCAGCTTGTTTCTCAATGAATGGGGTGGAAGAGATGCTCCCTTTCTCTCTGAGACCCTGGGTGGAGAAAAGGTGAGTCCTGCCCGTTTCATCTATGCTGGCTTCCAACACAGCTCTAAGCAGGGAGGCCCAAAGTCCAGTCTGTTGGACCAGCAAGGGTCAAGACAACACTGGATTCTAGAGTCCTTTTTGAAAAGCAAAGGCCGTATAAGAATGACACAGGATTTCACCTTGACTGAGGAAGAGCTGCACAGAATGCACGTATGAAAAGAACACACTGTTTGCTGTCTTCAGTACTATCATGCATGGCTGTCTGCTACCATTTATGCTTCTGTATGCATCAGACATACCCACGGCATAACTGGAGGGTCAGAGTTGCACGTCCACCACTTTTTCTTCTTTAGCATAGTGTGAATGTAGACATATGTGGGGGAACTGGATCTCAAAAGTTACGTAAGCATAACTGTTCAGAGATACCTTGAAGGGGCTAATTCCTGAGAAATGTTATCATTATGTGGGCATTTACATTTTTCTTAAAAAGGAAAGATCTTAAGCAAATATCAGGCTTTTCTCTTTTAAGTAATAGTGTGGCTTACCTGAAGCTTTAACTGCCAGCTGTGATTTAGAGGGCGGGGAGGCACACTCCTGAGGCAGGCGGCACAGTGCAGGCCGAGGCACTCTTGTGGGTCTCCCATAAACACAAACTCAGGACTGGCAGTGCCCACAGACTGCTGCCATGGGTCATGAAAATGCGGAGCCTATTTGTGAAAATATCCTGGGGGAGTCTTTAGCTCCACTAAGGCCAATCCACACGCAGAGTAAAAGATTATCTTTTATGTATCTAATATAAAAAGTAGATCTTTATGTATCTAACCACTTGAAAAATTAGAAGAAAACACCTAGAAAAGTGACTACTTTTCTATGATATAGGTTCCACTGCAAGGTGATGAAGCTAATAATGAGAATGTCATGGGTTAGTTAGAATCTTCTCTTGGTTTATGGATACTGCTGGTAGCTAAATTCGTTTTTCTTTTGAATCTTAAAAATTCCTTAATAAACTCCAAAATGTATGCTTAAAAAGTGCATTTTACGGGACAGAGTGGTTCGGCAAGTCTTTCATTGTCTGATCCAGGACAAATGTCACTTTCTCGGGGTGGGGGGTGCCTTCCCTGGCCACCTCAGCCAAAGTCGCCTTCCCCCCACCATCTTATTTACCCTGTCATTTTCCCCCTTAGCACTGATCATTCTCAATGTTTTCTGTTTCTTATTCACTCAAATACCTATTGAAGGATTAAATATTTACATTCACTGTCCAACACCCACTCCATACTTACCACTAAGGAGGTACAATCTTAACACCTACATCCCAGATCTACTGGGGAGACATACTTTGTTCATATGCCTGAGGAGAGGGAGCTGGATAGGGCCCTTAAAGTGAACCACTGATCAAGTTAAACAGCCCCCTCCCCCAACTCTCTCTCTGAGTGTGGTTATGAGACAAATAGCTTTGGCCGCTCCCTCCCTTCCTTTGTAACCCTACCCCCAAGAACACCCACCGCCACTGCGTCCCCAGGGCCCAAGTTACATATTTGGAGCAACTCTGCTGACCCAAGTAACCAAGAGTTGTGGTTTTAGCGAACAGCCAGCCCAGTGATAGATGTCTGCAAGTTTGTGAAACATCCCCATTTTAACAATCTGATAGGAGCTATTTTGCATTTGAGGACTGACCCTGGCTTTATTTTTCAAATATGGTAGGGTGTGGTTACAACTGCAAATTCTGCCAGTGAGGGGAGTTCTCCTCTTTCCTCCTGCTACAATGGCCGAAACTCCCACCACTCCTACAAAGAAGTAAATTGTGGCAAACCAAATATGTGGTCATCATCTGTCATGTTGTCCAGGGCCAGTGTCAGCACCCTCTTTCCTGCCCGCTCCATAGCGCCCTCTGTGGTCATAAGGCACAATTCACATCAGCACTTACTAGAGCTGTTCTCATGCCCTTGTCATCGTGAAAGGATGAAGTAGATGAGACAGATTCATGGGGTGGGGGGTAGGGGAGCTTGGGCAGGTGCCTGGGGGCCGGAATCACTGCCGTGGACTCTGGCAGTATTACCCTCCCAGTGTGAGGGCCAGCTGGGGCAGGTCTGTTGCCCCCCCTGCGTAAATGCTAAAGGGAGCATGAATACACTGACCAGATGACATGATGCACTTCAAAGGGTCACAGCTGAACTCACCCTCGAGGAGGAAAAAGGCCTCTCAAACTCCCCGAAAAGCAGAGTGGGATGAGCACCTTCTGGGAGCGGTGTCTGTATGTGCAGGTAACCCCAAGGGCTATGCTATGAAGAATCCTGGATGTTGTGACCATAATTTCCCAACATTTTGTTACTTCGACTTCTATATGCAATTGTGACTGAGTGTTGAAGTTTTAAAAAATCTCTTTAGGGGAGATACAGAAGAATAAAAGAATTTATCTTTCTAAATATCTCAACTTAGTTTTCTGCTCAGGTAAGGCTTTATATGAGCGACATGTACTGGTGACCACGGTGACTCCAACAGATGTCCTCAGCAGGAAGCCAAATACATTGCTGAGGGACGGAGACCATTTCCCACCAAATACCACATGCACATGCTGAGAGGGCCAGTGATGGGGCACCGGTTACGTTAGGAGTCTTTGGTTGCTTTTAAAAAAACAAACCTGTGTTTTATCAGTTTACAACACTATAGCAGCAGAGAGAGAGCGAGAGAGCGAGAGAGAAAGAGAGAGAGAATAGAGAAGGGGGTGGTGTCCCAAGAGCTCCAACAAGGACTCTGCTATTTGGTGGAGGAATGGTTATGGTTAATGTATCTGTACAAATGTTGAAGTTCAGGTCTTGGAACCTGTATAAAAGATTCTGAAGACTAAAGAGCTAGCAGTGCCCACCCCCCTCAAGTATAGGGATGTGGGTGGTTAAGGTTGGAGTTAGTAAAGGAGGTGGCAGTTTGGCAGGAAACTCAGTTTTACTCAGCTTTTAGCTGATGATCTTCAAGTCAGAAATGTCTTAGAAGCGCTCGGAGCCCCACTGCAGTCTCTGCGGTCCTCCGGGCTCCGGCCATCCACCCAGCCTTGGAGCTGTGCCCCTGCACTCAGGCAGAGATGGAATTCTCTAAGAACTGCCTCCACCTCGCTGCCCCCTTGATCACTCCAAGTCTGCACTATGGCTTCTTTCTGACAGAATGAGTGCTGTCTCAAAGGAACTTAAAGTTGTGTGTTCTCATGTATTAGTTTTCACAGCCTTAGTAAAAATTTTAGGTTAGCCGTATCTTTCACCTCTGGCTCACTGGAAGCAGAGTGAAAAAGATATCAGAAGGCATCCATACTTCCCCCATGGATTTAGAAAAGCACCAATCTGGGACAAGCCTGTGCTGGGCCCAAAGGTGCTAGATTAATCTAGTGGCAAATCCAGATGATTCGAGTCAAAGGGTTATTTTCCATTATTATTTGCTCCTTCTGAAGGCCTTACTGTGAAATTAGATTGGGGTTTGGCCACGCTGGCAGATATCCCCATGCTCCCTTGTTCGGAGGAGCAGGAACTGTGACTACACCAGTGTAGTGTTCCCAGTGGCATCTTTGGCTATGGAACAACATACTGTTTACTGCACAATATGAAACAGATCCAAGCGTTTGGAGTGATCAATATTCTTCCGTGTTTCTGTGAAACACTGAATAGCAGATTAATTTGAAATGCAGTTTAGCCAGGAATAAGCCAAATACGGTAATTTCAATAAACGAAAATGTACAAAAGGTGACATGTACAGGAAAACATTGCTGTCCATATTCTTGAAGTAGACTTTTCTTTTAAGACAAAAGTAATGACATTTGGTTCATTTTCACAAATTGCACACGGAGTAAAATCATACAAGCACTGTAGGGAACTCTAAGCAAGCAGTTCAGTCACAGGAATTTGTTTCTCGGTTCTGTTTTAAATGAAAAAGCTATATGAAATGCACAGCTTTGATTAAAACTACAGATACAATTTCCTTCTCTGTAAAATTCCAGATTTCAAATGCTGGCAAAGGCAGTGCTGGCAAGGTATTTAATGCACATGGAAACACTATTCTATTTTGGCTTCCAGAAGTAGCCCTAGAAAATTCTATGCACCAACGCATTGGCTAATAATGATCGTTTCAGTTTTACTATAAATTATTCTAAATGTCACTTAAGTACTTAAGAATTAGCGCTTGCTCCTTTCTAGAAGCTGTCTAAGGCAGCTGATGCACCAAGCACCTCAACTAGACTTCCAACTAGTTCAGCAGTTCAATCTAAACTCCTTAGACCACAAGGATTGCTGTCTACACCCCTCGCTGTACAACTCATCCTCACTGGATCCTCTCATGGTCACTTCTGCTTGTAAAAAGCAGCCCAGTCGAGGAAGAAAGACATGACAAACGTGATGTCACTGGCTATTCGCTACAGCAATCTTGATTCTAAGGAGGGTTACGTGGGTGTGGGGGAACACAAGGATCCCAACTCATGGAAGATAAATGAGCTTCATTCATGCTGCCAATTCTTTAGGGACTGTCCCCTCTATCACCTCAGAAAACCGCTTTGTTTGCGGTGTGATCCATGGCTCTGTCATTCAGAGTTTTCATTCATGCTATGTTAACTTTCATCTCAATCATCTCAGCCTTCAGATAATTTGCTTATTGTGTTTCCCTAGTTTTCACTGAACACACAGTGCAAACAAAGGCAAAGACTGAAGCAATCATTTCAAAAACAAGAGCTCACACTAAAAACACACATGAGCATCAAATATTAAAATGTGGGTTTTCTCCTGTCTTTATTCTGGGGAGGAGGAATCCTCCTCGTCATCTTCCTCATCTTCGTCGTTGAATGAACAGGGGGTCTCGCCTCGCGACTCAGAGCAGTGAGAGGCCGCACTGCTGGACTGGTGACTGTTTGGGGCAAGGAACTGCCCAGTTGCTAAGGCCACTTCAGCATCCAAGCACAACCCTTGGTTTACACTAGCAAATAATTAAAAACACACAAGTTCATTAACGTGGTCAATGTTTTAAGCTTTGTAAAATGTAGGACTAAAAACACGGGAGAGGAGGTACCACTGGGGCACTCTGCCCGAACCCGCTGCAGAAAGACCTGTGCCGGCAATGACACCTGGCTCTTCCCACGGAGGTGCTCAGGGCTTCACCGCTTCTCTTTCTAACCCAGAAAAAATACATACCTTGATTGTGACAAGGTGGCACCAGTGGTCAGGTCTAAATTTGAAACTGATTGAGTAGAGTTCAAAAGTAATCCCTGATTTAACCAGGAAGGTCCTGTGGAGATATCTGTAGGGAGAAACAGAAACAGAAGATGTCGGTCCACTGTAAGTTGAAGAAAGCACAGATGAGTAAGGGCATGAGCCTGATCTAAATTACAGCTGGGTGAGGGGCGTCTGAGGGGCTCAGTCGGTGAAGTGGCTGCCTTTGGCTCAGGTTGTGATCACAGGGTCCTGGGACGGAGCCCCGCATCAGGTTCTCTGTTCAGCAGAAGCCTGCTGCCCCTCTCCTTCCACTGATCCCCAGCTTGTGCGCTCTCTCAAATAAATAATAGCTTTAAAAATAATCAGAGCTAGGTAAATCTCCTGCTCTGGGGATAATCCACATTTCTTCAGCTTGGAAAAAGGAAATCTCTAGGACATAAGAATAGGAAAAAAAAAATGGGAAGGCAGACTACAGTGAGGAAGAATTCTAATTAAACCAATCACAGACTTCCACTTCTTTCTCTTAATTAAGACCTCGAGACAGCTGAGAGCCCAGTGATTGCTGCACTATTCTTGGACACCTGCTGTCTTCACCACCAAAGACTCTGACTAGTGTTAAAAGCTAACGCCAGGAGGGGGTAAAAAGAAAGTGAAATCAGAAATAGGTTAGAAGGACAGGGGTGCCTGAGTGGGTCACTCAGTTAAGTGTCTGGCTGACTCTTGATTTCAGTTTAGGCTGTGATCTCAGGGTTGAGATGGAGCCCTGCATTAGGCTTCACACTGGGTATGTGCCTGCTTTGGTTTCTCTCTCTCCCTCTCCCCACCTTCTGGGGGAAAAAAAATGACAAGAAACAGGTAAGGAGGTTAGACACATTTTTACTAAAACTCCCACTGCACCATCTTTTCATGTGCCATCAAAAGAACTCAGTGCTATTACTCATCAAAGATACAGTCTTTTCCCTGGTATCCTTTGCTCTGTAACTCAAACTAGCCCTTATTTTAAAAGGTCATATGCAGTCACATTTCTAATGAAGGTGAGACATGCATTACACTGTTTTAGTCTGCATAAAATATTTTGGGTGTATAACCTTGTAATCTTATTTTCTATGTATATATCATATTTCTCCAATCATAACCATGATAAATTCTTATTATAATTTTATTAGTTTCATACTGGTCTCATATTTAGCTCAAAGAAGACAGTGAGTAGAACATGTAAGATCTAAATGTTACTGAATGAATGAGTATAGTCTCTTTCACATTAAGTTTACAAAAGAGGTAAAAGAAATGATAGAAATGTATGCCTAAAAAGAAATTCTTTGACTTACATTACAAAATAAGACCATATATATACTCCAAAAGTGCAATTTAGTAATGAACCTTTATTACAGCTAATCAAAATAGTTTTGTAATTACTGTGCCAAAAAAAAGGAACCCCAAAAAACTCCCAGAACTATATGTACTAGGATTAAATACTCTGCTATTAGTACAGTCTGACCAAGTGAGAAGCTTCCTATGTAGAAAAAAAGGAAACTAAATGATTTCATTAATTTTAAAATGGCCTTGTGAACCCTGTTCTTTATAGGCTAGCTAAGACAGCTGTGGAAAAAAAGAACTTCAATTCTAAGAAGAATAGCAGACTTTAACTACATTAAATAAGAACAAGCCTGTGCAAGATGAAATTAAAGCCAGAATCCTGTGGTGAATATTAATTAGTATATATGGAAACTTTCTGTCAGAACACAGCTATTTACTTGTTTGTGAGCGTGACACAGTAAATTTTCCTTTTCACAATGGCTTTGAAAAGCCTACATTTCTTTTGCATTATCATAAGATCCACACAATAGCTCTCACAATCTAACTCAAGAGCCATTCTGTCCCTTTGCACATTAAAGGCACAAATTTCTTCTTTTAAAGTAACCAGAAAGTCTATGTCCCAGGCTGCAAATGAGGTCACAAAGAGATCAAAACCATAGAGCCTGCCTGATTGCCCTGAACCTTTTCACTGAGAATAAGCTAAAATAAAGTTCTGGTGATTTATTGAGTAAGCCCTTTATTCAGCCCCTGCTGGACTGCCACTATGCCTGCGCTGCTTAAGAAAACAGCGGGGCCTGCTCGGGGACAGAGTGGGGAGAAGGGAGCGTGGGGGGCGAAAAGAGGGGGCAAGCTGGCTAAAGGACAAGAAGGGGTCACACCTGCAGCAGGTGGATGGTGCTAGTTTAAGAACCAAATCCAACAGAAACCAAATCTGAATTAACAAACTTGTGTTTTGACCAGAGGGCCAAAACCATAGAGCAAAATAAAATAAGGACAAGGGGCACCTGGCTGGCTCACTGGCAGAACATGAAACTTGATCTCTGGGTTGTAGTCCCCAAGGTGGGTGTAGAGATTACTTAAAAAATAAAATCTTAAAAAAAAAAAATAAGAACTACCTCTTTGCTCATATTTGATTTATTATACCTTAGAACTAATAGTACAGTGCCTTCAGAAAAGTGATGTGAAATTCTAGGTGGTGATATTTATAAATCAAGGAAACTTGAAAAAGCAAAGGTAAAAAGCATTATTTATGCCTCCAAATTATATGTACAGAATATACACAGTCTTGAGAAATGAGACAATCATAAAGATTTCTGAATCAGAAAAAAAAATCTGAATTCTACAACATGCAAAACATACTATCTTTGTTTTCAAGTATACTCAGTATATTCTTAAAAATCACAATAAAAAGACAACCTGATGCAAAAATGTGCAAAGGATCTGAATAGATATCTCTGCAAGGAAGATCTACAAGTGACCAATAAGCACACAAAAAGACGCTTAGCACACTAGTCATTAGGAAAATGCAAAATAAAACCACAGTAAAATACTACCTCGCATCTACAAGAATAGGTTATAATAAAAAGGATGGACAGTAATAATTACTGAGAAGGATGTGGACAACCCAGAGCCCTCATACACTGCTGGTAGGATTGTAAAATGGTACAAATGCTTTTGGAGAATAGAGTTACTCAACAGCTCTCTCTCTATTCAAGAGAATAGAATTGGAGTTACTCAAAATGTGAAATACAGAGTTGCCATTTGACCAAGAAATTGCACCTCTAGGTATACAACCGGAAGTGACAACTTAGGATCACACGGAAACATGTACAAGAATGTTTATAGCAGCATCATTCGTAATAGCCCCGAAGTAGAAACAATCCAAATGTCTACCAACTAATGAATGGGTAGATGAAATGTGCTACTATTCACACGATGGCAATAAAAAGGGATGAAGTACCAAGGCTACGGCATGGATGAACCTTGAAAACCTCATGCTAAGTGAAAGACATCTGTCACAAAGGCTGCTAGTGCATGATTCCATCTACAGGAAATGTCCGGAATGGACAAATCCAGTGGCAAAGCAGATTACTGGTTGCCTAAGGCTGGGAGGAATGGGGGAACAGGGAGTGACTGCTAATGTATATGGGGTTTCTTTCTGAAATGATAAAAATAAAAATGTTGTAGAATTAGTGATGATTGCACAACCTTATGAATATACTAAGTCCCATTGAACTATACATACCATAAAATGGTGAATTTTATGGTATGTGAATGAAATCTTAATTAAAAAAAATGAGGATGCCATTTCACATCCACCTGATTTGGGAAAAATAGAGTATTTCCAACCTGCAGGTGAGAATGTAACTTGTGAAATCAAATTAAAAAGCTCTGGCTTTATCATAAGTGAAGCTGCAGCCCCCCCACCCCCCTCGGGGACCCAGCTGTCTCATGCCACACACCAGCACGTGGGGCACTATGGTATCATCACAGAAATGTTCAAAGTAGCACTGTTTTTCATATTAAGGAACTGGAAACAAAACTTAAAGGTTCATCATCAGTAAAATGAATAGTGATATAATCATATAATGGAATTCTATACAGTGGTAAAAATGTATGAATTACACCTACATTAAATCATGTGGATGGGCGAAAAGATCATGTTGAGTGGAAAAATCCGTTATCACTAAAGAATGTATCACTAGGAGTCCATTTATATAAAGGTCAGCAATAAGTAAAATGAAACAAGAAACTGTTCCCAGTTTACTGTATTTGTGTTTGTATCTCTAAAGAAAAGCAAGCGATGATAAATGAGAAATTCAAGGGAATGGTCACATTTAAAGGGGACAGAATGGGAAAGCATTCGTTAACATACCTGTGATATAACCTTCTAAGGCCTTTGGCACCAGCGATTTAGCAAGTTTCAGATCCTCCAGAGAGCATTTGCCCGACTCTAGGCCAAAGGACATTCCCATCCGCTTCAGTACTTCTATGTCATCATGGATCTCAAAGGTGTTGTCAAAATTAAAAAGATATTCAAACCTGCATCAGAAAACAAAGTTAGTACGGGGCTTCAGTGGGATAGGGAAGGGCTGCGTAGTGTGGTACTCTGTACATTACATAAAAAAATGAGGGCCTACGTTCAGCTGTACTACTGGAAACTGCTACTGTCATTCCGCTGTGTTCAGGGGAATGACATCTCAAATAAGCCACTTTCCCAATTAAAACAGTTTTCCTATGACAGGAAATAGGAGTCCATAAACTTCAGCCCTCATTAAGCTGTTACAAACAGGGGACAACTTTGGTGTAAAGCCAATACTTTTCAAGCTTTGTCACAAAAGTCAAATTATTTTTTATTATTATTATTTTTTTAAAACATTTTTTTTTTCTTAAGATTTTATTTATTTACTTGAGAGAGAGACAGTGAGAGAGAGCACATGAGCGAGGAGAAGGTCAGAGAGAGAAGCAGACTCCCCATGGAGCTGGGAGCCTGATGTGGGACTCGATCCCGGGACTCCAGGATCATGACCTGAGCTGAAGGCAGTTGTCCAACCAACTGAGCCACCCAGGCGCCCCACAAAAGTCAAATTATTAAGAAAGCCCTTTCAGTTTAATATATGACAACCCTATTCTGAGTTGGCCTATTAGGTTTGAGGGAAAAACCCCATTTTGGATGCTTGCTTAATGTTCCTGAATCAAGTGTTAACTAAAGCATACTTTAGATAAGCAATAAATGCATGACTTTTCACAAATGAACCAAAATTCAGATCCTGTCTTAAGAGCCTAAGAAGTGAAACAACTTAAAGAAAAAGTGCCACATAAATGTATAAAACATTTCCAAATGCTCCTGAAAAATACCAAATCAGGGATGCCTGAGTAGCTCCGTCGGTTAAATGGCTGCCTTCAGCTCAGGTTATGATCCCAGGGTTCTGGGATGGAGTCTAGCATCCAGCCTTTTGCTTAGCAGGGAGCCTGCTTCTCCTATCTGCTGCTCCCCCTGCTTGTGCTCTCTCTCTTGAGCAAATAAAGAAAACCTTAAACAAGGAAAGTACCAAATCAGGATGCCCAGATGCCCAACACCTCAAAAAAGGTGAATACAGGGGCGCTTGGGTGGCTTAGTCATTAAGCATATGCCTTTGGCTCAGGTCATGATCCCAGGGTCCTGGGCTCAAGCCCCGCATTGGGCTCCCTGCTCAGTGGGGAGCCAGCTTCTCCTTCTCTCTCTGCCTGCCACACTGCCTACTTGTGCTCTCTCTCTCTGCCAAATAAATAAAATCTGAAAAAAAAAAAAAAAAAAAAAAGTAAATATAGGAAAGCATAGTCTTTTTGATTCTTAGGCTAGACCCTGGGGCACCTTCACCCACAGGCCTCAGTCCTATGGAGACGGAGTGCAGTGAGTATTCTGGCACAGTGGTGGGTTTATGTTGTCATGAAATTCTTACTAAAGTCATGAGGAGGTAAAATTATTCTGAACTATAATAAATCTGAATAAAGGACATTAACAAATTTTCAGGGAAAAAAAAATGCCTGTCACAGGGATGATTCCTGGCATATGTTAAAAGCAGATGGTTCTGTAAATTTAATTCCCATTGTGAAAAAGCTTCCAGGCTAATTAAGGGGAAAAGATTGCATCACCAAAGTAACTGAAAGACAAGGCTTTAGGACCTACCTTGCAACAAGCTTCTACAAGCTGCTCATAGCCTCCTTCCCTTCACTCAGAGGAGGGCCAGGAAAGGGCATGAGTCAGTAAACCACCGAGGGATAGAAACCTCACCAAGGCCCCAGCCTGGGATGAACAGAATCCATAATTCCCTTAGGTCAATGGTTCCCAGATTCTCTTGCTACTCTTTTTTAGACTTAGAACACTAAGTGATGAAGAGAATTTAATAATCCCTTACAAAACAAGAGGCTAACTGGAGAGAGAAACTAGAATTCTAAGTCTGCTTCTCCTGTTAGTATGTTAAAAATTTTCTAGGATTCTCAGTTTCATGAGAATATATGTTAACAGTCCCTATAGATGTAGGTTTTTGTGAAGATTTTGCAACTGTGTGAATAGTAATACAGATACATACCATTATTGACCACAGGGCTGGGTCCTTTAAGAACTGATCTGTAACTTTTGAAAACCAGCAAGTTAAATACTGTAATTCTCGCTTTTGTAAGAGGAAGCAACCAGATCTCAGAAAGGTTAAGACACTATGTTGCTAGCAGACAGAATGAAAAATGAATCTTCTGACTTCATACTATTTTTCCTTGTGTCTATAGTCTTAATTATCAAACACTTTTGAAATTCCTGCTCACTGTTTTTCTTTTGGCACCTTCTTATTTAAGTGACCTAGAATCTCTGTATGCAATCAAGATAAACAGGGGAAGCAACACCACCTAAGACAACAATGGGAAAAACAAGGGAAGGCAAAGCCCCAGGGCAATGCTGTAGCTGCAAGGAGACCACAGGCTTGGACTATGCCAGTGGGACTGATGTAATTACTGGGCCTCTTTCGCTTTCAAATGAATCCCAATTTGGTCAATAGATTATATGCTGACTCCTTATAACAGCAGCTATATTTGTAGAGTGCTTGTCTTGGGTCAGACCCTTTAAAGACATAATGGTATTTAAGCCTCACAAGGCTAGGATGTGATAGAGGCCTTGGAATCATGCCCTTTTGTTCTTTAAAAAATGCTTTGAAGCAGCTAAATGGGGGAGTCACAATCCACACTTGGGTCTGTCTCACTCCACAACCCTACTTCCTTAACTATCTCAGGACACAGGTCATGGCCTGAAGACCACTACTGTTCTCATGAAGGGTAAAGTTACAAATTACAAATTACAATTAATCCTTAGCAGTATCTTTAAAACTGCTACTTTTCACTTGCTATGATAAATATCATCATCAACTTTAGTTAAAATGTGAAAAAAATCTCAGTGGGAATGTAAATTGGTACAGCCACCATGGAAAACAGTATGGCGGTTCCTCAAAAAAACAAAAACAAAAACAAAACACAAACCAAAACCAAAACAAAACAAAACACAAACTACCATGTGATTCAGCAATCTCACTTGTGGGTATCTATCTGAAGGAAACAGAATCACTATTTCATAAAGAAAACTGCACCGCCATGTTCACTGCAGCATTATTTACAATAGCCAAGATAAACAACCTGACTGTCCACTGAAATATGAATGGATAAAGAAAATGTGGTATATGTGTGTGCACACACGTTTGTGCATAAGTGGAATATTTGGCCATAAAAAAGAAGGAAATTCTGACATTTGCAACAGCATGGGTGGACCTTGAGGGCATTATGCTAACTGAAATAAATTAAAGACAAATACTGTATGATTTCACTTATATGTAGAATCTAAAAAAAAAAAATGAACTCATAGATGCAGAGAACAGACTGGTGGTTGCCAGAGGTGGAGGTGTTGAAGGTTATCAAAAGGTATAAACTTCTAGTTATAAAGTAAGTAAGAAAAAAAGCAAGCAGAGAATGTATCTAGCATTTTCCTCTCCATTCATTAATAAAGAGAAGCATACTCAACTCAGATAGAGCAAAACAAAGAAACAATTGCCTTAATGCCACATGCTAACCTAAAATATTTCCACACTAAACCATGGAAGCGAATCACCAGTGAATCCACCTTATCCCAGGCTCTCACTGATGGTCAACTTTAAGGCAGTTACTTGCCCAGGGTTACCACATAACATGTACATACACGTGCACCTTGGCTAGGGTCTAGGGCCACAATGCATATAGGACAGTGCCAGGCACAAGACAGGGGCTGAGAGGGTGAGTGATGAAGAATGCACTAGTAGATGGCAGCACTCCATGTCTGCACCCCAGGGAGGTCAGCCTCAGAGGGTTCGGATAATGAAGGACACCCTTCTTTATGCTGTGAATGATAAGAATGTGTTTCTGGGAGGCCAGCCCTAGTTCTCCACTCACTTGTCACTGGAGATGCTGCAATCTATGACTGTTTTTCTGCTTGTATTGATGATTATAAATGGCAGCTGAATGGTGGAGTTCAGAGCTGGAGGACCCTGGTTCTGCTGTTCATTTTGCCGATTTCTCTGAACCAGGTTTTTGAAAGCGATTTGCTGTAATGATCAAGAAAAAGAATATCGTCATTTAATGTGGATAAGGGAGTTGGGATTCAATGAATTATAATAAATACATTCAAGAAATAGTATTAGAGAATTAGAAATTAGAGAGTTTAAATACTATCAGAAGCCTTAAATACTATTAAATAGTATTAATAATATTAGAAATTAGAGATATTAAAGAGGCTGTCTACCTATAACTTAACGAAAATGAAATACTTAGGAAAAAAGATTTGAATGATCTAACTCAGATACATTTCAAGGGAAAACACATACTTTTAAATGATGTCTAACATCATCCTAATGTAAATTATGGGGCCTATGGCTTCCGTCATCCACAGACAGGATCTTACAAATCAGCAAGAGCCCAGAAGCCAATGCAACTCTAAGATTCTTAGAGTGACAAGGAGAAAGTGATACCAAGAGAACTTGTATTTTCCACTTATCTAATAGATTCTTGGGAGTTGGGGGTTACATACACCTTTTAATCTGTCTAGTTCAGGGATATGCAAACTTTATAAAGTCACAGAATCCTTTCTTCAAATGAAATCTATGGACAACTACGTAAAACAGATGAAAGTAGCATTGCTATGGCTGGTGGCAGAGGGGGAGGGGGTCCAGAGCCCAACGGCTCTGTCCTCACTCACCAGAGTTTCTAGGGCACCTACACAGAATTCCTGCATCCACAGGGTACAGCTGGAGTCTGGCCTGACCCACCCTTCACCTGACATCTTTCAGACAAGAAACTGAGGGCTGGCACTTATAAAATAGATCAAGGCCTAATCCTGATACTGAGTCTTGCTGCTACTTTTAGTTCTAACCATTATTTGCAAGTCAAAGAAGTGATTGCTCACGCCCTTTTAATAAGGCAAATGTACCAGAGAAATCCACAGCAAGAAAGACTATGCAATTCAACTTATTTATCTACTCATGAAACAGAATGGTTTTTATTTTTTATTTTTTTATTTTTTAAAAAAGATTTTATTTATTTATTTTACAGAGAGAGAGAGATCACAACTAGGCAGAGAGGCAGAGAGAGGGGGAAGCAGGCTCCCCGCTGAGCAGAGAGCCCCATGTGGGGCTTGATCCCAGGACCCTGGGATCATGACCTGAGCTGAAGGCAGAGGCTTTAACCCACTGAGCCACCCAGGTGCCCCCCAGAATGGTTTTTTAAATGCTCCTAAAGTCAGATCCACTCATTCCCTTTTATTGGCATGTCTCATATTTGCCCAGTAGGGATGAATTTAAGTTGCTTTTCTATGTTTTAGCAATCTTATCCTAGGATTATTTGTTTTAGGTTCTGAGCCTTGACAAAAGTTTAATTAAGATTACTTTTATTTTAAAATGACTGGGTATTATCCCTAGAAAGTGAACATTTATGCCTAAAGTTCATAAAACAGAAGGGATGCCAATTTATTCTAGCCCTAGCATTATGTCTAAAAATCACTATCAATATCAATCACTATCAAAAAACTATCACTACTGGGCAACTGGGTGGTTCAGCCAGTTAAGTGTCTGCCTTCAACTCAGGTCATGATCCCAGGGTTCTGAGACTGAGCCCTATGACAGGCTTCCTGCTCAGCGAGGAGCCTGCTCCTCCTTCTCCCCTCTGCTGGTGTGTGTGTGTTCTCTCTCTAAAACAAAACAAAACAAAACAAAACAAAACACAGGACTATCACTATCAATACTATCAAACATTACTGAAGTTATACTTCATTATTTTCTGCTGGTAAAGAGTAAGGGCTGCTTTATATTCATTTTTTAATATATTTAATGTTGAAAAAAATATGTTATTGATACTGTAAAACTGAGAAAAAGAATTAAATGTTTGACTACTTCTGCCTAGATTCTCTTCCCTTCTACCAGAAAAAGCATCTCAGGAGATGCCCTCATACTATGCCCTCACTTTGTGGCCCTACTGCTGTAGCAGGGCCTCAGGATAGGAGGGAGTATCAACAGTAGTAAATAAGAGTCCTTAGATATATATGACTCAATACGTCATATGTATGACTCAGTGACTGTTCAATACGTGTACAGAGATTTTTCAGGTGAAGAAACCAGTAATAACATACATAGTGTTATTTAGACAGTAAAAAGAAAAGTCACCTCCCATTTATTTTGGGTAGATTTCCTTTGTTGTCCTTTGACTGATTTCCTTCAGCCTTCTGTTCTCTTCCAGGCTCATTAACATCAATTTTAGAGGCGGAACAGAGGTTCACACATTCATTTTGCTATGTATTAGCAGCCCTGGAAAAGGTTTAATGGCTGGTGGGGATAGTTATACAGATAAAAGTTGGGTATCTGGATTACCTATAGATACCATCTATTCACACCCTTTCTCATCTACGTTAACCAAGGATAAATGAAAAGTGGTGGCAATTAAGTAAAACTGACCTGTGTCATGTGATGTCAGTGAGTGGTGACATTAACTTGTTAGAAATTAAGCCAACTTTGCCATGGTAAATTATTAATGTTCAGGAACACATTTAATTTACTTTCTGTGGTATCTTCATAAGTGGTACTTGATGAATGAGAGAGAAACAAAACACTAGCAGGAAATAGGCTGTGTGTATGTCCACCAGAAGACCAGAGAGTGGCTGTTTTCAGTTATACTTTGGGTTTCACACTAATGTTGAGAGAGGCCTACTTTTATAAATGTTGAGAGCTAGGTTGCCCCTGGGTTGAAATCTATAAATATTGAGTTTGAAATACAGAAGAGGAAAAGAAATTTAGGACTTAAAAAAAAAGAAAAAACAACAGTATACATTGTACAAAGATAAGCAGAGGAAAAAATATTCAACTTGCTTCTTAATGAAGGCTATCTAGGGGTATGAATATCCCCCCTGCACGAGGGTGATCATGCCCAGCACCGTTCTTTCTGATAAACAGGTAATTACAGGCATACTGATAAACAAGTTTTCTTAGTAACATTATGCCAAGAATCAGGCTCCAAAATGTTCCATGAGGATTTTGAGGAAATCCGAGAAAGGCTTGGCACAGAGGTGAAGGAGTGTGAGCTAGTGGGAAGCCTTGAGGGGACAGGAACAGCAGAGGCAGGGGAGGGGAGCTTAGAAGGAAGTGAGAGCGCGGATCAGAAGCCAGTGCCTGGCAGGCCAGGTTGCAGAAGGCAGAATTCCACAGGGAGGAGCACAGGAAAAAACCATCAGCTTTCAAATTCTTCTAAGTGTTTTGTTTTATAAGCTGCAGAATACTCTTCAAACAAAACCTTATCTGGAAATCCAGTATGAAAAATACATAAAATGCTTGCTCTAGTGCTAGCTCCTCAGGTAGGTCCTGCAGGGTTCGTAGTGAAAGCAGACACAGAACCCAGCAAGGAAGAAAGTGGCGGCCTACTCAGGGCGGAACATCACCTTTGGAGCTTGCCTGTGTTTGGGCAATCTCTGCTCTATCTGCTGCTACTTCTCTGCCCCTGGTCTACTTCCTTTCCTACTTCCTTCTCAGATCATAAGGAGCTCTCTGCAAGGGTTAAATGCTCTTCTCTTGCTGCTCTGATTTACATATGAAGGTGAAATAAACTAAGAGAAGCATCTAGAAAGTGAAAAACAAAAATGTGGAATATTTAAGAATACCTAACCTATTCTGTCCATTAGACAAAGGGAGTGTTTTGGGAAAACACTGCTACAATATTTGGTAACTTAATTGTTACCTTTATTTCTGAAAAGTGGACTCACCTAAAAAATTAAATAGGATCTAAAATTGTGAAATTAAAGTGGATTTTATGAGTGGTTGAAAGCTTTTCATATAAAGACAATTTGCTGATTAAAAAATAAAAAAGCATAAAGACCCTCTGGGCTCATTTTAAAAAGGGTTTCTGACTGCACTGAAAATGACCCCAGTGTACTGCTCAAAGTGAATTTTTACAGCAACTACAACTACCAAAAATAAATAATAATAATAATAATAATAAAAAGGCCATGTGATTTTACCTCAATGATTTTATACACTGGCTCTATTATATTTGAAAAACCATCCAAATTCCAGGCAATTATCCAAAACAGTGTAAATATAGGGATCCTTATTACATTATAAAAGCTAATTTTCTTAAAAAGAAGTGCATTTTAACTTTTGGTATTTCTACAGAGTTTATTGAATCTTTACATATTTACAGATAATAAGTTATTACAGGTGGATTTGATAATTTTACTCTAAGTGCTTGAAGTTTAATGAGCCTTACTTCTTGATATTCCAAATTAGGGCTAAAATAAACACACACAAAAGGACTTCTAACAGTTTCTCTGCAGAGTAAGAATAAGTGTCAGTAGTAATGCATAAGATAAGTCATGCACAGGGTAGGTGACCTGTCATGAGGCCATGATGATGGTGGTGAGAGACAATCATCATAAAGGCAGACCATGTGGATGGTGGTGAGCTCAGATGTGGAGGAGGCCGCCCTAGTGCGGTCCCGTCAGACACTACTCAAAAGGCAACCAAAGGAGAAAACACCAATGCTAAAAGCAAGTAAGTAGAGTAGCAGAATATAGGTACCAAAAAGAATGAAAAAAATCCCAGCTTCTTTACCTGCAGGAGAAGTTCTTGCAGCTGGGCCCGCTTCTGCTTTATCCGTTCTATCCTCCTCTGCTTCTCTATCTTTAAAACACAGGTTACAAAATAACATGAACATATGGAGAGTATAAAGTACTGCTCACTTTCCAGGTCCCCATTCTCAGATATCAAGAATTTTCCTTAGGGGTGCATGGGTGGCTCAGTCCATTAAGTGTTCAATTCTTGGCTTCAGCTCAGGTCATGATCTTTAGAGCCCGCATTGGACTCTGCACGAGTGCAGAGGCTGCTTGGAATTCTCTCCTTCTCCTTCTCCTTCGGCCCCTCCCCCAGCTCATGCTCTGTGTTCTCTCTCTAAAATAAATCAACCAATCTTCAAAAAAGAATTTTCCTTAAAATTCAATCCATTTTAACAACCAACATCAATAAAGGCATATCACACCTTTTTGGGGAGCAGGGGTTGGGGTATGCAAGTAGCCATGATAGCAGAATTGTGGTAACTATTATTATTAATGAAACCCATCCACTTCATAAATACTAAATATGCAGTACTTGTTGCTATTTTCAAATTCTAACCAGAGTAATAGTTAACACTTAATGAATACTTTGTGTGCCAGCAACTCAACTAATCACTTCATACACACATGATCTTTTTTCCCTCCCTACACACATTATCTTAAAGCATCTTCTTAAGACCCTAGGAGGTGAGAACTGTTGTTACCCATTTTCCATGTAAGGAAATGGAGGCATATGGTTAAGTAACGGCCCAAGGTCACATAGCTAGTGAAGGGCAAGAGTCAGGATTTGAATCTAAGCCATCTGGTTCCAGAGACCTTACTATTAATTACTTTCTTATATTACCCCCAACCCAAAGAATGCAGTAAGATCTCATTTAAGATTTCAGTTTAACTGACTTTTAAATAGGCATACCTCCTAATACAGAGAGCCTACATATTCAATACAAAATTTCTACTTGTAGAGTAAGGAACATGCTTATGGGACAAATTTCCCAGCTTCGCACAACTATTACTTAATAGTTAACTTAATAACTAAATAGTTAGTAGGGTCTGAATTTCCTCATAGACGAGTTCCTCACTGTGTCTTTGGGCAAAAGTGAGTAACATCAAACATGACATTTTTCTTGTCAACTCTAACAGTGTTTCTTTCTTTCTTTCTTTCTTTTTTAAGATTTTTTTTATTTATTAGAGAGATGGAGAGAGGGCACAAGTAGGCAGAGCAGCAGGCAGAGGGAGAGGGAGAAGCAGGCTCTCCACTGAGCAGAGAGACCGATGCGAGGCTCGATCCCAGGACCCCAGGATCATGACCTGAGCCAAAGGCAGCCACTTAACTGACTGAGCCACCCAGGTGCCCCTCTAACAGTGTTTCTTATTTGCTCCCCATCTACTCCAGTCTGCACCAAGAGTTTCTTCTCATTTTTCATCTAACCACTAAAGCACTTTCATTTTAAATAACTTAAGACTCACTAGAAAAATCTATGTGGCTTTCTAAATTTGAAAAGAGTTTCCCCCCTCTATCTGTAGCTGTGACAGGCCAGACCCCTACCTGTCCCTCATACCCCCATTTAACACCAAGCCAAGTTGTATCAATTCTACCTGTAAAACACCTCTCCAACCTCATGACACTGACTTAACTCAGACCATCTCCAAGCCACCCCCTCAATTTCCCTCCTCATCTTCCCGTTAGTTCAACTTCCAACCTCACTAGGAGAATGATCCCTTGAATATGTCCCATCAGTCTTCCTCTTTATATTCAAAAGCTTCCCACTGTTTCCAGGATCAGGTCCTTAAAGCTTCATACTTAGAAATCCATCCCCTTTAGCCTTGCCTGTACTCTGGTCACACCCAGCTGTGTACATGCTTTCTTATGTCTGCTTCTGGAAGGCCCTCCCTGCCCTAAACCACTGGGCAAACGCCTATACCTCCCTCATCACTGAGCTCAAGGAATTGTTTCTTTTCTTGGTAAAGCCCTCCTTTACCTCCCTTTCTAGAGCATCTGTATATATGTCTTTCACAGGAATAATTGACCACAGTTTTGGTAACTTCTTTTACATTTTTCCTTTCCTCAATTAGAATGAAAGTTCCTGGGGTCAAAGATTCTGTCTTATATAATCTTTAGGTACTGCTAATAGATTTCTGCTTGTTGAGGCTTTGTTATCAGCTTACTATTACTGGTAATAAAAATGATCCTCGGGATACCTGGGTGGCTTACTAAGTTAAGTGTCTGTCTTTAGCTCAGATCACGATCTCAGAGTCCCGGGATTGAGTCCCAAATTCGAATCCTTGCTCAGCAGGGAGCCTGGTTCTCCTGCTACCTGCCACTTTCTCTCTGACAAATAAATAAAATCTTTTAAAAAATTAGAGAAAAAAACTTAAAAAAAAAAAAAAAGATACTCAAATTCTACTCTATCAGGAGAAAAGGAGGTCATTTCCACGGTAGCATATGAATAACATTCTACAACCATTTTTTTTAATTTTTAATTTTTTATAAACATATATTTTTATCTCCAGGGGTACAGGTCTGTGAATCGCCAGGTTACAACCATTTTTTTTGTTCAAAGATTTTATTTACTTATTTAAGAGAGAGAGCATGAGTAGAGGGGAGGGGGCAGAGGCAGAAGCAGACCCTCCCAACTGAGTAGGGAGCCCAATGTGGGACCTCAATCTCAGGATCCTGGGATCACGACCTGAGCTGAAAGCAAATGCTTAACTGACTGAGCCACTCAGGCACCCCAACATTCTACAGCTCCTGATGAATGTCTGATTTCTCCCTCTATCCACAAGGACAATAATATCAAATAAGTTTTGATTTGCTGAGGGGAAAAAGGACTAATAAAAACATGAAATCAACCATATTTATTGCCAGAAACTATATTTAACTTCAGTGTATTCCATTTATGACCATGAGAGTACAATTATGTCAAATCAATTTAAAACCAGTAGGTCAGGGCACATGCTCATATAGGAAAGATTTGAAGTTAATGGGATAAAAAATGTTTTTGCATATAGCATCCCAAAATCATGTTCACCGAACATTCTATCCTTTCTGATAAAGATACAGATGAAATACCATTCTGCCATTCTGTTGCCACTGATGCGAGAATCAAGGACAAAAGTTTAAACACTAAAAGTAAACAGCCAGTTTAATCCTTTTTTTTTTTTTTTTTGGATCCATACAGCAAGCATTTCATCAAATAACATATTATTTCTATTTATGAGTTGTCAAAAATTTATTATTAGAGTGTTCACAATTAAACTAGAATAAAATACGTTTTCTAAGAAATCTCTATGTCTCTCATTAGTCAACTATATACCTTTCTAAATCTCCTTCCAGTTCTAAAATTCAACAAAGAGTCTGACCAAAAAAATAGTATACATGAACAATTAGAAATATTTTAATATTATATGTATTCCTAAATTAAAATACCTCTTATAGAGGTGCCTGGTTGGCTTAGTCAGCTAAGTGTCTGCCTTCGGCTCAGGTCATGATCCCAGGGTCTTGGGATGGAACCCCGTGTCAAGGCTCTCTGCTCAGTAGGGAGTCTACTTCTCCCTTTCCCCCTGCCACTCTTCCTGCTTGTGCTCTCTAATAAATAATTAAAATCTTTAAAAATAAAATAAAATAAAATAAAATAAAATGCCTCTTATGTAAAATAGAATAAACTACTATCTAAAAACAGATTTTTCCACTTACCTCAAGATTTTGACATTCCTGAGCAGAATTGGTAGGCAGGCCAATCCACTTGATTTCTTTTTTTTCTTTTGAAATTATGTTCATTGCCATTAACACATTTAAAGCATCATAAACTCTTCTCCTAATATTCTTCTGGTCATAAGCCTGCTAAAAAATACTTTTAATGAGTGATAAATTTCAAAATACTTTTAATGAGTGATAGATTTCAAGGCTTAAGATACAGTCACAGGATATTAGGATATTTAATTAATATTATTATTATAATATCTTAGGAGTGTTTAAAGAACTCTATACCCAGTGAAAATATCCTTCAAAAGTAAGGATGAGATAAAGATACTTTCAAACAATCTAAAACATAAAATATTCTAAAAAATAAAGATTAGGTTAGCAACAGTTCTAAATTAAAAAATACTAAAGGGCATTCTTCAGTTAGAAGAAAGATGGATGGGATACGAGGTAGAAGTTTGGAGATGCAGGATGGAATGAAGACCAACATGAAAGACAAATATGTGGGTATATTTCCAGTAACACTCACTTTATAAAATAAGAATGTCTTGTGGAGTCAAGAATATATATAGAACTAACATATGTGACAACAGTATATATCAGAAAGGGGTAATGGATGTATTAATTAAAGTGGGCTAAAACCCTGCATTGTCTGGGAGGATATTATAAGACTTTGAAAAGTTAAGGATGCATGTTTTAGTTAGGTAAAACAGTGCTTTTCAAGTATGTGGTCCAAGGACTAGTGCTGATCTGAAAACTATTACTAGTCTACAATGAAAATAGGGAACTTGCACCAAAATGTCATCACACAGATCACTAAAGCACATTGTTTATTTCAGCTGATTTTTTTTTTTAAGCAAGATTTTTCTCAATAAGGAGACTGTCTTAACTTAGATTATGCAAAGAAAAAAACCCTTATTTTATTGTGGACAAGCAGTTCTTATGAAAAATCCAATCAATCAAATGCCGTGATAATAATGGATGGTCGAGAAAACTGAATATAGAAACTTAACTTGAAGGGAGAAACTGAAGTTACAGAAGTGAATGTAAGTATTAGAAATCCTGACCCTGTAGAAATAATGATAATATAATAAAAAATACCAGGAGACAAACCGAAGTAGGCCTGCTGAGTGAGGTTCTCTTTTTTTTTTTTTTTTTTTTTTTTTTTTTTTTTTTTTTTTTTTAAAGATTTTATTTATTTATTTGTCAGAGAGAGTGAGTGAGAGTGAGCACAGGCAGACAGAGTGGAAGGAAGAGTCAGAGGGAGAAGCAGGCTCCCTGCGGAGCAAGGAGCCCGATGTGGGACTCGATCCCAGGACGCCGGGATCATGACCTGAGCCGAAGGCAGCTGCTTAACCAACTGAGCCACCCAGGCGTCCCAAGGTTCTCTTTAATATTTAAAGGGGCATGGGATCCAAAGCAGATGAACTATTCAAACAGATGAAGTACATTAATAATAGAGGTTTTGGTACAACATATTTATTTAAAGTCATAACAACAACGATAATAATATTATTCTTTTAACAACTACCACTAATATATTCAATCTGAATTTGTGCTAAACAGGAAAGATGGGAGATGCAAGTAAATACAAGCATATTAATTTTTTTCCTTCATAACCAACAGATACTGGTTTTATAGGGGACAACAAACAAAAGAAACAAAATAATGAAGTTACTTAAAGTTATAAAGATAACCAATTAAAGAACTAAAAGAACAAACCTTCCAATTTATTAAAACAAACAAACAAATCCCCCACACAGTAGGGAACAGGAAGAAAAACCCCCCAAACTTGTATCCAGGGATGGGGATGGGAGTGGTTAGTAAAAATGTATGTTAGATGATGAAATGTACTAAGAAATGCCTCAGTACAGAAACATCTGAGAGAAAACTGGAGAGGAGAGCGAAACCATATGGCTCCTTAGCAGAGATTCAGACAAAGGAAATAGTGAGCCTGATAAGGAATATATCTGGCATATTCACTCCAAAACAAAAAACAAAAAAACCCACCAGTTTCAATCATGATCATCAATGTAAATTTTCCTACTAAATTTTCCTCCTACTAAATTTTCAGGATAAACTATATAGAATTTGATTACATTCAATATCCATTTCTGATATTTTTAATTAAGAAAAATGAAAGAAATGTTTATTTAAAAAGATCAAATTATGGTTGCTATCATTTCAAAATATAATCTTTATTATAAGGTGGCTAGAGTGTAGTAACTGGGAGAGTGCATAACAGGAGACGAGATCGGAGAGGTAATGGTGGGCCAGGTCATATGGAGTCTTGTAGTACATTTTGAGAACCTCCACTTTCAATCAGAATCAGAATGTTTGTACCTTCTCTACAGTTGCCAGAGAAAAGAATGACTCACAAGAAAAAACTCAAAGCAACCCCCCCAAAATATAAATAATTCAACTCACGATCTCTGATCACAGCTAATGAAAAACTCAGTAAAAAGTAAAAACCCAGAAAAACAAACAAAAATCCCTATCATCAGGAACTATAAAGACTCTAATGCCATTCTTAGGTCAGAGAGGAAATGAAAACCAAAGGTGCAGAATATTTAAAGAATAACATTATATCAGAATCAATGGGAAATGGCTAAAGCAGTGAACGAGAGGAAAAGTTGTAGCTATAAAGATTTTAATTACTAAACAAAATAATAAAAGTAAAGTATACATCATAGAACAGAAAAATAACAGAAGTAACTTCAGGAAAGAGAATATATATATATTTTTAAAGATTTTATTTATTTATTTGACAGAGAGAGAGATCACAAATAGGCAGAGAGACAGACAGAGAGAGAGATGAGGAGAAGCAGGCTCCCTGCTGAGCAGAGAGCCCCATGCGGGACTCGATCCCAGGCCCCTGGGATCATGACCTGAGCCGGAGGTAGAGGCTTAACCCACTGAGCCACCCAGGCGCCCCAGGAAAGAGAATATTAAATGAAGATAAAAGGGGTGCCCGAGTGGCTCAGTTGGTTAAGCATCTGCCTTCGGCTCAGATCATGATCCCAGGGTTCTGGGATTGAGCCCCACATTGCGGGGAGCCTGCTTCTCCCCTCCCTTTGCTTGTGCGCTCCTGCTCTCTGTCAAATAAATAAATAAATAAATAATTTAAAGAAAAATGAAGATAAAAAAAGAAATTAACTGCAAAACAGGAGGGTCAGTATAGAATCTAAGAAACGGTGATTTGAGAAAAATAATGCAAATAAATTTTGAGAACAGGTATGAAATGGAGGATTTTCTAAGCAAACATAAAATACCAAACTGACTCTAAGGGAGACAGAAATTCTAAACAGACTAATTACCAAAGAAAAAATGGAGAATACTATTTAAGCTTTATCCCCCCACCAAATCGACAGGCCTAGATGGTATCACAGATGATTTCTATAACATGTCAGGGAAGAGAAATATATAATCCATGCTATTTAACCTATAATGGAGAAAAAGAGGAATAAGGAGGAAAAAAACCTCTAAATTTTAAAAAGACAGCATTAACACTGCAAATCAAAACTGCAAAGATGGTAAAAAAATAAAAAAAAGGAAAAGAAAATCCCACCGATCTCATTTGTGAGTGTCAGTGTAAAACTCCTCAGTTTTCAGGAAAATATACAGAATTTGATTAAATTCAGTATCCATTTCTGATTTTTTTTTTTTAGTTAAGAAAGAAACTGGGATCAAGCTGATCCCTGCATCTGGGCTCTCTTCTCAGCGGGGAGCCTGCTTCCTCTTCTCTCTCTGCCTGCCTCTCTGCCTACTTGTGATCTCTGTCTGTCAAATAAATAAATAAAATCTTTAAAAAAAATCAAATTATGGTTGCTATCATCTCAAAAATAAAACCTTTGTCATAATTACGGTTGGAAGACTATAACTATTTCCACTAAGGTCAAGAACGGTTATAAAAATTGTTGTGGGGGAAAAAAAAGAATTGTTGTGGAGTACATACAATATGATTACATTTAAATAAAATGCAAATTGACCTATAATGATGAAAAGCAGATCAAAGGTTGCCTAGGGATAGAGGGAGAAGGAGGGACAGATTACAAAAGGTGGAAAGAACCTTCTGGAAGTGACAGAACTGTTCTTTATTGCTCTCTAAAATAAATAAAATCTTTAAAAAATAAAAAAAGGAAATAAATTTTATTATGTATATGCATAAGGAATTTGGGGGATGATACTCAAGAATCTCAAGAAACAGATTAAGGTCTTGATAAGGAGATATTGTGGGGCACTTGGGTCGCTCAGTCAGTTAAACATTTGCCTTTGACTCAGGTCATCATCTCAGGGTCCTAGGATTGAGCCCCAGGTCAGGCTCCCTGCTTAGCAGAAAGCGTGCTTCTCCCTCTTACTCTGAGCTCCCCCTGCTTGTGCTCTCTCAAATAAAAATAAATAAATAAATAAAATCTTTAAAAAGAAAAAGAGAGAGATTTTTATTATATACTCTTTGGTACAACTGAATTTTTTTAGACACATTCATACATTATTTTTCAGTTATAAACAAGATAAATTTTTCAAATTGGCTTAGATATAGAAGAAACATTAACAAATTCAGAAACACATCTCAAGTCATTCAAATATAAAAAGTATGTTTGAGAAAAGTATATTCCTGGGCACTCGGGTGGCTGAGTCAGTTAAGCGTCTGCCTTCGGCTCAGGTCATCATCTCAAGGTCCTAGGTTGGAGCCCCGAGTTAGGCTCCCTGCTCTGCAGGGAGTCTGCTTCTCCCTCTCTCTCTGCCCCTCCTCCTGGCTGTGTGTTCCCTCTCTCTCTCTTTCAAATAAATAAAATCTTAAAAAAAAAAAAAAAAAAAAAGTATGTTCCTTTTGTAGCCCCAAAAAGTAGGTTTTTAAGAATATTTGTTAATCTTTATGTTTAAATATATAATAAAAGAACGCTTTCAAAAACAAAACTAACAAAAACTCAACAACAAAAGAATTCCCCAATCGGTAATATGAAACCCTCAGGTAAAGGAGTTGGGGATTCCCCAGCTAGTCTGAGTCCTTAAAAAATGACAGTCAACCCAGAGATATACTATTTCGCCGTTCCAGTCAAAGTCACATGCATGATGTACCTACCGAATCAGCGGCCAAATGGTTATTTGAATTGGTGAACTCTGATACCAGCTCATCAGCCACCTCATTATATGACGTTGTACCTTTCCGCTGAACTTTCTCACACACTTTCATGGAAAAATGTCTCAAACCTTTTCCATTTTTATCTCCTTTTTTGCTTCGTTTACTAAAAGAGAAAAAAAATACATATTTATATACTAGACTTCCTTTATAAAACTAATGGGAGAATATAGTAATTTGATTCCTGCTTTAAGTGGTAAATTTTAAATTGAATTCGAATGAAGAAATGTTTTGAACTTAATTTTTGCCTTAAAGCAAATAAAGTATGAAGCTGAGTGTTTTCTATACACATCATTCATTTATTCAATAAATATTTACTGACCATTACTTACTATTATGTGCCAGGTACTATTCTACATACTGGGAATAAATCCATGAGAAGAACAGACAAAAACACTGCCCTGGTAGTTATATGTTTACCTTTTTTGTATTCTGTGTGTGCCACAGTTCCTTTTCACATAAAATTAAAGTACCACTATTCTCAGTTTCATTTATCTACTCAAATTTCAAACAGAGGTCATTGGTATTAATAAAAGATCTAAGTCTTCAATTATTTTAACTTTGGTTAATGCTTAGTCCTAAACTCTGATAACTTAATTACATTTTCAGGGGTCCAATTTAGTTCTGCCAATTTCTGAATGCCAACTATATGCCAAGAACTGCAGTAGGAAATAGAATACAAAAATGACAACTGAGGCAAAATCCTTTCCCTTAGTATGAATCTCATTGTGGGGTGGGGGCGGGGGGAAGACAGTGGAGACAGTGGAGACAAATCAGACCTATAAGGACAGACAATTCCAATGTAGTAAGGTTACGTGCCAAGACAGAGTTATGGGAACTGAGAAGAGGGACATCTTAACTAACCTAGAGGAGAAAGATTTGCTTGAGTAAGAGCCAAGTGAAAACAATCAACAAAATGAAAAGGCAACCTATGGAATGGGAGAAAATATTTACAAACCCTTTATCTGACAGGGGGTTAATAGCCAAAATAGCTAAGAAACTCCAACAACTCATTAACAAAAAACCCCCAAATAACCCAATTAAAAGTAGGCAAAAGTCATGGACAGAAGTTTCTCCAAAGAGAACAAACAAATGGCCAACAGGTGTATGAAAAGGTGCTCAACATCACTAATCATTAGAGAAACGCAAATCAAAACCACAATGAGGCATTACCTCACATCTGTTAGGATGGCTATTAAAAAACAAAACAAAACAAACAAGATAAGCACTGGTGAAAATGTGGAGAAATTAGAACCCTGGCACACTGTTGGTGGGAATGGAAAATGGTACAGTCGCCATGAAAAAAGTATGGAGGTTCTCAAAATATTTAAAATAGAATTTCCAGGGGTGCCTGGGTGGCTCAGTGGGTTGGGCCTCTGCCTTCGGCTCAGGTCATGATCTCACGGTCCTGGGATTGAGCCCCACGTTGGGCTCTCTGCTTAGTGGGGAGCCTGCTTCCCTCCGCTGCTGCCTGCCTCTCTGCCTACTTGTGATTTCTCTCTCTGTGTCAAATAAATAAATAAAATATTTTAAAACAAACAAAATAGAATTTCCATATGGTCCAGTGATCCTGTTTCTGGGTATATATCCGAAAGAACTGAAATCAGGATCTCAAAGAGGTACCTGTACTCTTGTGTTCATTGAGCATTATTCACAATAGCCAAGAAATGGAACTAACCTAATGTCCATAGACAGATAAAAGGATTAAAAAATGTGGCATATAGGGCGCCTGGGTGGCTCAGTGGGTTAAGCCGCTGCCTTCGGCTCAGGTCATGATCTCAGGGTCCTGGGATCGAGTCCCGCATCGGGCTCTCTGCTCAGCGGGGAGCCTGCTTCCTCCTCTCTCTCTCTGCCTGCCTCTCTGCCTACATGTAATCTCTCTCTGTCAAATAAATAAATAAAATCTTAAAAAAAAATGTGGCATATATATACAATGGAATATTATTTGGCCCTAAAAGAGAATGAAATCCTGCCATATGTGACAACATGGATGAAGCTGAAGGACATTAGAGTAAACCAATCACAGAAGGACAAATAATGCATATCTCACTTATATAAGGTATATAAAAGAGTCAAACACATAGAAGCAAAGAGTAGAATGATGCTTGCCAGGGCCTGGAGGGAAAGGGAAAACAAGGAATTGCTCAACACATTCAATGAAGTTTCAGTTATACAAGCAGAGCAAGTTCTAGATATCTGCTGTACAACACAGTATGTACAGTTAATGATAATGTACACTTAAAAAGTTGTTGGGGGTAGATCTCCTAAGTGTTTTCACTGCCACCACGACCAAAAGAGAACTGTCAAGTGAAGGAAGTTAGTAAGGGCAACTAGGCAGAAGCAGCAGCAGTACACACATGGGAGAGTGCAACAGATGATAAATGTTCAGAGACATAGAAACAAACAGTGCAGCATTACCAGAAGATAAAGTACAAGGCAAAAGATGAACCAGAAAGGGAGACAAGGGGGCAGGCCCATAAATGCCATGCAAAGGAACCTGTACTTTATCACCTTGCTTTAGTATAATTATATTCATTTACAAATTATTTACACATTTGGGGTGCCTGGGTGGTTCAGTCATTAAGCATCTGCCTTCAGCTCAGGTCATGATCCCAGGGTCCTGGGATCGAGCCCCACATCGGGCTCCCTGCTCAGCGGGAAGCCTGCCTCTCGCTCTCCCACTCTCCCTGCTTGTGTTTCCCCTCTCGCCGTGTCTCTGTCAAATAAATGAAATCTTTAAAAAAAATCATTTACACATTCTACTGTCTTATATACATTAAGAAACAGACAAAATGTACTTTTTAAAAGAATGAAGGAAGGACATATACCTACTTTCTTTTTTTAATTTTTATTTTTATCTATTTATTTATTTTTAAAGATTTTATTTATCCATTTGAGAGAGAGTGTGAGAGACAGCATGAGAAGGGAGAAGGTCAGAGGGAGAAGCAGACTCCCTAGAGCTGGAAGCCTGATGGGGGACTCAATCCTGGGACTCTTGGAATCAGGACTTGAGCTGAAGGCAGTCACTTAACCGAATGAGCCACCCAGGCACCCCAGATATCTTTCTTTTTCCCCACATTCCCAAAGAATCACCTGAGGTCACACACTACTACTACTAATACCTCTAACTACTACTACTGAAATACTGGGAAGCCACCAAAGGTAACATGGTAAAATTGTCAGTCAGGCAGAGATTCTGGCTGCAAAGTAGAAAATGCATTTATGAGGGGGCAAAAGCAAAGACCAGATGAGAGGTAAGCCTAGGAAGAAATATCGACTCTTGAAATTGGGGCAACTAGATAAGTAGGGTTGAATAAGAAGAGATGGATTTGTGTAAATTTTAAAGATGAACATTTATTTTTTTAATTTAATTTAATTTTTTAAAAATATTTTATTTATTTATTTGACAGAGATCACAAGTAGGCAGAGAGGCAGGTAGAGAGAGGAGGAAGCAGGTTCCCCGCTGAGCACAGAGCCCTATGTGGGGCTCGATCCCAGGACCCTGAGATCATGACTTGAGCTGAAGGAAGAGGCTTAACCCACTGAGCCACCCAGGTGCCCCAAGATGAAAATTTATTTTTATCTTTACTAAGTGACTGATCGATACGAATGTTAAGAAAGTGGGAAGTGAGAGAATGACTCTTAGAAAGGGAGTCATTTATTGAGATCCAGGAGACAGGAACACAGTCATGAGCTGCATTTTAAGCCTCCTCATCCACATGGTCCAATACCTAGGTATGATCCACATGTAGCTATCGAGCACATGAAATCTGGGAAGCCTGAATTAAGACAATGTCACTGAATTTCCAAGACTTGTATGAGAAATGAATGTTAAATACCTCATGGATATTTTTTACATTAATTACATGTTGAAATATATTTTAGATATATTAGATTAAATAAGAGATATAAAAATTAATTTCAGGGGTGCCTGGCTGGCTCAGTTGATAGAGCACGCCGACTCTTGATCTTGCACTGTGAATATGAGCCCCATTCTGGGCGAGGAGATTACTTAAAAAATAAAATCTAGGGACACCTGGGTGGCTCAGTTGGTTAAGCAGCTGCCTTCAGCTCAGGTCATCATCCCAGTGTCATGGGATCGAGTCCCACATCGGGCTCCTTGCTCCGCAGAGAGCCTGCTTCTCCCTCTGACTCTGCCTGCCACTCTGTCTGCCTGTGCTCGCTCTCGCTCGCTCTCTCTCTGACAAATAAATAAATAAAATCTTAAAAAATAAATAAATAAAAAATAAAATAAAATAAAATAAAATCTAAAAAACAACAAAAAATGTGAAATTAATTTTAAAACTGGCTTAGAAAATTAAAAATTACATGTGCCTTGCATTATATTTTTTTGGGTCAGCAATGATATTGAGTTTGACATGTCAGTGGAATAGCCCAACAGGTATAATCAATAGATAATCGAAGATCTAAGTCTCACTTTTAAGTGAGCTCATAGGACAGGTCACTTACAAACTCATCAGCATGTGTACCCATGCCAACCTTCTTCCTAGAAATCTTAGAGGATGAGGTATCCCTCTTTGTTATTAAATCTAACTTCCTTTTTTATTTTATTTTTAAAAAAGATTATTTATTTATTTATTTGACAGACAGAGATCATGAGTAGGCAGAGAGGCAGGCAGAGAGAGAAGGGAAGCAGGGTCCCCGCCGAGCAGAGAGCCCGATGTGGGGCTTGATCCCAGGACCTGAGATCATGACCTAAGCCGAAGACAGAAGCTTCAACCCACTGAGCCACCCAGGCATCCCTAACTTCCTCTTTTAAGATAACAGCTTTATTGAAATATAATTCACATACTGTAAGCTCTATTTTTTAAAGTATACAATTCAGCAGCAACCATCACCGCAATCTAATTTCTTCACCCTAAAGAGAAACCCTGCACCCACTGACAATCATGCCTCATTCTCCCAGACCCTCTTCCTTCTTTTTCTCCTCTCTTTCTCTCCTTTCTTCCTTCTTCACTTCTCCCTCTCTCCTTTCCTCCCTCCCTTTAAGCAGGTTTCACGCCCAGTGTGACACCCAATGTGGGGCCTTAACTCATGACCCTGAGATCAAGACCTGAGGTGAGATCAAGAGTGGGATGCTCAACTGACTAAGCCACCCGGGCACCCCCAGAATCAACTTTTCAACCTGAAAATTTCACTCTAGTGCTTCTATTTCTGTACTGTTTGCTCTCCTTGAGCTGTTCTCTCCAGTGTTTGGTTTTTAATATGTAACTTTATTTTGAAACTGGAATTTGATCCAGACTCTAGATCCAATTAACCACAATAAAGGAAATAGCAAGGACAGAGTAACATGTTAAACTATACCACAGGGATTCAATAAGCAAATTCTTTAGGCTTTTCCTTTAGGATATATAATGTGGTTTCTTCAACTCAAAATTGTAGTGGGAATAAAGGACGGAGGGAGGGAAAAGGAGAGTGAAGGGGAAAATAATAACAGAAGGGGAATCTACAGATTTTCTAAGACATATAAATTTATTTAAATCCTGATTCAAGTAACACACACACACACACACACACACACACACACACACACACACACAGATGTACGTGTGCGCACCAGTTATAGGGGAGTCTGGGAAAACAGCAATAGCAGCAGAATTTTCAAACTCTCCAAATCCCTACATAAAAACAGAACAACCAGAGAGCAAAACAAAATGCTATGACTACGTTTACAATAAAACCAGATGACAAGGTATCTTCAACAAGCCCCAGAATACAAACCACCAATATCCAAAAAGTCTGCACAATAAAGAAATCCTCAGTGGGGCTGCACCTAATGGAACTCAGAACAGGATAATCCCAAAATAGCCATCAAGAATTTGCCAGAAAGCACAACAGGCCAATTTGAAAGCATCAGTTGAAACAAGGAGGTTTACCCACTTCAATACCAGCTGAGTGCAAAGACCACAACAAGGTTCCAACGATCCCGTTTGTAGGACTCCCACAACTGATATTCAAGAGAAAAATGACAAATACTGGAGGCAGACAAAGTATCTATGTACAGTAAGAGTATCTGAAGAAGAAAACCAAAGTAAGAAAACAGAATACTAAATGCTAAATTCAAGAATATGTTCAGAAATAAAAGAAGAAAATGTCAACCCAGAATGACTAGTACCAAAACATTCTGGTAAAATTCCAAATTTCAAAAAAGAATCCTTTATGCATCTAGAAGAAAAGAGTATCAGTTTTTTTTTTTTAAATAACAGCAAGGTATTACGCTAGAAGAAATAAATGTATTTAGGAAATTGAGAGAAAGTATGAACCAAGGACTTTTGTATCCAGTGAAATTGACTTAATTCAAATATAAAATGTACAAAACTCTGGGATTATTATTCCCATAAGCTCCTTCTGAAGAAACTACCAGAGCACAAGCTTCAGACAAGCAAAATGACTAGAGAGACATTCACATAATGCCTGGTGATGTTACCTATAGATCTAAGACTAAATGAGGGCCGGGAGGAAAGAGTATAGGATACTACTGTGGGGTAACACTGCGGATAAAGTACAACTATTAAAAAAAAAAAGGGGAGGGGGCATCTGGGTGGCGCAGATGGTTAAGCTTTCAACTCTTGGTTTCAGCTCAGGCTGTGACCTCAGGGTCCTGGGATAAAGCCCTGTGTTGGACTCCATGCTCAGCAAGGAGCTGCCTGAGGTGCTCTCTCCCTCTCCCTCTGCCCCTCCCCCAACCTCTGCTGGCCTTCTCTCTCCCACTCTCTTAAATCTTTAAAGGAAACGGGAGAGAACAGAGAGAGCACATGCAAAAAAATGTTAATGTTTTTAGTAACCACAATAATGATAATATTACTATTATTTGGGACATTGAGTGATGTAATATGGGATAAAACCAATGAAGTAATTATCATATACACTAAATCTATTACCCTTTCATCCCCTTAGTCCTTAAAAATCAGGATTCTCAGTATGGAAGAAAGGGGAATGAGATGTAATGGAGAAGAGGTTTAGTAAGATTTGCACTGGAATTATTTAGTAAGATTTGCACATGAAGTATTACATCTGTGTATGCTGGTTCTGTCCATTTAAAAGGACTATAAAAAATGACCAATCTGGTAGCAGGGAGCTTCTGCAGCCCCAATTGGAGCCTAACATATAATTCTCCCTAAAGGAAATCAGGGCTTCTTAGAAAAATGGCTGATTCTAGGTATAGGGCAGGAAACATGTAAGATGAACTTGGAACATCTTAAAATACCATATAACAAGCATCAAAGACTACTAGGGTCCTGTCTAAAGGACTTAAGAGTCAATTAGAAGAGGCTCCCACTAGCCAAACATGGGACAATTTAAGGTTCAATTGTGATAGTAACTGCAATGTATGAAAGCCATCAAGTTTGTTCAAATTCATGAATTCATAATGATGCTTTTAAAAGGAAAGATGTGGTCATCTTTGGAGGAAGACCAGGAACAAGTTCATTATATTGAAAACTGGCCAATAAATGGAAGGGATCACGCCTTTATTCTGCTTTCTTATATGAACTGTACCTCCAGGTAAAGAAACAAGAAGAGCTGAAGTTCTTTATATGAAAGTAGTGCCAGTACTTAGAATAATACTAATTGCAACCCACAATGAATAGGTACAAGCATCAAGCATCAGTGGTGTGCACATCATAAAAAGAGAGACAATGTAAGAACATACCACTATCTATTCTTGCCAAGGCACAAATGTCAGTCTGATAAAGTCACTAAATCTTACTGCCAAACTATAGGAAATACAGAAAATAGGAATATATTGAGATGGACATCAGGACGAAATCAGTAAAATCTAGACGGTGGGAAACTGCGTAAGTCAAACAGCCTAGTTTCAACAACTAAAATGAGGAAAATAATGGGACAGAAGGGATGTATATATAAAAAAGAGATATCAACTTTTTTTTAACGGACAAGACTAAAATGTGCGAAAGGATGCACATTTAGGTAACGAAACTATCTGAATCTTCAAGGAAGTGATTACTCTAAATATCAGGATATTTATAGGAGAGAGAGGGTATAGTGATTAGGATGGGGCACATGAAGGGACCTCTGGGTTCTACTTCTTGATCTGGTGATGGTTACAAGACTATGCCATAAAGTAACTTATTAGTCATACTTCTGCTTTTTGGTGATCTTTCTGTATCTGAATCTTGTTTTTTAAAAAAGCAAACAAACATGACATTTCAAACAACTAGAAATCTGAAGACTTACTACATATTTGGTATTAATTATTGTTAATTTTCCTAGGTATAATAATGATATTTAAAATATTTAAATAAAATAATAATGTGTTTAAAAAGGAGTCTTTTTAGATATAAGTATGGAAAGATTTATAATGACAATGATTTACTTTACAATAAAACAGGAGGGGGTATATATAAAATAAGATATGCCATAGACTGATTATTGTTGAAGGTCAGAGACATGTACATAAAAGGTTCATGATATGAGTCATCTACTTTAATATTTTAAATTCTCTAAAATAAAGAGTTTAAAAAAAGGGGAGAGAAAAATGGTTTGAGCCTATCTTTGATTACTTACATTGGATTAGCCCTTAGCCTCAGTCTCTCAAACTCAGCCCAGCTTTCTCAGAGGGGGGTCTTTATAATTCACAATACTACATTAGTACAAAGGAGAACTCAGCCTATACAATGCGTGACTGTGGATCCTACCACAGTTCTCATCTAGGTGAGTGACAGGACCATCTACCCTATCACCCAAACCAGAAATGAGATCCAACCTACGTTCTTCTATTCTTCTAAGGCACTTTCTATCAGATCAATCTAATTCAATCAGATCTAATCTAAATCAAGTCCTAAATAGCTTTTGAATTCAACTTCTCTGTGTTCCCACTGCCCTAGTTCAGGCCCTCATAATGACTCTCAGAATAGAACTAGAACCTCATAAGCATTCTTTTTTGTGCCATCAAGAGGCTTCCAACCTTCCACAGGGCCACTATGGTGATCTTTCTTTTCTGTTCTTTTTTAAAGATTTTATTTATTTGAGAGAGTGAGTGAGTGTGAGGGGTGCCTGGGTGGCTCACTCAGTTAAGCATCTGCCTTTGGCTCAGGTCAGGATCCCAGGGTCCTGGGATTGAGCCCCGCATTGGGCTTCCTGCTCAGCGGTCATTCTGCTCATCCCCCCGACTTCCAGCTTGGGCTCTCTCTCTCAAATAAACAAATAAAATCTTAGAGAGAGAGAGTGAGCCAGCCTGACCGGGGAAGTGGGGTAGAGGGATAGGGAGAAGCAGATTCCCCGGTGAGCAGGGAGCCTCATGTGGGGCTCCATTCCAGGACCCTAGGATCTTGACCTGAGCTGAAGGCAGACTTAACTGACTGAGCCATCCAGGCACCGCATAAATAGTTACATTTTTAAAAAATTCATTTATTTGTTTTAGAGAGTGTGAATGGCAAGGAGAGGGGGAAAGAATCTGATGCAGACTCTGCACTGTACGTGGAGCCCCATAGGGGACACAATCCCACGACTGTGAGGATCATGACATGAGCCAAAACCAAGAACGGGATGCTCAAATGACTGAGCCACCCCAGCACTGCAAGTTATTTGATTTTTTAAAAGAATCTTCCAATTCCTGTGTGCTCTATATATTTTCACACAAAGCCCACCCTATGCTGATTTGCCCTTAGAATTTGGGGTATTCAGAAACAAATGGCTAGCCACATATAAATTTATATAATTAGTGAAACTTAGGTGACAAAGGTAAATACTATGAATTGCTAATGGGAGTGCATGAGTTATTTTGAAAGAAATATGTTTGGGATTCTACATTTATGCTAAGAATTGGACAATGGTCTAAAGTAAATACAAATCTCAACTCCATATTTATGAACTTCTTAAAAGCCAGATATGAAGCAAGGTGGTTGTTTTTCATGTAATCCTAAATCTTTTTTAAAAAGGGAGCAAGAGGGGTGCCTGGATGGCTCAGTGATTTAAGCCTCTGCCTTTGGCTCAGGTCATGATCCCAGGGTCCTGCAATTGAGCCCCACATTGGGTTCTCTGCTCAGCGGGGAGCCTGCTTCCCCCTTTCTCTCTGCCTGCCTCTCTGCCTACTTGTGATTTCTGTCAAATAAATAAAATCTTTAAAAAAAAGAAGGGGGGGGAGCAATAAGATAATCATAGGGTAGTTCAGGGTGATCACCTGACTAATTTGCCCTCTACAGTCAGACATGGATAATTTTTTAATTTTTTTTAATGGATAATTTTTAAAAAAGACTTTATTTATTTGACAGAGAGAGACAGAGAGAGAGGGAACACAAGTAGGAAGACTGGGAGAGGGAGAAGCAGGCCAAGCAAGGAGTCTGATGTGGGGCTCAATCCCAGGACCCTGGGATCATGACCCAAGCTGAAAGCAGACACTTAACTGACTGAGCCACCCAGATGCCCCCAAACATGGATAATTTTTTAAAAAAGATTTTTATTTACTCATTTGAGAGAGAGCATGAGCGGAGAAGAGAGAAGGCAGAAGCAGATTACCCGCTCAGCAAAGAGCCTGACACAGGGCTTGATCCCAGATTTCTCATGACCTGAGCAGGAGGAGGATGCTTAACCATCTGCACTACCCAGGTGCCCCAGACATGGATAATATTTAAAGGAAGAAACTGAACACAACTCTTAAGTAGGAACAACTAGACTTTTAACAACTTTTAAAAGCTGAGGAACATACTCTTGAAACAAAGACAATCTACATGGAATAATTTTATAAGATTATTCAGTGCATGAAATGATGATAAACTTGAAAAAAAAGCTGGTTAAATATATATATGGGAAGGAGAGGGGGGAAGAACTGAAGCAAACTCTGCACTGAGCATGGAGCCCCACAGAGGACTCAATCCCACAACCCTGAGATATATTCCCAATTATATAATTTTCAACAGTTAACTTCATTTAACTTAGACCCACAGTACTCTTCCATCTGAAAAACAGAACTACAAGTAACCACCTCACAAGTGTGCTGTGAGGATTAAATTATCCAGCAGCTGATTTTTCTCTTTTAGCTCTCAGAATTTTCACAAGCAATACAAAACTGAAGGATACCACTCAGCACTGGCTGAATCAAGAAATAAGGTTTGTTCTTTGGAAGGCTGACAGAGCATCATGCCCAAACAAACCCAACCAATACCACATTAAGATTCAACAGAAATAAGAATAGCTTATACCTGCAGTACATAAATAGGAGATTACTCCTGCAACCAAGTCTATAAAAGATTCTCTGACAGTTAAGGAACAATGCCTCTATTTAATGTTCTAAAAGAACATTAAAAGGTATAAAAACTCAAAAACAAAAACAACTGAATTAAAAAATGGGCAAGGGACTTGAGTAGACATTTCTTCAAAGGAAATATACAAATGGCCAGTAAGACCTAAAAAGATGCTCAACATCAGTAATCATTAGGGAAATGCAAATGAAAACCACAATGAGATTAGGATGGCTATTATCAAAAAGTGTTATGAGAATGTGGAGAAACTGGAACCTTTGTACACAGCTGTTGACAATTTAAATGGTACAGTCACTATAGAAAATATTAGGATCTTGCCTAATATATAAAGAACTATAATTCTAATATAAAGTTGTAATATAAAGAACTCTTACAACTCAATAACTAAAGACCAAAGGATATGGAAAGACTTCTTCAAAGATGATATACAAGGGTCCTATAAACACATGAAGAGATGCTGAACATCATTAGCCATCAGAGAAATGAAAATGAAAACCATAATGAAATATAATTTCACATTCACGAGGATGGCTATACTTAAAAAGACAAATAATAAACACTGGAAAAGACGCAGAGAAACTGGAACCTGTTGCCGGGAGGAATGTAAAATGGTACAGCTACTCTGGAAGACAGCCAATTCAAAAGGCTAAAGAATTACCATTTGATCTTGCAATTCCATTCCTAGGTATATACAAAAGAAAAATGACAAATCAAGAATGTTCATAGCAGCACAGCTCAAATATCCATCATTAATGAACAAATACACAAAATGTGGTATATCCATACCATGGAATAAAAATGAGTAATGTGCTACAGCAATATGCTACAGCATGGATGAACCTTGAAAATATGTCAGATGAAAGAAGCCAACCACAAGTTTAATCAAGGCAGAGTTCTGTTTCCTTGAAATCAATTCTTTTAGGTTTCAGCCCTAGGGAAAAAATGTCTTTGGTGTAATACCTGCATGTGTGGAAATGAAATGAGAGGTACAAGGGGATTTGGTGGGTTGGGAAGCTTCAGTTGGCGCAGGTGCTCCTTGGATAGTCTTCATTTCATTACCCTCACTACTTTCCTCATTACTTCATTCTCGCTTTTTATACTTGTCACCTCTAAGCCTAGAGCCTCTCCATTATCAGTCAGAATAGGGGAGAATAGCTTCCATTTTCAATTCTGACTTTTCCTAGCATATTTTGGGATGTAGATTTCTCTACTACCACTTGCTCTTCATTATAATCACGTAGGCTTTCATCTTGTACTTGTAAAATCTATATCTCTACCACTTTTTATAGCACTTTGAGAAATTTATTTCCTTTTACTACTTTTTACATAAAAATTCCAATAGGATTTTAGGGTTTGGGGGTGTAAACATAGTTTTCAGTCTATCACCTTAAACTGGAAGTTTACTATCTAAATCTTAAATCTTTTCTTAGAATCAAGCTCTTTGAAACATCAAGACCCTCTTTCCAAATAACACCAAAATATGGCCATGGGTATAAATGCTATGATCTTTATTAGTCCATAAATAAAGTAGGAAGTATTCTTTACCAAATAAAGACAAATTGACAAATTTTTAAAAATTAAAAAAAAACCTAATTTGTATAGTTTTAAATACATGTTAACATTTATTAATAATTTCATTTGAAGTATTCAAAAGAATTGTACCCAAAGAATTTCCATGCACTAAACTAGAACCTATAACCACTGTCTTTATATATTTTCTCAATATAAACTTATTTTTACTTACAAAAATAATTTGTAGTATAAAATAGCACATCCCAAGTAGAAGTTATTAAAAAAATCTATTCAAATAAGGAATTATATATAATAAAAACTTTATTTCCCGTTTAAATGAGCCAACTAGAAATAGCTAAATCAGCAAAATAATTTAATTTGGTAATTCAGTAAAATAATTTAGGAAAAAACTCTACTTTCCTGAAGTATATATCCATCAATGCTGCATTCATCAATATCCATCAATCCAGGATTGAAATGGGAAATAAATGTTTATTCCTTATGGATCTTCACTCTCTCCCTCCCTGGGTTATATCATTCAGGCTTGTGACCTTTTACATGCTGATGATACTACTTATACACTAGTGATACCATCACTTAGATAACTAATAAACTTCATATCAAAACAAAATTCCTTCCCAAATGCACTCTGAACTACAGTAAGTGTAAAGGGCATAATCAGTCACCCAGCTGTTCATACAAAAACCAAGAGCCATCCTTTATTTCTCCTCTTCCTTCCTTCAATCTATCAATAAATCTTGTTGGTTCTACCGCCATCATTTATCCATTTTTTCCCATTTCCGCTGCAGGGCCCCCTGTCCCCTGCAATAATCTTCTGATTATCCTGCTTCTGTTCTTGTCTCCTTAGAATCCATTTATCCCTGAGCAGTTAGTGTGACTTAGATGATGCCATTTCTCTGCTTAAAATCTCCCTTAGAGGGTGCCTATGTGGCTCAGTTGATTGCGTGTCTGCCTTCAGCTCAGGCCATGATTCTGGGGTCCTGGGATCAACCCCCATCAAGCTCCCTGCTCAGCAGGGAGTCTGCTTTTCCCTCTCCCTCTGCGTCAAACAAATAAATAAATAAAATCTTAAAAAAAAAAAAAAATCTCTTTAGAAAAGGAACCCATCTCCCTACCAGGACCTGCAAGGCCTTTCATCATGATCTGACTCCTGCCTACCTCTCCACCCTCATCTTACTCTTTGCCTTTCTCACTTTCCCCAAATACATCAATCTAGTTTCTGATTTGGGAGCTTTATTTACATTTGCTGTTCCCTCTGCCCAGAATCCCTAGCTTATCCACATCACCTAAGCTATTTACATGACTGCTTCTTTGCTCTTAAATATCACCTTCTTAGGAGGGCTTCTCCAAGGTAGTTGCCATCACCTTTCTTATTTTTTGTATCCATCTATTATAATCTAAAAATAATCTTATATATTACTCCCACACACACAAGAGAAGCTCTCTTAAGGGCAGACTTACCTATCTTGTTTATTATTCTCTTCAATACTTAGAACATAACAGTTAAGAGATATTAAGAATGTTTGCTGAATGAAAATTTCCTAAACATCACTGAAGCAATATAGGTATTAACTATACTGAGTTTCCTTATTAGCGTATTATATTTTAAATTATATTAGTTAATTATAAATTATCAGTTTATCATAAATAAGTGGAGTTTTAACTTTCCACCAACAGAAAGATATTAAGATTACATGAGCACAAAGGAAGAATACACCACCACTGTGCTGTATCTTATTTCTGTAAGACAGGAACAGAGAAAAACACCCACAGACTGCAACCACTGCCTCTGGGGCACCCCAGACCTTCTTCCCTCAGCAGAGGTCCCAAAAGGAAAATCACATGTATCTGGAAGAGATGCATGTAGAAGACACCACCAGATTCTGTCCAAAGGAGGTAAGAGAAAGTAAACAAACATCTTTCAGGATTAAAACTCCAGACCAGACCAAAAGGGGGATTTTCACACCTTCTTCTACATGCTCTTTGAAAAGAAGTCCAGCGGATCAGAAAACAGGGGATAAAATTCACAAGAATCCCTCAGTGGATCCCTCACCCACCAAACAAAATTTCTTCAGAAAATGACTTGCTCTCAAAAATGATCTTGACAAAGGAACAGCTATGTAAGACATACTTAAAGTTGTACTTCAAGTAGTAAGAGGAGGATAAAAAGCCTCATATATATTGATGTATAAGTCAGTTATAATTTATATCAGTTATGAATACATCAACATATTGATGTATAAATCCCTGAAGAAAATGAATACAAACACTTCCATATGATACACTAAATCAACATATAGGACACTAAAGAGCTAAAGATCAGTCTATGTTTGAGAGAAGGGAGAATGGAAACAAACAAACAAAAACAACTGGAAGAAGGGAAACAAAGACGTTTCATAGCATTACAGAAAAACACAATGCATTTGGAAGAAAATAAACAATTTGTAAAAACAACAACAACAACAACCAAAAGAAAATCAGATGTAGTAGACCCGATTGCGGGAGTCGGGGTCTGGGATTCACTACAGTAATGTTAGAAAAATAAAAAAAATAAAAATCACTAGGAAAGCCAAATCAATGTTTATGCCAACAAATTTAATCTGGCACTTCTTTTTTTTTTTTTTTTTTTTTTAAAGATTTTATTTATTTATTTGACAGAGAGAGATCACAAGTAGGCAGAGAGGCAGGCAGAGAGAGAGAGGAGGAAGCAGGCTCCCCGCTGAGCAGAGAGCCCGATGCGGGACTCGATCCCAGGACCCTGAGATCATGACCTGAGCCGAAGGCAGCGGCTTAACCCACTGAGCCACCCAGGCGCCCTAATCTGGCACTTCTATATGTGATCTTTAGAGGTCTCTCTTATGAAGCGAGTATAAAGAGAATCTTGTTTTTTATACTATTTGCAGTACATAAGTGCCACCAATCATAACTAATGAATAGTGCCATTTTAAGACCTTAAATATTGCTAAATACATCTGTACAAACTTGTATTTCTGCCCTTTCTGAGGATAAATGCAAAAAAAGACCAGCAGGATTTGGAAAGAGTAGTTTCCATTAAAGAGGAAGAACACTTTGCTCTATATCTCTATTGTGATACAGCATTTCCTCAGACATGATTTTATCTGTTCTAAACAGTTACAAACCAAGAAGCAAGCAACAGATGCCACAAAGGAACTAAAGTTCAACTGGTGCATATGCAAGAAAACACACATTTTTAATTGTATAGCCTCAAGGTCCTCACTCATAGTCCTTTTGATTTTATTTCAGGCTGAATTCTAATACATTTGGCCATCTAGTTTCTCAGTGCACAGCAAATCAGAGGTAGCAAATTAGAAAATAGAAAAGACAGAAAACTATTTATTATTCTGAGAGCAGATGACCTAACAAAAAAAAGGAGATTAAAATACCATTGGAAGAAGGGGTTAAAAAAAATCTTAGAATCAAAAATAAAATTAAAAAAGCGTAGCTGGTAAAGTTTTATAATTACAACTTTGGGACTCCTGGGTGGCTCAGTCAGTTAAATGTCTGACTCTTGGGGCACCTGGGTGGCTCAGTAGGTTAAGCCTCTGCCTCTGGGTAGGTCATGATCTCAAGGTCCTGGGCTCGAGCCCTGCATTGGGCTCTCTGTTCAGCAGGAGCCTGCTTCCTTCCCTCTGCTCTGCCTGCCTCTCTGTCTACTTGTTCTCTCTCTCTCTCAAATAAATTAAAAAAAAAAAAAAAAAAAAAAGGTCTGACTCTTGATTTCACCTCAGGTCATGATCTTGGGGTCGTGTAACCCCTATAATGGTCTCACTTTCAGTGGAAAATCTGTTTCTTTCCTGTCTGTCTGTCCCCCCAATATGTGCACATGTGCTTGCTCTCTCTCAAATAAATAAATCTTTAAAGAACATAGTGCAACATTAATATGGTACCTCATATAGTGGCTTCCATGCACACTGAACTTTAAGTTCAAATAACGACCCTACATTTTTAACTCTGGAGCTTCTGACTTGGTAGACATTCATACTGTATTCAATACTCCAAAGGTGATTCTGATGCATACTGAGAAGACTGTCTTAATAGTCTAAGGAAAGATTATACTGTATTTAATATAATAGTTAAGAAATAAGTGAGAACTTATAATCTTTAAATGTGTTCAAAAAACTTTTTTAAAAAGTTTGGACATGTTGAAGTAATGTGGTACATTCATCTTCCAAGAGGAGAGGGAGGGCTAAAGGACACACCACCAACAGCCAATTTTGGAACCATGCAAATATAATGAATATATGTAATGATAAGTGAAGTAGAACACTCAGTAAGGCATGAAATAAAGGCAGAAACTAAATGAAGTTAAAGATACACAAAGAGAAACAGCTCTAATTAAACCACAACAATCTGGACAGAAAACTCCTCTCTACACAGTAGCATCTCCCAAACAAAATACTTAACACTTATACTCACCTTTCTGAAAAATCAGAATCTATAAATTCTCTAGCTCGTTTTCTATCACTAAAAAGAAAAAAAAAGATAGCATAAAAAGAACAGATATTTAAACACAATTTTATTTCACGAATAATTTATTGTAACCTGTCTAATTCCACAGCAAATACATCCAAACACAAAATCTAACAAATAGAAAAGATAAGTTTTATCACAGGACCGAGAAATCACAACATAATAAATTTTACCACAGGACCAAAAAGATCACAATATAACAACACAATCTGAAATGAGCTCAATGAAAACAGGAGAAAAATATTGCAGACTTAGAAAAGGCACAGAGTAGTATTAGTCACTATGGAATGACTGAGCAATCTTTCCACCTCCATTATAAAGCACTGCTGGGGCTGAAAATATCCAAACCCGGTCATCTCCAAAGTGGGCCAACACACCTGACATGGGTTTGGCTTTCATGTTCTACTCTCTCAAGGCTATGCAGAAATCCAAGGTAACTTTCAGATCCTATGTGGGATAAGGACTGAATAAAGGCCATGGAATTACAGGTGACTGTGTCATTTCATCTCCTTTGATAGTGAAAAAATATGTATACATATGAAACTCTTCTGTCTCTAATGTGTGTGTGCGTGTGCATGTATGCACACACATGAACATGAATATGGCTTGAAACACTTTGCCAGGATTATTTCATCAATTCATTTAACATCTTGGAAATAAGAAAGCTCTTACACAACCAAGATTTACTGTCTGCTTGCTAGAACTCACAATCATAAGTCAAAGACAGAACTACCAGTATAGTATGCCACCACAGAAATGACTTCTCAAGTAAACAAATAAGGTTTAAATCCTTTATCTTACGCGTTTTCTCTTATGGAAAGATGAAAGGCTCAAATGATAAGGAGCAGAGAAAGGCTGGGTAAGGGTATTTTACAGGCAGAAATGAAACATCTGAAAGTTTGATACTAAAAGTGGTAAATGAGGAGCACAAGGGATACTGCAAATTGTCCAGTGTTTGAAAAGGATCAAGAGAAAAACTCAGTAAAATTTTTAATATTTTTGGCCTCTTTTTCCTAGTTCCTTTTCTGATGTTTAAGGAAACAAAAATTCACAGGGGGAAATTCTGAGCCAACATTCAATATGTAACTCTTTTCTTAAGTTTGTTAAAACAATATAAAATATAGAATTCGCATCTCCAAAGCAGTTAAATGTCATAATCACAAAAAAGTAGTCCTTTTTCAGAGCTGAAAGATCAGAAGATTCTGGTACAAATTACTGTATTGTTTTTCTCTACCTAAAAATGGTTGCTCCATAAATGATTTATATCTAAGACATAAACTGAAATTAAATTAGGTAGTTTTAAAGGCAACACATAGTTTCTAAGGACTAGGCTAACATAAAACAAGAATGGAAGACAACACAGTGAGAGAAAAAGATCATAGCTTCAGAAAATGTTTTAAAAATGGTAACTTGCAACAACACTCTTACCCTGGGACCCAGCCGGTAGCTTCTGCTATGTGTGTCTGAGTAACCATTGCTGGTGCAGGGGTATATGGACTCCCAATCAGAACACTTCCTGAACTGGTTAGTCTCTGTGGTGTGCTTATAATCTATAAAGTTAGGACACAGAAAATAACATTCTTAGTTATTAAGAAATGCATATAGGCAGAAAATAATGTTGACTGCTAAGCTACATATAAGGAGGAAAACTCACTGCCAAAAATGCACTTAATAGCAATCATCTAAAACATAAGATTTCACTCACTTATATTCTATGATCTTAAAGCATTAGTAATTGAATACTGCCATGAGGTCACAATACAGGTTTCAGCAAATGAACAGCAATTTGGAAGGATTAAGGTGGCAACTAACAATGTTTTAAAAATTAAAAAAACCCAGAAAGCTGTCTTTGAAATTACAGACCTAACTGCAGTTGAACTTGAGGTACTAGGGCAAGAGTAAATCAGATCTTCATGTCCAAAATATACACAAAGACATCATACAATTTGGATTATTGTAACAAATGCGATTTTATCTTCTTTTTTCAAGAGCATTTCCTCATGTCAATAAATATTCTTCACAGACATTTTGAAGATAATGAAACATTTCATCATGTGGATTTGTTATCCCCTCCTGTTAGCTACATATGGATATTTAATTATCCAATATTATAAGCAATGCTGTGATGAACATTTTTGGACAATGACTTTGGCCTTAGTATCTATTTCCTAAGGACAGACTCTAGAAAGGTAACGGAACTAAGGATACAGACTTTTCAAAAAGCTTCTTGACAGGTGCTACCAAATTGCTGTCCAGGACTTCACTAATAAATAGACCATGTTTTTTCCAAAAATATTTATAATAATCAGTACAAAAGACAACTTAGCATTCTACTGATACCTTTATAAGTACTTTTGCCAGAAAAATAAGGGCAGGCTCCAGTGAGTAGGCCAATGCAACAGCATTGGCCCCACGTTGGTAATTGTTGAAGAATGAGCTGCTGGGAACACAGGGATTCTCCCTCTCTCTTTTTTTTTCTTTCCAACCCCGAGGCACAGGACTGCCCTCAACTGAGCAAACCCAGAGCTTCAGATCTTCTAAAGGGAAGAGATTCTATTTTCATATACTTTTGAAAATTTCCATAACAGCAAGGTTTTATTTAAGTACCAATTAAGAGAGAAAAGCATCTATGTGAGCTACACACAATTTTTAAATGACAGATCTTCAAAGGAAGTTCTATTTCTACTGTCTGATATAGGTCAAAATACTAATTTTTGTAGCCCTGATCAAATGAAACCTGATTCTGCAGACAGGTCTAATTCCAGTCATTAAGTGAGTTGCTAATTTGCTCCATAAGGAACAATGGGAAGGATTCATTTCCATTTCAAGCTTAGTTCAGCCTTCATTATCAAAGTTGCATCAACATTTATTCATTTACCAAATACTTAAGAACATTAGTTACCTCCATTTGTGTATGGCATTTTGCCAATTTGGAGCTAGGGAGATAGTACTATATACAAATGCCTAGGAAATCATTTTAGTAAGTTAATTCTATAGTTAAAAAAAGAGACAATAAACACTGTTAGATATCTGGAGAATTCTGACTCTCCACAATTTCCAGGGACTATTAAATGAGGAATTTAGAAGCTTACCTCATGAGGAAATATGAATACTAGATAACAGGTTTGCCTGTCCTACCCTTCTACACACCCACTCTACCTCTGCACCTCCATTTCAGTGAAAATCTTTAAGGTAGACCAAATGTTTGCAGAGCCTAGCGCAGTACTAGGAGATATTCACAGGAAAGGCACAAGAAATATTTGATGAACTGAGACAGAAGACCCAGCTCTTAAAATGAAAAAAGTAGCTTCTCTGTTCATTTATATGCCAGAAGGACTACATAAAATCCAGTAAGAAAATGCAATGAAGGGAGTTGGGGGAAATTGGAAGGGGAGGTGAACCATGAGAGACTATGGACTCTGAAAAACAATCTGAGGGTTTTGAAGGGGCAAGGGGTGGGAAGTTGGGGGAATCAGGTGGTGGGTATTGGAGAGGACACGGATTGCATGGAGCACTGGGTGTGGTGCAAAAACAATGAATACTGTTATGCTGAAAAGAGATTAAAAAAATTAAAATGGATGGAAAAAAAAAAGAAAATGCAATATAGGGGCGCCTGGGTGGCTCAGTGGGTTAAAGCCTCTGCCTTCGGCTCAGGTCATGATCCCAGGGTCCTGGGATCGAGCCCCGCATCGGGCTCTCTGCTCAGCAGGGAGCCTGCTTCTTCTTTCTCTGCCTGCCTCTCTACCTACTTGTGATCCATGTCAAATAAATAAATAAAATCTTAAAAAAAAAAAAATAAAGGACATAGTTCTTACCAATCACTACATCACATGTTTGTATGTCCTATAACATGCTGACCTTGAGGGTGAAGCTTAAGAAGGAAAATCTGAGTATTTGATCAGTCTCTGGTCTATTCTATTTCCAGAACAGGAGTCTCCACAAAGCAATTCTTTTTTTTTTTTTTAAGATTTTATTTATTTATTTGACAGAGAGAGATCACAAGTAGACAGAGAGGCAGGCAGAGAAAGAGAGAGAGAGAGAGAGAGAGAGAGAAGCAGGCTCCCTGCTGAGCAGAGAGCCCGATGCAGGACTCGATCCCAGGACCCTGAGATCATGACCTGAGCCGAAGGCAGTGGCTCAACCCACTGAGCCACCCAGGTGCCCCTCCACAAAGCAATTCTAATCATTCAAACTTACCCTTGAGATAGACTGCATTATTTGAGCAGTATTATTACTAAGTTCTTTTTCTGTATCTGTTATTAGTAGCCTACAGGTTCATTTTACCTGATTTAAAGGGCTTTGTAGGAAAAAAAAAAAGATGTAGAGAGGAAGGGAAATAGGATATAGGAAAAAACTGGTTATTATTTCTGAGAAAGGCTTTGGAAATGAACTGCTATGTTCTGGTTTATTTTTTCTTCCTCAATGTCAGAATGTCAGCTCACATTCTTTGCTGATCTGACGATGATTAGCAATATTCTGTTCTTTTCCCTTAGCCTAGTGCCTGCTATGCCCTCAATAGCAGAAATCCTCAATAAACATTTCCTGAATGAACAAACTGGAGGGATGATATACTTCAACTACAAAGACAAGTTAGAAGTTCATGTGAGATGCAATGAGTTCCTAAATTAGGACAATGACAGTGAACCTTAAACAAAATCAAAGAAAAGCCAACAAAACTTGATCAACTACTGAATACAGGAAAATTATATAGGTGATGAGTCAGATGTGTTTTATAAAACTGAACCTTAATTTTGAAATTCCAAATTGAAATTAGAGGTAAATTAGAGGTAATTACTATATTCAGTTGATCTGATAAAGAAAGTGAACATTTATTTTAAATTCTGGCACTTACCTTCCCCCACCCCAAAGAAATCCTTAATTTCAATGTAATCATGCAGTTTTTTTGACAACGGATTACAGCTGGGCTATGAAAATCATATAGTAATTGAACCTCATTCTGAAGGTTTTCTCCCTTCAATCAATATATCTTACATACTACTGCCACCTACAGTAGGAATAGCCAAGAAATTGTTACAGCCTTGTATGGTAGCTACACTGGTGGTGAACAGCATGAAGTACAGAGTTGTCCAAACTAATGTAACATTCTGTGTCAATGATACTTCAATTAGAAAGCAAGCAAGCAAGCAAAGCCAAGAGAGCTTCTGTATTCTTTTTTTTTTTTTTTTTTTTTATCACAAGCAGGCAGAGAGGCAGGCAGAGAGAGGAAGGGCAGGCTCCCTGCCGAGCAGAGAACTCCATGTGGGGCTCGATCCCAGGACCCTGGGATCATGACCTGAGCTGAAGGCAGAGGCTTTAACCCACTGAGCCACCGAGGCGCCCCAAGAGCTTCTGTATTCTAAAGGGAAAAAGACTCTACGTAATTATAAAGTATTACATTAAAGGACTTTATTATTTCACAAAATTTTAGTTTTACTGTAAGAAACATGTACTTTTTTTGATTATATGACAAGATACCTTTAAGTAAAGAGCAAGTATTCCAAACTAAAACAGTTACATTAAACTAGTTTCTATAAACACAGAAAACAACCTTTTTCTTAAGACTTTTTGAAATTTCTATCTACCATTAAGATCTGGCTAGAGATGTGAAATTTTTAGCGCAAACAGAGAAAGACAACAGAGAGAAGCAGGTTTTAAAAAAGAAAAAGGTTTTATTCAAGGGTTTTCCAACTTTAAAAAAATGCTTTTAAATCATGGTTGAGAGAGTGAAGGTGAGGGGACACTATTCAAAAGAAATAAACAAAAGAAGGGAGAAATGGCTCTAACTGGGATTCTACAACAATTAGGAAGTAAAAAAAAAAAAAAGCTCTCATTTCTATCTAAGAACTGAGAACTAGAAAAAGCACCTCAGTATTAAGGACACAAATTAAGATCTGGTTTAAAGAGGAACCCCAAATCTCCCTTCCTTCTTCTGACCTTTCTTTTGCTGTTTCTGAGGTTTGTAGTGATGAGGTAAGTAGTGTATAAGACTACTTTATCATTGTCAGAACTGAGGTATAACAGTAACTGCATGCACAGTAGCTCAAATTAACAACAAAAAGAAAAACTGTTTCCAAAAGAATTTGAGCCACAGCAGTATCCTTAAAATACTGACAGGAAATAGTCTCTCGAAACAGAGGACTGTGAAGGAGAAACTCTAAGAGTTTAGGGATGTTTATTTAATTTTGGTATTTATATAATCACATTTCAAAATACAGACTTTAAAGTCAGGTGCCTTATCTCATTTACACCTACTTTTCAGTGGCTGGTGAGAAGCAAAAGCTTAGTAAATGTTTGAAATATACCCTGAACTACCTTGAAATGGGGACACTTACCTGAACTTAAGTCCCCTGAGGTTTGGAGCTAGACTACATTCTTCACATAGTTATAGTAAATTGTGAGATATCTTTAGTTTGAATTCTGTAGGTAATTAACAGTCCTCAAGTGATCAAGAAAAATGTCATGTCTTGAATGTCTTAAACTCCTGAAGATTTGCTGAAGCCACTAAGTATGTTAAGATATATTTTTTGCTTAAATAATTCTGCATTTAACAGAGTCCACAATACTGAGTATCATGGGCAAAATTTATCCTTCCTGCTTTATAGATGAGACCACACGAGCACTAACAGTAAAGAGTTACTGTTCAAGCGTTTACAAACTTTTGTTAAAGGTGGCTGAGACCATTAAATTAAGTATAGTTTTCAGGGTAATTACATGCCACTTTGTTTAAAAGTAAGGCTTTTCTGAAAGTGTTATATACTTCAAGCTCTACCATAATTTTTTTTAAAAAAGATTTTATTTATTTATTTGACAGATCACTAGAAGGCGGAGAGGCAGGCCGAGAGAGAGAGAGAGAGAGAGAGAGAGAGAGAGGAGAAAGCAAGCTCCCTGCTGAGCAGAGAGCCCAACGTGGGGCTCGATCCTAGGACCCTGGGATCATGACCTGAGCCAAAGGCAGAGGCTTTAACCTGCTGAGCCACCCAGGCGCCCCAAGCTCTAGCATAATTAACGGAATGCTTCCAGAGAAACAGTTAAATATTTTCCACTTTTCATTCATTATTTCTACTGCTAAAGATGGATAGCTCTGGATATAGATTAACTGCTGGGTCATATTCAATTTATATGTGAGTACAAAGCTTAGGGCAGTAAAGGTTATTTTATAAGGAAAAAAAGAGGAGAACATAAAACACAACAGATTTCTAATCAATTTAATCAAACTAAAAACAAGAGAAGCCTACCATAGGGAGCAAGCAAAAACCTTGATATTACATATCCAGAAACCAGACTCAATTAAATGAAAATTAAACAATGAAGAGCACAACTGCCTTTCTTTTTCTCAAGACTTAATCAGATACATTCTGACAAAAAAAAACAAAACTTCTTAAAAAAGTGCATAAGTTAAGAAGTGAACTGGAATTTTTGTTCAGCATCTTTAGTACCATTATCTTTTAAATTAGTCTTGCCTGAGCAAAATGTCAAATTCTAAGATTTGATGGTTTTCTTACCATTTGGGGTCCAACATTCACATTTATTGGTCCTAAGGTTTTTGGTAAAATCTTTGTTGGTGAGTTGGTGCTGGAAACTGGAAATGCAACAAATGAAATGTTACCTGAAATGATATCAAAATACTAGGTTAATGTCCTGCAATATCAGGGTCCCCTTCTATCTATACATTCATGGTCCCAACCCCAGTTTTGTTTCAGTAATATATAATTATTTTATTTTATTTTTTTTTTAAAAGATTTTATTTATTCATTTGACAGACAGAGATCACAAGTAGGCAGAGAGGCAAGCAGAGGCCGGAGGGGGAAGCAGACTCCCTGCTGAGCAGAGAGCCCAAGGCGGGGCTCGATCCCAGGACCTTGAGATCATGACCTGAGTTGAAGGCAGAGGCTTAACTCACTGAGCCACCCAGGCGCCCCTATAATTATTTTAATAATTAAGTTAAAACAAGAAGACTTAGGGAAAAACCATTCTAATGATTGCTTTTTTTGTAGGGAATACAATTAGTTCTGCTAAATAGGAAAGCTGTAAAATAAATGGTTCACTCTGCCTGACAATTAATTACTAAACTTTTAATGGGTTTTTAGAGGAAAAAATATTTAGAGAATACATAATGCAAATCATAGCTTATGTCAGAGTTGAGAAATCTAGTTAGATCTTTATCAGACATCATAGAACCAAAAAAAGTATTAAGTAGATAGGAACTAAAATATCTATTAGAATTTATAGTATAATAGAAAATATTTACACTAAGAATTAACATGCTTGCAAATGAGTTGGTATTTAGAAAAAAATATGATGCTACCTAATGACACTGAAAACAGTGAGATGTGCACAGTGTTTTCAAGTGATATCAACACTTTAAATTTGAAATTAAGGTAGCTAAGTGCTACCCCAGAAATGAAACGTTAACTGATAACTTTCTGAATTGTGTCAACTACTTAACCACTCTGGACAAACTTGAGTTTATCAATGTTTTTCTTAATAATCTAATGTAACAAAGGAGATTCCCAGAAAGTATGTGAAAGAGATTCAATACTGAAACTCTAGGGGGAAAGACATTTAAGAGCAGGACAAGGGACGCCTGGGTGGCTCAGTTGGTTAAGCAGCTGCCTTCGGCTCAGGTCATGATCCCAGCGTCCTGAGATCGAGTCCCACATCGGGCTCCTTGCTCCACAGGGAGCCTGCTTCTCCCTCTGACTCTTCCTTCCACTCTGTCTACCTGTGCTCGCTCTCACTCACTCTCTCTCTGACAAATAAATAAATAAAATCTTAAAAAAAAAAAAAAAAAAAAAAAAGAGCAGGACAAAACCCCTCCTTCTCAGATGGCCCCCTTGTATCTCCAAGCACTTGCCCAGACTCCTTAATCCCCTCTTCTCACCTGATTCTCAGCAAATACTCCTATTTCCTTCAGTGAGGAAATCATGCCATCAGGCTATACTATAGCTTCTCTTCCCTGACCTGTGAACCTGTCTGCACCCTCACCTATTTTTACTTTTTTCTCTCTGAGTGGAAATTCTCATATAAATTATTTCTTTCATGTCTCTGCACGTCCTATCTTCTCAGGGGTCTCACTTATCAATTATCTACTGTCTCCTAGATTTTCAACTGCACCATCAGCTCCTCCCCTTCGGTTTCTTTCTGCCCATTTGCCCTGTATCATTTTTCCTCAATACCCACACTCAACAAGGTCTAATAGCCAAATCTGTTTCTCCTTCATGTTTTTGGTATATGATTGAGTCTTGGTAGATGATCATTACCATCCCAGTGACCCAGTCTAGAAATAATCAACCCCCTCCTCATTCAACTGACCACCATATCCTATGTATCTCCTTACTTTGGCTCCTTTATGTTGCTGACACTGGTTTAATTTGAAACATTATCAAATCTGATTCTAACACACTTACCATCTAACTCAGTGATTCATTATTGTGGCTGTGCAATGGAATTATCTGGGACTCAATAAAAAATACCAATGCTTCAGTCCCACCCCCAGAACTGCTGATAAAACTGGTTGGGAGCAAACCTGAGCATCAGACTGCTGAAAGTTGTCCAGAAGGTTCCAACGTGCAGGCAGGGCTGAGCACTACCACTCTAACTGGAAATGCTACTTCAAACAGTTTTGCTAGCCCCTCCACAAATCTGTAACAAACCAGTCTTTCAACTAGGGAAAACTGTTCTGGACACTCCCCTACTTTAGGCCTTCAAAGATTCTACAACACTTTCAATGCCTCCCTCAGATTCCTCAACATGGCACAACAGTTTCTATCTAGAGATCTCACCCCTGCCTCCCTTCCCAGCTTCATTCATCTTCAGCTACTCCCTCCACTCCAATCAGGTTAAATACTTTGCAATTCCAGAAAGGCCCCAGCTCAACCACTCTAGTTCTGGCACACACCTTTCCTTCTGCTGGAAGTCTCTCTCTCCTGGGGCTACTTTTACTGCCTAGCATTTAAAATGGCATTCCATACCATTTTCTAAGTCATTACTGTGTGCCAGAGTCTGTTCTAGAGGCTTCCCATATATACATCATCTTGCTAGTGCTTAGGAGAACAGAATAAAATGTATTATTACTGTCTCCATTTTACACATTTAGAAACTGAGACAGAATGAAGTTTAAGAATGTGTACAACATGCCAGAGATAGAGAGGAACACAGCCCTACCTCCCAAGCCTCTGCTCTGTTTGGTGCCACCTCCTCTTACAAGCTGTTCCCAGCCTCTGTGGTCTAGTTCCTGAATGCCCTTCTTCTGACTTTTACATAAAACCTATGATCATTTGCTTGTTCTAGCTATCATTTACATAGTTTTAAGTGGGTTATGTCTCTCAGCTTTGTATCCTAGCGCCTGGTTTAGTTCCTGGCACAGAATAGGCACACAGAAATATAAAACTGATTAGCAGAGATTGGAGCTATTACCTTTTCTAATCTGGAAGCCGTTATTTCCTGTAATATGGTGTAAACTGTATTTTTTTGTTACATTTTAACTGGTACCATAACTTACACTGATTCTGAAATAAATTTAAATGCTAGGTCTTTTATTATTTTGAACAACCAGGATATCAAATAAAGTTTCCTTCCTTTGTAACTATAAAGCTGATTTTTGTTTTTATATAATACACATACCTTACCAAGTGCTAAAGATAAAAGTTATTTTCAAACTTCCCAAATATGGTTATTCACCTATTTAAGAATTCACCCTAACTAGAGAATAATTATCTATGATTCTAGGGTGAAGGAGAACAGCTATATAATTGATAAACATGTGCCATCAACCTAGCCCCAGGCAGGACAGGCATGTGAGGAAGAGCACAGCCCTGCAAAAGTCTGGCTCTCAGATATTTTTTTTTTTTAATTGAAGTATAGCTGACATATAGTATTATATTAGTTTCAGGAGTACAACATAGGGATTTGATAGTTACATATATTACAAAATGCTTATCATGGTAAGTGCAGTTACTCTCTGTCACTACACAACATTATTACAGTATTATTGACTTAATATTCTCCATGCTGTATGTTACAACCCTGTGACTTATTTTATAACTAGAAGTTATACTTCTTAGTACCTTTCACCTATTTCATCTATCCCCAGACCCCCTCCCTTCTGGAAACCACTGGTTTGTTCTCTATACTTATGAATCTGTTTCTGCTTTTCTTTGTTCATTTAGTTTTTAACATTCCACATGTAAGTTAAACCATGTGGTATTTGTCTTCTCAGATGGTTTTAAAAAATGACTTTAGTGATGCTGAATGTTTAAGATGAGATCACTTCTGATAAACTGTTAAAGCAAAAATCAAAAACCAGCAAAAAGCAGTGAACAAGAAACACAAAAAAGACAAATTAAGGTTAGGGAACAGACTGACTCTGATTTTAAACCTGACACTAGAGGAAAATTAGGAATATAAAACTCAGGTCAAAACAAAATGAAAAACATCATTAAACCCAGATCTGCCATGCCAGTTAATACCAAAAGAATTTAGAGGGAACTGAATAAATTTGACAAATTGATTCTAAAGTGCATCTGGAAGAGTAAAGGCAGAGAACAGCCATGAAATTTTTAAAAAAAAGGAGTAACAGGGAAGAGAGGAACTTTAGCCTACCTAGATTTCAAAATTATTACACAGCTGAAGTGTCAGAAATAATGTGATATTGCTAAGAAGCAAATAAAAAAAGTGACAAAACAGAAATTAAAGTCCAGAAATTACTTCTTGTATATACAAAAATGTTATATATGGTAAAGGCAGCATTTCAAATCAATATGGGAAAGGGCGGATTACTTAAAAAAATGTTCTTGGTTGTGTATCTGAAAAATAAAACACTGTACATCAGCTGCACTTCAATAAAAAAAAAAAAAGGCACACCAGAAGAAATGTTTTTGAGATAAGAAACTGTCCACTTGGGTAAAAGAAACCTTGGATTTCAATTCCTCATCTTGTACAAAAATCAATTCCCGAAAGATCAAATATTTACACATAAAAATTAAAGACATAATGCCTGGGTGGCTCAGTGGGTTAAGCATCTGCCTTCGGCTCAGGTCATGATCTCAGAGTCTTAGGAGAGAGTTCTGCATAGAGCTCTCTGCTCACAGGGAAGCCTGCTTCTCACCCTCTCCTTCTCCCTATGCCCCTCCCCCCTGCTGATGTGCATGCACACGCTCTCTGTCAAAATAATAAAATCTTTAAAAAAATTAAAGCCATTAAAGTATTAAAAGAAGTTAATAATAGTTTTTGTAATTTGGGGATGAAGAAGCCCTTCTGAGCATGTTATAGAATTTAGAAATCTTAAGTGAAAAGAGACTGACAGATGGGACTATCAAAAAATAAATGTTTCCGGGGCGCCTGGGTGGCTCAATGGGTAAAGTCTCTGCCTTCGGCTCAGGTCATGATTCCAGGGTCCTGGGATCGAGCCCCGCATCAGACTCTCTGCTCAGCGGGGAGCCTGCTTCCTCCTCTCTCTGCCTGCCTCTCTGCCTACTTGTCATCTCTGTCAAATAAATAAATAAAATCTTAAAAAAAAAAATGTTTCCTAAATAGCAAAAGACCTAATATACTTGAGACAAACCTCAGACTTGGTAAACATATTTGCAATACATATGTCATTAGATTACTATCCTGAAAAACTTTTATTTACTTAATTTCCCACTTCTGAGTCAATAACAGTAAAAATACCTCAATACAAAAATAAGCTGAGGCCATGAAGAAACCCAAATGTCAATAATCACATGAAAAGATGCTTGATTTTAATTAAAAAAAATTACACTTAAAAAAAAAAAGAAAAAATTTCATGTACCAGGCTGATAAAGATTAAGAAGTCTGATAACATCCTGAGTTGGTAAAAATGTAGCATAATGGGTGCATTTACAAAATACTTAAACTTGGCACCTACTAGATGTTAAGTACTAATGCTAAACACTTATGCGTACTTGGTGCAAGGGACACTATCCCCTGCACTCAAGCAGCTAACACGTTGTTGGTGGGAGGGATATTGGACAGTCTTTTTGGAGGGCAGTCTGACAATGTAACTAAAGAGGAGTAATGGGTCTGGTCTCTTAGAGGACATCATTTTAAATAAGTGCTTTAAAAACAATTATACACATTTTAAAGTCTCTTTCCACTTCAACAAATGTCCTTTCAACTGCTCTCCATTGTCTAAGTGACAAGCTGATCCCTGGCCTCTGCATCAGCATCACAAGTAATTCCCAATAATGGGAAGACCCTCTCAGCAGCAATTCCTCTGCTGGATATGTATCCTAATAAACTAAGCAGATAAGAACAGTTATACACGTCCTAGAACTGCAACATTATAGATAAAGGCAAAAACCTAGAAACAACTTAAATGTATAAACACCTTTTGGTACATGTGTATGATGGAATATTACATAGTTCCTAAAACAGAATTTTAAGGACATTATTAGCCATGGAAAAATGTTCCCATTTTACGAGGCTATGATTAGTATGACTCCCTTTACCTAAAAACTAATAAAAAACTCATAAATTATATAAAGCATAAAAAGTATGGCAAGATAAACAACAAATGTAAGAGAGGTTAGCTCTGGTAAGAGTTTGGGGGAAATGTTTTAATTGTTTCATACTTATTCATTACTTGAAAAAACATCTTAAGAACATGCATATTTTATAATTTAAAAAGTTACTGCCATTCTGGAGGGAAAAGAGAGAGGGAGGGAGGGAAGAGAAATAGCATGAGATTCAGTCACAGCTATTTAAACAAGGTAAAAATCTATAAATGAGGTATTTGTGTTTTATAATTAGTAAAAATGAAATCTGCTTTGGAAGCAATAATTTTGTATAAGATGAGAAATAAATACCCAGAAATAAAAGCCATGCATTTAGACAACTGTTTACTTTCATCAAATCAACTAGGTTTAAGCAGAACTTTTTTGACTTAAAAGGACATATTTAAATTGGTTATAAACATCCAGTATCCCAACATTTCAGGTAGGTTAAGAGAAGTGAACCAAACCAAGTGTAAAGAATTTTTCCCAAGTACCTGGCCTTAATTCATAGCTCCTTGGCAACAGGGGCTTGATACTATCCAGAAGCCAATTCCTGGCAGTTGGTGTATTTATTAAAAACAAAAATCTAAAGACCTGCCTGAATCTGGGTTTTGGCAATTCTCTGCATTAACTAAATGAGATCAATCACCTGGGGAAGTGGCTTGGAAAAAGAGTTAAAAACTTAGCCAAATCTTGGCACAGGCACACAATTTTGGCTCACAATTTTATTTAGATTTTCTGAGTAATTAGAATCTTTCTGTTTTCCATTAGAATTGTCTAGACACCAAAGATTTCTTTCACTCATAATCCTTAAAGGGGTTCCTGTTCCAGTTAGTCACCTTCAATATGTCCAATTAAAATAAAAAATTCAGTGAAATAACTGTGGTTTGTCTACATGATGCCAATGTAAGTTATTTTTTCACAGTACTGACTTTCTGGAAAAAAAAAATTTTTTTTTTGGCCTGAATTAGTTTTTGGAAAAACCTTCACCCAAGCCTATTGTCACATCCTCCTAGAAGAATCAAATTAATAACTTACTCTAAGAAAGTGTATACCTATTTAATGGGTTTATATAATCTCAAATCAGAAATAGTGGTATATCCCATACACACACAGGGTCCCACTCCAAAGGAAAAGCTAACCTTCAGCCCTAAATAGTTAAGAGAATGACCTAGTTTGTGGTGGTGTAGGTGTTTGTCAAAGTCATATCATGCTAGGCTAAAGGGGTTAGGCTCCACTACATGCAAATTATACCTTAATAAAAAAGGGAGGGGGGAGTGACCTACGCAATTTCATACTTACTATCAAGAGGCTAATTACAGATTATACAATCCTTTTGCTTTCTTCCCTCAGATATTTACTTGCCTTATTCCCTAGCTTCCTTCTAGTCTCTGGTCGGTCATCACATCAGATGCCTGACCATTCTATATAAGCACTTCTAATTTACTATGATTCTTTACCAGAGCTCTTTTCTCTATGTGATGATATATGGCCTATTAATATTTCCTTGCTTAGGTGATGATGATGACTTATTTTCTTTATTCTGATTTCCCCAACTGCTTCTAAGTGCTTGGTTCTTGTCCTGCTGTTTTAAATGCCATGACTGGTAGCCAACTTGCCCCCTCCCCTGGGTGACAGAGATGTCTTCATGCTAAAGAGCAGACAGGTCACACACATGCACTAAGCTCTAGGACCTGGTCAGTGTAGAAAGAGCTCTTTCAAGGAATAGTGCTCCAATAACCATTTGCAAATACATCATCAGCTGGGAGAACCAATCTGCTAAACCTAAATCACTTGTGTGTGTGTATGTGTGTGTGTGTTTCCCATGATAGAAAAGGCAAGAGAAATCCAAATCTAGAAGGAAGAACAAAGGCTCTTGCTTATTTGGCCCCCAGATGTAGCCAATGGAGGTTTCCCACTACCCAAGCCAAAAGGCCTTTCTAAGTCCTGAGACTGCCAGCTTGCGAAAAGATCTTGCTAAATACTCTATTCTCAACATTATTTTATTTTCAACACTAAAAAAGTCCTCATTCCCTCTGTGTCCATTTCCATTCCTTTGATGTGCTTCCAAACTAGGTCCTCCAGAATGAAGGCTTCTCAACCAACCAGGGGAGAGAGTTGCCCTGACTACCCATCCACACATTTATCCAAGGCAGCCACACAGACTCAGGGACAAGAGGACCAACCGTGTTTTAATCACATACCAGACTCTCACTTCTCTCACAAAGGACAAGAGGGGGAACTCACCAGTAATCCCTAGGTGTTGGCGGTGAGTAAAAGCATCTTCCAGGCTGAATGTGAACCAAGAGCTAGATAGAAAATCAGCCAAGACTACAGGAGGGTATACACGAAGGGCCAATCATCTACATTTAAAATGGGAATGGACTAAATGTGTAATGAGATGTCTAATTTCTTCCCCTACCCAAGAAATGAGGCCAGCACCATCTAAAATGCTCTGACCAAGCCCACACACACACACACACACACACACACTCAGACATTCACTGTTTGGAACCTTCAAATGCCTTAAGTCCTCATGCAAATATAGTTTTTTTTCTTAATTTTTAATTTTTTATGATGTTATGTTAGTCACCATACAGTACACATCATTAGCTTTTGACGCAGTGTTCCAAGATTCATTGTTTGGGTATAATACCCAGTGCTCCATGCAATACGTGCCCTCCTTAACACCCACCACCAGGCTCTTTTAACCTCCCATCCTCTCCCCTCTAAAACCCTCAGTTTGTTTCCCAGAGTCCAGTCTCTCATGGTTTGTCTCCCCTCTGATTTCCCCCAATTCATTTTTCCTTTCCTTCTCCTAATGTCCTCCATGCTATTCCTTATGCTCCACAAATAAGTGAAAGCATATGATGATTGATTTTCTCTGCTTGACTTATTGCACTCAGCACAATCTCCTCCAGTCCTGTCCATGTTGATGCAAAAGTTGAGTATTCCTCCTTTCTGATGGCTGAGTAATATTCCACTGTGTATAGGAACCACATCTTCTTTATCCATTTGTCTGCTGAAGGGCATCTCAGCTCCTTCTACAGTTTAGCAATTGTGGACATTGCTGCTATGAACACTGGGGTGCATATGGCCCTTCTTTTCACTACATCTGTATCTTCGGGGTGATTATTATCTGTCCTCAGCCCACCCACTCCCAGAATTTAAGTTCCATAAGGACAGGGGCACTTCATTATCTCATCCACTGTTGTATCTCCAGCACTTAGCACACCCTGCCTGAGACAAAAACAAATACTGTTGCATGAAAATGAATACATGAATGAATACATGAATGGCTGGATGGAAGCATATGATACAAATTCATGAGACACATGAAACACAAGTATATTGTGAAAACTACGTCTCCTTCTATCTCCAGCCACCACCTAATTATTCCCTTCCCTACTGATGTCTACTGGTGCCAGGTTGTATATAAACTTCCGGAAAGATTCTAACATAAACAAACATATATGCATAAATGTCCTTTTTTCCTTCACATATAGCTGGAATACTATATCAGTTTGCATGTTGCTTTTTTCCCACTTAATACTGTATCTATCTTAGTTGTCTTTCCACACCTGTATATGTAGTTTTGCCTCAATATTACTTTGTTAACCACACAGTATTACTTTTTATGGATCTACATGTTTATTTATCAATCCCTTAGTAACGGAAAAGCTTTTAATATTACAAATAATAATAAAATCCTTTATTACTACAAGTACTACTATAATGATTATTCATGTCTTTTACACATACTGGTTGTACCAAATGACTGCACCAATTCACCCTTCATAGAGAAATGTATAAAAAATTTTTAAAAAATGTATAAAAATGTCCATTTCTATGTATCCTTACCATTCAGTGTGTTAATCAAATTTTGTTAACTTTTAGGTTAAAAACGATTCTTGTTTCATTTTGGTTCTAATTTATTATAATGAATAACCTGACATGTTTTATTTAAAAATCATCTAAATTTTTCCTGAAAATATACCCACCTTTCTGTTGACTGCTGGTGATTTTTTTAAACTAGTAGACTCTCTTTAAATATTGAAAAAATAAGTATATTCTTTGTTATGCCTGATGCAAATATTTTTCCCAATTTGACATCTGCCTTTTACTTTTATATATGATTTTCTTTGTGTATTTTTAAAGAATGTAGTAGGGTTGTTTTTTGTTCTTTTTTTTAGAGAGAGAGTGAGAGAGTGGGGAGGACAGGAGCAGAGGGAGAGAGAAAATCCTAAGTAGGCTCCACACCCAGCACAGAGCCGAGGGCAGGGCTCAATTCCACAACCCTGAGACCCTGACCACAACCGACATCAAGAGTCAGATGCTTAACTGACTTAGCCACCCAAATGTCCCAAAAATGTAGTCAATTTTATACTAATTCCTTTTCTGTGTGATTTTTGTGTCATATACAAGAAGGTCTGTAAGTATGTTTAAAAATAAAAATGAAGGTCTGAGTAACTACAAAGTTTATTTATCTTTATTTCCCTCCTTAGAGGTGTATGTTATATACAGACATGTTACATTTTACTTACCTTAAGGGTTTGGTATTTCCAGTTGGCTATACTGTTCTTTAAAAACTTATTTATATACTAAGATTGTATTAAACATCCCCCATGTTTTCTTATAATACATTAATGCCTTCATTTAAAATGTAACATCCTTGACATCTGGAATTTATTTGATGTGAGAAATAAAACATACAATATTTGTCCCTCAGATGGCTCCTTTTTAAAAAGTATGTTTTATTTATTGGGGTACCTAGGTGGCTCAGTCAGTTATGCATCTGCCTCCAGCTCAGGTCACAATACCAGGGTCCTAGGATCAAGCGCCACATGGGCTCCACACTCTGTGGAGAGTCTGCTTCTCCCTCTGCCTGTGCTGCTCCCCCTGCTTGTGCTCACTCTCTGTCAAATAAATGAATGAAATCTTTTTTTTTTTAATGAATGAAATCTTTAAAAAATATATCTTATTTATTTGAAAAAGAGAGAGTGAGCATATGCACAAGCACACAGGAAGGGGCAGAGGAAGGGGGCAAGCAGACTCCTGAACATGGGGCTCCATCCCAGGACCCAGAGATCAGGAGGTGAGTTAAAGGCAGAGGCTTAACTGATTGAGCCATCCAGGTTCTCCCCCGCCCCCGCTCCCGCTAGCTATTTTTAGGATATTATTTATTTGACAGAGAGGGACATAGAGAAAGACTGAACACAAGCAGGGGGAGTGGGAGAGGGAGAAGCAGTCTCCCCACCGAGCAGGGTTCCCAATGCAGGGCTCAATCGCAGAACCCTGGGATCATGACCTCAGCTGAAGGCAGATGCTTAACTGACTGAGCCACCTAGCCCCTCAGATGGCTATTTTTAATAAATAATCTGCTCCCTTTCCCCCATGCTGCCCTGAAATGTTACCTTGATCATTTACTTATTTGGGTCAATTTACTGATGTTCTATTCTGCTCCACACATCTGCCTATTTATATGACAGTATCACATGCTTTTATTTCATTCCCGATTAACATTTCCACCAGAGAATAAGCAGAGTCAGAACAGGAGTGTCACGCATTTTTTCTTTCTGTATTACCCTTTTAACTATTTGTTAATAAGTGCTGTAAAAGATTATCAACTGGTTTCACATAAACTACTAATGAGGTCAAGTCACAGATCAATTCTAGGACAGGTCAATTCATTTTGCAAGGAAAAAAGATTCTACATCTTAAAACTATATTTCTAATTTCAGCCAGTCATCTAGAAAGCAATGTATGTCACTGAAGAGTGGACTAGAACAGAAACAGTATTTATCACCTTTATTTGACAAATAAAGGCCCAATAATTCAATGCACTATCTTTATAAGTAAAACACATTAATAACACATAATTTGAAAAACGGCAACATATCCAACTGGAAATGCCAAGATATGTAAAACAGAGTATATCTACATAACCATAACCACAGCATCGCTACAAATGGGAGATGTGAGAAACAGAAGATAAAAGTTCCTAATATTGGGTGCCTGGGTGGCTCAGTTGGTTAAGGGTCTGCCTTTGGCTCAGGTCATGATTCCAGGTGCTGGGATGGAGCCCTGAGCCAGGCTCCCTGCTCAGAGAGGAGCCTGCTTCTCCCTCTCCCTCTGCCCACTGCACCCACCCCTCACTTGTGCTGTCTTGCTCTCTTTCTCTCAAATGAATAAATGAAATCTTTTTTTAAAAAGTTTCTAATATCTCCTAAGTTTAATGGTTCAAGTGGCCTCTAGAACCTCCCCCTCCATATTTGCTTCTACAAGGGAATTCAAGCAGTCTGTAGTACATAGGTAAGGACAGAAGATCTGAAATGCAAATACCTATATATCATAGGCATGGAAGAAAAGCTTAGCTGTTTTTGCAGCTGTCAGAACACAGGACTTCTAGGATCCCCCAAATGGACCACCTAACCAGGATCTTTCCAAGAACCAAAGAAAGGCTTTCCATGAACCAAATCAAGAACCTTGAAATGGCCACAAGAAACAAGCTCTTAGCCCTAAGGGTCAATAAATCTGCCCTGTCAGTTTTTCCTACATACTTTCCCTGAAGGATCAAATCTGTTCTCTTGGCTTTGATAAGCATTTTACATGGAGGACACCTTTTAAAGCAATTAACTAGCTCCTTGTTTCTTTGGTATCTAAAACCCTAAATGCCCTGGATTCTTCACTTTTAAAGGAGAAAAAAATTTTCTTTCTTCATCTTCCTGTATGCCAGAATTTAAACAGTGTCTCTTAATTTCTTAAATGAACTCCTTAATTCAAGGTCTGGCATCTGGGATATTATAGTTGTTTTCATTTAGTTCATCAAACCTCAAAGCTAAAAGATCTTAGAAATCATTTAATCCATTCTCACTAGGTTTTCTTTATAGGACCTTTCCTTTCAATATTTTTAAAATGTCTGTCCAAAAACAAGTCTCACCTACAGGTTTGATTCTATCACTTTTACACTGGCTTCTTCATCTTTAGTTAAAACATGTCATTTTGTCCTTTTTCTATTATCTTGCTCAGTAAAGGAAACCTGTAAATAAATTTCTCATTTCTCTTCTACCTGTTTAATTAGAATTTCCCATTTTTTGGACAATATATCTTCTGATTAATATTTGAATTAGTTTACCATATGGCCTCAGACAACTTGGCTCTTCCAATCCTTCAGAGTAATTTTTCCCAAATGGGCCTGGTCTTAAGCTGTAAAGAGGTGGGGGTGGGGCGGGGATGTAGTGTCACTCTAATTCAAAATGCACATTCCTTGGCTTCACTCAACATCCAAAGACTCAAAAACTAGGTGGGAATGCTTATTTTTAACAAGTGCCTCAGATGATTCTTATGATCAGTCAAGGCTGGGAAAGATTGCTTCAGGGTCCCTTTTTCTCGTGGTTCAAGTTAAGGAAGTAATGGAGTAAAGTAGACTCTTTCCATTATACTTAATCTCTTTCCAAAAAATTTTAAAAAGAATGGACTGAGTGACCCTTATTTCTTCAGCCTCTTGTTTTTACATGTTACATCTTTTCAGTATTTAGCCTCCATTCAACCCCTACTTCCAGCACCATCATCACAGCCAGTATACCCACCAGATGGCACACAAACACCGTGTGCACGCCTAGTAAAACAGTGAGTGGATGGGAGCACATTTTATCTTGTACCAACAGCCGCTGAATGGCTAGAGTAGATCAAGGCAGCTGGGTGCAACCAGAAAGATCAGAATTTATGAGTATTAGAATATCCAAGTGCACTTAATTGGAAATCATCCTCATGAAGAAGCCCACAACCTCTCTAACATGGTAATCTGTTCCTGACTGTGTTAGTAAATAATTCATTTAAAATTTATAGTGAAGGAGTGCCTGGATGGCTCAGACAGTTAAGTGTCTGCCTTTGGCTCAGGTCATGATCCCAAGGTCCTGGGATTGAGTCCCACATTGGGCTCCCTGATCAGCGGGGAGCCTGCTTCTCCTTCTCCCTTCGTTGCTCCCCCTGCTTGTGTTCTCTCATATGTGGGCTCTCTCTCTCAAATAAGTAAATAAACTCTTTAAGAAAAAATTTAGTCAGGAGAAATATTTTTCCAATATTTATAAAAGATGGCAAATGACTTATAGATAGACCTACAATTTAAAAGTTGCATTCTTAAATTTAAAACTTTACGACACTTAAACCCAAAAAGACCAAAAACTACCCATGAATTAGAGTTTCAAAGCACTTCTTTTCCCTAGAAAATTAGAAAGGGGATCACTGAATTCCATAATACCATACTCAAAATTGTAATGATCAATATTCTTATTTCAACAATATGTTCCATTTGAAAGCTATTATTGAAGCTACATCGAAATCATATTTTGAAGAGCAAGAAATCTTAAAGTTAGACATCAACAGTAACAAAAATCTTTGAATTAAAACCTAATCCATTAAGAAGTGGAGATGCAACATGGGGGATTAAGGGGGTAGGATTAAAATGAATGAAACAAGATGGGACTGAGAGGGAGATAAACCATAAATGACTCTTAATCTCACAAAACAAACTGAGGGTTGCTGGGGAGAGGGGGTTTGGGAGAGGGGGGTGGGGTTATGGACATTGGGGAGGGTATGTGCTACGGTGAGTGCTGTGAAGTGTGTAAACCTGGCAATTCACAGACCTGTACCCCTGGGGATAAAAATACATTATATGTTTATAAAAGAACAAAACAAAAAATCCTAATCCATTAGAAGATTTTTCAAAAAAAAAAGATAAGATTTTGCAAACTTCTATACCTAAGTTCCCTGGGTCTACTTGGCACATAGTAAGTAGGTCTCTTCATTTTTGTCAGAGAAATTGCCAAGAGAGTGACAAACTTTGTACCCTAAGTGAGCAAAGTGCCAAAAACCAAGCTCCTATGGATGGTCTCCAGCTTTAGAGTCAAGATCCAAAAGTTCATTTATAAATTGGTTGCTTGAAACTTGGTAGAAAGAACATTTTGTTATTACATGACAGGATCCTTTAGCAAGAGTTAACTCAATATACTTAAAGCCCAATACTCATATTATTTTATCTGCTCCTAAACAATGTAAAAGATTTTCTTTTCAGAAAAATATAGACATCAGGCAATCTTCCCTCTGACCTCCACCTAAGAAATGAGAGATTTTTAGGTTGCTGTTGTTTCTAGTTGTACACATATATACATAAGGCAAAGAGAATGTCTACATTAGTCACTCTCTGGGTATTCTAACTTGGAAAACAATGAATAGGCAAAGCTTAGATGCCCACAGACCTCAGTTTTGAGTTCATATATACAATGGGAGAACTACAGGTACCCTACTCTGAAAGTCTTTCAGTGTATTACTCTTAATTTTAAGGGTTAACAGTCTCAAAGATTTCTGTATTGTTGTTGCTGATGCTATTATATACCCAACTGTCATGCCTACATTTATAATCGTTACACATATTTTTGGTAACTACAATCTAGGATTATGTCATAGTTATATATCACACGTGGGGCCATCAACTATTTTTTAGGGCTGTTTATTTCATCAAACTTACATATACTTTGATAAAAATTATAAATATTTTTACTTTAGTCAGACCATAGTTTGTAAATCCTTTTTTTTTTTTTTTTTTTTGAGAAGGTGGGGAGAGAAGGAGAAAATCTTTAGCAAGCTCTATGCCTGATGCTATGCTCCATCTCACAACCCTGAGATCATGATCTGAGCCAAAATCAAGAGTCAGACAGTTAACCAACTGAGCCACCCAGGTACTCCTATAAATCCATTTTAAACTCCATGTAAGTTACTTTACTTACCTTAGAAAGAAAAAAAACCCTTCAACTGCTACCTATTGCTATTCCTTAAAAAAGAAAAATGCATGAAGATCAATTTTAGAATCTTAATGTAATCTTAAGTAAAACAGTGATCTGAAAAGCCTCAAAATCTCTAAATTCTGTCATTATGTGAAGCAAAGAAAATTTTCTGGGAAGCCCCCAGATCCCAGTTAAGAGCAAGAGAAATTTTTGATAATCTCCTTGAATGTTGGTATCTTTTTAGACCAATTAAACATTTAGAAAACCATTTAATATTCGCTCCTTACACAAATTTTGAACTATGGTTTACAGAATTTTTTTGGCTGTCATCTATTCTTACTAATTTTACAGTGTAGGGTATCGTGAATTTTTACTATGTACCTTATACGTGAAAGATCCGGTGCTAGCACTGGTTTTTCAAGATCAAACTAAGAAATGCACAAAGTTGTAATGTTTATAAATGCACACTATTCAACAGCATAGAACTTCTCTTTGTTACTTGTAAAAGGAAAAGTTTTTACTTGCTATGAATTCCACAAATTTAAAAACTATTTTTCAAAATTTGACTGCTTTCATTAACATGTGTATTGCCTCCAAGCTCTTCCTTTGCTACTTTTTTTCCCGCAAATAAACATTCTTCTCTGTCCATTAGCAATCAATCCAAGTTTACTATCTTTCAAGAGGTTCATTTCAATTAAACTAAAAATATTTCTCTCCCATTTCTTACTCAAAGATCTTTTTGGAAGAAGTCCTATGCTTCTCACTGAAGATAAAAGGATCTCTCACACTATATGCAAATAATGTTTCATAATGCAATTTCATTTTGAGCCTTGTATCTATTGTGCAATTACAAACTTTTGCAACGTAAGTATTCCTTATATATTTTATAATGGGTAGGCTTTTTTCCAAGTATTCTGTAGGATTTAATGATCATTTTTTCCATAACTTACATGCACTAAAATTAACTTTCTCACATTTCCATAATTATATTAATTTTTTAAGATTTTTTAAAAAGTCTTTCCAAAAGGTATGTTACTCTACTGATTCTCAAATTCTAAGTATAAAAGAAAAAATTTTAAATGACTAAGTTTTATTTATTCCCCGATTAAGTCAGATTTATGACCTCCCCTACCCATTCCAGCTACTGTGAATTTCGAATAAAACAACCTCAATTGTAACAGAAGAAACATCTGTTGCTTTTTTCTTCATCAGGGCTTTCCTAACTGAAAGAAAGGCTCTCTGCCTGACCTCCTCTCTCACTCCCCCTCCCCACCCACACGAAGTTCCTTAAAACTCCTTTTTAAGTAAATGTATTATTTAAAATGTTACTGTATCTACTTAAAATGTCATAACATTGTAGAAATATTCACTTCCTTATTAAAATTCAAAGAATGGGTAACTCTTAAATACATCCAAAAACAAGAGCTGTCCCTGCTAGAATATTAATTGTAACTGAAATGCAGACTTTCCAGAGTATATTTGAAGTGATCAACTCAATCAAGTTGTCACACATTCCAGGCTCACTCACTATTATTTAGGGTTAAGATTTTCTTCATAGGTTCCAGATTCATATAGGATCTTGCATGGTATATTTTCTTTGCCAATCCAACACTAACATAATGGCAGTCACTACCCCAAGAGGCAGACACCAAATGGTGCCACCCACACTCTCACACTGTGCCTCATAATAAACCATAAAGCAGTGGAATGCACCGGCCCCTTTATGAGCAAACAATGCCCGAGCTTCATTAGAATACAGCTGACATTTTCAAAGCCCAAATACTTTTAAGAAAAATGTACTAGGAAAAAAAGGAGTGAAACAGCTATAAAAGCTGAAATATCTTTTTAAGTGTCAGGTTTACTTCAAAGATCCTGAGGAAGCATATTTTGCTGTTGACAATTTGAAAGTTTTCACAAATAAAAAAAATGTATAGTTAAGGGCAAAGCTTATTTTATTAACTACTGGAAAGAAATGAAAGTAAAAACTATCATTTGAATTGCATTCACAAGTAATAACTATGAAGTATCTTCAAAATTATTCATTTCCTCAACTGCTTTCCTAGTTCTTGAAAGAGGAAAGCTGAGCTCTAGAATTACTTTCACATTTTAATTGATTTATATAAGTTACTGAGTGATAAAGTAAGCTTACCCTACCCCTCCCCCCTCGCCCAACCCAACCCCCATACCCTGTAGTTTTCCTTGCTTGTCTGCAATAAGCAAGGACGTCTTGAATTCAGCGTGCTCTTGGCTATTTATCAACTTAATATTGCTGCTGCTGGAAGAATATAAAATAAACAGGGTAAAAACTCACCCAGCAGTAAGAAACAAAATGATCTCTCTTACCTGGTCTAAAGAAGCATGCCTCTCACTGCAGTACCAACAACACTCTACAGTCTTTGTTACCATTCAGTGGAAACTTGAGACTGTGTCAGACATAAGTAATCGAGCTCAGAAAAGCTCAATTTAAAATACTTCTCAATAAAACTAAAAAGATGCTCAAGAAAACTGCTTAAGTAACTGGCTTTCAAAAGACATACGAATTCTGTCTAATGCAACAAAGATCATTCAAAAGAAACTAGAAGTGTAAGTCTTAAGAGACAAAGGGGCTTTTTAATGTGTAGAATCTTACTTTCTTATTAAATTAAAGGTTTTAAAAATATGCTTAAGATAAAAGCGGTAAAAAGATAAAATGGCTAACTCCAAATTAACATTGTAAACATCACTTGAATTTTAACTAGCTAAAAAAATAAGATTAAACTTACTCATGAAATCTGCATAATTCGAATTGTACATGTCAGGGTATTTGCTGGCTCCAAAGCAGTCACAAAGCAGGAGACTTAATGCATCCTGAAAGCGGAGCAAAAGCTCCATAAGTTTCAGGGGGAAAAAAAAAAAAAAAAAAAGGAAAAGAAAAAAAAAAGGGGAGAAACTCTTGAAAAACTGGTCGGGGCTTTTCAACCTGTAGTAACTGTCTAGCTCCTCTGGGAGGGAAAAAAAAAAGTCCTGCCCCCTGAGATAGGAGGCTATGTTTCAATGCCAACATGAATGACAGGCCCGTTTCTGATATCAACAAAGAGCAGCTTAGTTGGGCTCAATTTTTTTCACTTTCCCACACGGTTAGAAGTTCTAAGTTTTTCAGGTTAGTATCTTTATATCTAGGGTTAAGTACCTTTCTCCATTTTCTCAAGAGAATCCCATCATGTTGTCCTAGTTTTTTAAATGATTAATTAAAAATACATACCTAATCATCTTACTCAGTTTTTCCTAGGCAGGAGGCTAAACAAAAGATGACCTCTAAAGTTCCTTTCCAAATCTATCTTTTATAATCTCAGATCACCATATGACTAATTATTAATATTAATAAGCTTTTCCTATATCCTGACATGTGGGTACAAGGAGAAACCAAAAGTAGGTAACAAACATAAAAATAAGGTAACTGAGATAAAACTGTCAACTAGCTAGATGTAGAAATCATTTACTAAAGTACATGAGTATGATATACAAATTCAAAACAATAAACACTTTGATCAGTGACATATATTTACTGAATGCCTATTATGAGCCAAGCACTATTTGGGGCTCTGAGGATATAGTAGTGAACACATCAGATAAAAGCCAAACAAAAATCCTTGTCTTCAGTGAATTAATTCATTTATATTTCAGTTCCCTGAACGTACAACTCTCCTAGACAGACTAAGATATCACTTTCCTTTTTTGATTAGTTACCACCTAATCTGAAATAGTCCCCTCTGAAAGTATGTCTTGACAAAAGCTTCAGAAGGGCAAAGATTTTGTGCTTTCTTCAGTGTTGTATCCTCAGCGTCTAAAACAACGCCTATTAAATATTCAAGTATGTATATGTGAACAAAACAGATGAGAATTTTTTCATAAACAAACTTTCCTTTGCAAACAGACTATGTACTACCTATTTCATTTACGTGCATAAGGATTTAATTAACTTGGGTTATAATTATATAATAGCTTAAAATTGAAAAACAACCTATATGACTGTATTTTTCAGATTCTATCTTTTCAGATTCTAAAATCTGTTTTCACTATCAGATGTGACTGTATTTGACTTAAAATTCTATACACTAAGTTTTTGTGGACTATCAGATTTCAAGGCTTTTGAATAAAAAATGAATTTTAGAAATCATATGGCATCCCATCAGTTTTATATATGTAGAAATAACTTTAAATTCCTCTGCTTCTCACCATTCTTGTCACCTTACCATAAACCACACACAGAAAATACGTGCACACCTCTAACCTGTCTCAACAGCCAGAAGTGGCTGCATATGTCACCCAAGGCCAGAATATTCAGGAACTAGATAGATATGGTCACAACTATTCTAGTGTAGACTTTTCTTTTTTCATTTTTAAAGATTTTATTTTTTATTTATTTGACAGAGAGCATGAGCACAAGGTGGGAGAGGGGCAAAGTCAGGGGGAGAAGCAGGCTCCCCACTCAGCAGGGAGCCCAATGTGGGACTCCTCCCACAGGGATCATGACCTGAGCAGAAGGCAGACACTCAACCACTCAACCAACTGAGCCACCCAGGCGCCCCTCCGGTATAGTCCTAAAACAAAAGGAAAATAAACTTCTCAGTACTCAGATATACTCATATACTTATAAACAGCAGAGTATCAGTCCCTCCCCCTGTCCCACTGCCAGAGCTGGACAATGATTAAAAGTTCAAATATAGGGCGAATGGGTGGCTCAGTGGGTTAAACCTCTGCCTTCGGCTCAGGTCATGATGACAGGGTCCTGGGATCAAGCCCTGCATCTGGCTCTCTGCTAAGCAGGGAGACTGCTTCCCTCTCTCTGCCCGCCTCTCTGCCTACCTGTGATCTCTGTCAAATAAATAAAATCTTTAAAAAAAAAACAAACTTCAAATATAAATTACCTGCAATATTCACATATTCAATATGTGTTCTAAGAAAAAAATGTAACAGCAACCCAAGGTCAGAAAACATGTGATGGCTGAGATCAAGTAATGGGTAAGATAAGGTGGGACCAAAGCAAGATTTCATCAGGAATGGTTCCTACAGGAGCAATATTTCTTTTCCCTAACCATTACACATTCTTTCTTCAACAAATACTCATTGAGCACTTATCAGGCACTGAGCTAGGGAGGAAACTGACCTGCTCCACAGGGCTCAGTACTGTCTACTCCATAGATCTGACTTTAAGCCTATCCCTATTCTTCCATGTTTCTTTCTCCATGTCTGCCTTCCTTGCCAGTGTCCCTTCTCCAGTCCCAAATTCTTCACTTACACAGCCTTTCTATCTACTTTCAAGCCATTCTGGCCGAGCAGCATAATCCCTAGCTTCTGTGTTCCTTTCCAACTGCATCACACACTTTGAGGGAATTATAAGTGTTCCTACTGGCATAACAAAATACATCTTGTGTATGTCCTCTCAAACAAGTTCTCCTTAATCTTACTTGGTTATCTAGAAAACGCCAAAGGGGGCTAGGCATTAATTCCCCCAGGTTTATAAGCTAAATTATTCAGACTGGAGTTTGTGATGGTTATTGGTAACCACATCTTGCAGGTACCTTTCTGAATCTACAGGCAGAAATGATATTATGATAGCCTAACCATAGTTTTTACTTGCCCATTCTGCTAAAGTCAGTATCTGCCAAATCCATGTTGTGAGGGAATGAAAATTACCCATGCTGGTTTCCTATACTTACTCACATTTTGAAATAAAATGTCTAATCATCCTGATGAAAACTACATCTAAAGCAAAAAGTCCCTGCTACCACTTGCATGGATAAGTGATAATTTCTTAAATATATCATGCAGTAAAAAGTAACCTCACTTTCATTGCTCCTGTTCTTCTTCCCACCTTTAAATACAGAAATTTTTCAAGGATCTATCCTTGATGCTCCTTTATTCAAGACTTACATTTCCTCTTTGAGGGGTATTACCTATTTCCATGGCTTTATCACCACTATATATAGATGACTATGAAAATTTATACTTCTAGCCCTTGTTTTCTCTGTTCTGCACTGCACTCTAATTTACAATTGCCCACTGGACATTTCTGCCTCTAAGTTCCAAAATCTCAAGTCAATTTCTGCAGTACTGAGCTCCATGTCTACCTTCCCAAACCAACTCATCCTCCTATGTTTCCCATTCTTGTTAAAGGCATATTCATCCAGAATAGAAAGTGACTTTCTATTCCCACTGCTTCTTTACCATCCAAATGCCCACATTGTTTCCAGTTTTTTTCCTCCCCCAAAATACGCATCATTACCCTACTATAAAAACAAAATAAGTAAGAAAAACAACTTCTGGAGCACCTGGGTGGCTCAGTTGGTTAAGCATCTGCCTTTGGCTCAGTTCGTGATCCTGGGGTCCTGGGATCAATCCTGCACTGGGCTCCCTACTCAGTGGGGAGTCTGCTTCTCTCTCTGTCCCTCTCCCTGCTCATGTTCTCTCTCTCAAATAAATAAATAAAATCTTAAAAAAAAAAAAAGAAAGAAATACAACTTCTGATGATCTCCTGACTACCCTATCAAAAATAGTGGTAGCCTTAAGCCACATATGGCTATTTAAGTTTAAATTGATTCAAGTTAAATGAAACTAAAAACTTGATTTTCCAGTTGTGTTAGACACACGTTAAGTCTGCAACAGCCACATATGGCTAATGGCTTACAGATATAAAACATTTCCATCATCAGAGAAAGTTCTATTAAACATTTCTGGTCTAGGTGGCTCAGCCGCCTGAATGGCTCAGTAGTTAAGCCTCTGCCTTCAGCTCAGGTCGTGATCCCAGGTCCTGGGATGGAGTCCTGCATAGGGCTCCCTGCTCAGTGGGGAGTCTGCTCCTCCCTCACCCTCTGCCCCTCCCTCCTGCTCTCGCCGTTTCTCTTCCTCAAATAAAATCTTTTTTTTTAAAAAAAAAATACGTTCTCTGGTCTAGATAATAACAGCAAACTATTTAAAACAGTAGTCTAAATTTTCCTCAATCTGACCCCTCACCCTCTACCTTAGAAAGTATCAAACCTTATTTTCTACCTAAAAGTCAACCACAACAAAAATCCAAACAGTATAATTTAAAAATGGGCAAAGGACTTGAACAGACATTTGTCCAAAGAAAATATATAAATGGCCAATATGCACAGGAAAGGATTTCAACATCACTAATCTTTAGGGAAATGCAAATTAAAATTATAATGATATCACCTCATAACCATTAAGATGGCTAATACCAAAACAACAGAAAAAAAGTGTTGATGAAAATGTGGAGAAACTGTCATCTTTGTGAACTGCTGATGCAATGTAAAATGGCAGAGGTACTATGGAAATCAGAATGCTGACTCCTCAGAAAATTAAAAACACAACTGCCATATGATTCTGCTGGATAAGCTCCACTTCGAGATATGTAACCAAAAGAACTGAAAGCAGGGTCTTATGGGGAGAGATATTTGTCCTTACATATTCATAGCAGCATTATTGGCAACAGCTGAACAGAAGCAACCCATCTGACCACTAATGGTAAATGACAAGCAAAATGTAGTAAATACATACAATGGAATATTACTCAACCTTAAAAAGGAAGAAAATTCTGAGAAAAGCTATAATATATATGAAACTTAAAGACAGGGTGCTACATCACAAAGAGACAAATACTCTATGATTTTACTTATATGACTACTGAGAGTAGCCAAATCACAGAGACATAAAAAAGAATGGTGGTTGTCAGGGGCTGGGAGGGGAGAATAGGAATTACTATTTAATAGATACAGAGCTCCAGTTTTACAAGATGAAAAATTATAGAGATGGATGGTATGATGATTGTACAGCACTATGAATGTGTTCTGTATCACTGAATGGTATACTTAAAAACGACTAGGATGATGTTTTATGTCATGTATATTTTACCACAATAAAAAAAAAAAACTGAAAAAGCAAAACAAAAACTTATATGTGAGTAGGAACAGAGGGTATGTGGGAAATCTGTACTTTCCACTTAATTTTACTATGAACTTAAAACTGCTGACAAAATAGTCAACTTTTTAAAAAAGCACATTTAACAGTTTGTCCAAAATTCCTTTTTTCTTCTTTACTTTTTTTTTTTTAGATTTTATTTATTTATTTGACAGAGATTACAAGTAGACAGAGAGGCAGGCAGAGTGAGGAAGGGAAGCAGGCTCCCTGCTGAGCTGCGAGCCCGATGCAGGGCTCAATCCCAGGACTCTGGGATCATGACCCTAGCCAAAGGCAGAGGCTTTAGCCCACTGAACCACCCAGACACCCCTCTTCTTTACCTCCTTAATCCAACTAACTCCTCTGCATCCATTAGTAGTAAGAGCTCCTCTTACTTCTTGAGTCTAACATAACCTCCTACCTGTATATTCTTACATAAAATACATTAAAATCTCAAGACCAGTATAGCTAAGATCAATGAATAATTTTGGACAATCTAAATTATAACAACAATTACATGATAAATTCTTAATGAGATCTATCAAAGCTGCAAAATTAAGCTAGTTCACTCCATCTACACATATTTACTAACTATTTACAACATGTCAACCTTAAGTAGGGGAAGAAAGAAATATAATCCCTAGCCTCAGGAAGTTATAGTCTAATGGAGGAAACACTAAAAACAAGCAAACAAATACAAAAATACCAACTGTGTCCACTGCCAGGAAAGAAACTAGTGGCTCAAAGAGCTGAGAAGGGGTATTCCATGTGAGCCCTTTATACAAGGTGCTCTAGGAAGATCTCTCTGAAGAGAGTGATATTCAAGCTGTAACCTGGAAGACAGGGATGTGTCAGCAAGGTAAAAGCAAGGAGAACATTTTGGTCAGCACAGAACTGTGAAAAGGCTCACCTAACACTCATAACCTTAAAAGTAAAGCAAAAAAAATAGAAACTGAGGAAGTAAAATAAAATATACATGAGAGAATGGCTTTAGGGGGAAAAAAAGTAATTTACTAACTTTTTTTATTAACATAAAATAGTAGAAGGAACTCATTTCTTATTTTCTTATTTGAGGCTACCACAAAGAACCTGGGGAGTGAATCAGGATCATGGATGCCATTCTGAGCAGAAGTCTAAAAAGGAACACCGGATATCAGACCTCAACAAATACTCTCTAAACACAATCAGGAATGTACAATATCTCACTGTACACGTGCCATATTTTATTTCCCTATAAATGGATATTTGCAAGTCTCCATATTTTGCCATTATAAATGATTATGTAAAAAAATTATGTAGTAAACAAATCTACACTCAAATCGTACTTTTAAAAAAAAAAGATTTTATTGATTTATTTATTTGAGAGAGAGAGAAAGAGAGCAGAGGGAAGGGGAAGAGGCAGAGGGACAAGCAGACTCTTGTCTGAGTGCAGAGCCCAATGTGGGGCTCAATCCCATGACTGAGATCATGACCCAGGCTGAAATCAAGAGTCAGATGCTTAACCGATAATGCCACCCAGATGCCCCTCTCTTCTTCTTTTCTAATGACAAAGTCCAAGAAGGGTTTTTAGTGAGTGAAAGAACATCACCTGTTTTAAGGAGTTTGATTAATATTACCAATTTGTTTCCCAGAGGACTTACACTGACTCACACTTCAAAGGGAAATAGATTTAAAGAATGAGAAGTAGATAAGAAGAACAAATAAATGCATATAGGAAAAAATAAAAATCATCCACAATTCAAATACCCAGAAATGATCATAATGATCATAATGAATGCTTTACATACATATATCAAGTCTTCTTCTATGCCACATATTCTTCCTTTTCCAAAAAAAGCAGGGGGAGGGATCATGCTGTACATGCTGGTTAACTTTTTGAACTTAATAAATTTAGTTTATAACATTTTTAGAATACCATCCTACATCAGTATCACAATACTCAGTTATTTATCACACCGCTTCCAATTGTTCGTTCTCATCAATAATGCCGTGAACATTCTTTGCTAATTTCCCACAGGTCTTCCTTTAATCAGGATAAATCCTCAGAAGAGAAAATGCTAAGTCAGAGTTTGCACATTTTAAAGATTTTTGATAAGCACTGAGCAAACTGTCCTCCAGAGTTTGTATCACTCTTGAGTTCCCAGACAGGCCTCTACCAACCCCAACCCCAAATTAGGTATTAACAACAACACTAACAACAAAAGAATAAAAATCTTCGCTCTATTGACTGGCAAACATTGGCTTTTATTATTTAAATTTGCATTTGATTACTGGTTAAGTTGAATACATATTTGTATTTTTATTACCATTTGCATTTCTTTTGTGAATTTTCCATGCTACAGTTTTTCTTGCAATGCCAATATTTATTTATTTGTATCACATTTAGTTATGTTTACTAATCCTCCTCTGGTATGTTAAGTTTCTCAGATCTGCCTTGTGTTTGATGACCTTGAAAGTTTTGATAAGAATTGGTCAGGTATTTTGCAGAATGCCACTCATTATGGGTTTGTCTGATTTTTTTTCTCTTAGTTGTGAGTTACTGGGAGGAAGATCTCATTACATCGTACCAAGGGTACCAGCTATCAACATGACTTATGACTGATAAAGTTAACCTTGAGGATCAACTGGTGGGCTATTTTTTAAGGTTTCCTCACTGTAAAGTTACTCTCACACCTCCAGCCTGTGTTTCTATAAGCTGCAATTTGGAAGCACCACACTAAGTGCAGCCCACACTCACGGTGGGGTTGGGGGGTGTAAGCTCTACCTCTCTGAGGAAAAAGTGTCTAAAATGGTGTCTAAATAAATTACTTGGAATTCTGTATGGAGACGCGTCTCTTCTCCCTCACTTATTTATTCAATTACTATTTATATGAGTATATACTCATGTATTTTTATTTTATACTTAAAGTTAAAATCCAACACAGAATTTACTTTGTTGCTCAAATGGCTCCAGTTTTGGCCAGGGATCTTTTTTCCAGGTTGGCTCCTGTGCTGCGTTGGCATGATCCACTTTTTTTTTTTTTTTTTTTTAAATACTTCCTTACTTTCTGGTATTATGAAGTATTCCAGCTTCATCTTGTGTATTTCCTGCCCCAAACCTACATTATCTATGTTTCTAAAGAGGCTTGCTTGGATCCTTTTACTGGAGAATAGTTTCAGAAACCAACATCTGGGTGGTGGGTGACACTACTGGTTTTTAAAATCTCTAATAAGATTCAACTGAAATGGCATTATGTAATTTTTATTTGATTTGGAAAGAACTGTCAACTTTAAAGTACTTATTTTTCTCTTCAGGAATACAGAATCACTTTTAATTATTGAGTTATCCTTTATGTTTCTTAGTAAATAATAAAGTAATTGCTTTTACTGTATATCACAGCAATAATAATAATTTAAATATCACTTGATATTTCCTCCATCTGCTAATACAAATCTTCCAGACCTTACAGAGTCTCCAACAGCCTACAAGGATTTCCACAAGCCTTCAGGGGAGTGATCCTCAGCCTTGGCTGCACATCAGAATCAAATGACAGACTTATATCCAAGACACATTTCAAACCAGCTCCATCTGAATCACTGAGGGCAAGACCAAGGCACAGGTATTGTTCTAAGGATACCAGATGATTCCAGTACATATCTAAGTAAAGAAACACCACTTTACTCTTTTACATGGCTTCATTAGAAGCTCATTCCCAGTAAGTACTGCTGAGTAATGCTGCCTCCACTAGGAACAGATCACCTCCCCCCTTCCTCTGCGGAAACACTAACACTCCATGAGATGCCAAAGCTTCAAGTTTTGCCTTTTCTGAAACAAGGAAAAATATTTTGCTCCCTTACTATGACATATACCCTATAAGAGATATGCATAGGCAGCACTGCTAATGACTTAACAAGATTCTAATTAAATTATACTTTAAAAGACAACTGTTTCATTGTTTTCATAAAAACTTACACCTACCCTATTCTCATAGGATTCACACATGACTCAAATAGGTCTGGCCATAAGACAAACCCTATTACCATCATGCAATATTAAGAATCATTTCCCCTTTCTAAAGACCAAGATTTTTCTTAAAGGTTCAGTATCTTTCTTCCCCTGAGATACAATGAACATAATCATTGCAACATTAGAACTCAAACCCAGCTCAGCTCCTGACAACTCAATCCCATAGACAAATGGCCCATCAAAAAGAAATGTGCCCATTTTCAGGTATAAATACTATTTACTTCAATCTCTACTGTTCTTTTATACAAAATGTGTGGCATTAAAATCATAACACACATACAAAAGAGGGCCAAAAAAAACCTTACTGCAAGAGCTAAATTAATCAACAGAAACAGAGTGACAGATGACTCAGATTTTGGAAATACCAGGTAGGGGCTTTAAAAACTATTCCAACTTTTTCATTATTAGACTGGAGGAAAATTTCTTCCTATCTTTAACCTTTAGTCTCTTTAAAAGGTAACTAAGAGCTTTGCGCAGTGGCAGTATTGTGGCCAATGAGGTTTATCCGAGATGCGATTATTGCTAATTGAAAAGGTAACTAAGATTCTAAACCAAAACACTTACAATGTATTATAGGGTTTACAATTATGTAAAAGCAAAAATGTATGCTAACAGTGCATAAAAGAGGGCAGAAAATGAAGTATAAATGTATGGTATAACATTCCTTGAAAGTAGACTGTGATAATTCAAAGATATACTCTTTAAACCCTACAGCAAATGCTAAATAAAAATGGCTTAAAAAGAGGTAAATTAGCAAAGATAAAATGGGACATAAGATGGAATCACAAGAAAAATACCTAATTTAACCCAAAAAATCAAGAAAAAGAAAGGAATGGAGAACAGATGGGGCATAAAGGAAGAATAAAGTAGCAATATGGCAGATTCAAATTCAACATCTCAGTAATTACAGTAATTGTAAATTATCTAGAGACCCTAATTAAAATTCAGAGACTCCTAGAACAAGGACTGTTACCAGGGATAAACACAAGTATTACATAATGATAAAAGAAAATATTGCAAACAACAACAATAAAATAACACATAACAATCCTAACTGTGCATGTACCCAACAACAGAGTTTCAAAATATATGTAAGAAAAAGTGACAACTCAAAGGAGAAACAGAAAAGGCACCATTATAATTGGAGACCAACATTCCTCTCTCAGTAATCAATAGAACAAGTAGACACATAGTGAGGATATAGAAAATCTGAACAACACTACCAATCAACTTGAGTCATTAATATTTGTAGAACACTGCATTCAACATCAGCAAAATTCACAGTCTTTTTAGTGCACTTTAACTAAGGCGATACAACAGATCTTGAAAGAAACTTCAAATTGCAAAACAATTTAAATAATCCCCAAAGGATGGTCTCTGATCACAGTGGAATTAAACTAGAAATCAATTAACAGAAAGATTTCTGGAAAATTCCCAAATATTAAACAACACATTTCCAAAATCACTGAAAGGTACAAATTACCAGAGCTCACGCAAGAAAAATAGACAACCTGAATAGCCCTATACCTACTACAGAAATTGAATTTCCAGTTTAGAGTCTCCTCACAAAAGAAGACTCCAGGCCCAAATGTCTTCAAAGGCAATTTCTACCAAATATTTATGGAATAACTCATCTAACACTATACCAACTCTTCCAGAAAACAGAAGAGTACAAACCATTTTCCAACTCATTTGATAAAGCTGGCACTAACCTGAGAGAAAACCAAACAAAGAAATCACAAGATAATTCCAAACCAAACTATAGAAATGATCCCTGAAAGTACAGTCTTTGATAATTCCAAACCAATATCCTGCTTGAACACAGTTGCAAAAAACCTATTAATTAACTAGCCTAAAAAAAAGACTGAAATTCTGGGGAGGGTATGTGCTATGGTGAGTGCTATGAAATATGTAAGCCTGATGATTCACAGACCTGTGACCCTGGGGCAAATAATACACTGTATGTTAATAATTTTTTAAAAAATGAAATTCTGATAAATGCTACAATATGGGTAAATCTTGAAAATACTATGTTAAGTGCAATAGGCCAGACAAAACGATCAATAATGTATGTCTCCACTTACATAAGGAAGTCACCTAGAATAATCAAATTCATAAAGACAAAAAATGAGAATAATGGTTACCAGTAGCCAGAGAAGGGGGAATATGGATTTATTATTTAATGGGTACAGAGTTTCTGTTTGGGATGAAGAAAAAATTGGAGATGGATAATGGTGATGGTTGCGCAACAATGTGAATGTACTCAAAACCACCAAATTACACACTTGAAAATGGTTAAGATAGTAAATTTTATGTTATGAATACGTTACCACTATAAAAAAGATCCTAAATAAAATGTCAGCAAAGTTGATACAGCAATAGATAAAAAAAGATATTACATCATAACCAAATGGTATCTATCCAAAGAATGCTCACTGGCACAGATAATCCAAAAGAATCTATAAAAAAAACTAGCAAAAGTAATAAATTTTAGTAAACTTATCAGTTTAACAAGGTTGCAGGGCTCAAAATATACAACATATAAAAATATAAGAAAGAGTAAACCTGACTTTAAAAAACAGAGCATCAAAAAACTGAATACATAATAATGGGGCCAGTGGACCTCCTCCTCCTCTTTTTTTTTTTTTTTTTAAAGATTTTATTTATTTATTTGACAGAGATCACAAGTAGGCAGAGAGGCAGACGGCGGGGGTGGGGTGCAGCAGGGGAGGGGGGAAGCAGGCTCCCTGCTGAGCAGAGAACCCAATGTGGGGGGTCAATCCCAGGACCCTGGGGTCATGACCTGAGCTGAAGGCAGAGGCTTCAACCCACTGAGCTACCCAGGTGCCCCACCAGTGGACCTTCTTATCTTGTTCCTGTTTTATTTATTTATTTTTAAGATTTTATTTGACACAGAGAGAGCACAATCAGGGGGAGCAGGAGGCAGAGGGAGAGGGAGAAGCCGGCTCTCTGCTAAGCAAGGAGCCAGATACGGGGCTCAATTCCAGGACACTGGGATCATGGCCTGAGCTGAAGGCAGACACATAACCCACTGAGCCATACAGGCACCCCCTCTTGTTCCTGTTTTAAATGGGAATGTGTTGGGGTGCCTGCGTGGCTCAGTGGGTTAAAGCCTCTGCCTTCAGCTCAGGTCATTATCCCAGGGTCCTGGGATCAAGCCCCACATGGGGCTCTCTGCTCAGTGGGGAGCCTGCTTCCCCCCCTCTCTCTCTGCCTGCCTCTCTGCCTGCTTGTCATTTCTTTTCAAATAAATAAATAAAATCTTAAAAAAAAAAAATAAATGGGAATGTGTTTCTAATGGAAATGTTGTGTTTTTTTTTTGTTTTTTTTTTTTTTTAAGATTTTTTTCTTTATTTATCTGACAGAGATCACAAGTAGGCAGAGAGGCAGGCAGAGAGAGAGGAGGAAGCAGGCTCCCTGCAGAGCAGAAAGCCCGATGTGGGGCTCAATCCCAGGACCCTGGGATCATGACCTGAGCCAAAAGCAAAGGCTTTAAACCCACTGAGTCACCCAGGCACACCTGAGAGCCTTTGGTTTTATACTCTGTATGTTATCCTGCCTGATTATCTATTCACAGAAACAGGAAAAAAGCTTGCCCATAAAACTATGAAGAGAAGAGTCTTCGCCAGTCCCCTAAAGATTATTTTAGAGAGAGGGAGAGCATGACAGAGGGGCAGAGGAAGAGGGACAAGCAGACTCCTGCTGAGCCCAACGCCAGGGCTCAATTCCGGAGCCCTGAGAACATGACCTGAGCTAAAGCTGTATGCTCAACTGACTAGGCCACCTAAGAACCCAAAGAAGAGTCTGTTCAAAATAATTTTGGGGGACAGTATTTCCATTTCTTTCAACATACTAGACTTCAAGTTTTCTACTTTTTAAAATAATCAATTTTGGGGGCACCTGCCTGGCTCAGTGAAAAGACCATGTGATTCTTGATCATGGAGTTGTGAGTTAAAGCTCCACATTGGGGGGCACCTGGGTGGCTCAGGGGTTAATGCCTCTGCCTTCAGCTCAGGTCATATCCTAGGGTCCTGGGATCGAGCCCCGTATCAGGTTCTCTGCTCAGCAGGGAGCCTGCTTCCCACCTCCCCCGCCGCCTGCCTGTCTGCCTACTTGTGATCTCTATCAAATAAATAAAATCTTAAAAAATAAAAAATAAAAGCTCCGCACTGGGAGTAGGGTTTACCTAAAAAATATAAATAAAACAGACTTTAAAAAAAGATTAACAGGGGCGCCTGGGTGGCTCAGTGGTTTAAGCCTCTGCCTTCGGCTCAGGTCATGATCTCAGGGTCCTGGGATCGAGCCCCGCATCGGGCTCTCTGCTCAGCGGGGAGCCTGCTTCCTCCCTCTCTCTCTGCCTGCCTCTCTGCCTACTTGTGATCTCTCTCTGTCTATCAAATAAATAAATAAATAAAAGATTTAAAAAAAAAAAAGATTAACATAATCAATTTGGTAATTTATATCCCCCCTGCAAATAATTTCTTTCATTTGTATTTTTAAATACCTTAACATAATTGCTATATGGTAATCTATTAATTTTTTATAATTCTATATACAAATTCCGCTAATGTTCCAACATTTTGTTATATGATATCCTGAAATTTGTTTTGCTACATCCAATCTACCTGGATTTTCAGTTTTACTTTTCTATCTTCTGATTTTTGTTCAATTTTGATTTATTTTTATATATTCCTCCTTTTGCTAACCTTTGCCTAACTTTGGGAGGGGAATTCACTGTTTCATTCCTTTTTATTTTTAATTTTTTAAGGTTTTTTTTTTTTTTAGTAATCTCTACATCCAATATGAGGCTCAAACTTAAGACTGTGATCAAGAGTTGGATGTTCTTTGGACTGAGCCAGCCATGTACCCCTCATTCCATTCTAAAATAACAAAAGCACATACACAACCTTGGCTGCATCCCACATATTTGTGTATGTGTGCGTATAGATAAAAATTATATTTTCCTATTATTTTTAATAGTTGTTGCATTTTAGGTTTCTGTTTGGATTTAGTAGTTGTTTGGGAAGAGAATGGACAGGTGGACTTCATTCATTAATTTCAAATTTTATTGCATTATGGCCAGATACAATGGTCTATCAAATTTCTGCTTCGCAGACTGCAAAGTTATTTTTGTTTTCTAGTATGGTGACCATCTTCAAATGTTCCATGAATGCTTGAGGAGAAGGGTTATTCTCTGTACTGTGTCAGAACTGTATTAATGTGAGTAGGGTATTTGTTTACAGGGGTGGCAGAGATGTGAACTTGGTTATATATGGGAAATTAATAACATAAGTAAACACACAGAGGATATGGGAACCAGGACTTTCTGGGAGACTGTTTAGCTCTGTAAGCAACTACCAAACTGTCTTCCAAAGTGTCTGCATCATTTTGCATTTTCCAATTTTGTATTTTCTATAACAATGAATGTGAGTCCCTGTTGTTCCACATCCTAATCAAAAATTTAGTATTGTCATCTTTTTGGATTTTAGCCATTCTAAAAGGAGTATAGTGCCATTTTACTGTTGTTTTATTTTTTAAAAATATTTTATTTGTTTATTTGACAGAGATCACAAGTAGGCAGAGAGGCAGGCCGGGGCAGGGCGGGGGAGCAAGCTCCCTGCCAAGCAGAGAGCCTAATGTGTGGCTCGATCCCAGGACCCTGGGATCACTACCTGAGCTGAAGGCAGAGGCTTTAACCCACTGAGCCACCCAGGCGCCCCTCACTGTTGTTTTAACTTGTAATTTCTTAATGACAAATTATTTGCCTTTATTAAGATTTTAAGAGGAGAGAGTAAGCCCAGGCATGCATGCAAGTGAGCACAAGCAGTGGGGAGGGGCAGAAGGAGAGGGAGGAGCAGACTCACCCTGAGCAGGGAGCCCGATGTGGAGCTTGATCCCAGGACCCCAAGATCATGACCTGAGCCAAAGGCAGATGCTTAATTGGCTAAGTCAACCAGGCACCTCTTACTTGCCTTCTGTATACATCCTTTGGTGAGGTGTCTGTTCACTTTTTAACTCAGCTGTTTTCTTACTGTTGTTGAAGACAACTGTTGTTATTATTCTTTTTATATTTTGGTTACTAGTCTAGGTAGTAAAGAATTTTTTACCCAAAGCGAAGTCTGGCTTTTGCCCTTAGCTTCTGAGAGGTAATCTCTAAGTCCTGGGAATGTCTTACCTGATAAAAGTGTCTTGAACAATATAATTTGGGGTGGAGGCTTCAAGGCACAATGAGATTTAGGGTGGGGGCATTTGGGTCACATCAGCAGACCTACTGAGGGACTGGAGACTTAATCAGCCAGCCACAGGAGCTGCTAGTCAGATTTATGTGACTAAACCCCAATAAAGACTCCAGATACCAAAGACAATGTGAGCTTCTCTGGCTGTCAATACTCTGTGCAAGCTGTTAAATAAACATCAATACTGGGAAAGTAACACTGTCTATGTCTCCGTGGGAAGTGTAAACTCCACATTTGGTACTTTTCTTGACTCCAGCCTATGCATCTTTTCACTTGACTGATTTTAATCTGTATTCTTTAGCTGTAATAAACCATAACCATGAGTATAACAGCTTTCAATGAATTCTCTGAGTCCTTCTCCATGTATAAGATCTAAGATAATTGTGGAGAACCCTGAACTTGCAACTGATGTCAGATGTAGCTACGGGTAGCCTTTTGTACACTGCTCTCTAACTTCGCAATTGGCTAACTAATTTTATCAGATTTGTGTTTTGCTGTCCTATCTAAAAAGGCATTATTAAACCCAACGTCACCTAGGATTTTCTATTTTTCTTCTAAATGTTCTCTTTTTTATGTTTTGTATTTAAGTTTATGAATCATTTTGAGTTAATCTTTGTGAAAGGTGTAAGGTCTGTGTAGAGGCTCATTTTTTTGCATATAAACTTTAATTGCTCCAGCTTCATATACTGAAAAGACTCACCTTTCTCCGTTGAATTGCTTTTCCACCTTTGTCAAAGATCAATTGACTGTATTTCTGGGCCTTATATATTGCTCCATTGGTCTATGTATCTATTCTTTCTCAAGCACTACACTATCTTGATTACTGTACCTTTACAGTTAGCATCAAAAAGCAGGTAATGTAGGTCTTGGATATTGCTTTTTGACCCAACCTGAGTCTCTGTCTTTTAAATGTAAATGTTATTATATTCATTTTTATTCTAAATACTGATAAGGCAGTATTACGTTCTCTTCATTATTCTTGCTGCTCTTTAATATCATCTCCTTTAATTCTATCCTTTGCTAATAACACTGTAGACATTTCTTTTTCCTAACGACATAATTACTGTTCCAGAAACTCTTTGATTAGTTTTATTTACAGCCTTAGTAGCACTCTCCGTTTCAAATCTTGTCTGGATGTTTACAGTATACCTTTCATTTCTTCTCAAACTTTCAACCTAATACATCTAGTACTCATGTATCACTGAAAGCCTTTAAACTATAAACTTTGGTTTTCTTAAGTTTAAGGATATTGTCTTCTATTTCACCTTTGATTACTGCTTCTCTTCTATTTATTATTCTTTTCTTTACTGGTTTTATTTGTACATTGAATCTTTATTCTTTGTACCTGTCATTTTCATCCTTTCGATCCTTTTCTACTGCTGCATTTCAGAAGACATCCTCTAACTTCTCTTCCACATCACTGACTAGATTTTCAACACTACCTTTGCACCCCTTCACTGTGAATTTTAATAGCAATACTTAATTTCAACATCTCTATGAGTTTTTTTTTTTAAAGATTTATTTATTTGAGGGGTGCCTGAGTGGCTCAGTGGGTTAAAGCCTCTGCCTTTGGCTCAAGTCACGATCCCAGAGTCCTGGGATCGAGCCCCACATTAGGCTCTCTGCTCATCGGGGAGCCTGCTTCCTCCTCTCTCTCTGCCTGCCTCTCTGCCTACTTGTGATCTGTCTGCCAAATAAATAAACTAAAATCTTTTTTTAAAAAGATTTATTTGAGAGAGAGAGAATGTGTGCATGTGCAGGAGGAGAGGCAGAGGGAGAGGGAGAGCAAATCTCAAGCAGACTCCCCACAGAGGAGAGACAGTGAGAGAGGAGTACAAACTGGGGGAGTGGGAGAGGAAGAGGGAGAAGCAGGCTTCCCGCAGAGCAGGGAGCCTGATGCAGGACTCCATCCTAGGACCCTGGGATTATGACCCAAGCCAAAGGCAGACGCTTAACGACTAAGCCACCCAGCACCCCAATCTTAAAGAATTTCAAAATGCAGAAAAGTACAAAGAATGATTCAAGATCCCTTGTAATCATTCTTATTTCATCTAGCACCAGGCTCTGGAGTCAGTCTATATGGATTCAAATATGAGAGTTCCGTCTTAGTTGTGTGATCTTGGGGAAGTAATTTAAACTATTTATTTCAATTTCTTTGAGAATAATCATTTAATTAGATTTAACTAGCTAATTCATGAGTGGATATTTATTTATTTGAGAGGGTGAGAGAGAGGATGAGTGGGGATGGGGCAGAGGGAGAGGGAGAGGGAGAGAGAATCTTAAGTAGACTCCATGTCCAGCATGGAGCCTGACTTACGGATCAATCTCACAACCCTGAGCTCATGACCTGAGCTGAAGTCAAGGAACTGAGCCACCCAGGCACCCTGTGAGTGGTTTTATACACTATCTGTTACTCAAAAATATTTAGCTATTATTAGTATAACCTTTGCTGATATCTTGGCTGGTTACCTTCTATGTCAATCTGCTGTCTTTAACATATAATTTCACATTCATTAAATAACTTTGAGAAGAAAGCAAATATCATCTAATATCTTGTTTCTTCCAAGTACGATTTTCCTCTAGGATTTAAGTATAAGATTCCTTTATTTTGTAGTTTCTTAACAGGCCCATGATGGTTTTTTAAAAATGTTATCAAATTCTTTAAAAAAAATGTTATCAATTATATGAAAGTTGACAAAACCAACCAGGTTTGATGTTTGCTAAGAGAAAAGTTATATAAATTCTAGTTGGTTTCTCTCTGTTACTGTCCACCTAGGTATTATTTGACTTTTAACTCTCAGTTCTTTATCTGGAGAAAAAATTAATTCATACAACTCTAGCCAAATATCTGTGTTGAGCAGGAGAGAGAATCTTGATTCTCATCTAGTATGGAGATTAAGATCTCTCTGGGAATCCATTCGAACTATAAACTTTTTCTCCAGCACACAGAATTTTGTTTACCAATTCAATTGGTCATGTCTTGAAGTCAATTGTGGATCCTTGGTTAAGGATCCCCTGATTTACCATTTGCTCTGAAGAACTAAGGGAAGACTTTGATCCTATTGCCTTGTTATGTGATGTATAGGATTAGCTATTTAATCCTGGATACTTTGAAACAGAACATATTCTTCCCTAATCAAAAGCAGGGTCTGACCAAGAGTTGTTTAAGCTGGTGGCTGGTACAAGAGAGTTCATTAAACTGTTCTCTTTCACTCTTGTACATATTTGAAATTCTCCAAAATAAGACACTTTGTTTGTATTTATTTGAAGTAGGACCTGAAAAAATGCATACCAACCCCATGGATTTTCTCCTCTCTGCCCCTTCCTACTACAATTCCCTTTACATTTGAAAATGCACCCAAACCAGTCCACTTCTTCCTTTACAGAACTGTGGTCACCAAGGGAAGTAGAGAGGTAATGATAAGAGAGATGGGAGGGAGAAAAAGAACCCTGGTGCTGCAGATAACAGTTGCAACACCCAGCGGGTAGCTGCCAAGTTTCTAGCTGGCAAAGATCCTATTTCCTTAAGCTGTAGGTATGCAATACAAATTGGTAGAAAAATCTACCTTTTTCCTGTTTGTCCTTGCTATTCTGTCTTAGGAATCTGTCTTTACTTTTACTGACAGAAAATCCTCCTAATGTCTGGCATATTTTAATTTGTATATCTAGTTTCTCATTCCATTTATAACTCTGCTTCTCTGTGTATTTTCGTCTATTTGATCATAGCATAACAGAGGAGATTAAGCAGGGTCCCACGAGCTGACTGCCTTCTAAGCCCAGACTTACCACGGCTGAATTCTTAAGGTTAAAAGGTCCTACAATAATCTGGCACATGTGCAACTTGGGAACAACAGATAGGTGGAAGAGATAGCTTGTGATCTATTCTTGCTTTCCTTAACTCTCATACTATAATTTTACATATACAGAAGTATATATACTGATATCAGTGAGCATATAGAGTATAGGGGAAAAAAAAGTATTATTTTCTCTCAAGGAAGCTCTAGCCCAAATTAACAACAGCTAGAAACTGCCAAAAGATGTAAGGTTTAAACAGAAGCATTGTAGCAACCAATCAGAAATACTTAAATTCACCTACAATAAAGTGCACATGATAAAACTTAGAAATTGGTGAGCTAACACGCCAATTATCAGAGACACTCTCAAAATAAAGTAAAAAACAAGTTAGTGAACAAATAATATTAAAAACAATTAGCATAATGAGGTAGATTGAGATTACTTAGGGATATGGTTCTTTAAATTCCTTCTGGTCTTGTTAATAATGCTCTATGTTAATCAAAGATTTCTTGAAAAAGACTGGAACATAGAGCAATGTGTTTAGAAGAGTGACCTCCAGGGTGCCTGGGTGGCTCAGTGGGTTGGGCCTCTGCCTTCGGCTTGGGTCACTATCTCGGGATCCTGGGATCGAGCCCCGCATCAGGCTCTCTGCTCAGCGGCGGGGGGCCTGCTCCTCCACCCCCTGCCGCCTGCCTCTCTGCCCACTTGTGATCTGTCTGCGAAATACATAAATAAGAATCTTTTTTTAAAAAAGCTATTAAAAAAAAAAAAAGAAGAAGAAGAAGACGGACCTCCAATCTGAAAAATGTGATTTGAACTATCTCTACCAATTGGGAAAGTCAGTGGCTCTGAGCTTCAGTCTTCTCATCTCTAAAATGGGTACAATAATAGTGCTATTCTTGCAAGGAGGTTGTGAGGATTATATGAAATAATGAACATAAAGAGCTTAGTTATTAGCACAGGGGCACTGAGCTGGCTCAGTCTGTCGAGTGTGCAACTCATGATCTTAGGGTTGTGGGTTCCTGCCCTATGTTGGGTGTAGAGATTACGTTAAAAAAAAAAAAAAAAGGAGCTTAGCACAATTCCTGGCAAATAGCACTTCAAAACACAACAGACTTTTTATAAAAAGTAAACTGACCTCTTCTTTCAGGGTGTTAATCCCTTGAAAGTGCTGAGATAAAATAAGGTGCTAACTAAGGTCAAATGGTACTTCAGATAAAAAGTAAAAACATAAAGAAACAAACAAACAAACAAAAAAACCCAAACATAAATTACAGACCACTATCTCCCAAAAAATTTAAACAAAATTTTAGCAAATTGAATTCAAGAATATACAAAGAGAAGAATATATCATGCCTAACTGGAGTTTATACCAGGAATCCAATGTTGGCTTAATATCAGTAAAAGTAAAAAAAGAAAGAAAGAAAGTGTTATTCACTATGTATCAAACAGAATAAAAAAGAAAAACTACACTATTATGTTAATTAATACAGATGAGGTATTTGACAAAATTCAACAACCATTGGTGGTAACAACTGTCAGTAGCCAAGGAACAAATGGGAACCTCCTCAATGTGCTACAAGGTAACTACTGAGAACCTATAGCTAAAAATCACACATTTCAATGGTTAAAAATTTGACTGCTTTCTCCTTAAGATTAGGAACAAGACAAGGATATCTATTTTCACTGCTTCAACACTGAAATATTCTTAGGGCATTAAGTAGAGAAAAAGGAAAAGAGACACAAAAATAAGGAAGGAATAAGTTAAACAAACAAAAGTTTGGGCTATGTGGAAATCTATGGAATCTATAACATTTTACTTATAGTGAGTTTACTGGCAATGTCATAGGCAACAAGATCAATATACAAAAATCAATTATACTTCCACGTTCCAGCAATTAAAAAATCAGAGATTGAAATAAAAAGATGTAATTTATAGTAACATAAAAATGTAAAATAGCAATAAATTTAACAAAATATGTGCAAAGTCTATACAATGGAAATTACATTTTGGTGAGACAAACTATAGAAATATAAATAATGGACAGATAAACTATGCTTATAAATTGGAAGATTCAATATTAAGATGTCATTTCTTTCTAAATTCACCTACAGATTCAACTCAATTCCAATCGAAATCCCAACAGGCACTTTTATAAAAATTTACAAATATCGATTCTACAATTTATACAAAAATGCGGAAGACCTAGTATAGCCAAAACAGAAACAGAACAAAGCTTTGAAACAGAACAAAGCTGGAGGACTTACACTCCTGATTTTAAGACTTACTATACAGGTACACAGAGTGTCTCAATGTTGGTACTACTGATATTATGGACTGGCTAATTATCTGTGATGGGGAACTGGCCAGTACACTTTAGGGTGTTCAGCAGCATCCCAACCTCTACCCCATCAAAGGCAAATCTTTCACCTGCCAATTGTTAACAATCAAAAACATTTCTGGAAACAGCCACATGTCGAACGGGGGGGGGGGGGGCAAAATTACCCTTTGTTGAGAACTATTAAGCTATAGTAAGAAGTGTGTTACTGACATGAAGACATGAAGATAGACGTTTAAATCAATGGAACTGAACAGAATCTAGAAACAGACCCTCAACTTAGAAGTCAACTGCTATTTATTTGGCAAAGATACAATGCAATTCTATAGAAAAAGACAATCTTATCAGTAAATGATGCTATAGTGACTGGTTATTCATATGGAAGAAGAATAAACCTGACCCCTCACCTCACTCCATACATGAAAATTTAACTCAAAACTTATCACAGATAAATTTAAGAGCAAAAACTATAAAACTCCAAGAAAAAATATAGGAGAAAGCTTAGTAATTCTGGCTTAGACAAAGATACCTTAGAAAGTAAAGAAGCACAAACTTTTAAATTGATAAACTACAGATTACAATATAAAACATGTTTGTGCCTTTATCTTCTGTTAAGAAGATAAAAAGGCAAACTACAGACTGGGAGAAAATATTTGTAAAGTAAATATCTGATAAAGGACTTGTATCCAGAATAAGACAATAATATTGCAAACAACCCAATGAAGGACAATGGACAAAGAGTTTAAACAGTTTAAAAAAAAAGTTTAAACAGCTGCCTTACCAAAGAAGATATGCTGATGGCAAAAAAGCACATGAAAAGATGTACAACAACTTTAATCATTAAGGAAATGCTTATTAAAGCCACTCTATCATACCACATAAGCCCACGTGAATAGCTAAAATGAAAAAAGACCATACCAAATGCTGACAGGACACAGGGAACTAGGGCTCCTTTAAGTTGCTGATGGGAATACCAATTTGTATAAGCATTTTAGGAAACATGTTTGGCAATTTTTTAAAAGTTAAGCATACACTTACCAGATGACCCAGCAATTCCATTCCTAGGTATTTACCTTAGAAAAATAAAAACTTATGTCAACACATAAGCTTGTATTTGGATGTTCATAGCAGCTTTATTCATAATAGTCCACAAGTGGAAATAACACCAATGTTCATCAACTAATGAATGGATAAATGAACTGCAGTAAACCCATATAAGGGAATGCTACTCAGTAATAAAAAAGAACAACAACAACAACAAAGAATTACTAATACACACAACATGAATAAATCTCAAAAGCATTATCCTAAGTACAGGCATGCAGGTACAAAGGATATTAACGAAGTATCCCGATTATTTGATATAGCTAAAAATAATTCTGATTTTCAGTAGCTTTTTTGTGGTTATTTAATTAACTGACTTTTAACTACCTTTTGTTCTTTAGGTATCTCCTCTCATATCCCTAAAACAACTACAAACCCTTCTACCATAAGGGTTATTGTATATCTCTGCAGAGCAGTTCACAATACAACCACACCTTTGTAGATCAATGCACAGACTGTGTAATTCTCATTCAATAAAACAAATAGAATGCAGCATACTTATCACAAGAGATTCAGGATACCTGGGTTCAAATCCCAGCTGACTCCCTGGGGTAACCTGTGTTAAGTCATTTAATCTACATGAAATCCCTTATTCTTATTCGTTAAACTGAAAAGCACTGGGGTAAAGTGCAGAAAGAGTGTTAGGGACAGTGGAGTGGTACAATCAGCAATCCCAGTGAATGTGAGGCTGTAGTAAGGTAAGAAATCTCCTGAAGAGACTAAAAGTGATAAAGCAAGTTTCTAAATCTTGGTATTCCTAGCCCTTTCACTGTATCAGCATTCCCTGATATTCATCTTGATAAAGATGATAATGAAGAGGAAGAAAAGATGAAGGAGAAAAGCGCATGCAATCGTAAGACCAGGTGTTTTCATTCTCTGAATAGCCCACACATATTTATTGAGTACCTATAAAGGTCAAGCCAGTGCTTGGCACTGGGGATTCAACAGTGCATAAAATAAGTAAGACACAGTTCCTACCTGTTGGGAAGATTTACCCTAATGGGAAGACACTGACAACTAAATGGACAATTTCAATATAGCACAAGTAATGCAGAAACAGGATAGCACAGAGGGCCACAGGGGCAGACATATGACAACTAAACCCAGAGAAGATGAAGCAGGATGACAGGACATCCAGTTAAACTTGAATTTCAAATAAACAATGAATACTGTTGCCATGTAAGTATGTCCCAAATATTGTCCTATATTTTCATTTGCTACATCTGGAAGCCCTAGGTGGGGATGATAGTTGGAAAAGTGCCTCACAGGAGATATTTAAGACAAAAACTTATTACTTGTCCCAACAAATCTGGACCCAGAAAATGTTTATCCATTGTTGGCCTATAAAGACACTGCATGGCAAGGATCTGAAACCTCCTAACAGCAGCCAAGGAAGAACTGGAGGCTCTTACCAAGAGCCATGTAGTAAGACACCTTTTACAAGTATCTCTTACAGGGGCACCTGAATGACTCAGTGGATAAAGCCTCTGCCTTCAGCGTGAGTCATGATCTCAGGGTCCTGGGATCAAGCCCCACATTGGGCTGTCTGCTCGGCAGAGAGCCTGCTTCCTCCTTTCTCTCTCTGCTTGCCTCTCTGCCTACTTGTGATCTCTCTCTCTGTCAAATAAATAAATAAAATCTTAAAAAAAAAAAAAAAAAAAAAAAAGAAGTACATCTTCCAGACATACACTGACTTTTAAAATGCCTCCAGGTGATTTTGCCTGACTGAGTACTGGAGGTGCTTGGGAGCCAGACTGTGAAATGTACTTACGTGGCAGTGTGTGTACACCAAGAAAGGAAATTTGCACAATGATCTGGAAATGAGGTTTAAGATAAGTGGAGATTTTCAGGATGTTTATGTGAAAAACTTTTCACACTCAATACCCTTCTCCACTCCATAGTCCAGCCCTCAGAAGACTACAGCCCCGCTCAACAGCTTGGATACAATACATGAGAGACCCTGAGGCAGAATCACCTAGGTAAGCCACTTCTGACCCTCAGAAACTGTGTGAGATGCAAAATGTTTGTTGTTTTAAACTGTCAGGTTTTAGGATAACTTGTTATGTGGTGATAGGTAAGTAATGTTGTGCCCAGCAGAGGAGTTCTGCACCCCGAAATAATGGGCCTGCACTGGTACAGCATCATGCCCACCCACTGCTGAGAACAGCCAGTTAGGATGGGTAGCTTCAGCAAGGATGAGGTGGTGGACCAGAGGCACCACAGCTGTGGCTGTCACTCACTCACACCTCCCACCAGCAGGAAAATACACCATTTGGTGTATTTCCATGGCCACCCCAGCATAACAAAAGTTCATTAAGGACAGCATAGCCTTTCTGGAACAAAATAAGATCTTTCTAAAAGAACAAAACAAAACAAGAATATTTCTCTGAGTTCAGCTCAGTCACTTGAGAAAATTGCATAAAAACAGAAAGGTAAGTAAAATAATACAGTAAATTAACAAAGCTAAGAAATACTCCAAGTCTCGGATTAGCTGTGGTTCTCAGCTTGATTTCGTGTGTGTTAAGAATTAATACTGCTCTCCCAATCAGGAAAATAATCTGTTCCTGGGTGGTTGCTTTGACTCTCCCATCCAGAAGGGAATTTCTGAAACTTAAGGATAGTGTACAAGTGAAGAGCTGTGAACCTTGGTTAAACAAATAATCCAGAATTTGTAAGAGTACTTTGATGAAACAATTTTAGTGTCATAAATTCCATAAATTATTTTATTTCAATAGATTAAGCTTAAGTGATTTCATTCCAACCATCTAAAGTGAACAGAAATATGTCAGAGAAAAACATTTCTTTTTTTTCTCCAAAATACAGGATGGATTAAAAGGGAGTGGGTAATAGTATAGAACTAAATAAGACTGCAGGGAGATAGATGCTGGAAGTTTTCTTTGATCACAGCCCCTAGACTCAGCCCTTGGCTTTATAATTAGGGTTTCCTATCCAAATCATCTCAGAGTTCATGCTAGTATGACATATTTTCCCCCAGGCCACTTCAATACCAACAAGCTTAGTATGAGCTTATGTTAGAATCCTTTAAGGTTTGTGTTCCAGATATATCAGATATCACTCTTCTCTCCTCATGGCCTACAAAACATTCACAATCATTTTAAAAGATCCCCAATTCAATTTTCATAGAAACTGAAATAAGGATATTGCCTTAAAGGACTTACATCTTCAGGATAGTTAATTCACTGATTTAAGTAAAGCCTGATCTAACCTGTGTTTTCTAGGAATTTCTGTGTCAGTTAACATTTTTAAGTATTCTATTTTTTAAATATCCAATTCATTTAAAATTTGCCTTGGTATACAATCTAGATATTAAAAGAGAGAACACAGTAATGAAAGAAAATAAAATCTAGACTATCTCTGAATTCAAGTATCTGGTATTATAGAATAAAACAATGGTTATTCAGCTATTTTTCTCCAAATTCAGTAGCAATTTTCTATATTTGCTTTAATTATATAAAATTGATACACATATTAAACAAAACCCTGAAGTATCAGGCCTAAGTCCCATGCATTTTCTCTATAGCCATGCTAACACATCCGGTTAAGATTTGCCAATGACTGTATCCATGATTCCTAAGACTTGTTGTTGGTTCATAGTGAGGTCTAAAGATCTGGAACCAAAAATCAAGGAAAGCTTTAAAAACTGGCCAGCAAAACAATCAACAATTTCTAGAGGATTAGCTGCCTTTTTAACTCAACAGTACGCTATAAAATTTTGTGACCCAGAAAAGGAAAAGGCTGAGAAAAAAACATCCAACATATAATTCATTAATATCATCCAGGATAACAGATGCAACCCAGACACAGTTTCATTGTTTCTAAGCTCCCTGCTTACAGTTCTCTTTCCTCATATTTGGAGATTCTTTTATTTTCTTCCTCATAAAACACCATTTTTTTTCTAGTTCTCTTTGTTTGTAAATAATCAATATATATTGTAGAATTTCTTATTTCACTGATTATCTTAAGAGAAAATTCCACTTTGAAAAATTTCACAACTTTGTGAGAGAACAACTTTCTCTTATTCCCCTTTAAATGCTCCTTTACAAACTAGGGAGGCAAAATTGGAGGGGAGGAGACAAGTGGAAACCCCCAGAAAACCTGAAAAAAGAAAAGTTTGACAGTAGAATTTTGTCGTTGTTTCATCCATTCAACAAACAAATATTAAGCCCCTATACGTCAGGTACTATGCTAGGGCCAAGTCCTACTTTGTTCTCAAGAGCCTGCCATTACAATATAATCTTAAAATACCAATGAGGTTAATAAAATTATATTTATATCAAGTTACATTAATTACAGTATACCTTAAAAATAAATTAGATAAAGATGTAAATAAAATTATATACACACACACATAACTGTTTTGGTGGAGAGGTTCTGAATTGTTTTGTGCTTTCCACCTTTTGCTAAGGATTCTGACAACAGGAAGAAGGAAATCACTTCCAAGAATTACACACATAGAGTTACGAAGAGGGTATTTGTAGATAAAATGGAAAGAAAATAAAAATGTTAAGATTTAAAGAAAAAAAAAAAACACATTTCGGGCTCCCAGGTGGCTTAGACGATTAAGCATCTGCCTTCAGCTCGGGTCATGAGCCCAGAGTCCTGGGATCAAGTCCTGCATCAGGATCCTGGCTCCACAAGGAGTCTGCTTCTCCCTCTCCCTCTCCCTCTGCCCTCTAACCTGCTCATACTCTCTCTCTCATGTCCTCGCAAATAAATAAACAAATAATCTTTTTAAAAAAACAACACACAGAATATTTCAAAGTTATCAAAGCTCTAAAGTAATATAAAAATCTGTGTAGTACTTTATATTTTATTTGAATCTAGTGATGTTTCTTATTACAACAGCCAACAAAGTCTATCAACCTACTTATTTCTTTTTGCCAAAAAACATTATCTTCAATTTTATAACTGAAGTCATACAGAAATAAAATTCAATTATAAAAATATACTTGACAAATTCAAACCAAATTTCATTAGATGTTATGTTACAGGATATTATATTAGTATTTCAGTCTTACTTTAAGTATTAAATGTATGCTATTTTAAAATCCACATCCATGGACTTGACTTGTTATAATATCCTTTAAATGCATGCAATGCTTGTAAAGTACTCAGCTTCCTGGAATGAAACAAAATGTATCTGATACAGAACTGTATACTACAACAATGTTTTATTATAACTCATAACCAAACTATGGAAAAGATTCTTTACCGCATTAATCATCAGGGAAATGTAAATTAAAACTACATTACCACTACATACCCACCAGAATGAGTATAAGGAAAAAGATTAAGAAATACCAAGTATTAGCAAGAATATGAGCAATAGGGAATCCTTATATACTGCTAGTAGCAGTGTAAATCGGTATTATCACTTTGGAAAAAGTAGACTGGAAGTATCTACTAAAGTTGAGCAAATGTATAGTCTAACCAAACAATTCCAATCCTAGGTATATCCCCTAGAGAAATGTGTGTATATGTTCACCAAAGGACATGGACTAGAATGTTCATAAGATCATTAACTGTAATATCCCCAAACAGAAAACTATCCAAATACCCAATAACATTAGAATGAATAAATTATGATTTATTCACACAGTGTAATATTATAAAATAATGAGAAAATTATCAACTACAACTACATACAATATGGATGAATCTCACAAACATAACGTTCAGCAGGAAAGGTAGTCACAAAAGAAAAATTACCATAGGATTCTATATATAAAGCATAAAAATAGACAAGAATAAATCTATGCTATTAAAAGCCAAGACAGATACAACTTAAAAAAAAATATTTCAGCAACCATTTTTATTCACTATGTAATTTATAAAAAAGAAGAGAGGGAGGGAGTGGGTAAAAAAAAAAATAAGAGGAGGAGAAACCAGGTTAAATATCAGAATAAGGTAATTTAATATTTTCCTGAACAATAAACATTTGATCTTTAAATTTTTAAAAATAGATTTTACTTATTTTTTGACAGAGAACAAGAGAGGGAACATAAGCAGGGGTAGTGGGAGAAGGAGAAGCAAGTTTCCTGTGGAGCAGGGAGCCTAATGCAGGGCTTGATCCCAGGACCCTGAGATCATGCCCTGAGCCAAAAGTAGATTCTTAACCAACAGAGCCACCCAGGTGCCCCTACATGTGGTATTTAAATTGCTAGATTTAATTTAAAAACACTATGTTGGGGGGCACCTGGGTGGCTCAGTTGGTTAAGCATCTGCTTTCGGCTTGGATCATGATCCCAGGGTCGTAGATTGAGTCCTGCCAGTTTAGTTGTTACTAAAAGTAAGCAAGATGGTTAGCTGAAGTTAAATATGTGGAAAGGTTTTCTTCTGTGAAAATAACAATGGACCACATGGGAAAAGGAAACAAAACAATCAGATAAACTCCATTTTTCAAAACACTAATTAAATAAGAAATCACATAAAGATCTTTTAATTTCAACAGTACTCTGCCAATTGAGTTATAAGGCGATTCACTGAAAAGTGAGTATTAAAATAAAGAAACAAGTTTGCAGACATCCTTTCCTCCAAAAAGAAGAATTTAAGTTTATCATCCTTTCAATAAAAAACAATTATTTCAAGAACTATAAAATCAGGTATCACCATCATACTTTTCAAATAAAGCAATTTAGTGGGCTCTGGGTGGTTTAGTCAGTTAAGTGTCTGTCTGCCTTTGGCTCAGGTCATGATCTTAGTGTCCTGGGATCAAGCCTCTCATCAGGCTCCCTGCTCAGAGGGGATGCCTGCTTCTCCCTCTCCCTCTGCTCACCTCTCTTTCTCCCTCAAGTAAATAAATAAAATCTTAAAAAAATATATAATAAAGTAATTTATATGAACTATCAGAATAGAGATTAAAAAATAAAAATTTATATTAAAAATGAAAAAAGTCACTTTATTGTGACTCAGGAATAACATATTGCATTATTAAAGCTATTTATAAATCTACAACATGCAATAAAAAAACAGAGCAAAGTGATGTAATTCTACCTAACCACAATATACATTGTGAAAGCAGTTAACAGGAAGATAAAAGATGTGGTAACCATAGCCTATTTAAAAATACTTTAATTTTTTCTTTTTTTGTTGTTTTAAATCAGGAACTCTTTATATTTTTTTCTAAAAGATAATTCTTATTATTTCTAGCATTTAGTTATTTATTATGGTAACCTAACACTACTATTTAGTTTTATTTACTAAAACATATCTTGTAGACAAACACAGGAAAAAAATACGAGAGAGAAACGGCACAGGTCCTTCCAGAAAAGCAAGCTACTAGAATGAGCAGGTCAATAAAACTATTTGTAGAATGGAATAGCTTCTATTTTCAGATCATTAAGATATTTTTAAATATCCTGAAACCAAACCCAGATTCTAAAGGCAAAGCCAGAACCATTCACTGTGTTTATTAAAATACAATCTCTTATTAAGTCTTGCACAGTAAGAGAGGCCAAACTCACCCTAACATGACCTTAGATTCAGAAGCCTGCCAAAGAATCTGTATAGAAATAGCAACTAAATGTTGCTTATACCTACTGTTTCAAGTAATATAAAATAAAACAAAAGCTTACTAGTTATTTTAGGACTTAAATAGTGAAGTAAAATCTGACAAAGAGAATATGGGAAAACACTAGCAGCCTTTTAAATTAAACATACAAGTTTAAATTATATGAGCTAATTTATTTTTAAGATTTTGAACACTGAATCTTTAACACTAATTCCCTACCTTTTTCACCTTTCCAACTCCTTTTAAATATTTTCTCATTGAGAAAGTAACAGTTCAACTCTATATCTGAAATTAATAATATACTCTATGTTGGCTAATTGAATTAAAATTAAAAAAAAAAAAAAAAAGAAAGTTAAGGTTCTCTTCTTGGCAGAAATGCTCTATTATGGTCCCTCCAGGGAGCCATTCCAGCAGCACTCTTGATAGAACTGTGAATTCCTTCTGTTCCTACTGCTTAGCCCACAAATGCCTTTATTGCTGTTTCCAGGTTGTAAAGATCTGTTCAAAAATGTTACAAAGCCGGGGCACCTGGGTGGCTCAGGGGGTTAAGCTGCTGCCTTCCACTCAGGTCATGATCTCAGGGTCCTGGGATCGAGTCCCGCATCGGGCTCTCCGCTTGGCAGGGAGTCTGCTTCCCTCTCTCTCTCTCTGCCTGCCTCTCTGCCTACTTGTGATCTTTCTCTGTCAAATAAATAAATAAAAGTCTTAAAAAAAAATGTTACAAAGCCTAAAACAATTAGTTTCACTATAAATGTATATACTCTAACCTTAGCTGGTTCCCTGCTGCTACTCAGGGATCCCAGAATCATCTCTAGCTTAGAAAGGATTAAAAATAGTATAGTACAGGTTCTAAGCAACAATACTCTCCAAATGGAGAATTTATAAGTTTCTCTCATAATTAAGTGGTATTCATCCAGGAAATTCCAAGTTTTTGTGAAATGTAAACATCAATCAATATAATTCACCATACTCATAGGCTAAAAATACTCCACCATTTAATCATTGTGCTGGTACAGAAAAAAAACAATTAACAAGCTTCAACAACTGTTCATGATCAGAACACTCAGAAAACTAAGATTAGAAGGGAAACTTACTCAACCAGATAGAAAGCAGCTATGAAAATTCTATAGCTAACATCATAGCTATTAACATAGACTTGATGCTTTCTTTCCTCCTAAGATCAGAAACAAGGCAAGGATTTCTGCTCTCACCATTTCTATTCAATTTTGAACTGGAAGCCCTAATCAGTGGTATCAGGAAAGAAAAAGAAATTCAAACTGGAAAGGAAAAATAAAACTGTCTTTAATCGCAGATGACATGACAGTATATGCAGAAAATTCTAAGGAATTTATCCAGACTTCAAGTTAGATTATGGAGTTGTAGTAATCAAAACAGAATGGTACTGGCACAAAAAGAGACACATCGACAAAGCGAGAATATACAATGGGAAAAAGAATGTCTCCAAATGTGTTGGGAAAACTGGACAGCAACATGCAAAAGAATGAAACTGGACCACTTTCTTACACCATACACAAAAATAAACTCAAAATTTACACTGACCTCTACCTCTGAAACCAGTAACACGTTAACTACTTGAATTTAAATTTTAAAAAAAAAATTTTTTTTTAACTCTCAAAACTTAGATTAAAAACCTAAAATGGGAGACCTGAAACCATAAAAATCCCAGAAGACAGCACAGGCAGTAACTCCTTTGACATGTCCAAAGTAACTTCTTTGTAGATGTCTCCTGAGCAAGGGAAGCAAAAGCAAAAATAAACTACTGGGACTACATCAAAATAAAAAGGTTCTGCACAATAAAGTAAACAACAAAACTAAAAGGCAACCTACAGAATGGGAGAAGATATTTGCAAATGATATATTCGATAAAAGGTTAGTATCCAAAATATATAAAGAACCTATAAAATTCAACACCCCCCAAATGAATAACCCAATTAAAAAACAGGCAGAACACATGAACAGACATTTCTCCTAAGAAGACATAACAGATGACCAACAGATACATGAAAAGATGCTCATTATCACTTATCATCAGGGAAATGCAAATCAAAACCACAAGATATCACTTCACATGTTTCAGAAGGGCCCAAATCCATAACACAAGAAACAAGGTGTTGGTGAAGATACGGGGAAATCTTCCTGCACTGTTGGTGAGACTGCAAACTAGAGCAGCCACTGTGGAAAACAGTATGGAGGGTCCTCAAAAAGGTTAAAAACAGAACTATTCTACAGTCCACCAATAGCACTACTAGGTATTTGCCCAAAGAAACAAAAAATACTAAATCAAGGGGATACAGGCTGATGTTTATAGCAGCATTATCTACAATAGCCAAATTATGAAAACAGCCCAAGTGTCCATCAACTGATGAATGGATAAGAAGATGTAATACACATATATACAATGGAATATTAGTCATAAAAAGAATGAAATCTTGCCATTTACAATGACATGGAGGGAGCTAGAAAGTATTATGCTAAATGAAATAAATCAGTCAGAGAAAGACCAATACCATATGATTTCACTCATGTGTGGAATTTAAAATACAAAACAAATGAGCAAAGGGAAAAAAGAAGAGAGAAGCAAACCACAAAATGAACTACAGAGAACAAACCGCTGGTTACCAGAGGGAAAGGAGGGGGGCGTTAAACAGTGGATGGGGATTGAGGAGGGCACTTGTGATGAGCACTGGTGTTGCCTAGAAGTGCTGAGTCACAATACTATACACCTTGACACTAATATTACACTGTATGTTAACTAATTGGAATTGCAATAAAAACTTACCAAAAAAGAGAAAATCCTAAGGAATTTAAAAAAGACTTACTAGAATTGAGTCACACAAGGAAGCAGGCTGTAAGATCAAAATACAAAAACCAACTGTATGTCTATATACTAGCAGGGAACTGGAAATTGAAATTAAAAATACCATTTGCAATTTAAAAAAAACCCTCAAACTAGTAAGTGATTATGGCAAAGTTGTAGGATACAAGGTTAATATATAAAATTCAACTGCTTTCTTATATACCAGCAATGAATCATTGGAATTTGAAAGTAAAAACACAAGGCCATTTATATTAGCACCAAAAAATGAAATACTTAAGTATATAGCCAATAAATATGTGTAAGAGCTGTAAGTGGAAACCACACAACTCTGATGAAAGAAATTAAAGATCTAATTAATGGAGAGATAGTACATTTTCAGGGATAGGAAAAATCAATACTGTTAAGATGTCAGTTATTCTATGTACAGATTCAGTACATACTCAGTCAAAATCCCAATAAGTTATTTTGTGGATTATCAACAAACTAATTTTAAAATTCACAATGGGGGAAAAATTTAAAAAATAATAAAATTGACATGGGGTGGTGTACCTGGGTAGCTCAATGTGTTAAGCCTCTGCCTTTGGCTCAGGTCATGATCTCAGCATCCTGGGATCAAGCCCCACTTCAGGCTCTCTACTCTGCAGGGAGCCTGCTTCCTGTGCTTTCTCTCTCTGTCTGCCTCTCTGCCTACTTGTGATCTTTTTCTCTGTCAGATAAATAAAATCTTAAAAAAAAAAAAATTACATGTGGGTGTCTGGGTGGCTCAGTCAATTAAGTGCCTGCCTTCAGCTCAGGCAGGTAATGATCTTGGGGTCCTGGGATCGAGCCCTGTGTCATATGCTCCCTGAGCAGCCTCTCTCTCTTCTGCTGCCCCTCTCCCCTGCTCCTACATGCTCTTTCTAATAAATAAATAAAATCTTAAAAATTAAAAAAAAAATAAAACTTACATGAAAAGGCAAAAGACTCAGAACAGCCAATACAATATCAAAGAGGAGAAGATGGAGGGGCACCTTGGTGGCTCAGTAGTTAAGTGTCTGCCTTTGGCTCAGGTCATGGTCCCAGAGTCCTGGGATGGAGCCCCGAATCAGGGTTCCCTGCTCGGCAGGGAGCCTGCTTCTCCCTCTCCCACTCCTCTTGCTTGTGTTCCCTCTCTGGCTGTCTCTCTCTCTCTGTCAAATAAATAAAATCATTAAAAAAAAAAAAATGGAGAACCAACCCTACCCAATTTTAAGACCACTATAAATCCACAGTAATGAAGACAATGTGGTATCAGCAAAAGAAGAGGAAAATAGATCAATACAACAGAATGAAGAGCACAGAAACAGACCTACACAAAAATATTCAGCTCATGTACAAAGGCAATTCAGTGAGAAAGGACAGGCTTTTCAACAAATGAGACTAGAACAACTAGAGATCTACATGCAAAAACAAAAACAAAAACTAGACATAAATCTTATACCTGTATCAAAAACAACTCAAAATGGATCACTGACCCAAATGTAAACAGCAAAACCCCTAGAAGAAAAATAGGAGAGGGGCACCTGGGTGGCTCAGATGGTTAGGAGTCTGCCTTCAGCTCAGGTCGCAATCCCTGGGTGCTGAGACTGAGTCCCACATCAGGATCTCTGCTCGGCAGGAAGCCTGCTTCTCCCTCTTCCACACCCCCTGCTTGTGTTCCCTCTCTCACTATCGCTCTCCTTGTCAAATAAATTAATAAATAAAAAATCTTTTAAAAAAATAGGAGAAAGTCTAAGTGCCTTGGATTTGGTGATGACTTTTTTTAAAGTAATCTCTACACCCAATGAGGGGCTTGAACTCACTACTCTGAGATCAAGAGTCACATGCTCTACCAACTGAGCCAGCCAGCCACCTCTGGTAATGACTTCTTAGACACACACCAAAAAGTATGAACCCTGAAAGAAAAAACTGGTAAGCCGGACTTCATTAAAATTAAAAACTTCTTTGTGACAGTTATGGTTTCTCTACCACCAGATAAGGAACATCAAGTCTTTGTGTATCCCTACAAGAAACATTATGTGTTTGTAGGTTGCATCTTTTTTTTTTTTTTTTTAAGATTTCATTTATTTATTTGACCAAGAGAGAGATCACAAGCAGGCAGAGAGAGGGGGAAGAAGGCTCCCCGCTGAGCAGAGAGCAGATGCGGGGAGATCACAAGCAGGCAGAGAGAGAGGGGGAAGAAGGCTCCCTGCTGAGCAGAGAGCCGATGCGGGGCTCGATCCTAGGACCCCGAGATCATGACCTGAGCCAAAGGCAGAGGCTTAACCTATTGAGCCATTCAGGTGCCCCTGTACGTGGCATCTTTTTAAACAAATGATTATATACATAGGAAGTTCATCTGCACTTTTGTAACCTTAATGTGGCTTTTAGATCATTAATACTTGTATATAGCATTCTTATTTGCAATTTTATATCTACATGCCATTCCACTGTATGTATCGAACACTAATCAAATCTTACTGGTGAACTGTTTCAAGTATTTTGCTATTACATATAATACTGCAAAGATTAAGCTTCACTTTCCAAATCTGACAGCACATCAGTACAACCAGTTCCTAAAATTAGGACTGCTGGGTTATAAGAAATGTAAATGATTATTGTAAAATTGCTTCCCATAATGGCTGCACTAATTTAAGCTCCTACCAGCAGTATAAGAGCGCATATATTACCCTACACCCTTGACACAGTGTTTTATCAAATGTCTTAATACTTGCCAATCTTATGGAATGGAAAGTGGTACTCAGTGTACTTTTAAATTATAAGTTTTATGAATGAGGTGGAGTACCTTTTCATTTGTATAATTTCCATTAGTGTTTCTTTTTCTGGGACTGTTTATTCCTAAGTTTTACCTATTCTCTAAAAATTGGAGTGTTGGTTTGATTGTTCCCTTATATCACTACACAGTAGTCCTCTTTGTCCCTTTAAAGCCTTGAGGCTCTCAGTATATTTTATTTGATATCAATACTGTTCTGCTCACTGTACATCTTTGGTCATTTCTTATTTTTAATCTCTCTTAGATTTAAGAATTCTGAATATATTTTTAGTTCCAAAGCAACTTTTTCTATGTTGCAACTGCATTCTCTTGAGAGTTTTCATTCCCTTTTCTATCACAGCTTTCTCTAATCTTTTCCATTACGTCTGCTTCCACAGGAGGAATCTGTTTGGTTATTCAGTGATTCCCTCTTTGGAGTTGCTAAATTGATTTTAATAGGTTATAATATTAATAGCCACGGATTACTGCAATCTCTTGGATGGTGCAGAACTGACAGTCATATATAAGATACCCATCTTTTAAATTTGATGTGCAAGCAAATGAAGGAGCTGGCAAAGTGGAACTGCTCTGCTGAGGTTACAAAGGAACAAGTGGAGGATATATGGCAGACCTCACTCACCTGCACAGACGTGAGCAATTCATCCCACAAGCACAACCCCCCTGACAGCTGCTCATCAGGCAGCTTCCCAGAGGACTCTATATAGCTTGTAGGCAAGTATGGCCTCTTTCCACATGCCAGAAATATTCAAACGTACAGACCACCCACTAGCATGTGCATCTCAGATAACAGAGAGATCCTTGATCTTCACCAAAGATAATGACGACTTTCAACACCAGACATTATGAAGCTCTATGTTATAGTATTTTACCTTCCATTTTTCTAAGTAATGCACAATTACATGATTTATAACAAGGACATACAAATACTCAACTACTATTGATTCCTCTACTACTCCCCTGGTTATAACTGAATATAATTATCTTCAGGTCTGTTCTTATTTTAATTATGTAACTTTTAAACCTCCAACTCTTAAACATGTGTCCAAAGAAAAAAAGCTCAGAAACCTTATTCACTAAAGTCCTTAACATTTTTTTCAAAAAGTTTTAAGTTCCTTCTTTATACATTTTTCAAAGATTAGATAAATAGTTATATTAAAAGTCTGGAAACATATGGCAAAACAAACTCCTGTACTTCAATATCTACTGAATATAACTGTGCTACACACCAAGCTAGACTATGAAGACAAAAACAGGAAAAAGCACCCTATCCTCAAGAATCTCAGAGTTTAGCAAAAGAAAAGGGCAAGCTATAAAGAAATAAAATATAATGTGATAAGGACAATAATAAAGTATGTACAGGCTCCAAAGGTTAACGCAAAGGAGGCACAGTAACAAAGAACTACAGAGGAATTTGTGGTCAGCTAGATTTTTAAAGAGCAAAAAGGAATTTGCCCAGTGGCTAAAGGAATTACAGACAGTAAGGACATACATTCCTTCAATAACGCTCCTAGTTTGGGACAGATACTTTGAAATACCTGTCCCAGAGACACAATGATTTTAGTATATGTGCTGCCGAAGCGAGCACCCAGAGACACAATGATTAATTAAGATGAAGTCTTTGGCCTTACAGAGTCAGGGGAGAGTAAACCAGTTAAAGTACAGTGTGATAAATGCTACAGTAGGGATAAGGAAAGAGTATTAAAGGCTTACGGGCCTAAACTTCAAGGTGAGTAATAAACAGAAATTAGCCCAGTGAAATATGTATCAGGAGTGGAATGGAGGACCATGTCAGGAATCACGGCATTCCAGGCATAGAAAAGGGTCTAAAGAAGAGCAAGGACAGAGACAGAAAGTGAAGACAGAGAATGTAGTTCAATATGGCAGAAGAAGAGGCATCTAAGATAAGGCTAAAGTTGAAACCAACAACCATATCATGAAGGGTTTTTAATTTTTTTTTTAATTTTATTTTTAACCAATCTATACACCCAATGTGGGACTCAAACTTACAACCCTGAGATCAAGAGTCATGTGCTCTACTGATGGAGCCAGCTAGGCGCCCCAAGGCTCTTTCAAATCATCACTTGGACTTTATCTTGAGGGCAATAAGGAACTACTAAACTAGGTTTTTTATCATGGAAAGACTGTTCAGATTTGTGTTTGTGAGAGCTATACTACAGTAAATGAAACAGAAAGAAATAAATCTGGAAGTAATACAGCAGTTACAGTAATCCAGGAAAGAGTTTCTAGTAGTCTGAACTAAGATAGTAGCAACAGAGATGGAGAAAATGCATGGGGAGGGCTGAGAGATTGAGGATGCAGAACGAACAAGCCTTATAAATGATCTGACTGGAAGCAGAAAGAAAAAGGAATCAAAGATGAGGCCTCCGTGCCTGGTTTGGGCAAAGGGTGAATGGTACTACTTTTCAGTCAGATAAGGAAAAGGGGAGAAAAAGTTTTTTTTTTTTTTTTTAAAGATTTTATTTATTTATTTGACAAAGATCACAAGTAGGCAGAGAGGCAGGCAGAGAGAGAGAGAGAGAGAGAGAGAGAGAGAGGAGGAAGCAGGCTCCCTGCTGAGCAGAGAGCCCGATGCGGGACTCGATCCCAGGACCCTGAGATCATGACCCGAGCCGAAGGCAGCGGCTCAACCCACTGAGCCACCCAGGCGCCCCAAGAAAAAGTTTTGAGTGGGTGAAATAATCACTTAATTCTGGACAGAGAGAGTATGAGATACAGAGAAGTTGCTCAAATGAAGCTATCAATAAGCAGCTGGATATGTAACAATTCAAGACAAAGTTTGGGTCAGAGATATAGATTTGAGAATAGTACATATACAAAGCAAATGATAACTAAAGCAGTGAGAACAGATAAAATTGCACAGGGAGAATGAACAAAATAAGAAGAAACCCCAAGACAAAACCCCATAGAAGGCAAACATTTAGAAAATGAAGAGCTAGGAGAGTAGACTGAAAGAGAACAACCAAAAAGGAAGATGAAAATATTAATATGAGGAAAATGAGTAAGTGCTTAATGAATGCTATGTGTCATGCTAAATGATTTATGGGCACTACCTCATTTAATCCTTAGACACTCTATGAGCAACTTATTATATTCTGCATTATTAGAGATATGGCTACTTTAGTGTAGAGAGATCAACTTGCTCAGGTTTATACATTTGGTTGGGTGTGAGAAGTGCAACCAAAATCAACCCAATCCTCTGGAGGCCTTTTTCTTAACTATTACACTATACTGCTTTCTATGTCAGAAAAAGTATGGTATCACAACAAATCAGTGATTCAAAAAGAAAGATACCATCCAAGTAGCAATGAGCTCACCCAGCAGCACCAAGATCTTGTTTCTAATAATATTCTCCATTAAAAGTAATCAGAACTCCTTAGAAAAATGACTGATCTGAGGAGTAGGCAAGAAATATTTAAAATGAGCCTGGAGCATCTTGCAGTCCTAAAAAAATAAGTGCTCAAAACAAAAATAAACAACAACAACAACAAAAACAAACCCACAATAAGGGGCATGTCAAAGGGATACAGAAAACCAACTGACAGCTCACAATGGACACAGTTGTTACAACTTAAGCAGAAAATTAAGTAGTATTAGACTATATAATCCAGAGTATGAACTAAATTCACGAGTCCATACTAATATAAATAAACCATTAAATAAATAAATAAGAGAGGAGAGACAAATCTAGAGAGCAAAAGAATTCCAAATAAATGATGTAGATATTTCCCCTTACAGAGGTAGCACAACCTTTCCACTCCTCAAATATGGGCTCCACGTAATGACTTCCTTTCAAAGACTACAGTATGGAAAGAGGGAGAGGGTAGATAGTTACTTCACAGTACTAAAACATGACAAACACTACCTCAGCCAAGTGATCAAGGTTCACATCAACAATGATAAGTCATGTTAATAGTATGGCCTTTGATAGGCTGTGATGAAAATGGCACTTTATATCTCTGTGGTTTTTCTCTCAAAAACTCAGTAACCCTAATTTCATCATGAGAAAATCATAAGAAAAATCCCACTGAGGGACTTCTACAAAATACCTGAAAATTATATCTCAAAACATAAAATAGGGGCACCTGGGTGGCTCAGTGGGTTAAAGCCTCTGCCTTCGGCTCAGGTCATGATCTCAGGGTCCTGGGATCGAGCCCCGCATCAGGCTCTCTGCTCAGCAGGGAGCCTGCTTCCTCCTCTCTCTCTCTGCCTGCCTCTCTGCCTACTTGTGATCTCTCTCTCTGTCAAATAAATAAATAAAATCTTAAAAAAAAAAAACAAAATAAAAACATGAAAAGTCTGAGACACTGTCACAGTCAAAAAGAGGAAGGATGATGGTCATGAAATGTAATATGGTATCCCAATAGCTCTCTTGGAACCCAAAACAAACATTAGCTAAAAACTAAGGAAACGGGAAGAAGTATGGACTTCTGTTAATCAACATATATTAATTTTGGTTCATTAATTGTAAAAACTAAACTAGACCAATGTAGGATGTTAACAGTAGGGAAAACTGACTAAGGGGTTTATGAGAACTCTCTGTAAGCTATCTTTATAATTTTTCTGCAAATCTAAAACTATTCTAAATTTAAAATGTTATTTAAAAAACAAACAGGGCAGGGCGCCTGGTGGCTCAGTCATTAAGCGCCTCCTTCAGCTCAGGTCATGATCCCAGAGTCCAGATGGGAGTTCCAGATGGAGCCCTGCATGCTCCAGTGCTCTGTGGGGAGTCTGCTTTTCCCTCTGCCCCTCACCCCCTTCTCCTGCTCTCTCTCACACATAAATACTTTTAAAAATAAATAAGTAATAAAAAAACAAAGGGGGAAATTAACTGTGTCAAATGCTGATAATCAAAAAAGAAAAAGACAAACAAGAGCAGTTTCAGTGGATTAATAGAGTCAAAGACAGATTACATCAGGCAGAGGAGTGAACTAAAGCTGAGAATGGGATTGTAAGGTATGGCTTTTTCCAAAAAGTCTGACAAGGAGGGGAAGATCAAATCAGAGCCAGAAGTAGATATCAAGTTAAAGAAAGTAGCTGTTACCCCTGGGGATAAAAATATATGTTTATAAAAAATAAAAAAATATATATGTAAAAAAAAAAAAAAGAAAGTAGCTGTTGTTTTGTTTTGTTGTTTTTTTAAATAAAGGTATAATTCACATACCAAAAATTCACCTTTTAAAGTGTACAATTCAGTGGTTTCCAGTTTCAATTTACAGATTCAATGCAAGGTCTATCAAAGTCTAACAGCCTTTTTCACAGAAATGGAAAAGTTGATCCTCAAATTGATGTGTAATTGCAAGGAATCCTAAATAGCCAGAACAATCCTGAAAAAGGGTTCACAATTCTCAACTTTGAAACTTATTACAAAACTACAGTAATTAAAATAATGATACATACAGACATACAGATCCAGATTTCGGATATGAGCAATCCTTCAGTAAACCATATATTACATATAGGAATTTTGTATATATTCATTCATTCATACTCTACTTCATTACAAATTAAACTAGGAAGTAAGGCTAACAAGCAAGAAAATCAAGAAAAAGTGGCTTGAACAGTTAGTTTCAATCATAAGAGGGTCATTAATCAAAGGTGGTCTTAAGGGCACCTGAGTGGCTCAGTTGTTTAAGCATCTAACTCTTGATTTTAGGTTAGGTTATGATCTCAGGGTTGTGAGATCAAGCCCTGAGTTGGGCTCTCCCTTTACCCTCCCAAGCCTCCCTCTCTTTCACATGGGCTCTCTCGCTTTAAAAAAAAAAAAAAAAAAAAAAAAAAAAGGTGGTCTTAGAGACCTCTTAGGAAAGAGATGGAGAAAAGTGACACAAATACCACATACACTCTCAGAGGTACCTGGGTGGCTCAGTTGGTCAAGTGTCTGCCTTCGGCCGGGGCCATCATCACAAGGTCCTGAGATTAAGCCCCACACAGGGCTCCGGGCTCAGTGGGGAGCCTGCTTCTTCCTCCCTCTCTGCCCCTTCCCCTGCTCATGCTCTCTCTCAAACAAAATCTTAAAAAAAAAAAAAAAAAGTACCACACACAATCTCTCTCCCCTCATTCTCTCCCTCTCTCCCCCCACCTTTCATATGATACAAGTTATTTAGTATATGATAACATAACACGGTCATATTATATAATTATTATATATAAAGTAATACACGTAACTGCGTATTTCATAAAACTAACTCAATGCAGAAAATTTCTAGTCATCTGTCCTTACCTTTTGTTGGACTGAGATTCTGGTCAATAAATCCTCTCAGTTCTGCATTTGTAGAAGTCAAACCAACCTGAATAAAATAGTTTTAAAAATTAAAAACAGGATCTTATGTATTAAGTGGTCATTTAATAACCTATTTTACACTTTCTACTGAAGAACCATATATAGATAGCCACATAAAAATGAATTAACCATACCACTGATACCAGAATTAAAAAGAAAACGTTGCTTAAAATGGGAAAAACAGAAACTGTCCAGATTAAGATGAAAATTAATGAAATAATGTCACTAGTGAACAGAACTGAAATCTACAGATTTTACTAATGTTTTTTTTGAAAGCAAGTAATGTGGTAGTCCTGAAGTTGCCAACAGATACAACACAATTCCGCCTTCATGCTGCCCTGAATTTTTACTGTTCATAATCACTACCTATAATGCTTTTCAACATTATGATATGTAATGGATCAGATAAAGACCATTAATACCACACAGTAAGGGTGAGATCTACTGGTCTCAAATCCAGCTGCCTGGGCTCATACTCTAGCTCATCAAGACCACTATGTGTGTGGTCATGGTGAAGTCACACAAGTTCTCTACTTCTCAGTCCCTTCAACTGTAAACTGAAGGATGCTAGAAGTGCTTACCAGTTTAGGTGCTAACCAGTTTAGGTTATTAGAAAGATTGAGATAGTTCATGTAAAGCATCTAGCACAGTGTATGGCACACAGTGCTCAATCATAGTAACCTTCATAACTATTAATATGATACCTGAGGATTATCTATAGCAAGTGTGTTTATAAATTTACCTTTAGACAACTTATTTCATTTAATGTGACAGCCACTGGACTTCTTGGAATCACAGAACTAAATACTGTAGTATCATCAGAATTTTAAAAACTTATTACAGAGCTAGGAGGAAAAAAACTCTCCATTTTTGAAAACTTGACATAAACAAGATTCCAATAACTGATTCTACTATTACTATTATGTTATTGTTTTAATCCATATAGATTTGTCATTTTCAAATATCAGTGCTAACTTGGTACCTCAAACATCCTTTCAAAGTACTAGCACATTAAAAATATTTTAAAGAACACAAAGCTTTATAACTTTGTATCTGTGCACTTAATGTTATTTTTAAACTACCCACTGCATTAGCAACATATATTGTTCAAGGGCACTCATTTGACACTTTAAAATTTCATAATGTAAGAACTAATTATTTCATTATTTAGTAATTCATATGCACTACTAGTAGCTGTTTCTTTCTGTCAAGAGATATATTACCAGAAATATTTCTACATATCATTCACATCATGGAAAAATAATTCTGATGCAAACCTATCTCTAGCATCTAATACTAAATTTTTATGATAGCAGTTGAGTGGAAGACATCTAAAATGCACCTTCTTAATTCTATGTAGTTAATGGTGCAGATACTTAATTCTATCTAGCTTCTTATAAGTATGTTATTAGAAATAAACCTTTTGCAATAAAATTTTAACAAATTACTACTACATGAATCTCCAGAAATGCTCACAAATATTAATGTTAAGTGTTCGATTTGTAGGGTGCCTGGGTGGCTCAGTTGGTTAAGCGCCTGCCTTTGGCTCAGATCATGATCTCAGAATCCTGGAATCAACTCCCACATCAGGTTCCCTGCTCAGTGGGGAGCCTGCTTCTCCCACCGCCTCTGCCTGCTGCTCCCTCTGCTTGTGCTTTCTCTCTCTCTCTCTCTCAAATAAATAAATAAAATATTTCTTTAAAAAGTGTTCAATTGGGCGCCTGGGTGGCTCAGTGGGTTAGGCCGCTGCCTTCGGCTCGGGTCATGATCTCAGGGTCCTGGGATCGAGTCCCGCATCGGGCTCTCTGCTCAGCAGGGAGCCTGCTTCCCTCTCTCTCTCTCTCTGCCTGCCTCTCCATCTACTTGTGATTTCTCTCTGTCAAATAAATAAATAAAATCTTTAAAAAAAAAAAAAAAAAAAAAAAAAAAGTGTTCAATTTGCAAATGCCAAGAGTTTACTATGGCATCACTAACATGCCTCTCTTGAAAAAAAAAAGCAAAAAAACCAAAAAACTTTTCTGCTAAAAAAGACAGAACTTTCATTAGTGTTCTACTGTAAAAAGAAAGCAAAGAAGGCAAAGACAGCCTTTAATAGTCCATGCTTAATATAATGTGATCATTTAATACACATATTACAATAATTTCAAAAGCATCAGTTTACATCTTTTTGTTATTATACAAAGATAACGGCAAAAACCTCAACTGAAACCACATAGTCACAGCAGAGTTCACAGTAACTGGGTTACTGTTACGTTTAAACACCTGCTCTTAATGGTCAACTTCTGCAGAGTGAAGCAGAGAATCAATGTGGAAACTTTTTAAGCAGCAGTACATCTGCATCTTAAAAACTAACAAATTATACCCTAAAAAGATAAAGGTCAATTGTGAGTCAATCAATATTTCATGCTAATTTTGGTCTAATAGATAAGGGGAGGTATTTGTATTTAGAGATTATATAAATACTACTAAAATTAAGATTTCGAAAATTTATTAATCTCTGCTTTTTCATAAACACTATAAAGACTCAAAGAAGATTATTTGAGAGCAGAAAAAGCTGGCTAGGAAAGGCATTTAAAAATAATTTTTCTTTCCTTACTCTATTTAAGAAGAATATAATAATAATAATGGTTCACAGAAAAAGTAAAAGCTGAACTCATTTTATGTAAAATTTTTCACCTAATAAGGTCCCGAGAGAAGTTTTCTGTCTGGATATTCAAACACTGTGCTGCATACTATAAACAGTCACTAAATGTCTGTAGAATAAAAAATATCCAAGCCCAATTTTCAGGGTTCAAACTTATTTCCCATTAATAACATTATAATTTCACTAACATTCAACATTTTAAATTGGTGAAACTGAAAGAAAAGAAGATTCAGTGTGAGATGATCTGTACACGGAGTTCAGCTCTGCCATCCACGAGCAAGGTGATCTTAGCAGTCACTGCAGATGGAGATGGCAACTCCTATGTGCATGACAAACTCAGAGAGCTTAGATCAAATTAAATAATTACGTGAATATGATTTAGTGACAAAGCAATACCCACGTGCAGGTTGTTATTCAGACAGTAATGACTTTAACTCTTCAACACTGACACAGACAATTCACAAAAGATAGATGCAACTGAACATACAGAACACCAATGTGACCCAACTAGCAACTAGAGGGTGCCTGGGTCGCTCAGTGGGTTGGGCAACTGCCTTCGGCTCAGGTCATGATCCTGGAGACCTGGGATCGAGTCCTGCATCTGGCTCACTGCTCAGCCGGGTCTGCTGCTGCTTCTCCTACTGATCTCTCTCCTTGCACTCTCTCTCTCTCCCTCTCCAATAAATAAATAAAATCTTAAAAAAAAAAATTAACTAGCAACTAGAGAAATGAATAAACTACATACCATTTTTTTGCTGATTACATTGGCAAGACTAAAAAGAAAATAAAGGGAAATGGCACTCTCATACACCACTGATGAATATATAAATGAGTGCAACCTTCCTGAAATGCAATTTAGCAACATGAAACAAAAGCCCCCCAAAGCACACACCCTTCAGCTTAGCAATTTCCTAAGACTTTGCTTTATGGAAATAATCCAATGAGTAAGTAAAAATAAACAAAAAGCTAAAAAGAAAAGTAAAAAAAGAAAAAAGTAGAATTTACTTAATGGCCAATATCAGGAAACTGACGTAAGTCCATACAGCAGATAACATAAAACAGTCATTTAAAATGATGTTACAGGGGCGCCTGGGTGGCTCAGTGGGTTAAGCCGCTGCCTTCGGCTCAGGTCATGATCTCAGGGTCCTGGGATCGAGTCCCGCATCGGGCTCTCTGCTCAGCGGGGAGCCTGCTTCCTCCTCTCTCTCTCTCTCTCTCTGCCTGCCTCTCTGCCTACTTGTGATCTCTGTCAAATAAAATAAATAAAATCTTTAAAAAAAAATGATGTTACAGAGATATTAAGAAAAGACATTCATCAACAAGATTAAGCTAAATATTGGTTATAAAACAGTATGACCTCATTTTTATTCAAAATATTTATACACATTTTATTATACACACACACACATTTGTATATATATCAAATGTCTTCCTAGGCAAAATTCTGCTGATAAGTCTCTAGGCTAGTTTCTTTACCTGTATTCTCTAATTTTTCTGTAATGAGTATCATGGCTTACATATTATTTAAAAGATTCTTTGATGAGGCAAAAAATACACATCATATTGCCTTTCAAATCCTTTATTGTATACTATATAAGCTTGAGTCAGGACAGACCTGCATTTGTGGTCATGAAGAATATCAGTGAATATTAGATATGATTTGACAACAATTTTATCCCAGAAACAATGAATATATTGCCAGCTCTACAGACTTTCCTTTTTGCAAAATGATCCATCCCACAATCCACGCAGTTCCAGTATGACTGTTAATCTTTGAGCCTCAACTGTTGCAGAAGTAGACCCATGACTCAGATCTGGCCCACTTCTTTCTCCACATCGGCTTGTCTAAGCATCAGGATCAAGCAGGGTCAACCAAAAGAATTTGAAATGTAAGTGCTTAAAGGGAAAAGTTTCTTCTTTTCTGAAGTAAGAATTATAAAGACAACATATGGTATTCTGCCATCATATAGAGCCAAGAGATGGAAAAAGGGAGACAAATCCCTGACACCATCATTTGGTTCCCTTGTAACCAGATGTGTTTGAAGCCAGAGTACCACAGACTTTCCAGTTGTGTGAATCAATACATTCCACATTTTGCCTTAAGCTGTTTTAAGTAGGGTTTCTATCATTTGCAACCATGAGACCTACTATGGCATGGATTAGACAAAAATAACTCCTCACAAAAAACTGTTCTCATAAGAGATATGTAAAATGAGAAGCAGAAAATAAGGATGTAAATATCTGAATACGTGTTTAATGATGGCTCTGTAAGACCTGGGCAATCTCTTCCATGTCTAAGAGTTACTTACTTCTCAGTGGCATGAGACACAGTGGATCATTCCCTCCTCCCTAAAACACTTTCTTCACTTGGGTTCCAGATCATCAGGATAACACTACTTCCTTCCTTTTTGGTCATTCTTTGAGTCTCCTTTGCTGCTTCTCCTCCTCCCCAGATGCTGGAGAATCCCTGTGCTCAGACCTTGGGTCCTCAGGTATACTCTATCCATTCACATTCTATATAATCTCATGTAACCACTACTTGAAAATAATTTAATATGAAATGACTCCAAATTTCTGTATCCAATCCCAACAATTTCTCTGAGCTTCAGAGTCATTTATCAAGCTACCTAGCCAATATTTCCACCTGGTCATTTTTAGGTCTGTCAACTTTAATTAAAGTTCAAAATGACTGTTGAGTTTGCCACAAAAATCCCACAGTTCCCCCAAGAGTTTTTCTTCTCATTAAACAGCATAACCATTTATCCAGTTACACAGGTCAAATACTGAGAGGTTTTTTTTTTTGTTTTTTTTTTTTTTAATTTTCTCTGCCTTCATATCCTTATTACTCAATAACTCCTAACGGCTGTCCCTTCAAATACATCCTAGATCCAGCCACATTTCCCCATCTCCAATATCACTACCCCAGGCCAAATCACAATAGTTTGTTGTCTGAACTACTGAGATAAGTGCCAAATGAGTCTCTTGCTTCTACTATGCCTCTCTTCCATCTATTCACTCAGCAATCAGGACAAACTTTCTAAAATAGTTAAGTCCAGTCACAGCTGACCAGCAAATTTCCAATGGCTTCTTACTGACGTTTTAAGATTTTTTTTTTTTTTTTTTTTTTTATTTATTTGATAGACAGAGATCACAAGTTAGGCAGAGAGGCAGGCAGAGAGAGAGGAGGAAGCAGGCTCCCCGCTGAGCAGAGAGCCCGATGCGGGGCTCGATCCCAGGACCCTGAGACCATGACCTGAGCCGAAGGCAGAGGCTTTAACCCACTGAGCCACCCAGGCGCCCCCTTACTGACGTTTTAAATACACATCTATCACCCAGAATTTGAGGCTCCACACAATCTGGCTCCTGCTTTCTGTCTGACTTCATCTACCACTTTTCCTTGCTTACTCTGTTCCACTTATAAAATGGTCATCTGGCTGTTCCTTGAACAACTGTACATTTTCCTGCCTCTACCTAGAATGTTCTTTTCCCAGGTACTCATAAGGCTGGCTTCCTCTTCTTGGATTGAGACTCAAGAGCACTTCTATCTAAACATCATCATTTCCTTAAAGAGAATTCTTCTGAAAACTTAAGTTGAAAAACTCTCTCTCACTGCCATCATTCTCTCTCTCCTTCCCCGGCTTTACTTTTCATAACATTTATCATTATCTGACATTAGGTATGTATTTATTGTCTTCTCTCACTACAGACACTATAAGCCACAGGAAGGCAGGAGCCTAGAACAGTATCAGGTACATATACAGGGGGTGGGGAGGAGAATGAATTACTTATGGCACTGTGAAATAGTATAATCCTTTCAGTAGGTATCTGGATAAAACATATTAAAAGCCACTAAAGTGTTCTTCTCTGTTGCAGAATGGCTAGTGAACTTGACTGGTTATTTTCAGACAGACTATTTCAATTCTTTCCCACATGCGTCAGCATAGCCCAATCTGAGGCTTGACCTCTTCATGTCCCTAATTCTAAGATATCAAAAGAGATCACCTCACTTATCCCTCTCCCCCTAGGTTGCCATAGCAGAAAGAGAAACATGTTGCTCACTGTGTGATTTCTTCCAAATATACAAACAAAATAATCGGAGTATAATTACCACTTGTTCAAATGCTTTATGTTACTTTAGGAAAAATACTTTTTATATAGCAAATTGTACATATGACTAGAAAGATGATATTTGATTCAAGGCAGATTTTAATCCAAAATATGCTTGCTATTTGAATGTTAACCAGCTGTGGTTCAAGATAATTTTTACTTCCCTTTCTTCCTAAGGAGAAAAAAAATCAAGATAATATTCTGCAAGAAAATTTCCAATACACAGACTAAAACTTTGCTGCTTCTTTTCCCCAAACAACACATTAACAAATATACATATAGCAACCTTAGATTAAGGCAGAGTACTCCTGATAATTTATCCTAACAAAATTAAGTAATAATGAAACAATCTGTATCTGCTTATAGCTGCTTAGAGCATGTCAAAAGCAAGGTCAATAATAGGGAAATAGAGATTAATCATGAAGGATTTTGTTTTTCATGTTATTCTTTAGATGTATAATGGGAAGTATTTGGAATTATCTGTCTGGCTGAAAGGAGACCTTTTCACACAATAGATGCTGGCTTCTCCTAGTCATAATTAGGTTAAACCGCACATGAGTAGTAGCAGACGTCCACCCCAAGGAGTCTGAAATTGGAGCTGACATGGGCAGACAAGTCTGTCAAGTTGTCTTCATCCTTTCCTTGGCACCCCTCTGAAAAGGCTGGTTCTGTGACACATATATTGAGAGGCTGCCTAGAGAACTAAGGAGCACGATTCGCAGAGAGAGAGAGAGACAGAGTATAAAGCAGATGCACACAGACAAGCAGAGATAATATATGGAGACTAAACATTGCTTCAATTTCTGGTACATTTCAAATTTTTGCACCCAGGTCTTTTTGAAGGCCCACTAAATTCTTACTCTTAAAGTCTCTGAGACAGTCCTGTATCTTTATGATAAATTCCCTTTTTAAAGTAGCAAAGCTGATTTCTATTATGTACAATCAAAGATTCCGACATCATAATGTGGGAACAGTAAAGCAATTATAAGTTATTTCCCTATATGTTGCAATATTTATTTTCTGGCATAATCCATCACAGAACTGGAACAAAATCTATTGACACAGTCAGACAATAAGAAAATAACCTGAAAGGAAGCTGATTCAGAAATAGAAGCCTTGAGCAGAGGAAAGAAACTGAATAGCTTCTCCAAAACATTGAAAATCTAATGTCTCCTCAGGAATCATTTCATGGAGGACAGCTAAACCATATCTCAGTGTACATACTTCCTTGAGTAAGTCCACAAAAAAAAAAAATTGGGCCAAAGAAAACTGATTTTCTCAATAAGGCAAGTAAATCTCCAGCAAGTAACAAAACAAAGACTTATACAGTACCAAAAAAGGAGAGAGGTGGGGAACTTTCTAGAGATAGCAATTTTGCAGCTGTTGAGAAGGTACAACTTGGCAGCAATTTATAAGAACACTATTGTGCCCACTCAAGTGCTATATTCAATAGCACTGAAGTCGCTATCATTTTTTACATAAACAAAGACAATTATAAACTAATGCCAGTAAATTGAACTTCAGTAATTAGAATAGTGAAGAAAAATGTGCATAGGAAAAAGTACAACTCATTTAAAAAATACTTACATTTAAAAATTTACAATACTTACATTTTTTGCCGTCATGTCAAATTGTATTTGATTTAAAATTCTGTAAAGCCATTAAAAAAAAAAACTTCGTCTTCAGTAATTCTTTAAAAGAACATCCTGTTAAAGGGGGAAAAAAGAGGGAATAGTAATGTAATAATAATAATGGGCAATGTTTATGTGATATTAACCATGTGATATGCACTGTTTAAGTGGATTATTTAAATTAATCCTCGCAAAAACACTCTGAGATATGTACCATTTTAATCCTCATTTTCCAAATAAAAATTGGGGCTTGCAGAGTTTAAATATCCCACCAAATCAACTCAGTTAACAAGTGATAAAACCTGGGCTCTGAAATATCATACTATGTTCCTTTAGATAACACACTAAAAGAAACACTAGGGCTTCTTGAAGAAATAGCCAGTTCCAGGGTTGGGGCAAGAGATGTCCAAGATAAGACTAGAACACTTTATTGTATCTACAGTAAGGAAGAGCTCAAAAAACGATGGAGACATATTAAAAGTATACAGGAGTCAGCTTAAAGGGCCTACAACTGCACAATTTGTAACAAGTGGGCACCAAAGTATACACTGATAATAACAGATTGTAATAGACTATGAACTCTTTGAATAAAATAACAATCCAGGACTTCATACTGATAGAAACAAATAATGAGGAAGAAGGGAAAGCTCTTCCCTGCAATATTATACCAAATAGTAAATATAAATGAATGATGCAATGAGAAAACCACCAATTTGTAAACATCATAATAATACCTGATTAGACAAGGATTATCATAGATACTAAAACTCTAGTGGGTGAAAAGTTGGTAAGAAACAGGATATTTACATAGTCTTGAAATATCACCCCACAAAATACCTATTCATTCTAATTTTACAGTGAAGAAATCTGGCACCACATAGCTAAAGTGATCAAACCTACCTAATGACCACTAACAATGACACAAACTAACATGCATCTCCACAAGTGCACTGAGATGGATAGAATATCACTTCTGAGATACTTCTACCCAAAGCATAATCTAATTCATGAGGAAATAGCAGAGATATTTAAATTGAGGGGCATTCTATAAAATAAAGGACTGAACTTCTTAAAAATTTTTGTGTCATGAGAAAAAAGGAACCTAACAACCATTCCAGGTTTAAAAAGACTAAAGTCACATAAAAATTAAATTCAACACAGGATCTTCAACTGGGCTCTGGACCAGAGAAAATAACTCTTGTGAAGACCATTATCATGGCAAATGGAAAAACTGAAATATGGTCCACAGACTAGATAATAGTATTGCTTCAGTGTTTCATTTCCTGCGTTGATCAGTTGTGGGTTTTTTAAGTGAGTGTTCCTGTTTTTAGAAAAAGTACACCAAAATATTTACAAGTGAAGAGGTATAATAATAGCAATGTACTTTCGAATGATTAAAAAAATATATAATCTGTATAAAGAAAGTGGGAATGAGGGGCGCCTGGGTGGCTTAATGTGTCAAAGCCTCTGCCTTCAGCTCGGGTCATGATCGCAGAGTCCTGGAATCGAGCCCCGCATCGGGCTCTCTGCTCAGCAGGGAGCCTGCTTCCCCTCCTCTCTCTCTGCCTGCCTCTGTCTGTCTACTTGTAATCTCTGTCAAGTAAATAAACAAAATCTTTAAAAAAAAAAAAAAAAAAAGAAGAAGAAGAAGAAAAAAAAAAGTGGGAATGATAAACCAAGTATGGCAAAATGTCAACAACTGGATAATCTGGGTAAAGGGTATTCAGGAGTTGTGTCCTATTTTTGCAACTTTTTTCTTATTTTACATTGTTTCAAAATTAAAAATTTAATAAGACATTTAAGGGGAAGGAAAAAATAAAACAATTTTGAAAAGATCATAAACAATATGGTTTCAAGAAATGGAGGCTCCAACTGTCTGCCTCATATACTAGAAACCGAATCTACAAGTAAAACTTTGTGGATGGAATAAAAGGCATTTTTACTTTTTAATAAAACACCAAATTTACAAATTTTCAGGGTGCCTGGGTAGCTCAGTCAGTTAAGCATCGGACTTCAGCTCAGATCATGATCTCGAGGTCATGTGACAGAGCCCTGAGTTGGGCTCCCCCCTCAACAGCGAGTCTGCCCCTCTCCCTCTGCCCACCCCACAAAGCTCATGTAGGCAAGTGTGCTCTCTCTCTCTCTCTCAAAAACAAATAAATCTTAAAAAAAAAAAAAAAACCCAAACCCAATAAACTTACAATATTTCAATGATAAAACATAAATTTAAAAATCCCAAGTAAGACCTGGAGTACCACTATGATTTTCACTGTCCCATGATAGCTGTAGATTTGTTCACAATGTCTGTCACGATCTAATATGAAAATTAAGTTCCTATGCTAGAAATGTTTCACATTCACCAACTATTTGTTATTTTCTCTTCAGTATTAAAAATATCAGATAAATAATAAAGCACAAGTTCCTGACATCCCACTCACTAAACTACCTAACAGAGGCAGTATTACACAGATTATGGTCTCTGACCACAACACAACTAAGTAAGGAATCAGCCATTTTAAATAAAGAGTTAAAAATCATATATTTAAAAAAATAAAACTATATTATTGCTCAAACAACCCATGAGTTAAAGAAATCTGAAATATTTAGAACTGAATGACAATGAAAATAGCAGTAAAGAATAACAGAATATTAAGAACGGAATGATAGTGAAAATAATAAAACTGGCTGGCTTAGTCGGAAGACAATGCACAACGCTTGATCGCGGGGGCTATGATTTTGAGTCCAATGTTGGGTGTACAGATTACTCAAAAATAAGTAACAGATAAACTTTAAAAAAGGAAAGAAAAAAAGTTCAGGTGAAGTAGTACTTAGAAGTAAATTTGTATTTCTCTTCATTCATGAGGCAATCAACTTAAAAGCTTAAAAAAGATCAGTGGGAACTCCAAGATACTAGAGAGGAACAAGAATTGATTATTTAAATAGAAAAAAACTAAAATAACAGTTGGTTCTAAGTGTCCTGATTGAAGCAGGCATCTAATAAATAAAGCAACAGTGTTAGCAGAGTGAAAAAAGCATGGATTTTTAAAGTTAGGCTCAATCTCAGCTTTGACACTTACTAGCTGTGTGACCCTGAACAAGTGACTCAACCACTTTGAGTTTCAGTGTCCTCATCTGAAAAAAAGGTATACTGAGTTTTTCAACCTTGTTAGCAGTAAATTACATACAATCTGCCTAAATGAAAATCTTCAGATCCAAGTCAGTGTGACAAAAGCCCTACAGTTCATACATAAACACCAAACACTCCTAAACACAAAAAAAATCAATTTTACATATTTCTAAGAGTACCTTCTGACCTATGAAAATGTAGTTATAACAAAAAACAATGAAGTGTTTTCCATCAAAGTCCCCGTCAAATTTTAGAAACCTACTGTATCTAAGGCAGATATGGTTTGCCTACCCAGTCTCTTATCCTCTTCTTCCTTAGGAGAAGTTGAAGGTGGCAATGTGCCCAACTTAGAAAAAGAGTACTACATTCTCAGTCTCCCTTTCAGATGTACTGACCATAGGACATAATTCTAGTCAATGAAATATAAGCAGACATCATTGGGCTGGTGTACCAGATTCAGCTAGTAAATGCCCTTTTTCCCTTCTCCCCATTTCTTCACTCCAAAATATAGTTGTTATGGTTAAAGTGGCTTGTCTCCATACCTCTGCTTCACTACAATATTCAGTATTCCATACAGTATTCTATCTCCTAACGGCTGAGCTTCTGGGTGACACTGTGATATTTACCCAAATTAAAAAAAAAAAAAAAATTTAACAGACTTGTTACTATTTCAGCACACAATAGCAAGTGGTGACCAATAAAATACTGCTTAGGCACGTTAATGAGCCACATTAACAAACTTAATTTTTCTTAGTATTCTTTGTATCCTTTCACCAGAGCTAAGTACAAATTAAGAATCTCTAAATGCTACCTAAATGATAAATGCTTGAAATGATAAAATGTTTGGCATGGATTTCTTTTTTTTTTTAGAAAAAAGAAAGAGTAAATTTTACTGGAACATCTCTGTGCCTCAATTTCTCCCATCTGCAAAAATAGTAACAAATAGTACATCTACTTGAGTCAATACATAAAAAATTATTAGGACACTGCCTAGCAGAGTATAAGCCCACAGTGTTAGGGTTTAAAAAAGCAGTTTGCGGGGCGCCTGGGTGGCTCAGTGGGTTAAAGCCTCTGCCTTCGGCTCAGGTCATGATCCCAGGGTCCTGGGATCGAGCCCCGCATCGGGCTCTCTGCTCAGCAGGGAGCCTGCTTCCTCCTCTCTCTCTGCCTGCCTCTCTGCCTACTTGTGATCTCTGTCTGTCAAATAAATAAATAAAATCTTAAAATAAATAAATAAATAAATAAAATAAAAAAATAAAAAATAAAAAAGCAGTTTGCTGTTTTTCATGACAAATTAAGGTTTCTTCTTCCAAAATAAGTAATACATAACTCACGTGTAGTAGAAGTAAAAAAATAACCACACCATAAATCTAGTTTTTTTTTTTTTTTTTAAGATTTATTTATTTATTTGACAGAGAGAGAGATCACAAGTAGGCAGAGAGGCAGGCAGAGAGAGAGGAGGAAGCAGGCTCCCCACTGAGCAGAGAGCCCGATGCGGGACTCGATCCCAGGACTCCGAGATCATGACCTGAGCCGAAGGCAGCGGCTTAACCCACTGAGCCACCCAGGCGCCCCATAAATCTAGTTTTAAAAGGAAATAAAATGTTTAATTATGGTTAGAAAAACTTTTCTAAAATTAACAGAAGTAAGCAATAACTTTAGTCATTAATTTATTTATCCAGCAAGCACTGAACACCCACTATGTGCAAGGCATTCATCTAGGCACTGAAGACATCCTAGTAGATCAGAGAAACAACAAGCATAAACTTTCAAAGATAATTTAAATTATGTAAAATACTGGGGCACCTGGATAGCTCAGTTGGTTAAGTGCCTGCCTTAGGCTCAAGGTCATGATCTGGAGACCCGGGATTGAGCCCCACTTCGTCAGACTCCCTGCTCAACAAGGAGTCTGCTTCTTGGGACGCCTGGGTGGCTTAGTTGCTTAAGCAGCTGCCTTCCACTCAGGTCATGATCCCATCGCCCTGGGATAGAGTCCCACATTGGGCTCCTTGCTCGGCAGGGAACCTGCTTCTCCCTCTGCCTCTGCCTGCCTCTCTGTCTGCCTGTGCTCGCTTGCTCTCTCTCCCTCTATCCCTGAAAAATAAATAAATAAAATCTTTAAAAAAAAAAAAAGGAGTCTGCTTCTTCCTCTGCCCCTACCCTGTTACTGGTTCCTCTCTCTCTCAAATAAATAAAAATCTTTTTTAAAAAATTATGTAAAAATACATTAAGATAAATGTTATAAAAAGAAATGGGATTATGATAGAGATCTGCCTCATTCAATTAAAAATGAAGTATGCTGTACTGGTTTTGATTGAGAGTTTATAGCCTTTAGTTTAGAAATACACATTTCTAAGTATTTTTAAAGCTTTTGCTTTTTTTAAAACATTATTTTTAATCTAAAAATTATTTGTAACATATGACTTAAAACCCAAGTGTCCAGAAAGTAAATAAACATGGCACTGGATGTTTCAAGAAATTGCCATCTTTGCTGGCACTGGTGATTCTCAATGATAAGCCAGTCATGTGCACTGATGCTTTATGTTTTATCCAGGCTCAACAATCGTACACTTTTTCCTGTGACCAAGTTCTTCAGTTAGTTAAAAAATAAGTCGGATTTCTTCTTCCAGTTTCATGAACACATTTGGCCAGCTCAAAAAGTCAATCTTTGTGACCTCGCCATCTGCCATATCTCTTGTCAGTTTCAGACAATGCAACTCCCACAGATGGTCTCAAAATGCAAGAAGCCCCTTTCCTTTCCAATCACAATTTAGCATCTCTGGCCACAAAGCCTTTTAAAATGATAAAAAAAAAAAAAAATGGTACAATGGTAATCAAAACACAAAGAAGAAATAATTATGGATAAATTTGTAGAATTCACATCACCTGAATTAAGGTATGTAGACTTTCTATCACTACTGAAAAAAGAGACTATAAAAAATTACATTTCAGCAAAGGCAGCATATTTAAATGAAAACATTACTAATTTTAAAAACATACCCATGTTTCAAGGTCTGGAAAATACACAAAACAATAAAATAAGAAAAAAATATCAGCCATGGTTCCAGCTCTCAGAGGCAACTACAATAAGTTTTTGACATACCTTCCTTCAGTGTTCTCTTTCTGCACTCTAACTTCAGATAACTGGTATTAATGAGAAGATATTTTTCATAGTAAGTGATAATAAGTAACTCTTAGGGGAAGAAGATATCTAGGCACTCTCCTAAATGCTTCACATGCATGATCTCACATCATTCACACTACAACTCTATCAGGTAAGTATTACTGGTTAATTCCTCTTCCTTCAGATCTCTTCTCAGTGTCACTTCTCAGGGAAAACTATCTCTCTCCTGATACCAAGACTAGGTCAGGGGTCTTCCTCTACTAATTCTCTCCTACCTTCTCCTTTAACTGCACACACCAGGTTGTCATTATCTATTTATTTGTGTGATTATCAGAATGTGGTCTATCTCTGCCAACTAAAGTATTAAGTTTCATAAGGGCAGTGACCCCATCTGTTTACTATTATATACCAGTGTCTGGCACATGTTTGGAACTCAAGTGAAAACTTGTTTGTTTTTAAGGCAATATTTACTTAATGAATTACAGACTCAATATTTTATTTTCATCTTTTAATAATATGATAATCTCATTGAATAATGAGAGCAGTAAATGAAAAGACACATAAACACATAACACATTCATGCATTTGAAATGTCATTAAGCTATATAGCAGAATTGTGACAATTTCCTACCACGAACAAAAAGTCTTTTGGAGCCAGCATTGTATTTGTGTTTAATTTTTTAAAAAATTATAGTTGAAATATTTATAATAGGGTATACTTCTTTGATTTCTTTCGTTTCGTTTTGAAGGGGAAAACAAGAGTGGGCAAGAGTATGGGACGCCTGGGTGGCTCAGTCAGTTAAGCAGCTGCCTTTGGCTCAGGTCATGATCCCAATGTCCTGGGATCGAGTCCCACATCAGGCTCCTTTCTCAGCAGGGCTAGCCTGCTTCTTTCTCCCTCTGCCTTGCCTGCCACTCTGGCTGCCTGTGCTCCCTACCTCTCTCTCTGATTTAAAAAAAAAAAAAAAAAAAAAAGAGTGGGCAAGAGTAAATTCTGAAAAACACCTTTACTAAAAGCTGCTCTCCCACAGAACCAGCAACATTTTACACTTAAAAAAAAAAAGGAAAAGAAAAGTGCTTTTATGTCTACTGCTCACTTCTTTTTAAGATTTTATTTATTTATTTGACAGACAGAGATCACAAGTACACAGAGAGGCAGGCAGAGAGAGAGGAGGAAGCAGGCTCCCTGCCAAGCAGCGAGCCCAATGTAGGGGCTCGATCCCAGGACCCAGGGATCATGACCCCAGCCGAAGGCAGAGGCTTTAACCCGCTGAGCCACCGAGGCGCCCCTACTGCTCACTTTTTTAAGTTGAAAAATTTTTCCAGATTTACTTAAGTTGAAAAATTTTTTTCCAGAGTTACACAAGCCTTTACCCAGGACTCTCAACAATGATAAAACTGATTAATACTATAAGCAATCAATAACAACTTTTAATAGTCTTCTACAGATGTGTAGTGAATAATGAATAATGTTTCAGCACTACTCATTCACTTACATATTCAATAAATACTTACTGCCTGCTGAATGTCAAACATCAGGCTGAGCATTAAAGATATTATGAGAAACGACGACAGTCCCTGCCCTGGTGGAGCCTACATTTTCACTATGAGGGTATCCAGTATACATGAATTTCATAATTACTTCATGACGATTACTGTTAAGGGCTACTACAGTAGATGAAAAAGATGAAAAGAAAGCATGTAAAATAAGGGATGGGACTCCAGTAGATTTAGAGAAGATTACTTTCAGGAAGTGAAATTTGTGCTGAGCTCAAAAAATTCAGTAAACCACTGGCAAAGAGAGAGGGTTCATCAAAGCCAGAAGGAACAACCAGCTTAGAGGAAAGTTCATAGGAAGAAAAGCATATGTGAAGTTCCAGAAACTGAAGAAAGATCTAGAGACCTGAAAACAGGGCAAAAGAGAGGACTGCTAGGAGATTAGATGAGAGCAGAGAGAAGAGAAGGTACATGGCGAAATATCATCATTGGATTCTTTTCAAAAATTAGATTAGTGGGAAGCCTCAGAAAGATTTTAAGTAGGGAACCAAACCTCTGAATCAAAGGAGATACTAAATTATGTCCACCAAAGATTAAGTAAAAACTATCTGCATCCTAATTATTTAAAACCAGCAATATCAGCTATATTCTAGAGTTCTTTAGTAACTGCAATGTTCACTCATTTCTTGGATACATCAGGTAAATTTATATTCATCATCTATAATCCATTTATCTAACAAACAACCTTACCCATCGAAACAAAACTCAAAGCATTTATGGGTCCCCAGCTCTCTAATTAGCTCTGACAAAACCCCTGCACTAGTCAGTAATTAATAAGGAATTATTAATTAATAAATAATTATTAATAATTAATAAGGAAGTCTTCAGGCCTTCCTTCATATTATTAATTTTAATAAACATAAAATTCTTGGTAAATTTGCCTATCTTGATTTTTAGGCTTCAAGCCAATTATACCCAGTAGAAAAGATGTGGTAATAAGAAACAAATTGGTTAGAACGTGTTATAGATGGGAACATTAGCAAAATAATTCACAACTGACAGCTTAATACTAAAGGAAGATTAGACATACAATTACTCGTCACCACCTAAATTCACTGAAGTAGAATGGCTCCTGACAAAATCCAGTTAATAACATGTTCCTTACAAGCGCTTCTATAATAAAACCTAAGCAATATTTTTTGTTTCAAACATTTCATAGATTGTAACATTCTTGACTAGTTTTCTTACTTATTGAAAACAAAAATCTAAGAGAAAACGTATTTCTGTCCTGACCAAAGAAACAATATTTGAAGATATCACATAAATTTAAGACAAAATCACATTTCAAATCCTGCCAAGACCTAACAGAAAGTTTCTTTTACAGGAAGCAGCAGAAGCCAAATTTTAAACCATTAAATTGCATGGATTAAATCACTTGTTGCACATGTGCTCTTTAGCAAAGTTGCATTTCCAGATCAACGCAGCTTTACATTAGTAATAAAAATGTTAAGACTTATCCCAACTTGACCCATCACAACAGACAAGATGAGTTCTTAAAATATCATATGGGTAGTAATATAAATTTAGATAAAGTACTATACAAAGAACTCACAAGCATCAAATGTTCAATTTACCCAAGAGTCTAAGAAGACAACATGGGAAGCAATCAAAAAGAAGCAGTGTGTTATTGTGGGAATGCAAGTTGGTGCAGCCACTTTGGAGAACAGTGTGGAGATTCCTTAAGAAATTAGAAATAGAGCTACCCTCGGACCCTGCAACTGCACTACTGGGTATTTACCTCAAAGATACAGATGTGGTGAAAAGAAGAGCCATATGTACCCCAGTGTTCATAGGAGCAACAGCCACAATTGCCAAAATGTGGAAAGAGCCAAGATGCCCTTCAACAGAAGAATGGATAAAGAAGATATGGTCCATTTATACAATGGAATATTATGCCTCCATCAGAAAGGATGAATACCCAACTTCTGTATCAACATGGACCAGACTGGAGGAGATTATGCTGAGTGAAATAAGTCAAGCAGAGAAAGTCAATTATCATATGGTTTCACTTACTTGTGGAGCATAAGGAATAACATGGAGGATATTAGGGGAAGGAAAGGAAAGATGAATTGGGGGAAATCTGAGGGGGAGACAAACCATGAGAGACTGTGGACTCTGAGAAACAAACTGAGGGTTTTGGAGGGGTGTGGGGTGGGGGGTTAGGTGAGCCTATCGGTAGATATTAAGAAGGGCACATATTGCATGGAGCACTGGTTGTGGAAGATAAACAATGAATCTTGGAACACTGAAAAAAAAATTTTTTTTTTAAAAAAGGAGCACTGTTTTTACTGGATCATGTCAATCTTCCTTAAATTACTTTAATTTATAAGTTTCACATCTTAAAAATGTTGAATCATCTTATCTAAGAATATTGTATATACTTCCATTAATCAAATCTGCTTTATGCCCTTGAGAGATATCTAAATTATTCCTTACATAGGTGTTATGGGTTGAACCGTGTCTCCCCAAAAGATAATTCAAGTTCTAACCCCTGATACCTATGAGTGTGACCTTATTTAGAAATACAGTCTCCGCAAATGGAAACAAGTTAGGATGAGATCATACTGAAATTAGGATAAGCCCTAACCCAATATGACTGGTGTTCTTCCGAACAGGAGAAATGACAAAGAGAAGTTAGCTATGCAGAGATGAAGGCAGAGACTGGAGTTACACTGCCACAAATCAAGAAACACAAGGAGCTACCAGAAGCTGAAAGAAGCAACGCAAGATCCTCTCTCATAGCTTCACAAGAAGGACGGTCCTGCCAACTCTTTGATTTTGGACTTCAAGCTTAGAACAGTGAGAGTATAACTTCCCGTTGTTTTAAGCCACCTACTGTGTGATACTTTTTTATGGCAGCTGTAGGAAACTAACACACTAGGTTTCATACATGTCTTGTTATATTCCCAGGTTTTGGTGTTGTTTTAGCTTAACAGGTTCTTCTGTCATACATGGAATTCTCCATCGTAGCTTCCAACCTGTTTATACGTAATAAAGTTACAGATTTCCATTTGCTAATTTTATAATCTCACCACAGAACTGAATTTTTTACCATCTGTAGTTTTTCAGTTGACTCTTATATTTTTCAGGTATAAAATTATATGAAAATAGGGATTGTTGGATCTTTCAAGTTCATAGAACAATGAATGTAGCCTGATTACAAATCTCTCTTTCAACTTCCCAAAACAGATATAAAATAAACAAGGAGAATAAATAAAACCACACAGGACCCACGACTTCAACACTATCATTCCTAAGAGACAGAGATTAGAGCAATTTTCAAATTACCTGTAAGTAAAGGAAAACAAATAATTCCCAACAAAATCCCATTGCCTGCGTACTGTAAGCCTAGGGATGCAGAGAGGGAAAGGAGGGAGGCTAAAAAGACTCCATGAAAAAGGGCACATGGGTATAAGGAACTCAGAGAGGAAGCACAGAAAGGACTACCCCAGAGAAACAGTAAAACAGTAAAGGTAAAACTACTGAACACAAGGTTAGGACCTAACAGTTCACAGCCCTAGTGATGTAAAAGTATCTACAAACAGCTGAACCACCAGTGGCTGCCTCTGAGGAACAGAGCTTCTGGCGGTGAGTCAGGTACACAGACAGAAAAGATGGAAGCTCTTGCAGCAAGGCAGTTAACATTAAAAAAAAAAAAAAAAAAGAAAAAGGTAATTAAAAAGAGGAATTATACAGCCTTCAGAAACAAGACACACCAATCCTTCCTCTACCTCTTTCCCTCACCACCAAACCCATAAATTCATATAAGAAACTGAATAGAGGAGGGAAGAGTGACAGAAGAACTCTCTAAAACTCTAAAACTTTGTCCACAGAATGCAGAGACACAACAGCAAAAGCAAACTATATGCATACAAAAGTACTGCAAAAATCAGAAAAATACAAATGGAATGTTTGCTATTGATAGTTTTCTCTCCCAAAATGGACCATGGAGCCAGGGAAAACTAACACTCACTTCATATTGATTTAAATACCCTCAAACAGGGACGCCTGAGTGGCTCAGTGGGTTAAGCCTCTGCCTTCAGATCAGGTCATGATCTCAGGGTCCTGGGATCAAGTCCCGCATCAGGCTCTCTGCTCAGAAGCAGGGAGCCTGCTTTCCCCTCTGTCTCTCTGCCTGCCTCTCTGCCTACTTGTCATCCCTCTCTCTCTCTCTGTCAAATTAAAAAAAAAAAAAAAAAAAATCTTGAGAACCATAAATACCCTCAAACAAAAATTTGCAGAAAAAAACTTTAAGTCAAAAAGACAAAAACAAAGAATAAAAATGGACCAAAAAAAGAGAAAGAAATTTAAACAGAGTTGATGGAATGCCATAAAGAAATGGAATAAACAGTCACCTAGGTGGCTCAGCTCAGTTGGTTAGGTGTCTGACTCTTGGTTTTGGCTCAGGTTGTGATCTCAGGTCATGAGATCGAGCCCCATGTTGGGCTCCATGCTCAGCGGGTAGTCTGCTTGAGATCCTTTCCCTCCTTCCTCTGTCCCTCCCCCTTCTTGTGCTCTCTTTCCCTAAAATAAACAAATCTTAAAAAAAAAAAAAAAAAGAAAGAAACAGAATAAAAGACCAAAGACCCTGAGAGAGAATAGATTTTAATGAAAACACAATAAAGGATGGTGAAGAAAAGGAGGAAAATGATAAAGAGAATGAAAATGACATAAAGAAAGAAGCAAAAGGGTCAGAGAGAAACTGGCTGAATGAAATGGGTAACAGGAAAGGAACATTAGTATTATTGGTGCCCCTAATGAAGAAAATCAAAACAATGGAACAGCACTAATATTAAAATTATAACATAAGGAAACTTCCCGGAAATAAAAGGGCTTAATCTACATGTTAAAAAGGCCTACCAGATACTTAAGAAAACTGACCCAGAATGATTGACTGTGACACATAGCCCAGTAAAACTGTTTAAAGACAAAAAAACAAAAAACAAAAAACAAAACTTCAGGGCTTCCAGGCAAACAGAAAAAACAATTCACAAAGGTAAAGGTAAAGGTAAGGAATTAGACTAGCAACAGATTTCTCAAAAACAACATATAGAGCAAGATAATAGTAGAATAGTATTTTCAAGAAACTTCAGGAAAGAAAATATAAACCAAGGATATTATATCCTGCTAAGCTGTGTACTTCAAGTTTCCAGGACATCAAAAAACTGTTTTGGGGGTATGCTCCTTGACGATGGTCTTGGGAATGATTTTTTTTTTTAACTTGACACCAAGGGCAAAGGCAACAAAAGCAAACACAAACAAGTGGGACTATATCAAACTAAAAAGCTCTGCACAGCAAAAGCAGCCATCAACAAAATGAAAAGCCAACCTACTAAGTGGGAGAAAATATTTGAAAATTATATGTATGATAAAGGGTTAATATCCAAAATGTATTAAAAAAATCATATAGCTCAAAAGCAAAAACTCTGATTTTAAAATGGGAAGAGGAACTAAATAGACACTTTCCCAAAGAAGACATACAGATGGTCAACAGACACATGAAAAGCTGCTCAACATCACTAATCAGCAGGGAAATGCAAATCAAAACCTCGAGAGATCACCTCACAACATTCAGAAAGACTGTCATCAAAGACACAAGAGATGAGTGTTGGCATGAATGTGGAGAAAAGAACGCTTGTGCACTGTTGGTGGGAATGTAAATTGGTGCAGCCACTATGGAAAAGAGTATGGCAGTTCCTCAAAAAATTAAAATTAGAACTACCATATGATCTAGCAATCTCACTTCTGGATATATATCCAAAGGAAATTAAATCACTAAAATCATTATCTCAAACAGGTATCTGCAGCCTGATGTTCACTAGAGCATTATTCACAATAACCAAGACATGGTCAGAAACAATCTAAATGTCTATCAACAGATGAATGGATAAAGAAAATGAGGTAAATACTGAGAGGGGGTGGAATATTATTCAGACTTAGACAAAGAAGGAAATCCTGCCATCTGTAACAACATGGATGACCTTGAGGGCATTATAGTAAGAGAAATAAATCAGAGAGAAAACAAATACTATATAACCTCACTTCTGTGTGGAATCTAAAAAACCTCAACTCACAGAGACAGAAAAGATTGGTGGTTGCCAGAGGCAGGGGGTGGTGGGGTTGGGCGTGAACTGAGAGAAGCTGGTCAAAAGGTACAAACTTTCCGTTATAAGTTATGGGGATGTAATGTATAGCATAGTGGCCATAGTTAACAATGCAGTATTGCATATCTGAAAGTTGCGAAAAGAGTAAATTTTTAGAAGTTCTAATAAGAAGGGACACCTGGGTGGCTCAGTGGGTTAAGCCTCTGCCTTCGGCTCAGGTCATGATCTCAGGGTCCTGGGATCGAGCCCCGCATCGGGCCCTCTGCTCAGCAAGGAGCCTGCTTCCCTCTCTCTCTGCCTGCCTCACTGCCTACTTGTGATCTCAGTCTGTCAAATAAATAAAATCTTAAAAAATAAAAATAAAAGTTCTAATAATAAGAAAAAAATTTGTATTAACTACACGAGGTGATAAATATTAATTAAACCTATTGTGGTCATTATTTTGCAATATATACATGTATCAAATCATTAAGTTGTACACTTTAAACTCATGTACTGTTATATGCCAATTCTATCAATAACTCAGGAAAAAAAGTTTGGATATGGTGGAACCCAGGGAATACTATAGATGTGTGTCCTTTCTGGGCAATCTATTAAAGGATGAGCTTCATCTAGCCAAAACATGCCTAGAAAATTTTTCAAGAGGACTACCAGTGAGCATTTTATATATTCAATTGTAGAGGTAACACTAAAACAAGACTGGGATCATAGAGTGAAGAACAACATGTAAAAGTACCTGCTTTGACAAAGTATAAAGAGAATACAACTAAAAGGTGGAACAAGCCACGAGAGAAAAGGAGGAAAATAAGGATTATTGATTGTTATATATAGTTAATACGTACACATCAAAGAATATCATTTAAAACTGATTGTAAAAAGTTAAGTTTAAAAAAAGGAGACAAAAGTCACTATAAAAAGTATTAATGGTACTAGTAGAATAAAAATACAGACCGCCTAAAAAAAAATATCTGTATCGTCCCCTGGAAAAAAAATATATAAACCTTCCTAAATACCAAAAGAGATGCTTAAAAAAAGCAAAGAGGGGAGCGCCTGGATGGCTCAGTTGTTAAGAGTCTGCCTTCAGGGGCACCTGGATGGCTCAGTGGGTTAAAGCCTCTGCTTTTGGCTCAGGTCATGATCTCAGGGACCTGGGATGGAGCCCCACATTGGGCTCTCTGCAGAAAGCCTGCTTCCCCTACTCTCTCTCTGCCTGCCTCTCTGCCTACTTGTGATCTGTCTGTCAAATAAATAAATAAAATCTTAAAAAAAAAAAAGAGTCTGCTTCAGCTCAGGTCATGATCCCAGGGTCCTGGGATCAAGTCCTGCACACATCAGGCTCCCTGCTCAGCAAGAAGCCTGCTTCTCCCTCTCCCACTCCCCCTGTTTGTGTTCCCTCTCTCACTGTGTCTCTCTATGTCAAATAAATAAATAAAATCTTTAAAAAAAAAAAAAACGCAAAGAGAACATATAGCGAACCACAGTAAATACAACAGAATGCACATAGTAATGATAAATAGTATGTGGCATTATAAGATACATAATATACTGTATTTGTGCTTTATCAGGATTGATTTAATAAATGGTATTTATACAACTGAATATCCACCAAAAAGAAAATGCAGAAAATTCCAACTATCTTATATTCTTTTTTTTTTTTTTTTGAGAAAGAGAGAGGGAGTCTAGCATTCAGGAAGCTTCCCAGGGAGTGCTCATATGAGACACAAGTATAAGGATGAAAAAGACATGAAAAGGGAATGAGGAGAAACTGACTCAGTGAGGGTACACCTGGGGCCTTAGCTGATATTACATGGAACTTGGGCTGGGATGCCCTTCAGAGCTGTCCCAAATGGAGGCAAGTTGGGTTACTGCTGCTTCTTCTTTGTTTTTAATCTTTGCTTAAAAAATTTTTTTATTTTCTAGATTTTATTTATTTATGTGACAGAGACAGAGAGCACGAGAGAGGATGAGAGCGCCCAAGGCGGGGGTGGGGGGGGTGGGGGGAACCCTGCAGAGGGAGAGGGAGCAGGCTCCCCACTGAGCAAGGAGCCTGACATAGGTCTCGATCCCAGGAGTCTGGGATCATGACCTCAGCTGAAGGCAGACGCTTAACCAACTGAGCCACCCAGAAGCCCCTGGGTCGCTTCTCATATCCCTGCAGCACCCAGTCAGTTCTCATAGGATTCCTCTGAGAGCAAGCCTAACCTCAGGTAAGAAAGTGCCAGTACTCAGTTATGAAGAGCAGATCTGGGCAGAGTACTAGAGTATCCACTATAATTCTACAGCAGTGAAAATTAATTAAACACATGCCACAACACAGTTAAAGCTTGTAAATGTAATGTATTTATATACCTTTCAAAGTGACATATATAAGTCACTAATATCACTTAAAAATGTACACTTAAGAATAAAAATATAAGGGCTGCCTGGGTGGCTCAGTGAGTTAAGTGTCTGTCTTTGGCTCAGAGTCATGATCCCAGGGTCCTGGGATCAAGCCCTGCAACAGGCTCCCTGCTCTGCAGGGAGTCACACCACCCCCCACCCTCCTGCGACTCTTGTGTGTTCTCTCAAGTGAATAAATAAAACTTAAAAAATAAAAATAAAAATATAAGAAGCACACAAGAATTACAGATACCAAATTTCGCCTCTCCGTGCAAAAGAACAAAGGTTCTTTTTAAGTTGGGGAATAGAGAAGCCTTCAACATTATGTTGGACTGTATAAGGAGAGTTATAGGTTATAAAGGGGATTAATTTTATCATTCCATATACTTATTTACTTGTATATCTCAAACATTTAAGTCAAAAAAAGAAAGAAAAGAAAAATAGTAACCACATCTGTGTCTTTTCAAACAATAAACCAATAAAACACTTACAAACTTAATCAAGAAAAAAAGAGAGAAAACACAAATACGCAGCGTATGAAAGGATTAAAGAGAAAAAATACCACAGAAGCAGAAGGAATTTAAAAATTTTAAGAGCTGGGGCACCTGGGTGGCTCAGTGGGTTAAGCCGCTGCCTTCGGCTCAGGTCATGATCTCAGAGTCCTGGGATCGAGTCCCGCATCGGGCTCTCTGCTCAGCGGAGAGCCTGCTTCCCTCTCTCTCTCTCTGCCTGCCTCTCCATCTACTTGTGATTTCTCTCTGTCAAATAAATAAATAAAATCTTTAGAAAAAAAAAAATTTAAGAGCTATTTTGTTCAGCCTGGAGCAAATAAATTGAGAACCTGAAAAAAAATGGATGATTTTCCAATAAGATATAAGTTACCAAATTTGCCTCCAGAAAAATGAGATGATCTAAGTGGACTAATTACCATAGAAAAAAATAAAATTGTCAAAGTGTTGCCCATCTAACTGGCAATGGGGCCCATACTCTTTTATAGATAAGTTTTAACAAAAAGAAAAATTATATTTTTACTTATTTATTAATAATTAATTTAAATAGTAGTGCTTTTTAACCAAAAGCTAAGACAGGCTTTTAAAGATGTTAAAATATATTATATATTCATTATAAAATAGTCTTCCTAGGGGTGCCTGGGTGGCTCAGTGCGTTAAGGCCGCTGCCTTCAGCTTGGGTCATGGTCTCAGGGTCCTGGGATTGAGCCCTGCATCGTGCTCTCTGCTCAGCAGGGAGCCTGCTTCCTCCTCTCTCTGCCTGCTTGTCATCTCTCTGTCAAATAAATAAATAAAATCTTTTAAAAAAAATAGTCTTCCTAAATTCTTGTTATAAATACTTAATAAAAAGAAAATGACAAGGGGCACCTGGGTGGCTCAGTGGGTTAAGGCTCTGCCTTCAGCTCAGGTCATGATCTCAGGGTCCTGGGATTGAGACCCACATCAGGGCTCTGCTCAGCAGGGAGCCTGCTTCCCCCTCTCTCTCGGTCAAATAAATAAATCCTTAAAAAAAAAAAAGGAAAATTACAATTACTTAAATTGAAATTATATTTTACGAAGAATGCACATAGAATTTTACCAAATGCCCTTTCAGCATCTATGGATGTATTTTTCATTAAGTGTCATTCAAGAAACAGTCCAGTTAAAGAAAAAAATAAGAAAGAATGTCAATTATCACTACTCACCATTATTACATAACATTGTTCTACAGGCAGATACCAGCCAATGCAATTATGCAAAAGAATGATAGAAGTATGTAAAATTAGAACTGATGAGGTAATATTATCATACTTAGATATGACTGTTTACAGAGAAGCCCCAAGAGAATCAAGCTCTTTCAAACCAGGAAAGTATTTCCAGACAAGGCTGATTACAAAATTCATACTCAGAATTCAGCAATTTTCTGGTACGTAAAACTATGTCTTCTGATAACAACTATTTAAGAGGAGTAATGGGAAAAAATTACCCTATTTACAGTAGCAATGACCAAAAAAGGTAAGAAACTCAGCAAGAAATATACAGAAATTTCTTTTAAAAATGTAAAAAAAAATGCCAAGATCTTGAACAACAAAATGCAATCATACCAGCATCAACTGCCCCCAAACTGACAAATACAATGAATAACAATAAAATTATTTTTTCTTTTTAATTAGATCAATTCATTCAACAGTTAATATGAAATGTAAGACTTAAAACCATAAAACTCAGAAGAAATTATAGGGCAAAAGATGCATGGAATTGATCTGGCATAGACTTCTTGGATATGACACCAAAGGTATAGGCAAAAAGAAAAGAACATGGAATCTGTATGCATAAGTTTTCAAATTTGTGCATCAAAACACACTATCCACAGAGTAAAAAAACATCCCATAGGTTGGGAGAAAATATTTGGAAATCATACGTCTGACAGGAAACTAATATCCAAAAATCACAGAGAACTCCTGAAACTCAACAACAATAGCAACAACAAAAACCATTTCTATTAAAAAATGGGCAAAGGACTTGAATGGACATTTCTCCAGAAGATATACAAATGCCCAATAAGCAAGTGATATATGCTCAATATCATTAACCATTAGAGAAATGTAAACCAAAACTACCTAAGATACCACTTCATACCCATTAGGATGACTACTACCAGGAAAACAGAAAATAAGTACTGACAAGGATATGAAGAAAATGGAACCTGTGCCCTACTGATAGGAATATAAAATGATACAGCCACTATAAAAAGCAATATGGATGCCCCTCAAAAAGTTAAAAATTAAAAATAGAATTTCCATATGATCCAGAAATTCCACTGCTACGTATACCCAGAAGAACTGAAAGCAGGGTTTTGAAGAGGTATTTGCACACCCATGTTCACAGCAGCATTATCCACAGTAGCTAAAACATGGAAGCAATTCGTATCCATCAATGGATGAATGATTAAGAAAAATTCCATACAATGGAATAATATTCAACCTTTAAAAGGAAAGAAATTTCTGACATGTGCTACAACATGGATGAGTCTTGAGGGTATTATGCTAAGCAAAATAAGCCAGTCAAAAAAAGACTACTACTGGAGGCTGGGAAGATAGTGGAGGAGGAGGACCCAAAGCTTGCCTCATCCCACAGACAGAACTAGATAACGCTCACATCAACATAAATAACCCAAAAAATAACCCAAAGACTGGCAGAACAAACTACAAACTAAAAGTAGAGTAGAGGCCACATCAAAGAAGGGAGGAAGAATGGAGACGCAATATGGGAGAAAAGACCAGGGCTATGTGCAGTAGGGAAAGAGCTGGCAGTGCAAAGAAGGGCAAAAAAAAAAAAAAAAAAAGACTGTCACACTAGGGAGCCTACACAAGGAAGATGATTCCCCGTAACATTTGGTGCAGTTTTTTTTTTTTTTAAGATTACATATTTATTTATTTATTTGACAGACAGAGATCACAAACAGGCAGAGAGGCAGGCAGAGAGGAGGGCTGGGGAGGGGGACAGGCTCCCCATTGAGCAGAGAGCCCAATGCTGGGCTCCATCCCAGGACCCTGAGATCATGACCTGAGCCGAAGACAGAGGCTTTAACCCACTGAGCCACAACATTTGGCTTTGAAAGTGAGAGGGGCCAAATTTCATGAGTTCTTAAACCAGTGGGACTTAAAGTCTGAAACTTGAAAAATCAGTGGGCTCGGTTCTGGGAGAGCTCTAAGAGCTAAAGAAGTTAAGTCCCTATGCTTAAAGAGACAGTGACAAACAGCTTGCAGAAATACAGCATAGAAGCAACAGTTTGAAAAATTCCTGAGGCAGACAGGAAGGAGTTATTTACTCATCTCAGACCAAGTCCAGCAGAGGCAGGATGCAGGGAGACCTCTCCAAGAACAAAGGAACCAGCAGGCTCCATTTCTCTCCCCCGTCTCCCAGTATAAACACAATGGCCATAGGCAGGAACCAGCTCATTGCTAACACTCACTATCTAATTTGCTTACACCAAGCCTCACTCCCATGTGCTTAGATGATCTGCCCTTCCCAGTCATGCTTGCCTCAGTCCGGGCACTGCGGGTCTCCTCTGCCATAAGACCGTTGCAAAGCCTGCCAACACCATGTCTCCAAACTGAGCATTTTACAGGGCCTCAGTATTAGTGGCAGCAACAGCAGGTTTCATTTTGCAAGCAGACCAGAGCACACCTTACTAGAACACATCCTACCCTGGTCAAGACCAAACACTGCCCACAACAGGCAAAAGGAACCTCTGAAGATGACTGGACTGAAGGAAAAAGAAGCCAGGGCACACTAGCAGGTCATAAGCAATGAACATATGAGATGCTCCCTGAAGCACCAGGTCCTGGGGAACAGGGAAACTGTACAGCAGGGCATTACAGGATGTCTTCTTTATGTGAATAACCTCCAAGAGCAGGAGATACAGCTCACTTTCCTAACAGAGAAACAGACAAACAGAGGGAGGCAAAATGAGGAAACAAAGGAATATGTTCCAAATGAAAGAACAGGACAAAAACCACAGCAAAAGACCTAAACAAAACATGAAGAGGTAATATGCCTGATAGAGAACTGAAAGTAATGATTATAAAAATACTCACCAGACTTGAGAAAAGGGTGGAAAACATCAGTGAGACCCTTAACAAGGAGATAAAAAAGAACCAGTAAGAGATGAAGAACACAACAAATGAAATTAAAAATACCTGATGAAAGCAGAGGAACAAATTAATGACCTGGAAGACTAAGTAATGAAAAGCAATCAAGTTGAGTGACTGAGTGGGAAAAAAAAAAACCACAAACTGAGAATAGTCTCAAGGAACTCAATGACTCCATCAAGTGCAGTAACATTCACATTATAGGGAGCCCAGAACAAGAAGAGAAAGAAAAGGGGGCAGAACATTTATTTGAAGAAATAATAGCTGAAAACTTCCCTAATATGAGGAAGGAAACAGGTATCTAGATCCAGGAGGCACAACAATGCCCCCAGCAAAATCAACCCTAGGAGGTCCACACCAACATATATAGTTATTAAAATGCAAAAAGTAGTGATAAAGATGAAATATTAAAAGCAGTAAGAGAAAAGAACAGTTACATACAATGGCAGCATGATAAGGCTATCAGAAGATTTTTTAGCAAAAACTCTGCAGACCAGAAGAGAGTGGCATGATATATTCAAGGGGCTGAAAAGGAAAAATGTGCAGCCAAGAATATTCTGTCCAGCAAGACTACCATTCAGAACAGAAGGATAGACAATGAGTTTCCCAAACAAAAACTAAAAGAATTTATGATCACTAGACCAGCCCTAGAAGAAATTAAAGGGGGCTCTTTAAGTGGAAAGGAAAGACCGTTAAGTGAGAGTATGGAAAGTAGGGATCACAAAAGAAGTTTAAAAAAAAAAGTATACCTGTAAAAATTAATCAAGGGATTCACAAAATAAAAGGATGTCAAATATGATACCATATTTGAAAAACATGGAGGAGACAGGAGTAAAGAATGAGTTCAAACTTGAATGACCATCAACTTAATACAGACTGCTATAGGGCGCATGGGTGGCTCAGTGGGTTGAGCCGCTGCCTTCGACTCGGGTCATGATCTTGGGGTCCTGGGGTCGAGTCCCGCATTGGGCTCTCTGCTTGGCAGGGAGCCTGCTTCCCTCTCTCTCTCTGTCTCTGCCTGCCTCTCCATCTACTTGTGATCTCTCTCTGTCAAATAAATAAATAAAATCTTTAAAAAAAAAATACAGACTGCTATATGCAAAATATATTCTATACAAACCTAATGATAACCATAAATCAAAAACCAGTAATAGATACACAAAGAATAAAGAGAAAGGAATCCAATTATATCACTAAAGATAGTCAGGACACCATGAAAGAGCAAGAGAAGGAACAGAGAGAAACCATAAAAACAACCACAAAACAAGTAACAAAATGTCAAAAATGCTTATAATTACTTTGAATATGAATGGACTAAATATTCTAATCAAAAGTCAGAGTGACAGAGTGGATTAAAAAAAAAAAAATTCTACCTGGTGATTCACAGACCTGTACCCCTGGGGATAAAAATATATGTTTATAAAAAATAAAAAATTAAAAAAAAAATTCTGCCCACAAGATACTCTTTTCAGTCTTAGAGACACCTGTAGATTAAAAGTGAGGGGATGACAGATAGCTAACAGACACATGAAAAAGTGTGCTGCATCACTCGGCATCAGAGAAATACAAATCAAAAGCACAATGAGATATCACCTCACACCAGTCAGAATAGCTAAAATTAACAAGTCAGGAAATGACAGATGCTGGCGAGGATGTGGAGAAAGGGAACACTCCTATACTGTTGGTGGAAATGCAAGCTGGTGCAACCACTCTGGAAAACAGCATGGAGGTTCCTCAAAAAGTTGAAAATAGAGCTACCCTACAACCCAGCAATTGCACTATGGGTTTTTACCCTAAAGATACAAATGTAGTGATCCAAAGGGCATGTGCACCTGAATGCTGATAGCAGCAATGTCCACAATAGCTAAACTATGGAAAGAACCTAGATGTCCATCAACAGATAAATGGATAAAGAAGATGTGGTATATATACAAAATGGAATACTATGCAGCCATCAAAAGAAATGAAAACTTGCCATCTGCAACAACATGGATGGAACTACAGGGTATTATGCTTAGCGAAATAAGTCAATCAGAGAAAGACAACTATCATATGATCTCCCTGATATGAGGAAGTGGCGAAGCAATGTGGGAGGTTTGGGGGGTAGGAAAAGAATAAATGAAACAAGATGGGATCAGGAGGGAGACAAACCATAAGACTCTTTTTTTTTTTTTAAAGATTTTATTTATTTATTTGACAGACAGAGATCACAGGTAGGCAGAGAGGCAAGCAGAGAGAGAGGAGGAAGCAGGCTCCCCGCTGAGCAGAGAGCCCGATGTGGGGCTCGATCCCAGGACCCCAGGATCATGACCTGAGCCGAAGGCAGAGGCTTTAACCCACTGAGCCACCCAGGCGCCCCAAACCATAAGACTCTTAATCTCACAAAACAAACTGAGGGTTACTGGGGGGAGGGGGGAGGGAGAGGATGGTGGGGTTATGGACACTGGGGAGGGTATGTGCTATGGTGAGTGCTGTGAAGTGTGTAAACCTGGTGATTCACAGTCCTGTATCCCTGGGGCTAATAATATATTATATGTTTATAAAATTTTTTTTTAATTATTTTTAGAAAAAGTGAAGGGATGGAGAAACATTTATTATGCAAATGATATCAAAACAAAGCCAAGATAGCAATACTTATACTGGACAACATAGACTTTAAAACAAAGACCGTAAGAAGAGACAAAGAAAGACACAATATAATAAAGGAAACAATCCAACAAAAAGATGTAATAATTATAAATATTTATGCACCCAAAATGAGAGTACCAAAATACACAAAACCATTAACAACAAACATTAACAAAACTATCATAAGAATAGAATAATAGAAGGGACCTGAATACTCCACTTACATCAACAGAGCAACCATCCAAATAGAAAATCAACAAGGAAACAGTGGCTTTGAATGACACATTGAACCAGATGGATTTAACAGATATATTCAGAACACTCCATCCTAATACAGCAGAACACACATTCTTTTCAAGTGCACATACAGCATTCTCCAGAATAGATCACATATTAGGCCACAAAACAAGTCTCAACAAATTTAGAAAGATTTAAGTGATAAATGCATCTTTTTTTACCTCAATGCTGTGAAATTAGAAATTAACCTCAAAAAAAAAAAATCTGCAAAGAGCAAAAGTACATGAAGGTTAAATAACGTGCTACTGGGGCGCCTGGTTAGTTCAGTGAATACAGCATACAACTCTTGATCTCAGGGTCATGAGTTCAAGGCTCACACTGAGTAGAGAGCTTACTTAAAACAAACAAACATAAGATACATGCTACTAAACGACGAGTAGGTCAACCAAGAAATCAAAATTACATGGAAACAAATGAAAATGAAAACACAATGGTCCAAAATCTGTGGGATGCAGCAAAAGCAGTTCTAAAAGGTAAGTTTATAGCAATACAGGCCTACTTCAAGAAGCCAGAAAAGACTCAAATAAACAATCAAGTAATCTTACACCTAAAAAAGCAAGAAAAAGAACAAGCAAAACCTAAAACTAGCCAAAAGAAGGAAATAAAAAAGATCAGAGCAAAAATAAATGATATAGAAACTAAAAAAACAATAGATCATTGAAACCAGGAGCTGGTTCTCTTAAAATATCGACAAAATTGATTGACCTCTAGCTAGAGTCATAAAAAAGAGAGAGAGAGAGCTCAAAAATTCACAAATGAAAAAGAAGAAATAACTAACACCACAGAAATAAAAACAGTTCTAAGAGAATATCATGAAAAATCATATGCCAACAAATTGGACAACCTAAAAGAAATGGATAAATTCCTAGAAACACACAACCTACCAAAACTGAAGCAGGAAGAAACAGAAAATTTGAACAGACTAATTACCAGCAGTAAACTGAGTCAGTAATCAAAAAACTCCAAACAAACAGAAGCACCAGACAGCTTCACAGGCGAATTCTGGCAAACATTTAAAGAAGAGTTAATACTTATTCTTCTTGGAACACCTGAGTGGCACAGTCAGTTAAGCGTCCAGCTCTTGATTTCAGCTGGGGTCATGATCTCAGGTTGTGAGATCGAGCCCTGAATTGGGCTCCATGGTTGGCGTAAAGCCTGCTTAAGATTCTCTCTCCCTCTACCCACCCCCCCAAAAAAAACCAAACTTACTCTCAAACTATGCCCCCAAAAATAAGAGGATGGGAATCTTCCAATATCATTCTATGGGGCCAGCATAATCCTGATACCAAACAAGATAAAAACACCACAAAAAAAAGAAGACTATAGGCCAATATCTCTGATGAACAGATGCAAAAAACCCTCAACAATATTCTAATAAACCAAATTCAACAACACATTAAAAAAATTGTTCACCACAATCCTGTGAGATTTATTCCCTGGATGCAAGGGTGGTCCAATATCTGCAAATCACTCAATGAGATACATCAATAAAAGAAAAGATAAAACCATATGGTCATCTCAATAGATGCAAAAAAATTGACAAAGTATAATATTCATTCATAATAAAAATCCTCAACAAAGTAGGTTTAGAGGAAAAATACCTCAACATAATAAAGGCCTATATGAAAAACCTGTAACAATCATCATATTCAATGGGGATAAACTGATAGCTTTTCCCCTAAGGTCAGGAATAAGACAATGATGTCCACTCTCACAACTGTTACTCAACATAACACTGGAAGTCCTAGCCACAGCAATCAGACAACAAAAAGATATAAAAGGCATCTAAATTGGTAATGAAGATGAAAACTTTCACTATTTGCAAATGACATGATACTATATATCGAAAATCCTAAAGACCACCAAAAAACTACGAGAACTTGATAAATGAATTTGGTAAAGTCTCAGAATACAAAATCAATGTACAGAAATATGTTGCTTTTCTATGCACTAACAAAGAGGCAGCAGAAGGAGAAATTAAGAAAACAATCTCATTTACAATTGCACCAAAAATAATAAAATACCTAGTAATAAACTTAACCATGGAAGTGAAAGACCTGTACTCTGAAAATTATAAAACACTGATGAAAGGAATTGAAGACAACACTAAGAAGTGGAAAGACATTCCATGCTTCATGGATTGGAAGAAAAATATTGTTAAATAATAAATAATAACAAATACTGTTAAAATGTCCACACTACCCAAAGAAATCTACACATTTAATGTAATCCCTATCAAAATACCAACAACATCTTTCGCAGAGCTAGAACAAATAATCCTAAAATTTGTATGGAACCACAAAAGATCCTGAATAGCCAAAGCAATTTTGAAAAAACAAAACAAAACAAAACTTGAGGTGTCACAACTCCAGACTTCAAGTTATATTACAAAGTTGTGAGAAATGAAAACAATATGGTACTGGCACAATTATTCTTTGACAAAGGAGGAAGGAATATGTAATGGGAAAAAGACGGTCTCTTCAACAAGTGGTATTGGGAAAACTGGACAGTTACATGCAAAACAATGAAACTAGATCACTTTCTTACATCACACACAAAAATAAATTCAAAATGGATTAAAGACATAAATGGAGAACTGAAACCATAAAAATCCTAGAAGAGAGCACAGGAAGTAATTTCTTTGACAATGGTCATAGCAACATTTTTCTAGACATGTCTCCTCAGACAAGGGAAATAAAAGCAAAAATAAACTATTGGTACTACAAAATAAAAAGCTTCTGCACAGCAAAGGAAACAATCAACAAAACTAAATGGCAATCTATTTGAGAGGACTGAATAAGAAGATATTTACACAGAACATATGCAATAAAGGGTTAGTATCCAAAGTATATAAAGAACTGACATTACTCAACATCCCCAAAACAAATAATCCAATTAAAAAATGAGTAGAAGAGGGGCGCCTGGGTGGCTCAGTGGGTTAAACCGCTGCCTTCGGCTCAGGTCATGATCTCAGGGTCCTGGGATCGAGTCCCGCATCGGGCTCTCTGCTCAGCAGGGAGCCTGCTTCCTCCTCTCTCTCTCTCTGCCTGCCTCTCTGCCTACTTGTGATTTCTCTCTGTCAAATAAATAAATAAAATCTTTAAAAAAAAAAAATGAGTAGAAGAAATGAATAGACATTTCTCCAAAGAAGACATACAGATGGGAAACTGACACATGAAAAGATGCTCAACATCATACATCACCAGGGAAATGCAAATCAAAACTACAATTAAAAAAAAAAAAAAAAAAACTAAAAAACCCCACAAACCTACAGTGAGATTATCACCTCACATCTGTCAGAATGACTAAAATAAAAACACAAGAAAGAACAAATGATGGCAAGAATGTAGAGAAAGGAGACACCTGGGTGGCTCAGTGGGTTAAGCCTCTGCCTTAAGCTCAGGTCATGATCTCAGGGTCCTGGGCTTGAGCCCTGCATTGCGTTCTCTGCTCAGCAGGAATCTGCTTCCCCTTCTTTCTCTGCCTGCCTCTCCGTCTACTTGTGATCTCTTTCTCTCTCTCTCTCTGTGTCTAATAAATAAAATCTTTAAAAAAAAAAAAAAAGGATGTGGAGAAAGGAACCCTGTTGGTGGGAACACAAACTGTACAACCACTGTACTGAAAACAGTATGGAGGTTCCTCAAAAAGTTAAAAATATAACTACCTGACTATCCAGGAATCGGAATACTGAATATTTACCATAATACAAAAACACTAATTCAAAGGATACATGTACCCTTATGTTTACTGCATTATTTCCAATCACGAAATTATGGAAGGAGCTCAAGTATCCATCAACAGATAAATATAAACATGTAAGATAAATATATATATACACTACACACACACACACACACACATACATACAGTGGAGTGTTATTCAGCCATGAAAAATAATGAAGTCTTCCCATTTGCAACAACATGGATGGAGCTAGAGAGTATAATCCTAAGCAAAATAAATCAGAGAAACATAAATACCATACAATTTCACTTACATCAGGAATTTAAGAAACAAAGCTAATGAGCAAAGGTTAAAAAAAAAAAAGGTAGAGACACAAAACAAGAAACAGACTTTTTAAAAAAATTAACATATAATGAATTTGTATCAGGGGTACAGGTCTGTGAATCATCAGTCTTACACATTTCACAGCATTCACCATAGCACATACCCTCCCCAATGTCCATCACCCAGCCACCATATTCCTTCCCACCCCTCAGCAGCCCTCAGTTTGTTTCCTGAGATTAAGAGTCTCTTATGGTTTGTTTCCCTCCCCGGTCCCATCTTGTTTCATTTTTCCCTCCCTTACCCCACGAACCCCTGCCCTGCGTCTCAAATCCTCATATCAGAGAGATCATATAATTGTCCTTCTCAGATTGACTTATTTTGCTTAGCATAATACTCTCTAGTTCTATCCACATCATTACAAATGGCAAGATTTGAGGTTTTTTATGGCTGCGTAGTATTTCATTGTACATATACACCACATCTTTATCCATTCATCTGTTGATGGACATGTAGACTCTTTCCTTAGTTTGGCTTTTGTGGACATCGCTGCTATAAACATTTGGGTGCATGTGCCCCTTTGGATCACTACATTTGTATCTTTAGGGTATATACCCAGTAGTGTAATTGCTGGGTCATAGGGTAGCTCTATTTTCAACTCTTTGAGGAAGCTCCATCTGTTTTCTAGAGTGGCTGCACCAGCTTGCATTCCCACTAAGAATACAGGAGGGTTTCCCTTTCTCCACACCCTTACCAACACCTGTTGTTTCCTGACTGGTTAATTTTAGCCATTCTGACTGGTGTGAGGTGGTATTTCACTGTGGTTTTGATTTGTAAAGAAACAGACTCTTAACTGCAGAAAACAAACTTATAGTTAACAGGAGGGAGGAGAGGATGATATAAGTGATGGGGATTAAAGACTACACTTAACACGATGAATACTAAGTAATGTATAGAATTGTTCCATCACAATATTGTGCACCTGAAACTAAAAGAACACTGTATGCTACCAATATTGGAATTAAAACAAAAAACATAATTTTAAGAAGTACATATATGTGTTTACAGACAAGTACTGTGTGATTATACTTTATGTAAAGTACTTAGAGTAGTCAAAATCACAGAGAAAGAAAGTAGAGTGGTTATTGCCAGGGGCTGGGGTGAAGGTAGGGGACGGGAATGAGGAATTATTAACACGTACTGAGTTTCAGTTTTATAAGATGAAAAAGAGTTATGAATATGGGTGGTGGTGGTTGCACAACATTATAGATGTACTTAATACCACTAAAGTATATATTTAAAAATGGTTAAAATTTTAACTTCTGTGTGTATTTTAACATGATAAAATTTAATAAAGTAGGGGATGAGCCAAAAAAAAAAGTTATATGAAAAAGTGAGCAAGAATATCCATACAAATTCTGGAAACATAAAGTAAGGAATGGCCTCACTCAATTATTTAAAAAAAGTTATAAAGTTATAATTACGGGATCCCAGGTGGCTTAAAAGTGTAACAATTATTAAAATATTATACACTATAAATGAAAAGGCATAGTTTGACAGAGAAAAACAAGTCTAAGAATAGATTCAAATCCTTATGGATTTCTTTTTTTAAAGATTTTATTCATTTATTTATTTATTTGAGAGAGAGAGCACAAGCGTGCACGCACACAATTAGGGCAGAGGGAGAGGGACAAGCGGACTCCCAGTTGAGCCGAAAGCCCCATACAGGACTCAATCCCAGGACCATGAGATCATGACCTGAGCGGAAAGCAGCCGCTTAACTGACTGAGCCACCCAGGTGCCCCTATTTCTCTCTCTTCCTTTTCTTAAAGATTTATTTTTTTAAAGAGAAAGAGCATGCATGTACATGTGAACAAGTCTGAGGGGGAGTAGAATGGCAGGGAGAGGAACTGGGAAAGAATCTCAAGCAGATCCAGTGCTGAGTGTGGAACCCAATGCAGAGCTTGATGTCACAACTCTGAGATCCTGACCTGAGCTGAAACCAAGAGTCCCACGCTTAACAAACTGGGCCACCCACGTGCCCCTTTATTTCTTTATAGAAACCGCATGTGTATCAAAATTGACACTTCAAATCAGTGGGGTATAAGTAGTTTAGGTGGATTATTGAATAAATAGTGTTGAGATAAGAAATAATTGAGTAATCATCTGAAAAAAATCAGAACTACAATGTTCACCTTATTAAAAATAAATTCCAGGGGCGTTGGGTATTATAATCTCCATGTGTGCAGAACTTTTCTAACTATGAACCCAAACCCAGAAGTCATTAAAGAAAAAAACTGATATGAAACTGATATGATTGCAACATATATACATGTATCATTTTATAACATCACTTACAACACCACAATGCAAGTCATAGGAAAAGTCAACTGGCAAAAAGTATCTGAAATTCACATTACAGAAAAAAGTTAATTTCTATATTATGAAAGCTCCTGTAAATAAACAGAACACCAAGAGACTTAAAAATAAAAATGGCCAAAGGGTATAAAACAAAAAACACAAATGGCTTTTAAACATAAAAAACAGGGACGCCTGGGTGGCTCAGTGGGTCAAAGCCTCTGCCTTCAGCTCAGGTCATGATCTCAGGGTCCTGGGATCGAGCCCCGCATCAGGCTCTCTGCTCGGCAGGGAGCCTGCTTCCTCCTCTCTCTCCACCTGCCTCTCTGCCTACTTGTGATATCTGTTTGTCAAATAAATAAATATTTTTAAAAAATAAAATAAAATAAACAAAATACAAACAAAAAACATTAAAAAACAGTTCAACCTCTCTCATAAGAGAAATACAAATAAAGTTGTAATATACAGGATCAAAAATATTATATCGATATTATATATCATTTATTATACTGAAATATATATATAGGTTATACTGAGTATATTATATTGAAAAGAATGGAGAAAAACTTTTTCATACTTTGCTGGTGCAAGAATAAACAGGTACAATTTTTCTGGCAGGTAGTTTCACCATATAAATGAAAATCGTAAATGCAAATATCCTGAGTTTTTTTCTATAGAGTAACATAAAAAAAATATATATGTATACACACACACACACACACACACACACACAAGGATACTCACTATGGTATCATTTCTATAGCAAAAAAAGAAGACAAACCCCAACTGTTTACCAATAGTAGACGAGTTGAAGAAATCATGGCCTAAAAAAAGGAATGAGGGAGCGCATGGGGTTGTGATATGGAATGACCTCCAGTGTAAAGTATTCACAGTGAAAAGGGCCAAGTTATAGAGAAGTATGTGTGGTATACTACCATTTTTGGAAAAAGACCATCTCTGAGGCAATGGGACTGGCAGGCTATACAGCTGAATGGAAAGAACACATTCCTTTGATTACAGTATTAAGTAATAGTAGGATGACTACTTATACCCTTTACACATTTTGTATTTTACACCTTGAACACAAACTACCTATGTAATATAATAACTTTTAAAAACTCTCTATTTACCTTCAAAGAAACAATGCTTCCATTTTCGTAAGTAGAAATAATCATCTGCACCATAGAGAAACAGAGTATGGTTTTCATAGTATTTTAGATAGAATCCTCCCTTAGGGAGCTTGAAAAGACATAATTATTATATCGTAACCAAATCCTGTATAAAGAAAAGTCTTTTTTTTTTACAGCAGGACAGAGAACAACTAAACAAGACCAAATTCACTAAATTTGATGACACTCAATCCAAGTTAGCTAGCTAAATCTGGGATTCCTAGACAAAATCAGAGAACAGTTTCTTAAAAGCCAGAAGATGGCGATATTACCTCATTAAAGTCTCACTCAGCAAGGTATCTGTCTCTGACCTTACTTCTTAACAAACCTGATTTTCCTCCTTAGGTCTCTCCTTGCCTTCCTGCATTCCCTCCTCTATTTACCTATGCTTCTACTCTTCACCCATGATATGAAACTGAAATAAACAGTGGAAAAGAAATATAAAGAAATTCCTGAATTTATAACAACACTATTTTTAAGTGCATATAACAGAACTGAAATATATTATAAGGTTCTTGTCTTTTTTTTTTTTTAAGATTTTATTTATTTATTTGACAGAGAGACATCACAAGTAGGCAGAGCAGCAAGCAGAGAGAGAGGGAAAAGCAGGCTCCCTGCCACGCAGAGAGCCCGATGCGGGGCTGGATCCCAGGACTCTGAGATCATAACCCAAGCCAAAGGCAGACTTAACTCACTGAACCACCAGGTGCCCCTATTATAAGGTTTTTATGGTTAATTATGAACACAGGATTATTTTCGTTTTCTTCTGAAACTACACTAAAATGACGCTAAAGGACTAAAAAAGGACAAGCCCATCCAAAAAACCTTTATTTATATATATATATATATAATGAAAGGAGACCATAGCTGATGAAAGACATAAAGCTTTTTGAAGCTAGCTTGAATGAATAGTAACTGGCTTGGTAAAACAGACAAGCCAAACCTGTGTGTGTGAGGGTCGGTGGAGGTGTAAAACCAGTAAGAAACAACAGAAATGCTCAAGAATTGGAGACATCTGAAGGTAAGAGTCTGGCTTGGGGCTGAAAACAGGAATACTGGTCAAAAGTTTGAGTAAGAAATACTCAGAAATCCTACCATGTAGCCAAGAAACTTCTTCTCCTGCCCCCTAGCAAGAGATAAGTGTTTATATTCTTAACACTAAATCAGACAGGATGTAGAAAGCAGGTCCACACAAGGTTGTGTGTCATATCCTAACACAAAGAGGCTAAATGAAGATTTATATACTGAACAGTGGACCCAGCTCTATCCTCCAAATCAGCTTCAGAACAGAGGCCAATCAAGCACACTCCTCCATGGGGAATCTGACCCAAGAGAAAAGACCTGCAATCATTCAATCACACTGTGTAAAATTTGCAGTAAACAACTCGCCATAGAGTTTTTTACTCAGCTTTTTTTACTGCCTCACTCTTTAATCTGAACAGATGGCCAAAGTTTACTGAACAATTGAGAAAAGCCTTGAATGTGCAATGAAAGACCAAATTAACAAAACAACAGTAGAACAAATTAATAAAAAGTATAAAAGAAAAAAGGGGAAAAAAGGAAAAGAAGGAAGGGCAGAGAGGGAAAGAGAAAAAAAGCAAAATAAAGGTAGGTAGAGCAGTGCCTGGGTGGCTCAGTGAAGTGCCTGTCTTTGCCTCAGGTCATGATCTCAGGGTCCTAGGAGCCCTCCTGCATGCAGCTCCTCAGCAGGAAGTCTCCCTCTCCCTCTGTGTGTTCCTTCATGCTTGCTCACTCTTCACCAATAAATAAGTCAAATATTTTTAATTTTTATTTTTTAAAGCTTTTAAAAAATATTTTATTTATTTGACAGAAAGAGCGGGCACAAGGACAAGCAGGGGGAGTGTCAGGCAGAGGACAGAGAGAAGCAGGCTCCCCACTGAACAAGGACCCACCCCACCCCCAACCTGGGGCTCAATTCCAGAACCCTGAGATCATGACCTGAGCAGAAGGCAGACAATTAACCGACAGAGCCACCCAGAACCCCTCTTTTTTTTTTTTTTTTTTTAAAGATAGGTCGGAAACCTTCCACAACACAAAGTAGAGCAAAAAGTTAAAAATTAGATCACCAATCCAGAATGCCCAACTACAAAAGAATTACAGAAAAGGAAAAAAGGAAAGAAACTATACAAAAGTATGACATTTCTGTTTCTAGCAACACGGTGAAATAAATGATCTGTAAACTTTATCTTAACAAAATATCTAGAAATGGAGAAATTAAATATTCTCTCAAACACTGAGCTCACAAAAAACCAAAGCTTTCAGCCGCCATGGAGGAATTTTTCAACATTAACCAAAACTCAGCTTTTAATGGCTCTACAGTGACAACAGACAAGGCCTTGAGAATTATATGAAGTTAAGAGTTGGAATTGAGGCTCCCCACCCCCTTCCATACATTCTCAATGAAAGGATGGACTAGGGAGAGGGGAAAATCAACCAACATTTAAGAAAAGACAAGAAAATGTCTCCCTCTAGCTCTGGATTATAGGAATCAGGAGAATAAAAAGATTTAAAAAGACTCAGATTCAGATATCACAATGACCTCCAATTAAAAACAAAACAAAACAAAAACCATTCACCTAGACTCCACAAAACATTAAAAAGAAAGAGATCTTAAGAGCAGGCAGATAATCATATCAAAAGTATAAGCAAAAAAAAAAAAAAAAAAAAAAAAAGAAAGAAAAAAGCAATAAGGTTTAAGGGAAAAATTTTAATTTCATGCATCAAAAAACATTATCTGCAAAGTAAAATGGCCATCCCCAGAATGGGAGAAAATATCTGTAAATCATATAAATATATGATCAAAACCCAAAATATATGGAGAACACCTAAAACGCAACAACTAAAAAACAATCTGATTCAAAAATGAACAAAGGACTTGTACAGACCTCCAAAGAAGATATAAAAATTGTCAAGCACATGAAAGGACACTCAACATCACTAATCATTAAAGAAATGCAAAATAAAACCATGGTGAGGTACCACCCTCCACCCATTAGGGTGACCACTTAAAAAAAAAAAAAAGGAAACAACACAGAAAGTATTGTGAGGATGTAAAAAAAAACCCAAAAAACAAAACTGGAACTCTTCTGCACTACTGGTAGGAATACAAAGTGGTCTCTGGAAAACGGTATGGAAGTTCCTCAAAAAAAGAGAAGTAAGATTATATGATCCAGCAATTCCACTTCTGGGTATATACTCAAAAAAACTGAAAGGAGAGTCTCACAAAGATATTTGCATACCCATGCTCACAGCAGCATTCAAAGTAGCTAAAATTTGGAAGTAACCCAAGTGTCCATCAAAAGATAAATGGTCAAGCAAATTGTGGCAGATTGCTATGATGGAATATTATTCAGCCTTTAAAAAGAAGGAAATTCTGTCACGTGCTACAACATGTATGAACCTTGAAAACTACACCAAGTGAAATAAGCCAGTCACAAAAGACATACACTGTATGATTCTACTTACAGGACTTACATGACTATTCAAAGTAGTCAAAATCATAAAAGTAGAATAGAGGTTGTTGGGGGCGAAGGGGAGGGGAGAAGGGGGAGATACTGTTTAATGAGAAAAGAGTTTCAGTTTTTCAAAATGAACAGAGTTCTGGAGATGGTGGTGATTGTAGCACAACAGTATGAATATACTTAACACTGAACTAACTGTACACTTAAAAATGGCTAAGATCAGGGGCACCTGGGTGGCTCAGTGGGTTAAAGCCTCTGCCTTCAGCTCATGTCATGATCTCAGGGTCCTGGGATTGAGTGCTGTGTCAGGCTCTCTGCTCAGCAGGCCTGCCTCTCTGCCTACTTGTGATCTCCGTCTGTCAAATGAATAAATAAAATATTTTTAAAAATGGCTAAGATCATAAACTTTATGTTATATGTACCTGACCACAATTATAAAAAAAAAAAACGAGAAAAATCAGAGAGAAAAACAAAGGAAAGACAACTAGACTGCAGAGGACTTCTAGACAACATTAAAAGCAAAAACACTGTGAAGTAAATTTTTAAGGTGCCAAGTAAGGGAAAATAATAGCAAGCTAGAATTTTAAACTATTTTTCAAAATAAGGGTGAAATAAACACATCTTCCATTGGTTTACCTTTATAGACATTCAATAAAGAGACATTCAAAAAATATAATTCAGGAAAATGGAAACTAAACTGAAAATGCAAAAGAAAGAGGAAAAGAATTAAAAAGAAATGAGTATATATAAATGAACATCATCTGTACAGTAGCTATACTGAATAATTTTAGAAAATGAAAAATGGGGGACAGAAAACAGGAGGAAATATAGCCTGGACAAAAATACTGTGAGAAGGGAAAAGCTTGATCAGAATTAAAGAATTCTATGGGCCTGGTGTTATTTAGGAAATATTGGGTTAAATTAAATATAATCCCTAAAAATATAAAGACAACCACTGAAAGTATAAAACAATCATCAAAAGCACACAGGAAAGAACAGAAGCAGCACAGAATGAGGGGCACCTGGGTGGCTCTGTCAAATGGGTGTCCCAACTCTTTGTTTCAGCTAAGGTCATGTTCTTGAGGTTGTGGGGTTGAGCCCTGCATGGTTCTCAAAGTTCTGCAGAGTCTGCTTGAGATTCTCCTTTTCCCTCTGCTCTTCCCCCACCTCTAAAAATACATCTAAAAACAAGCAGCACTGAAAAAGCAGTATACAGAGATAGTAAAAATAAATATAAATTCATAAATAAACTCATTAGTTAAAAGACTTGACACATCAGGCTTAAAATAAACAACAAAATCCAACTGTTCTTTGCAAGAAACGTATCAAAAACATACCTTCAGAGAAAGTAACAGAACAAAATCAGAAAGACAGTGTGACTCTATAAATAGACAAATGGTCTGTATAAGAGCATTACAGAGGATAAAGAGGATATGATTAAAGGTTCTTTTCAGCAGGAAGACAAATATTCTAAATTTGAAAGTATTTTATAACGTAGTCTACAAATGTTAAGGCAAAAAATTACAAACATACAAGTAGAAGCTGAGAAACCTACCATTATACAAGAAGATTTTAACACATATCTCTTAGTAATGATGAGCCAAATAGACAAAAAAGAAAAGTCAGTAAAGGTATATAAAATTTCATCAACAAATTAGTAAGTTTGATCTAAGATACATATATGGAAACCTGTCCCCCAAATAAAAGAATACACATCTCTTCCAAAGTACTCTCTTCTAAACAACACGTTGTTTGATGAGGTCAGCATAACCTCTACACCAAAACCAGGCAAGAACAGAACAATGTTAAATTACAGTTGAATTTAACTTATGTATAGCAGCAGCAGCAGCAACAACAACAACAACAAAAATACAAAAACAAAAATCAGTAAGTAGTAGGATTATAATGGTAGAGACAACTCAATAGCAAAGATGAAATACCTAAGAACAGATTACAAGAAATGTAAAAAACTTACACAAGTTTTAGGTATGAACTGAAAACATCTGTTTACACAAAGCCTATAAATGAATGTAAATGAATAATTTTAATTATTCACACAGAAAGTGTGAATAAACCCAAATGTCCACCAACTAATATGAATGGATAAACACAATGTGGTACAGTCACACAACAGAGTATTATGGCGATGGAGTACTAATACATGTTACAGAAGTAAAAACCTACAAAATACTATGCTAGCTATAAGAAGCCAGTCACAAAAGGTCACATGTTGTATGATTCAATCTATAGGAAATATTCAGAGTAGGAAAATCTATAGAAACATAAAGTAGATATGTTGTCAAGGGCAGGAGAGAGAAGGGGATGGGGAGTACTATTAATGGAAACATCATTTTTTCCTGGGGTGATGAAAATGTTTTGGAATTAGGTAGTGGTGACTGTTGCACATATCTGGAATATATGAAAGATGGCTGAGTTGTACAGTTTAAAAGGTAAATTTTTTAATGTGAATTATCTCTCTCAATAAAAAAAACCTTTAAAAAAAACCTATTTGAGGAAATTTTTTTAAAACTCCTAAAAGACAGTAAAGACATGAACAATGGAAAGATATATCCTATTCTTGGGTAAGACAACTGCACATTATAAAGATGTAAATTCTCCCTAATTTTACACATTCAATGTAATCCCCCCAAAAATACTAACAAGCCATTTTATGAGGTGAGACAAGTTGATATTAAAGTTGGTATAGAGGGGCGCCTGGCTGACTAACTCAGTAGAATACGTGACTTTTGACCTCAGGGTCTTACGTTCAAGCTCCCCAGTGGATATGGAGCCTGCTTAAAACAAACAAACAAACAAACAAAACCAAAAACAACAACAAAAAAACAAACTGGGGCACCTGGGTGGTTCAGTGGGTTGAGACTCTGCCTTTGGCTCAGGTCATGATCCCAGGGTCCCGGGATCGAGTCCCACATTGGGCTCTCTGCTCAGCAGGGAACCTGCTTCTCCCTCTCCTTCTACCTGCCTCTCTGCCTATTTGTAATCTCTGTGTGTCAAATAAATAAATAAAATCTTTTAAGTAAAAACTACACAAAATAAAGTTGATATGGAAAACATTCAAGAATAACCAAGAAAGTACCAAAAAAATATGGAAACAGCCTTACCAGACATTAAAAATACTATATAGTTTCTGTAATTAAAATATTGTGGTACAGATGCATGAATAGACTAACAGGTCAGTGACACAATACAGAAGTCCAGAATTAGACCCAAATATATATGAAAATTTTGTATCTGACAAAGGTGGCATCTCTAATCACTGAGTAAAGGTGGACTTTTTTCCCAGATGACTTTTAAAATTGTGGTAAAAAACATACAACATGGGCACCTGGGTGGCTCAGTGGTTTAAGCCGCTGCCTTCAGCTCAGGTCATGATCCTGGGATCGAGTCCCACATCGGGCTCTCTGCTCGGCGGGGAGCCTGCTTCCTCCTCTCTCTCTCTGCCTGCCTCTCTGCCTACTTGTGATCTCTCTTTGTCAAATAAATAAATAAAATCTTAAAAAAAAATACAACATAAAATTTACTATCTTTTTGTTTTCTTTTTTTTAAGTAGGCTCCACACCCAACCTGGGCTCATCCCAAGACCAACATTTGCATGCTTGGGGTGCCTGGGTGGCTCTATCAGCTGAGCATCCAACTCCTGATCTTGGCGCAGGTCTTGATCTCAGGGCTGTGCATTCAAGCCTTCAAGTGAAGCTAGGCTTCAATTCAGGTGAAGACTACTTAAAGATTACTTAAAAAGTTAAGACTACTTAAAAAGTTGCATGCTCTATAAATTGAGCTAGTAAGGTAACCCTAAAACTTAGTATCTTAACCATTTTTTAGTGTAAAGTTTAGCAGCATCAAGTATATTCACATTTCATGTAACTTATCTCCAGAACTCTTGTCATCTTGAAAAACAAATTCCATAACCATTAAACAGTTACTCCACGTATTCCCATCCCCCAGCTCCTGAGAACCACCATTCTACTGTCTCTACGATTCTGACTACTTTAAGTAGAATATAAGTAGAATCATACAGTATTTATCTGTTTGAAACTGGCTTATTTCACTTAGTATAATGTCCTCAGGATTCATCCATGTTATGGTATGTGTCAGAACTTTCTTCCTTTTTTAAGTCTGAATAATATTTTTTTGTATGTGTAAGTCACACTTTGCTTATCCATTCTTCTGTTGATGGTCACATGGGTTGCTTCCACCTTCTGTAAACATGGGTACACAAATACCTCAAGATTCTACTTCTTTTTTTTTTTTTAAAGATTTTATTTATTTATTTGACAGAGAGAAATCACAAGTAGATAGAGAAGCAGGCAGAGAGAAGGGGGGGGGAAGCAGGCTCCCTGCTGAGCAGAAAGCCTGATGTGGGACTCGATCCCAGGACCTTGAGATCATGACCTGAGCCGAAGGCAGTGGCTTAACCCACTGAGCCACCCAGGCACCCAAGATTCTACTTCTTTTAAAAGATTTTATTTGAGAGAAAGAGTCTGTGTGTACATGTATATGAGCGGAGGGAGGGACAGAGAGAGAGAAAATCTCAAGCAGACTCTGTGTTGAGTGCAGAGCGTGATGCAGGGAGGGCTCAATCTCATGACCCTAAGATCATAACCTGAACCAAAACCAAAGGTCAGATGCTTAACTGAGCCACCCAGGCACCCCAAAACTCCACTTTTTTTAAGTATATACCCAGAAATGGAATTGCTGAAACATATGGTAATTCCATTCTTAATTTTCTGAGGAACTTCCAAACTGTTCTCCATGGTAGCTGCTGTTCCATTTCATGTTCCCACCAACACAGTGTTCCAATTTCTCCACATTCTTGCCAACACTATTTTTTTCTCTCTCTCTCTCTCTTTTTTTTTTTTTATAGGTGCCATCCTAAAAAATGTGAGGTGATTATCTCTTGTGATTTTGATTTGCATTTTCCTAGTAATTAGTGCTTTGAGCATGTTTTCATATGCTGGTTTGCCATTTGTATATCTTCTTTGGAGAAATGTCTACTCGAGTCCTTTTCCATTTTTCAATCAGGTTGGTTAGTTGTTTTTTGGAAGAATTTCTTTATATACTCTAGAATTAACTCCTTAAGAGATATATGATTTACAAATCTCCCATTCCACAGGTTGTCTTTTCACTCTGTTGATGGTGTCTTTTGATGCAGAGAAGTTTTAAATTCTGATGTAGTCCAATTTACCTATTTTTACTTTTGGCACTTACGCTTTTGATATCAGGTTCAAGAAATCTTTTTAAAAAATATTTATTTATCTATTTATTTAAGAGAGAGAGAGCAGGAGGGGCAGAGAGAGAGGGAGAAAGAAATCTCAAGCTGACTCCACACTGAGTGCAGAACCCCATGTGGGACTCAATCTCAAAACCCTGAGATCATGACCTGAACCAAAATCAAGAATCGACGCTTGAACAAATACAGTACCGCCTTGGTGCCCCGGTCCAAGAAATCTTTATCAAATTCAATGTCATGAAGTTTCTTCCTTACTTTTTCTTCTAAGAGTTGTGTAGTTTTACTCTTAAACTGATTCATCTTGAGTTAATTTTTATGTATGGTATAAAGAAAGGTCCATATTCATTCGTTTTCATGTGGATATCCAGTTTCCCCAACATCATTTGTTGAAAAGGCTGCCACTTCCCCATTAAAGGGTCTAGACACCCTTGTTGAAAATCAACTGCCCATATATGCAAGGGTTTACTCTGGACCATTATATTCCATTGATTAACTGTCTGACTACTGAAGCTTTGCAATAAGTACTGAAACTGAGAAGGGTGAGTCCTATAGCTCTGTTCTCTTTCAAAATTGTTTTGGCTACTTAGGTTCCCTTGAGATTCTATATGAATTTGAGGATGGATTTTTCTATTTCCATAAAAAACATCACTGGGATTTTGATAAGGACTGCATTGAATCTGTACATCATTTTGTGTCTTTTAACAATATTAAGTTTTCCAATCCATGACCAGGTTGTCCATTTGTGTCTTCTTTAATTTCTTTCAGCAATGTTTTGTACCTTTCAGTGTAGTAGTATACCAAGTATCTCGTTCTTTTTCAAGCTATCCTAAATGGAATCTTCTTAATTTCCTTTAAAATTGTTCACTGTGTAAGTGTACAGAAATGCAACTGATTTTTTATTTTTTATCCTGCAACTCTGCTGAACTTATCAGTTTTAACAGGTTTTTGTATACAAAATCTTTAGGATTTTCTACATATAAGATCTTATTGTCTAATTAGAGGCCACTTTGCTTCTTTTTTCCAATTTACATGTCTTTTATTTCTTTCTCTTGCCTAATTGCTCTAGCTAGAAATTCCAGTACTATGTTAAACAGAAGTGGTAAATGCAGACATCCCTGTCTTATTTCTGAACTTAAAAGAAAAACTTTTATTTAAGATTTATTTGAAAGAGAGAGAGAAACAGACAGAGGGCACATACACTGCACAAGCAGAGGGGCAGAGGGAAAGAATCCCAGGCAGACTCCCTGCCTAGCACAGAGCCCCACGTAGGGCTCAATTCCATGACCCCGAGATCACAACCCAAGCCGAAATCAAGAGTCTGACGTCCAACTGACTGAGCCACCAGGTGCCTCTAGAAGAAAAGCTTTTAGTCTTTCACCACAGAGTATGATGTTAGCTGTGGGCTTTCCATATATGGCCTTTATTATGTCGAGATAGCTTTGTTCTGTTCTTAGTTTGTCGAGTGTTTTTGTCAAAAAAGAGTGCTGGATTCCCTCAAATGCTTTTCTGTACCAGTTAAAAAGATGAACTTTTTAATAAAAAGTGCTAGGTAGCCATTTTGAAAAAGATAAAATTAGAGCCATATCTCACTCCATATGCCAGAATAAATTCCTAAGGATTAAAGATCTGGATGTAAAAAAATGAAGCTAGGCATCCATCAACTTAACCAAGTGGCCAAGTAAACATCACTAATGATAAAATATATTGACATGATTAACCCTTTGATATGATGTTCTGTGAAAGAAAGACACATTATTCTTTGTGGTATTTTTTATCAAAAATGCATAACTGCACTTCTATGAGATAACAATGGACAAACCCTAATAGAGGACATTCTGAAAAATACATAATCAGTACTCTTCAAAAGTGTCAAAGTCATGCAACAAAGAAAAACTGAAGACTGTTAGGCAAAAGAGAAGACTAAATAGAAGTAACAACTAAATGCAATGTGGGGGGCAACTCTCTTGGGTCCCCTCCATCTTCGGGAGCTTTGTACTATCACTCAATAAACTTTGTACTGTGGCTCAATAAAAAATAAAAAAAATGCAATATGGGAACCTGCACAGGATCTTGGACCAGGAAATGTCATTAGTGAAAAAGCTGATGAAATTCAAATATGGTCTGTAGTTTGGCTAACAATATCATACCAATGTTAGTTTCTTACTCTTAATAATTATACTACAATTATATAAAACGTTAACATTAGGGGAAATGGGCTGAGGGACATAATTAAACTCTCTCTACAACTTTTACAACTTTCCTATAGTTCTAAAATTAGTTCAAAATAAAAAGTTTTTTTTTTTTTAAGAAACAGAGCAATAATTATACCATTAAGAGTGATAACCATCAGGGGCGCCTGGGTGGCTCAGTGGGTTAAAGCCTCTGCCTTTGGCTCAGGTCATGATCCCAGGGTCCTGAGATGGAGCCCCGCATCAGGCTCTCTGCTCAGCAGGGAGCCTGCTTCCTCCTCTCTCTCTGCCTGCCTCTCTGCCTACTTATGATCTCTATCAAATAAATAAATTAAATTAAATTAAAAAGTGATAACAATCAAAAGGACTAAAAGTAGATGTGGTTATGGTTATTTACCAATCCGTGCTCTTAGAAGTTAGGGTAGTTCTCTAGAAGCATTCATGACTGCAAAGGGATTCTATGGTACTGGTAATGGTCTGTTTCTGGATCTAGGGTGCTGGTTACACAGCTGTTATTTAGTTAGTGAAAATCTGTGCAATTTTAAAAATCTACCACTTTTCAATAAAAAGTGCAGTTAAAAAAAAAAAAAAAAACCAAGAGTTTAACTCTGGAGAATGGGACTAAAAATATGAAGAGAATCTTTCTCTTAAAAAATTTTAAAATTGGGGCACCTGGGTGTTTCAGTCATTAGGCAGCTGCCTTCAGCTCCAATCATTATCCCCAGGTCCTGGGACTGAGCCCCCCACTGGACTCCCTCCCTACTCTGCCGCAAGCCTGCTTCACCCTCTCTCACTCCCCTGCTTGTGTTCCCTCTCTTGCTGTCTCTCTCTCTCTGTCACATAAATAAATAAAATCTTTAAAAAAAAAAAAAAGAAAAGAAAAATTTTAAATTGATAACAGCCAAATATTAATACAAGAAGCCAAAAAGACAAACCTGCGACCCTAAGCCCAGAAGAATCCAGAAAGCACAACTGACCTACTTTATTTCCTTATCCTTACCTACCTGATCTCCTGGAACACACTCTTAAGACAAAGAATAGATAAAATAGGAAGAGTCTTAATAAGGAATATTGGATACAGTAAGATTCACACACAGGAACCACTAGAAAACATAAACTGTGAGAACTTCCAATCCTGGACATAGAAATAATACCAAACACAGACTGGTTACTTAAAATAGATGTAGATTAACTATGTAAAATTCATCAAAACTGCTTTAGCCACAACACAAAAACTGCTTCATATTCTGCCTATTGTTCTAGGAAGCCTAATAAATATCTAGATGATAGGCTGAGGATTATTATTCTACCCTTGAAGTAGTTAAGATGATAAAAAAATAATCAGAGAAGTTTTACGTAAAAGTAAATCAAATTGATGTAATAGTTTTCTGTTTTCTTTGAAGGCCAATCTGAGTCAAACTGATTCTTTCCAGAGTGAAATACTGGAGTGAGTTTTACAGAAACAGGAATAAGTACTAAATAAGTCAGAGAGTTTCAATATTAAGATAACACAGATAGCCAGTCTGAGTTCCCTTCAGCAGTTTGATCGAATGCTTCATTATATGCCTAGAGTTAAAGGCGAAGAGGGAAAAAAAAATCATTCTGTGCTAAATATTCTACTTTGATGAAGATATGCACCATCAATCTTACTTTTAAATACACTTACTGGGATGCCTAGATGTCTCAGTTGGTTAAGCCGCTGCCTTCGGCTCAGGTCATGATCTCAGGGTCCTGGGATCGAGTCCCGCATCGGGCTCTCTGCTTGGCAGGGAGCCTGCTTCCTCCTCTCTCTCTCTCTCTCTGCCTGCCTCTCTGCCTACTTGTTCTCTCTCTCTGTCAAATAAATAAATAAATAATCTTTAAAAATAAATAAATAAATAAATAAATAAATGCACTTACTTTCTTGTTACCTATTCAATTTCCCACACATAAACTGAACTGGCCACTGCATCTGTGACTGTGAAATACATCGTACTCCTGCTCTGTGACTAACAATAAACACTGTCACTGTTATCTGCAATTATATTTTTATTCTTCTTACTTTCTGGAAATACTTTTAGCCTTTTTCTCTTCTCTCATCCCAACATCAAGACTTTACATCATTTCATTAAATTCATTTTTCTTTTAGGCTACATGTATTTAATTTTTGAACAATTCAAAAGGACATGTGACACATAATATAGACCTTAAAATAACATAAAATTATTCATGTAACAAAGAAGTTAGGTTAATGCCTTATCTAAGTATGTACTCATTTTCATTTGCAGCAAACCCATCAGTATAATAGATTCACACAGTTCATAATCATGATTAACCAATTAACTGAAATACAGCTGAATGTAAGATAGCACATACATTACACAGAAACTATTTTTTAAATTAGTAAACAGTGATGCAGTAAAAGGATTATCAGTCAAAAACAATGGCTAATTTTCAAATTACTCACTCACTTATATTTGGATGAATTCACAACACTCCAGAAAAACAGAAACTCTACTGGAAAGATCAATAAGGAAGAAGCCATAAAGACCGTTGGGTTCTAAGATGAATGTTCAAGTCCCAGGACAGTATTTTAGTAAGGCAATATAGTGAACTGACTAGCACTAGAGTCATATAGATTCATGTTTCAGCCCTAGCTCTGCCATTACTGCCTTTCTGATCCCAGTAAAGTAACTTGTGTCCTCATCTGTAAAATAAAAAGCATTAAACATACATCCTACACTTTGGGGGAGAATTAAGTGAGATCCTTATCACATAGTAGGTGCTGGGTAAAGTAAGCCATTATAAATTCATAATGAATACAAAATATTCAGACCGTGGATCTTTATCTTCTTACTTAATCCTAGAAAATATATTGCGATCTTTTACATTTTGCAGATTATGGAGGAATGGTCTTATAAATAGGATTCCATTTTTTCAATGAGCTACTTATATCAATAAGATCTCTTATTTTCTTTACTAGTTCTCTCTTACATCTCTCTTGGAATTTCTTTGTTATGAGAAAGAAGTGTTTTGTTGTAGTGACCCCTTCCTAAAAAGTCATTTACTTAATATTAATTTCATATGTCTTTGCTTAGCATTTCAGTTTCTTGAAACTTATCACTTAATGTCAAAAGAGGAAATTCAATTGTTTTGAACTCTTTCCCAACTTCAACTCATCTACAAAACTAGTAACTCAAAACAGATCTTCCTTAGAATTGTAGTATCTAACAGTCCTGATTATCCCAAGATTACCACTGGATCTGATACAATAACAATAAAAGAAAATAATTCGATTCAGGAAGAGAGAATACTTTAGTAGCTATTTTTACAATAACTGTGATATAGTATGTCTGGAATAGTATGAATTTAATGGCAAGTTTAGTCAGAATGTTAACATTAGTAAATATTTTATTGCTTTTCATACATAATGATCTTATTTTTTTTTTTTTTTAAGATTTTATTTATTTGACAGAGAGAGATTACAAGTAGGCAGAGAGAGAGAGAGAGAGAGAGAGAGGGAAGCAGGCTCCCTGCCGAGCAGAGAGCCCGATGCGGGACTCAATCCCAGGACCCTGAGATCATGACCTGAGCCGAAGGCAGCGGCTTGACCCACTGAGCCACCCAGGCGCCCATAATGATCTTATTTTTCATGCTGATTTTCAGTTTATATTTCTTGCGATGACTGCACAGGTAATACATTCTGTTGCCTGTAAATACTGATTTGTCCAACTTAAAAATACATAATCAGGGACGCCTGGGTGGCTCAGCTGGTTAAGCGGCTGCCTTCAGCTCAGGTCATGATCCCAGCGTCCCGGGATCGAGTCCCGCATCGGGCTCCTTGCTCAGCCAGGAGCCTGCTTCTCCCTCTGCCTCTGCTTACCACTCTGTCTGCTTGTGCTCACTCTCGCTCCTCTCTCTCTGACAAATAAATAAATAAAATCTTAAAAAAAAAAATACATAATCATTATGCTCACAAAATTTTCTACTTATCAAGATATTATAGCTTAAAAATATTAATTAGTGCAGAATTACTTATCTGACAGGTTTTCCAAATACTTACTAACCTAAAAGTCACTTTATTGACCACCATTTCTTAGTTGTATGTGTTCTGAGCGAAACTGCTTATCACCACCACCTTTCTCTCCTTTGAACAGCATTTAATAAATCCTTTTCTTTTACAGGTAGTTTTATATTACCATCACAATTTCAAGGATGCTGTGAAGAAAAACTTAACAAATTGATTTTTAAGTGTCCACTCTCGTGTGAACTGTAAAAGAGAAGTTAGTGCCTCCGGTATTTTGGTTTTTTGGTTTTTCTGAAGGCAGCACCTCATTGTATGCTTCAAATGATGGAGCCTTTGAGAAAGTGGGAATAGGTTTACATAACTACTTTTATGTTTTTATTTATTGTTAATTTTCACTTTTATTTACCTTTTTATTGAAGTATAGTTGACACAATGCTAGATTAGTTTCAGGTATATAACATCGTGACTCAACATCTCTATACGTTATGCTATGCTCACCACAAGTGCAGCTACCATCTGTCACCATACGACACTATTACACTTCCACTGACCATAATGTCTCTGCTGTACCTTCATCCCCATGATTTAACTCATTCCTTAACTAGAGGCCTGTATCTCCCACTCCCAGTTTCACAGCTTTCTGCCCAGGCTCCCAGCCCCCTTCGGCAACTAGTTTCGATTAAACATTTTATGTTGGCAGTTTTGAAATATGTACTAATTCCCACATTTATAGGTTTGCTATTTTACAATTTGATTTAACTTAACTAGGACTGAAGTGGTCCCCTTAACAAACTCATTCTTCAGTAATAACATACTTAGCTCTTTTTTTAAGTACCACAAAATCTGTTAAAAATTATTGTGTTTTTGAGTGTTTAAAAAAAAAAAAAAGATTTTTCATTCTCCAAATCGTTTCCTCTATTCTATCTTTCCCTGCACTAGCTTCCCCCCCAACCCCCAGAGCAAAAGAAAGCTTAAGCAGGGTTGGGGTGGGGGGAGGGGCCGAGGGAGAGAGAAAATCTTAAACAGGCTCCATGCCCAGCAGAGAGAGAGAGAGAGTGGAGCACAGACTGAACTCGGCAGGGGTTGGATATTACAACCCTGAGATCACGACCTGAGTCAAAATCAAGAATGGGACGCTTAACTGACTGAGCCACCCAGGCACCCGTCCCTGCACTTAGAATTTTTGAAGGGCTAAAGTTATGTAATGTTCCTTTGTCAACTCTGTGCCTCACAGAGTGCCTATAACATAGTAAGCACTCCAGTATCCATCTACAGAGTGACTCACTCGAAGACCAGCTGGTGGGAGGCACTGTCTCTCCATGCTTATCTGACTGATGGTTCCTATTATCCCTAAGAATGAGGAAGGTTAAAGGGGTGAGGTGGTAAGGGGTTTGAATTTAAAAGGACAGTAAACAGAAAAACTAAGGGAGATGGAAAGTACTGAAAATTAAAAATCTAATTAAATCATTACAGATTATTCCAATGGGGAAGAAAAGATTTTAAAGAAATCCATAGATTTTAAAAGCAAAGATGACTCTGGCTGTAATGCTTAAGCATTAAAAACAGAAAAAGATTAGAGGGTAGGTCAACGGGAAGCCATTACTGCAGGGGAGAGAAGAATGGAGGCAGGCCCAGACTACGTTAACAGTAGGAACAGAGAGACACAGATGAGGATTACCTTTTTGCTTTAGGCATCTCTATTAAGAAAATTCTCTCAGATCACATGGGGTGAAACAAACACTGGTATTCTGTGTAAAAGGGCATTTAATAAATTTAATCAATGAATTAATGAAAACCAAAGCTCAACATAAATGAAAAGATTAGACAGAATTCCTAACTGTTCCAAGCAAACCTTCAACAAGGTATGCAGCTCCAGATGGAATTTCCACATAGCTGCTGGCAACTGTTCAGAAACTATGGCAGGCAGGAGAGGTTGCCATAAGGCTAAAGACAGGATATATGTAAGAAAAAAAAAAGAGACAGAAGATTCTGTCAACCTTTTTTCTTTAGATTTTATTTATTTATTTGACAGAGAGAGAGGGATCACAAGTAGGCAGAGAGAGGGGGGGAAGCAAGCTCCCTGCTGAACACAGAGCCCTATCCCAGGATCCTGAGATCATGACCTGAGCCGAAGACAGAGGCTTAACCCCCTGAGCCACCCAGGCGCCCCTCCTGTATATTTATACTGTCCAATGTAGTGTTAATTAGGGACATATAATGATAGAGAACTGGCTCTTTTCCTGACAGTTACTGAACTGATAGGATTTTTTAGTAGTATATAAAATCATCTGGTAGGATTTTTTTTTTAAATGAAGTACATAAAGTTACCCAACTTTTAGGAAGGCAATTGTTAAAATTTCTTGCATATTTCTTGTGAAAAATTGGAAATATTTGAGGTGAATAATGCTAACTTAGCGGGATTTCTAACTGTCTGAACAATATGAGCCAAATAATTGAGTTTTTCTAATCAACCTTAAAAGAGGTCTCTAGCAGAGCCAACCTCTGTTCTTAGCCCTGCCTAGTCAACATTTTAGTAAGATATGCATGAAGGCAATGTCAGCATTATCAAACGTATAGTTTATCAAATCTATGGTTAAAAAAATAAGCCCATATTTATCATATAACCAAATCAGTTTTTTTTTTTTTTTTAAAAACTCAACAGAATGGAACCAATCTGACAAGATAAAATTTAACATGGATAAATATAAAGTTCTACCCCCAAAAAAAATCCTATTAAAGAACTGGGAGAACACAGACAGACAACTCAAGAATTTTAGTTGACTACAAAATCAGTAATAATGGGTAATGTATGCAGCACTTAAATGCCAGGGGCCATTCTAAATGCTTTACATAATATGTTGAATTACAATCCTATGAGACAGGTACTACTATAAACCCCGTTTTAGGAGGGGCCCCGGGTGGCTCAGTTGTTAAGTGTCTGCCTTCAGTTCAGGTCATGATCTTGGGATCCTGGGATCGAGTGGCGCCCTGGGCTCCCTGCTCTGTGAGCCTGCTTCTCCCTCTCCCTGCAACTCCCCCTGCTATGCTCTCTCTCTGCCAAATAAATAAATAAAACCTTTTTTTAAAATGCAGTAAATTAAAAAAAAAATTTACAGATGAGAAAACTGCAGCCAAAAAAATGTTTACATAATTTACCCAAGGTCACCCAGCTGATAAGCTATAGAGCTAGGATTTAAACCCAGGCAGGCTAGCTCCAGAGTCTGTCTTCTTAGCCAGGACATTATTATGAATTAACAGGGCAATATGGTTGCCAAAGAAGCAAATCTTTTCTTAAAGTACATGTTTTAAAATCAGAGAGGTTACTTATGGTCTTCTCTACTGGTTAATATCTCTGGGTACCACATTTTAAGAAAAGTATGGATGAACTGAAAAAAATGCACATATAAGCCATCAGTAATGGAAAGACCCTCAAAGCAAAACAATAAAATCATCAGAAGAGTTTAAAGATGGAGAATATTTTGTCTAGAGAAGAATTAATGGAATACAATAAGTATCTCAAAAAATCTGAAAACCTGCTTATGGAAAAGACAGAACAAGAACTAGTGACGATGGAATTTCTGGTTCAGCAAAGGAAATCACATACCCAAACACCGAATGTCCAAATACCTATGCCTCAGAAACTAGATAACTCCGAATCTTCTCTCCAGAAAAAAATACACAAATGCATATAATTTTGCATCCTGTTATAAGAATTCAGAAATCTACTTTTAAATCCATTCATGCCCCACCCCTACAGTAAGATGTCTCAGATCAAAATGGAAAGGATTCAAATATGAAAAGGCAAGTATATATAATAATCTTTTAAATTTATTACAACTTATAATTCTATGACTTAAAAAACTCAACTCTATGCTTTCTAGTTTCTCCTGAGATCCATTATGATACATTTTGCAGTAAGTCTAAAATATGATGATAAAGAAAAAAAGTGAAGTAAAATTTGCCAATTGACGTATACTGTGAGTAAATTCCTAGATAGTATGGCTTATTATTTAACCTTCAAAAGAAACATACTCAAGTTTAAAAATGAGATGCTGATGTACTGTACTACTCAACATCTAGTATAATACCCATATTAAGAATTTCCCTGCTCTGCTTTTAAAACTTCATTTTAAACTCTCCCTTCTTACCCTTTGTTCTGGGTTAACTGTTAAGATTGACAGACAAACAATAGACTAGAAGTCAGAATACTTAGGTTCTCATTTACTACCTTTACTATGAATTTAATTTTTGCTTAGTCTGTCTCCTCACCGTGTTCTAAACCTCTCAAGTATCTAAAAGGGCTTTAAAATGCTGTGGTGCAATGTGAAGATCATGCATTTTTTATAAAACATAAATTATCAACAGCAAGAAAACAAACCCAGTCTTTCTATCATTAAGAAAAAAAAATTTTTAAAAAGCAAAAGTACTTTCACATTTCAATACCTAATTCTAAAAAACAATATTTGAATCCTTTAGGGTATCTTTTAGTGTATAATTCTCATCCACAAATGCTTCTCCCATTAAGCATAAACATCTATACATCCAATTTCAAGTTGTATTGAGAGCAACTCAGCTCAGACAGGTAAGATTTTTGGCTGCAAGGGGAAAACCTGAAAGTGCCAGTCGGACTACACACTTAACAAGAGTTGGGGAAAAAGTTATGTGACTGCAGAATATGAAGTATTACACGCTTGAAAATTCTGCTTTCCCTCTTAAACAACTAGAAATAAAGAGAACTCAAAACAAAGTTTGGTAAGTGTTGGGCCTTTATTAAATATAGGTGCCACACTGCTGAAACTGCAACTGTACAGCCAGAACAGAGCTAGAGACACCATGTCTGCCAGTAGACTAGACTCCAGTTCCAGGCACAAGATGTTCTAATAAATAACAAAAGCATTCAGAGCCAGTACACAAGGGTGATAGAATCCCAGGTCTACACATTTGATTTTTCTCCTGGTGTTATGTGAGAATAGGCACTACTATTAAAGACTGATTATAGTAACAGGATAGAGATAAAGCTTTAGCTAAATTATATGCTAACCAAGGAAATGAGAAAGCAACATGCAATGTCAGATCAACTAAATTATTTTATATTTCATTTTGAACACAGATTGGGTCAGGACTACAGTGTAAAGAGAACAGATGAATAACTTTATATTTACTAGGTGAAGATAATTTCAAACCATTACGAGAAAAGAAGAGTGGCCCAGAAAAAAATTAGGCTATAGAAGTCAAATGAAAATATATAAAACTAAGATTTAGGGGAAAAGGGGAAGGAAGAGAATGAGCTACTGACTTACTAAAAAGAGAGCACATAAGTGGGACAGGGAGTCTGAGCCCTCTGAGATAGAACGAGGAAGAGAAACGTATCAAAGGCTCAAAGGGAGCATCGAGAGTAAATATGAAAAAGGATGAGCCTGTTAACTGTTTCAGAAAAAGAGAAACAACAATGCAGGGCACTTTTCTGAACCGGCATTCACGGCTGACTATAATAAAAATGCCTAACTCATGCAGAGCACTTAATATGCGGTGAGCGAGGTTCCAAATGCGTTCCACAGACTGGTCCATTTGCTCCTCGAAATACCTGGAACAGGCAGTTACTATTTTACAGATTAAGACCCGAGACCACACAATCCAAGGTAACACAAGCTGGTACTAGAGGCTGAGCGCTCATCCACTTAGCTGAAGTGTGTTTCGGAAAGAGCCTACAAAACCTTTACACTTCTCTGTGGAGAGGCATCTTAGCTCTGGAATCTCTCAAGGGAGTGTGGGCCCCAAAAGCGATCCTCTACTTTAGGGAAAACTTCCCTTCTGCGGGATGTAAGATTCTCGGAAGCGCAGAACGCCCTGTTAACTCTGAAGTACACCTGGTAAAGACAGATGGAGGCGTGTGAGTCATGAACGGCGGAAAAGTCAGAAAACCAGCCTCAGAAGCCATCGCTGTGCCCTGAAGACCTGAACAGACCGAGAAAGTAGAGAGCAGCACTCCCTCTCTCCCACGAGGCGTGACACGGGGACCGAGCCTCCTCCCAATGTGCTGGGGGGGGGGGGCGCTCTCGGGTTTCCGACTCCCCCCCGCTCCCCCGACACTCAGGGGTTACTCGGCCAGGCCTGCGCGAACGCGTGGGAACAAACAGATGGGACCAGCGGTACCGAGGGGGCCCCAACGCGCAGGGAGGGAAACCTGCCCGGGAACACGAGGGGCCGGGTCCAGAGGCCCTCGACCAGCGGCCCCGCGCCCTCGCCCCGGACCTTACCGCCGTTCGGCTGCAGAGGACGAGGCTGCCACTCAGGGCGGTTCTTCCGAGCCTGGGGCGCGGCTTTGGCGCCGCCGCTCCTGTGGCGCCCGCGCTTGGCGGCGGCCGGGTCCCGGCGGATTCACACTAGGGGAAGGGGTGGGCGATCCGCGGCCTGCCCGGCGAGGCCCTGGAGTTCGAGGCCCGGGGACGCCGACCGTGCATGCGCCGGCGAGGCAGCCCAAAAAGGAAGGGTCAGAGCGCGCCCGCGTGCCGAGAAGCAGCGGCGGCTGCAGGCCGTCTCACAGATTGCCTCGTCCGCCCTCACCCAACCCAGCCGCGGCCCCGCTTCCCCCGCGCAAGCTTTGGCGGCGGAGCAGCACGGTGAGCTCCGATTGGCTCTCGGTATGCGTGACGTAAGGCGCCACACCCCACGGATTGGCCAGGTCGGCGGTGCGTGCAAGGAGTAAACAAACCCCGCCCCCAGGCCTCCCAAAGAGAGGAGGGGGCGGCGAGGTGAAGGGGCGGGACCTGAAGCGCTCAGCCCGGGTCTCCAGTGGCTTGCGGGAGCTTCTCAGTGGGTACCTCGCGGTGACCGGAGCCGTCCGCTTTCCAGCTGCCTGCGGTGCGGGCCGCAGGCCTGAGGCCTAAAATTTATAGACACGCCCATTCCCCATCCCTTACCCCGGGCTCGGGTCCGAATCTTCACTTTTCCATCCAACCCCATCCCCCAGAACCGAAGTAGGAAGACCCCATCTCTCTTGGGAGAAAAGGAACTAAGGCGGTTGTATCTGGGTCCCCAGGCCTTTGATGGGTCGCCCCCGGGGAGCAGCGGGGAGGAACGTGGGGACAAGTGACTTTGGGGCCACGTGTGGGCCACCCCGTAGTTAACTATCCGGAAAATGGGTTAGAGACCACTGGAGATGTGGTTCTTCAATACTCAGGCAAATAGGGCGCCTGGGTGGCTCAGTGGGTTAAGCTGCTGCCTTCGGCTCAGGTCATGATCTCAGGGTCCTGGGATCGAGTCCCGCATCGGGCTCTCTGCTCAGCGAGGAGCCTGCTTCTCTCTCTCTCTCTCTGCCTGCCTCTCTATCTACTTGTGATTTCTCTCTGTCAAATAAATAAATAAAATCTTTAAAAAAAAAAAATACTCAGGCAAATAAGATCCAAACCAGACCAGGTCACTGTGTCATTTGGAACTGAAGAGAAAATTGCGGCCCACGCCCCCAAATACCTATCCATTTTGTTCAAAATTAAAACATTTTGTCTCTTCAGTGCCTATGTGAAAAATCACGTATGAGCTTACATTCTAGGGAGTGGAAAAGAAAATGTGCAAAAGAAGTAAGCAAAATGCAAACTATCACATGACAGGTGCTATGGGGGGAGGGGGATGAGCAGAAAAGATCTTTGAGGGATGGCTTGTATTAAATAGGGTGCTTAGGGAAGGCGACAGAAAAGATGCCATTTAAGGAAATATCAAAAGGAAGTGAAGGAGGTGAGAGAGCACCTTTGGACTTTTCTCCCGGGTGGGGTGGAGAGACAATTTCTGCATAATTGTACATAGATAAACTCCTAGGAGTTCAAGAACGCCAAATGCAGTATTCTTTGGACTGATTCTAAAATGCAAAAGCCCCAGTGGAGTGATTACCATGCTTTTTCCAGTAACAAATCAATGGTATTTATTAAGTTTCCACAGAAATTTTGTTAAGGTTTCAAGTTAACGAATTCTTTTCATTCTAGGCACAATGAAACAAAAATGAGCAAGACAGGAAAAAAAAAAAAAGACAAAAACAACACCTCCACTCTCAAGTCTAGCAGGAGAAATGGATTGTAAACCACTTCAGTACAATGTGTAAACAACCATGACAGACACGCAGAGCACTTGCACTAATCTGGGTAAGACGGATAGTTGTTATTAAGTAGCCGTAACTCTCTCAGGATCTCCTTATCTATAAAAAAAAACTCCATGCTTAATTTTGGAGGAGGGCTATGGCTGTCAGTGATTCTCTAACCTCTTTACCAAGTTTCAAAGATGGGAGTCTGAAGACAAAATTAAGTTGAACCATATAAATTGCTAATATTTGGCAATATTCATATGGCTCAACTTACTCTCTTGCAGAGTTAATATGAGGATTTTGCTCTGTAATATACATATAGTAAGTGTTCAATGAATTATCGCAATTATGATTAGATAATACTGCTTTTGAAAAAATGGATTTAAAAGTCAATGTTTCATAACACCTTCCAACACCGTGAAGTAAAATGGGCAGTGAAAGTTTCAAATTTTCCATATACTGGTTTGATCTAGCTGTGAATTTCCATGACCTAATCAGGGTATGCTGTAAAAGACACTAAATGCTAGTTTCACAGCAGGCCAAGAAATTCAGAATAAGGAACAGCTTGGTTTTAAAGCCAAAAACTGAAAATTCTCCAGAACAGAATAAATTGTCAAGTTGCTTCAGGGAGGAAAATTCATGTAAATCAATTTTTCGTTCCCACTCACAGTTCCAATTTAGCAATTTGCACAACACTCAGCTCTCTTCCTTCTCATTTCCCCATTAAGGGATCTTATTTCCTTTGGAAAGGAAAGGAAAGCTTCCAGTATCTCCCATGCCAGAGAGTATTTGTCTGAGATATGACAGAACACACACTGATTCTGCAAACACTTATTAAGTACTTATTGTATGCCAAGAACAGTGCAAGTCATGGGATATACACATATAAATGTCCAAAGAACTCCATTCATGGGTATTCCTTGTGCTTGGAATAATCCCCCAGTGCACCCACATCTCACCTACATGTGCCTTCTGAGATTACTTTCTTCTCTAAAGCTTCCTCTGCCTCCCCATCTCCAGCTCTTTTCCCATTAAACTGTGTCTTTTTTTTTTAAGATTTTATTTATTTATTTGACAAAGAGAGATCACAAGTAGGTAGAGAGAGAGGGAAGCAGGCTCCCCGCTGAGCAGAGAGCCCGATGTTGGGCTCGATCCCAGGACCCTGAGATCATGACCTGAGCCGAAGGCAGCGGCTTAACCCACTGAGCCACCCAGGTGCTCCTAAACTGTGTCTTTTAAACAGATTCTAATTACTCATTTAGTATCTGTATCTTGTAAACTTCTTGATATTCTGAGCCATGCCATCCTATTCACTTACTGTATCCTCAGTGCTAAAGAGAGGCTCAGTAAGTTTTTATTGAATGGATGAGCCACATCCCTGCACAGCTGGAAAGAGGAGAGAAGCATAAATAAATAAAGTCTCTACTTATAAATATATGGGCCAAAAAAGAGAGGGCCATGGAAGACTCAGATCTGCTACAGTTAAACCGGAGGAACTTGCATGTGCTTCCTCCTCTCCTGCTTTCTGCAGGCCCAGCCAAAGGACTTCTGGACTAGTGCCTCTCAAGCTTTCATGTGCACAGGAACCACTCTGAGATCTTATTAAAATTCTGACTCTGAATCAGTAGGTCTGAGGTGGGGTGTAGAGGCTGCATTTATAATCAGCTCCCACCTGGTGCTGGTGCTTCCACACCAAACACCACACTTTTGAGTAACAGGTTCTTTTTTGTTTATCTATCTATCTATCTATCTATCTATTTATTTGACAGAGAGAGCACAAGCATGGGGAGCAGTAGGTAGAGGGAGAAGCAGACTCCCTGCCGAGGAGGGAGCCTGATGTGGGGCTCAATTCCAGGACTCTGGAATCATGACCTGAGCTAAAGGCAGTTAGTTGCTCAACCAAAGGAGAGCCACTCAGGCGACCCTCAACTTTTTTTTTTTTTTAAGCATCCTGTTGTCACACCTAATCATCCAGTGACTGACAGAAGAAAAACCACTTAAAAGGAAAATGTGTTAAATCAAGGCCTTGTCTTCCAGAGACTGTCCTCTAAGCTTTGAAATTTCCTCACGCCAGGGGCACAGCCTTCTCCTAAGCTCATTCTGGAATGACTTACTTGGTTTGGCCAGTGAAAGGATTTCATAGTCACCCTTAATAAAACTAATTTCTTAATATCAAACCTAAAATCTTCTTATGATATTTTATTCATTCTAAAAACATAAGTGTGAAGTATAAGGAATAATGATAACTCCTTAAGTACCAGCATGAGAAAAGGCCGATTAACATCAATGGAGCTCTGTGTGAGCCTCACCAGTGCGACCCTCAGCCTTTCCCTGACCCTTCCTATAATAACCCTATTCTGAATTACAATCTTCTTGGTTTTCTTGACAATTTTAACACATATGTATTTAACTTCAAGCAATATATCGCTTAGTTTTGCATGTTTTTGAACTACATATATCTGGTCAAACTTTATTACTCATCTGAAAATTACTATTATTGGCTCATTTAGTTTGAGTCATCTGTCTTGATGTAATTCATTTATTTTATTTTTTTTTTTTAGATTTTTTTTATTTATTTGCCAGAGATAGAGAGAGAGAGTACACACAAGCAGGCAGAGAGGCAGGCAGAGGCAGCGACAAGAGAAGCAGGCTCCCCGCCGAGCAAGGAGCCTGATGCGGGACTCGATCCCAGGACCTTGGAATCATGACCTGAGCCGAAGGCAGCGGCTTAATCGACCGAGCCACCCAGGCGTCCCATGTAATTCATTTATTTTCACTGAATGCAAAATGTAACAAAGTTTATATAATCCATTCTCTGATAGACATATGGAGTTTTTTTTTTTTTCTATTCTGCCGTAATGAATATTCTTGTACACCTCTCCTTTTTAGACGTGAAACTTTCCATAGGGTTTTAGTTACGTACTGCGGTGAGAGTCAAAATACTTAATGACTGGTGATAACACAACCCTTTGCTTTTGTCCTTCCCCCCTCCCCCGAGACAAATTCTGCACAAAATCATTGGGAAATGATTCCAAGGAACAGGAGTATGCGCTGGGAGGCTTGAAACATGAAGGAGGAAAAGCCAGTCCAAGTTATGTTTCTGAGATATCACCTGCTTGAGGCCACTGAGGCTTGATGGAGCAGGAGACTGCAAGGAGCTGTGAGGACACACTTAAACTGTTCACTTAAGGAACTGAAGAAGGCATTTAAAAAAAATTTTTTTTTAATTTATTTGACAGAGAGCAATCGATAGAGCACAAGCAGGGGGAACAGCAGAGGGAGTGGGAGAACCAGGCTTCCCACTGAGCCGGGGAACCTGATGCAATGCGATGCAGGGCTGGATCCCAGGACCCTGGGGTCATGGCCTGAGTGAAGGCAGTCACTTAACAGAATGAGCCACCCAGGTGCCCCAGAGGAGCATGTTTATACACTGGCTCTTATCCCCATTGTTTAAAAGTTGCACCATAGGTTGTCTGGTCTCTAGCATCTCCTGGTTTGACCATGGGTGACAATGACAGAGTAGATTTGAATCAGTTCCAAGTTGGGAGGCAGAGAAATCCCAGCCCAGAAAACAGGAGCTGGGTGATACAAGGTGATGTCAGGTTATACCTGGGCAGGTGACTGCTGTAACAACTGGAATAAAAAGGTGGGCCAAGAGGATGTGAAGTGGACCAAAACATGACCAATATGGATATAAATAACAAACACATAAATAATAAATGGAAGAGAAGAGACACCTCTCCCTTATGATAGAATTTCAATTAATAAATGTAAAGAAATAATGTAAATAGAAAATCACCATTATTAGGCAAATAGTACAGGAATGATGGTTGCCAGCAAGAACTAACCATGGATGCTCAAACTAGTGAGTGAAAGTGCAATGGGAAACAGGGTATTTACGTTGGTCTGAAACTATCTCCTCACGAGATGCTTATTAATTATAAAGGGGCAAACAGTAACCTTATGATGGAAAACCTTGGCAGATACCACATATATCAACCTGATCAAGGTTAACATCATCAATAAGAAGACATATAGATATGTCTTCATGATAGAATGCACTGAGGCCACATCACTTCTGCAGCACTATAACAAAAATTCAGATCCTTAACCTAATCACAAGAAAATATCAGACCATCCCAAATTGAGGGACATTCTATAAAGTAACGGCCAGTACTCTCTGAAAATGTCAAGGAAAAAAAAAAGACTGAGGAACTGCCAGATTGGAGGAGACTAAGGGGACATGAAAATAAATGCAATGTGGGGTCCTTGATTAAATCCTGAGCCAGAAAAAGGACAGTAGTTGGAAAATTGACAAGATCCAACTAAGGTCTGTAGATTAATCCTCTTCTATCAATGTGAATTCCCTGGTTTGGGTGATTATATTATGGTTATGTAAGATGTTAATTAGGGGAAGCTGAGTGATGAGGGGAACTCTGTGCCATTTCCACAACTTTTTTGTTAAGTCTAAAAATTATTTCAAAATAAAAAGCTAAAAAACTAAATACTGGGGGATCTTATTAAAATACAGAATCTGATTTAGAAGATCTGGAATGAGGTTTTAAATTCTGCTTTTCTGAAAAGCACTTTGGTGACACTGAGGCTACTGGTCCCAACAATATATTTGAGACTTTTCTTCCTCCCATTGTGTTGAGGTGAAACTGACATGCAATAAACTGGGCAAACAGTAAATTTTGTGAGTTTGGGCATATGTATACATCCATGAAACCACTGCCATAATCAAGATAATGAGTTTATTGTTGAGAGTCCGTTTTACGTGGCTCTCTCATTTCTGCTTATCTTGCAAACAGAGACAGAGGACTTTGTTGCAAAATTGTGTCTCCCTCCAGAGCAGAGGGCAGTTTTGTTTACTGTCCAATATAATAAAATAACTTCCGCTGGAGCAAGCATCGGACACGTATACTTGCACCTGATTACAAAAGCCCATTACAAAAGACTCAAGTTTCCTAAGCTTGCGATTCCTCAGCTGTATTGCAGACTCACTGTGTGCCCAGCATCAACCTGGACTGCTCCCTGTAAGAGTTGAGAAGCAAAGGAAACCAATGCAAATATGAAGGTTGTGATGTTTGCTATGCCTTAAGGACAGAGATTAAGTTCTTAATCTCCTACTCAGGAGTCTCCTATCTTCTGCCAATATCCATGGAACTGTGGGAGGTTAATTTACTAGTTTCCAAGTAAAGTAAAATTTCAAACTCTTCTCAGTTCTTGACAGTGTTTGCTGATGAGGCAGAAATGCTGACAGAGACTGGAATTTCTAGGAGAGACAGGACCGGAGCCTCATGGACTGGATTAAAGGATATGAGAATTCCCTGGGACCCAAGAGTTAATGTTCTTGCCCAAGTGGTGGGTGAGGGTGAAGGGAAATTAGCAAATCTAATGTTTCCGCCCTACGATCTCCACCTCTTCACGGGTTCTTTTTCTAAATAGCAAAAAAAAAAAAAAAATCCATTATTACTCCTTACCATCCCCATGTTTTCCTACAATTGCAAGATTCTTTTAAAAATATTCCTATAAATTTTAGAAAAGCCAGCTCCACATTTCTCCATAATGCCCTGCCCTTATCCTCCCTAAACTCATACTACTTTGACCTAAAATAAAATTAAAAGAAAACCCCTCTCTTCCTTCTAATAAGTGAATGTTTATCATTCTTCAAATTTCCTTCTTTGGAATGATACCATGGGCGTCACTACAGTCAGGGAATGGAATCCAGACTTACTGAATCCTTCACCATCCAGATGTTGCTGTGCATGTGTGCAAACCCAAAGCAATGAACAGAGAAACACCAAATAAAAATGGCCTTAAAACATAATATTTACAGAAAGAATCATTTACTGTTTCATTGTAGTTTCCCAAATAACTTTAATTTTCAGAAGGGATTTCTAACAACTGTTAATTCTATCATGTTAGTATTTGAAATTATTTTCCCTTATTATTTAAAATCTTTCTAGGTATTTAAAAATACAGTACACCTTCACAACAAATTATATCACTTTTCCCACCACAAAGAATTAACCCTCTTCTCTAGTAATTTCCCTTGTACAAGAATGTACAATATGAATGATAACCCTAACAGGATCTAAAGAGGAAGGGTTACATGAAACTTTTCTTCTCTAACCATATTAAGCTCAAATTTATCTTGTAGTTAACTTATGTTTATTTCTGTGTCCTTCTTCTTTTTTTTTTTTTTAAGATTTTATTTTTAAGTAATCTCTATACCCAGTGTAGGGCTCAAACTCACAACTCTGAGATCAAGAGTTGCATGCTCAAGAGTTGCATGCTCTACCAACTAGGCCAGGCAGGTGCCCCAATTTCTCTGTAACCTTCAAATGTGCAGAAACCAAAACAGGAAATTGTATTAATAAGAATTTCCAGGTAAAATTCAAAAACAAATCCAAAAGTAAAGTAGAAAAAAGATAAGGGAAAAATTCACATATACATTTCTATTGCTATGCATCCCAGATTGTATTTGCAGATCTCAACATTGGTTTATGAGGTTCTAAATGATGATTTAATAAAACTATGAAATTTGTAAAGAACATCAGAGAAATAAGATTATGAAATTTGATACATACTAACTAGAAAATATATTGTCTTGCACAAATAGGAAAATTTCAAATTAATTCTCTACAAAATCATTCTGAAACACAAGTCAGCTTATTTTAAATTAAAGAGATTACAAATATTATGACAGCTATGGACAAAATATGTATTTGTACACCCTACTTAACATTCTAGGTAAAAGTATCTTTGAAACTTTTTGCTGTTATACATTATTAGTACTATACTACATAATGAGTCAGAAGGAATGTGAGAACTATTCTGCTCAGTACATTATAAAATCACATTCAAGTGCTGTATACACTCTGCCTAGAAAGATTTAGAAATGCTATTTGATGATTTCTTAAGTCACCGTACTGATTTAAAAAAAATTTTTTAAAGATATTTATGTAAAGATATGGCTCATTTAGCAAACACCCCAGTTATTAAATGGACAAAAGACATGAATAGACATTTCACTGAAGAGGACAAACAGATGGCAAAAAAGCACCTGGAAAGATGTTAAACATCATTATTAATTAGAGAAATGCAAATTAAAACCACAAGGAGAAAACCTCACACCTATCACAGTAGCTAAATAAAATATTGTGACATCAAATGCTGGTGAGGATATGGAGAAACTGGATCACTCACACATTGCTGGTTGGAATGTAAAATGGTACAGCTACTCTGGAACAGTTTGAAAGTTTCTTGTAAAGATATGGCTCATTTAAATGGAAACCTCAAATTATTTATTTCCTAAATAGCATAGATATTTATACAGACATATCCATTTTAATAAACCAAATTTATAATAAAGGGGGGAAAGGCAGTAGAAATAGCATACAAAGAATTTCAGGAATATCTGATTCTTCAGGTTCCTGTCTCTAATATTCCTACTCCCAAGATCATTGCTGCATTACTCTAAGGGCAAGGGTCCCATGAGAATATGGTGACAATATAGCCAATAACTTAGAACCAGTGCTGGTCCCAAAATATTTATGACTATGAGGCTCCAAAACTTAAAAACAAATAAGGAGCACCTACTTGACTTCCTTGGGGTTACCATTTTGACTGGTTTGAACCAGATGACCCAGTAGTGGGGAGGCAAGAAGATGATTCTGGGACCACATAGGTCCAAAGTATATTTTAATTTTAACCGAGAAACATGATCTAGGTTTCCCAAAAGGATTCAGAGTACTTTGGGTACTAGATTCAAGCCTTGTAGGCTATATCTGGATGACTCTAGAATCACTTCAAGTTGAAGAACTCCAGGGTCTTCTCTTCAGAGAATAATAAAATTCTTGCCAAATTCCTGAGTTAAATTATTTTTCATTAAAGACTCGTCCTCAGTATAAGACCTCTGAAGAAGGGAATGTTTCTGAAGTTATTTCCCTCTAACATCAGAGGGTTTGGTGTTCTTAAGATTCAATCTCTGAGCTGTCTGTACTCAAATGCAAAACCTGTGAATGCAGAGGCTTCAACTGTACCTTAGAAAGTTGATGTAACTATGTATATTTATAGATGTGTATCTCTACATAAATACATATGCAAATATATAACCATATGAAGAATTTTAAAATAAACAATAGGAGGATTCTAGCTCTCACAGGCTGACACTTGAAGAACATGGGGGTTAGGAGTGCCGACCCCCTGTGCAGTCCAAGATCTATATGTAATTTTTTACTCCCCCAAATTTTAACTACTGATAGCCTATTGTTTTTTTTTTTTTAAAGATTTTATTTATTTATTTGACAGAGAGAGATCACAAGTAGGCAGAGAGGCAGGCAGAGAGAGAGAGGAGGAAGCAGGCTCCCTGCTGAGCAGAGAGCCCGATGCGGGACTTGATCCCAGGACCCTGAGATCATGACCTGAGCAGAAGGCAGCGGCTTAACCCACTGAGCCACCCAGGCGCCCCTGATAGCCTATTGTTGACCAGAATCCTTACTGATAATATAAAGTCAATTAACACACAGTTTTGTATGTTATATGCATTATTCACTGTATTCTTACAGTAAACTAAGCTAGAGAAAAGGAAATGTTATTAAGAAGATCATAAGGAAAATATATTTACAATACAGTACATGTATTTACGGAAAAAATCTGCATATAAGTGGACCTGCACAGTTCATACCCATGTTGTTCAAGGGTCGGCTGTTGTCCTTAATCCAACAAAACATATTTTACTTGCAACAAATATAAGCTGCTCCCTATCAACAAATGTATTTGAACCAAGGATAAAATATATATGCAAAAAAAGTTGCACTTAAAAAATAAAAATTCACCCCATCAATAGGAAGGAACAGAGTTAGATTCTGTGGAAGTAGACATGGTTTCTGCTTTTTTTTTTTTTTTCCGATTTTATTTATTTGAGAGAGAATGAGAGAGAGCAGGAGATGGGGGAGGGTCAGAGGGAGAAGCTGACCCCATGCTGAGCTGGGAGCCCCATGTGGAACTCAATTCTGGGACTCCAGGATCATGACCTGAGCTGAAGGCAGTCACTTAACTGACTGAGCCACCCAGGTGACGGACATGGTTTCTGCTTTTGAGGAACTTCCAGTTTGATAGGAAGCTTGCACAGACGCAGATAAGAACTGAGTAATCATCTCTTTTGTTCAGAGGTGAAAAGGAAGCAAAAAGGCAGATCAAATCAAGATGCTCTGCAGAATGTATTAATCCTATACTTAAGTCATAAGCCCAATTATTAAACCACAGAGGATGCAGGCATGGGGATGGGGGCGAGTGGGTAAAAATAGCAGAAGAAAATTACAACATAAAATTTTTCTTTTCTTTTTTCTTTTTTTTTTTGCCTCACTAACCGGTAATGTAGAAACCCTATTTAAGATAACAACCAGCTCTTTTTGCTAACAACCATTTCCTAAAGTAAAATGAGGCAGAGAGAAAAGGAGCATCAGAGACACACTCCATTTGCTGAGTCTTCAATTTTCTTCTAATAGTCTATATTAGTGGTTCTCCATCGGGGGTGATACTGCCTCCTGGGGGTCATTCGGCAGTGCTAGGAGACATTTTTGACCACAGCAACTGGGGGATGCTACTCCTTAGCAGGCAGAGCTGCCAAATACCTTATAATGCACAATACAACATCCCAAGATGAAGAATTACCTGCCCAAAAGTCAATAATGCTAACACTGCGAAACCCTATTATGGTGGGATATAAAAAAAATTAAAAATCATTAAGTCTAGGTACGAAAGCAATTAATAAGCATTTTCCTCCTTGATAAGATAGCCACAAACCTCCTAAAAATATCTGATAGATCCATAATGGGAAAATAAAACATGCCGAGAAATCTTAGCACAAATTTTTTCAAACAGCAAATATTAGCATATAAATGAAAATTAACTTGGGAGATGGAAATGATAAACCTTTTTGCTCAACTGATTTTGAATATCAACTGTTTCTATAACCACAAAAGCTAATGTGGGCAGTTTCTGATTTAGGTCAAATCTGGCAAAAGATTTACTAAACTGTGTCACTAAAAACAGCCAGAAGTAGTAAAAAAAGAAAAAAAAATTAATTCTAGACTAACAAAAGAAAAAATTAGCCACTAATTTTTGAGGAGATGCTCGATTCTGATAAGACATGTTCACAGTTACTTTTTCACATTATCTAAAAGGTATTAATCCTTTATTTTGTGGTTGATAAGAAAGAAAAATGTGAAAAAGAAATGAGCTACCAAATTTTAAGTATTAATAATATTACAATTCAGTATATCCTAATACAAAGAGATAATTCTTACCTATGAAATCATGCCCACTGAGAAGCAGAATCTGTAAGAAGTAGTCAAACAACGGAACAGCTTGTATGTGATCTGATTTTGATAAAAGGGCCTATAATTGGTCATTAAGCTCTGTAAAAGGGACATAAGAAAAATGAAAAGAATAAAAAGAAGAATATTATCTAATTAATGGAATCTGGCTTATTACAGTAAACAAAATACCTCCACTTCAAAAAATATTTCCATATCTTAATTAATGGAGTTAATCATACTATGTATTGGCTATTATGATTCCATCTAAAATGTTAACACAAGAAGACAAAGTTCACTGAAATGGAATTTGCAGGAATGCAGTGTGACCTCTAGTTCTATTCTATCTGTCACTGAAATGGACCTATATGATGGCAACAGCAAAATTCCCTATAATAGACACTTTTAAAATTACATTAGTATTTAACAACCAGCTCTATAACAGTAGATCTTTATGTGATAAAGCCTGTCCAAGAGGGAAATATATTCATTATTGCTACAAATCAAAATGGAACCTAGCCCCAGTGGAGGGAGGGCCAAATAACCTGAGAACTAGTTGGACAGTAGTCAACTGCCACAGGACAATTTTACACCAGCCCGAAGCTACTCACTAACTCTTGATTCTTTTACAATTGTTTCTATCAATTCCAATGAGAATGTGGAACTATCCTCTCTATGGAGCTCTGGCCCAGGAACTGTCGGGCAATCATTTGCATGAATACACCTCCATTAACTCTGTCAGGTAACCACTGCTCCTGTCTCACAGAGATGAGCAGATTGAACAAAAATAAAAGATACCTGGATAAGTAAAATACCCCAGTGGAGGCAATTCTTATATCACCAATGAGTTAGGGCACTTTCTTCAAATTAAGCTCTGTCATTTAGGCACTTAATAAAAGCAAAAGACATTTATGCAAGCATCTCAACGACAAAGATAAAGAATAGAAAGAGAAAAGCAAGATTTATATCCAGTATCTGCATTTTGTAAAAAAAAAAAAAAAAAAAAAAAAAAGAGTTACACTTTAGCCAGAAGTTTCTGAATATAAATCCTATTTGAGGAAGAAAATATTTTCTTGTCCCTTATGAATCATTACCCTTTGTAGTATAATTCACTAAAGTTATTTTTTCAATACAAAAAGAATGCTTAGATTTTGGTTAAACAAGGAAAAATTAAGGCAGTGTCTTTAAGCCCAATAAAGGAAAAAGCTGATTAACAAATAAGCCTATCTGAGAGGGGCATTTTGAGCTCATTATCTGGATACAGTATTGAACAATTTTGACTTTAAATATAAAATATTAATGTTTCAAAACTCCCATTTCCTCAGTTATTCTTTCTTCCTAGCTATGGGAACTTCATATAGCCCATTTAATTTTAAAGAATTAAAGGAACATTTGTCACTTAATTTTGGAACAAAATACGAATGGTGCTTGACCCAGAACTATCAACTCAGATAGTAAACAATTATGTTCATATGTATTCTTGACCCAGTATAAAAAGGAGAAGGATCCGCAGCTGTCAAAATATGGTTGGAAATGGCTAACGGCATTTGGAATCTGCTACAAAACAGAAGATAGAAAGTTTTGAGGTACTGTTGCCTTACAGTCTTATCAAGGGTTAGATTTAAAAATCTAAATGAGGGATTTTTTTGTTTTGTTTTGTATTCAAAAAAGCAGATTACAAAGCTCATCTGAAATCTCAGTCATTGTTGTATTGGTTATCATCCCTGAGCTGTGTCTCATCTGCGTGTCGTATCAACCAGCTGTATATGGTTTCAGTCATTCCACTTAGTGCTACATCTTGTTATACCAATTCATGGAACGCTTCACTGCTTTGACCCAGTTTTCCATGCTCATTTCATATTCTTGCCATTTCTTCTGCGGCTTGAAAACAACTTCACTTTGCCTCAGTTTCTTCAGTTCCTCCTTGTCAGCCCAAAACCCTATGAATAGAAAAAATCACTCTCAAATTTTAAGTCAAATAAGGAGTCCATAAAGTTTATCCACAAACCTATGCAAACTGGTGCACAGGTAAACAACTATTGTTTTAAAACACAATTTAAAATATTTTTGCTGCTTTTGAATTTTGTTAGATTGACTATCCCTGGGAATAAGTCCACCAGGATTTTAAAATCATTTTGTTTCTATCAGCTTTATTTCTGTATGGCAGGGCACCAAACCATTTCCAGACCAACCTCACCCTATCATCATTTAATTTCATGACTTGCTAAGAAAAGTAATTTCTTCCAAGTAAGAAATTGTATATTTTCCTTTTACATAACTAAAAAAAGATAAATTAGGATTTTTGTCATATATCTTGAGGTAAGAGGCAACTCTCTGGGATATGCATAAATTCAAAGTTGGGACTGAATGTAGTTTCTTTTTCAAACTATTTTATTTCATACAAGTTACTTAAATCCCACTTCCTGATAATATTGTCCTGGCATATATTGTTCTTCATAAAGAGGAGCATGTGATTTATAATAAAAAGCAGCAAGAACACACTTTTATATCTATGACCGTAAGTAATCTGAAATGGCTGAGGTGTCTTATTAATTAACCTGGTGTATTTCACTTACTCTGAAGTACTAATAGAGTTGACAAGTCTTCTTGAGGAATATTTTCTCTTATCAATAAAGCAGACACAAAATTCTTTCCTCTCATATTTTCTGTCAGGACACATTCTTTCTAACTGACAAAGTCAGCCTTTTAGATTTATCTATATTTAAAGATATTAATTTATAGAAGTTACTAAAAGACTAAAAATAGTTTTTATTAGTATACTAAAGTTAGATAAGTCTAGTCATGAAAACAAGCATGTTCTTAAAATCCTTATTTCCAGAATTAATTATTTACTCTCCAAGGCATATGTATTTTTTTTAAAGATTTATTTCTTTCCTTCCTTCCTTCCTTCCTTCCTTCCTTCCTTCCTTCCTTCCTTCCTTTAGCGTGTGATCTGGTGGAGAGGCAGAGGGAGAAGGAGAGAGAAAATCTCAAGCACTCTGCACTGAGCATGGAGCCCAATACAGGGCTCACTCACATCCCTGAAATCATGACGTGAACCGACATCAAGAGTCAGATGCTTAATCCACTGAGCCACCCAGGTGCCCCATGACATACATATTTTTTAAAGTACTTTTATTAAGTATGTATCAAATAGAGTCATCTCATGGGTGAATTTTGAAAATAGAGAGGATGTGCATAGCCTTCAAGTCTCAGATTCTTGAAAGAGAAGCAATCCAACCAGAAATCTCAGCTTTTCTGAGATGATAAAACTATTCCCTGTAGTTAGTGAAGTCTCTGTATAGGAAGGGTTTGAAATTAAGTATAGTATAGATACAATGAAACAGCTAAAGCTCAAGCCACTATGTTATTTTTTTTAAAGGCTGATTTTATTTATTTGTTTTTTTTATCTGTTTATTTATTTGTCAGAGAGAGAGCACAAGCAGTAGGAGAGGCAGGCAGAGGGAGAAGCAGGCTCCTTAACAAGCAAGGAGCCCAACATAGGACTCGACCCCAGAATCAGGATCATGACCCAATCAGGAAGCAGATGCCTAACCGACGGATCCACGCAGATGTCCTGCCACGACGTTATGTTTAAGAATAATCTGTATGATAACGTGGATGGCTCAGAGGGTTAAGCCTCTGCCTTCGGCTCAGGTCATGATCTCAGGGTCTTGGAATCGAGCCCCACATCGGGCTCTCTGCTCAGCAGGGAGCCTGCTTCCTCCTCCTCTCTCTCTGCCTGCCTCTCTGCCTACTTGTGATCTCTATCAAATAAATAAATAACATCTTTAAAAAAAAAAAAAAGCCCAAAATTTAAAAAAAAAAAAAAAAAGAGTAATCTGTATGGGGGGATGCCTGAGTGGCTCAGTCAGTAAAGCATCGGCCTTTGGCTCAGGTCATGATCGCAGGGTCCTGGGATTAAGCATCAGGTTCCTTCCTCCATGAGGAGACTGCTTCTTCTCTGCTGCTCCCCCTGCTTGAGCTTTCTTGTTCTCTCTACCAAATAAATAAATAAAATCATAAAAAAAGAATAATCTGTAAGTGTTATCTAAAATAATTAAAATGTTCAAGAGAATCTGATATATTTTTAGTCTTACAAGGTGAAAAGGCACAGAAAGATTTTATTTACCTTATAAATAATATCAGAATGTTTATGAGCATTTAATTTACTGTAAATATAAGCATAATTTATTCATTTTGCAAGATTTAAAATTTATTTAAGTGCAGGAGAAGATTTTGTTACACTTCTAAGTTTGCTTAGTTAGGCATATGAAATTATTAAAAAGAAAGTCAATTGTATTAAATTTGTATTAGTTGAAATATACAAAAGAATTTAACTGAATTTGTAAATGGAAATATTATTCAAGGGAAAGTTCTTTTCTTCAACTTTAATTAACCACACATTAATCAATGAGCAAATGAAAGTGACTTTCAATTTTATTCAAAGTTAACAGATTTTTACTAGAATAAAGTTAAAGTTGAACTTACCAAGATTTCAAACTTTTTACATTTGTAACTTTAATATATTAAATATTTGCCTAAAGCTCTTAACTACAAAATATTCTGTTTTGTACAAACACTCTTTCCCTTCCACACAGGAATGTACTAAATATTCCAGTGTCCCAAGTCAGCATCCTGCTTCCTAGGGAACCCTCTACTTGGCTTCCCTGAGTCTATTCTTCATTCTCCCAAATAATCATCACACTAATTGCCAAAGTGGCCTGTTCAAATATAGATCTATCCATGTCCCTCCCCTGCTTAAAATTCTACGGTGGCTCTCCAGTGCCTTCACAATTAAGTTCAAACTCCTGTATGAGGAGTCTACCACAATTGGACCTCTGTTTCTCTCCAGCCTTTCCTCTTGCTTTTCCTCTATTAGCACTTACTGTAATGGGCTGGGACATTTGCACAGGCTGCTTTCTTTATTGGACCACTCATCTCTTGTGGCTCCTTACTGCCTCTTCTGGCTGCCTGCTGACTCCTTCAAAACTGAACCTCCTCTGGGAAGCCTGCACCACTTGCTTAAAGCTATGGCTGTCCAAGGGGTTTATCACACAAGTCTAATAACTGGCTGACTTGCCTGACTGTAACTAGAGACTCCCATAGCAGGGACTATGCCTTTTAAACTCTATTCCCAGCAGTGACTGTCATGTAGCAGGTACTCAACATATTTTCAATAAGCAAAAGAATGGAATAGTTTCTAATGCCAAAGAAAAGCCTATCTGCTCTGGAAGTTTACCCAGAGACCTTTCCTCCGCTGAAGACAGAGCAGTTGAAAATGAATTCTCCTTGCCTCATAATTCTGACTGAAGGAGTGAAGGAAGGAGGGAGGGAGAGGAAGAAAACCTACCCACGGAGGAGGTCAAAGGAGTATTCTGTGAGTTATGTGCATATGTGTATGGAGCTTAATGAACACCAGGGTTTTCCAGAGCCTCTCTATAATTCTGTGATTTGGGAAGAGAAATGCTATTGGCAAGAAACAGCTTCCAAGACAGCTCTCGCTTTTATTTTTTTTTTTTATTTTTTTTTTTAAAGATTTTATTTATTAATTTGACAGAGAGAAATCACAAGTAGACAGAGAGGCAGCCAGAGAGAGAGAGAGGGAAGCAGGCTCTCTGCCGAGCAGAGAGCCTGATGCGGGACTCGATCCCAGGACTCTGAGATCATGACCTGAGCCGAAGGCAGCGGCTTAACCCACTGAGCCACCCAGGCACCCCAGCTCTCGCTTTTATAAAATCCACACATACCAACAGCAAGGCCAGCCAGAGAAGCTGCACCAAGGCAGGACATGTCTATGTTGACGGGTCTCTCTATATTAGCATTAATCAGGTCTGAAGTCATCTGCATAACAAAATTGTTCCTACAAACTCCTCCATCTGCCCTGTGGGGACCAAGATATTTGAGATAAATTATTCCAACAGAAGCATAAAAACATTCATTTTTTTTTAAAAGGGCCACATATATTTTTTTTTATTCTTGATATTGTAAGTTCAACTTTTAATTCCAAAACTGTATCATTCCACATTGATCCGAAGTTAAGGTCCTCACCAGGCAATCTTCAAACACTTTTCCTTATTCCTAACATCAATCTTCCCACCCACCCTGTTTGTTAAGACTAGCTCAAATTAGGCCAAATAAACTAAGCCAATGTAAAAATTCATTTGGACATACCAGCAAAGAAAATTTGATGTTTCCATGCCAAAAGGATAGCCACACATACAAAAAGGAGATTTTAAAGATGTTTATAATATACATACGTGGATTAGGATCTTCCTAAATTCTATATTGTGTTATGTTCTCTATAAATCCAAATTCTTTTCTTTCCAAATTCCTATGACCAAGAATTTTGTTGCAAAGGAACTAGGCATAATTTTTTTTGAAATCCTGAATAATCATAATGACGAAAATACTAATAGCAATTACTATTCACTTCCAATTTCTAATTAAATCTATTGAAAACAAAGTTTACATACCGGACTTTTGTCACAGGGATATGGATCTCTTTCTGCATCAGCTCATACAACTGTTTGTTTCTAGTAAAAAAATCAAGATAACTATTTAGGGAACATTCATAGCATGATAATTCTCTATCTTTTTCTAATCTAGAAAAATAAAAACTTTGGTCTTATTTATGTGGCATTTATAAAATATGCAAAAGAAAACATTAAACCAACATATTAATATTCAAAAATATTATGCTAACTGGAAGTTGATAATAAATGCTCAAACAAGCAAGAGGTTCGGGGCCTAGTGCTTTCACGTTGAGAAAAGGGAGCCTATTTTTCATTTAGAAATAAATTTAATCTATTGTCCTTACTACAAATAAAAATTTAAAGCAAGCACTCATTTATTAGACAGCAATTAGGATAATATGACATATATAACATCTAATAGAATTCATCAACTATAAAAATAATCACTTTGTAATCACAGACATTTTTATTTTAAATGTTCCAAATGTTCCATATTTATGACAGCCAGATTCTTAACTTTAATAAACTACAACTGTGTCATAATGAAAAGACCACAGGGAAAGATACAAAAAAAGTAATTTTGGTGATTCAATCTTTGAGTATAATGGAAGCATTATTAATTAGAATCATTAGAATTCTCCTTTATCAATAAGGATAGAAAAATCTATCCTTGGGGCGCCTGGGTGGCTCAGTGGGTTAAGCCTCTGCCTTCGGCTCAGGTAATGGTCTCAGGGTCCTGGGATCGAGTCCCACATCGGGCTCTCTGCTCAGCAGGGTGCCTGCTTCCTCCTCTCTCTGCCTGCCTCTCTGCCTACTTGTGATCTCTCTCTGTCAAATAAATAAATGGAATCTTTAAAAAAAAAAAATCTATCCTTATTGATAAAGGAGAATTCTAATGATTCTAATTAAATTCTATTCTCTGAAAGCCCAAATTTTATTTTATTTTATTTTTTTTTTTTTAAAGATTTTATTTATTTTTTTGACAGACAGAGATTACAAATAGGCAGAGAGGCAGGCAGAGAGAGAGGAGGAAGCAGGCTCCCTGCTGAGCAGAGAGCCCGATGTGGGGCTCGATCCCAGGACTCTGAGATCATGACCTGAGCTGAAGGCAGAGGCTTCAACCCACTGAGCCACCCAGGCGCCCCTGAAAGCCCAAATTTTAAATCTTTTATGCTTAAGAAATTAGATACAGTTGACCCTTGAATAACACAGGGATTAGGGATATTAACCCACCACAAAATCAAAAATCCATGTGTAAATTCTGATTCCCCTAAAACTTTACTAATAGCGTACTTTTGGCAGGAAGCCTTACTGATAACAGTCAATTGATACATATTTTGTATGTTATATGTGTTATATACTGTATTCTTCAATAAAATAAGCTAGAAAAATGAAATGTTATTAAAAAAATCATAAGGAAGAGAAAATACATTTATAGTCCTGTACCGTGTTTACTGAAAAAATTCACATGTTTAAGTGGATTTGCACAGTTCAAACCCATGGTGTTCAAGAGCCAACTGCATTTTTAAAAATCCTCTATTTTCACATATCAAATCTAAATGGTACTGGTTCTATTGCATCTAAAAAAAAAAGAGATGTTACAGCAATGAAGCAATAGGAGCAGATTATGTCATAAGCAGTATGACTTTAAAGTATAAAAAGTTAAAATTAAGAAATTTCATAATTTAATTTAGCAGAAATTAACAGAAGGAAATGGAAATACCATTTCCATTTGGTATATGAGGAAGGGAGAGTTTAGGGCAGGTTTTGGTACCTGAAAGCTATGGACTCCAATATTGCTCGTACGAGATGGTATTTATTGGTGGAAGGCTTCAAGCCCATAAAAGAGGCACATGCACAGGGATCATTTAGTGGAGCCTAAAGAAAGAGATAGGAAGAATTTTTTTTTAATTTTTAATTTTTTTATAAACATATAATGTGTTATTAGCCCCAGGGGTACAGGTCTGTGAATTGCCAGGTTTACACACTTCACAGCATTCACCATAGCATATACCCTCCCCAATGTCCATAACCTCATCACCCTCTCCCTACCTCCCTCCCCCACCAGCAACCCTCAGTTTGTTTTGTGAGATTAAGAGTCTCTTATGGTTTGTCCACCCTCCTATCCCATCTTGTTTCATTTATTCTGTTCCTACCCCCCCAAAACCATGTTGAATCTCCACTGGGAAGAATTTTTATTATTGTTCTAAATTATATCTATAGTCTTGAAGACATAGTATGCAAAAAAAAAAAAAAAAAAGCCATGGTAGAAAAAAGAATGCTTGGAGTTAAGAAGTTTTAAAATAAATGACAGCCCCATAGTAAGTGAACTATTACAATAACTCTTTAATAGGACCTAAGCAGGGCTGAGTCATAGGTACTGGACTTAGCTAAACCTTCTGTCTGAACTCATACGAAGTGAAGGGACTGAGGCAGAGTAACAAATTATTAATCATTTTTTTTCAGAGTAACAAACTATTGAATATCTAGCTCTATAAGAAGAAATGAAAAGCAATCCTAGTATTTCCCCTTTTCTCCATCTGTAAAGTTTTTACACCAGAATCGTTTTTGTAGAGTGTTTTTTTAAAAATATACATTAGTCTTAAGATTAAAAAACTATTAATGCAGAATATGTGTTTTCCAGTGTCATAACTTACACCTGGTATGCTGTCAGACATTCAAACTAAACTTTTTTATTTCTTAGGTTATAGTCTTATTGCCTCATAGGAGAAATGACTTGGCCTAACTTCTGTCTTTAAAAGAGCCGAAGTCTTGAGCTGGAATTCTGTATCTGTAGGATGAAGTTTGTTTTCATCTTTGCATCCCCAGAAATGCAAGACAATTCTGGGACACAAAGATGAAGAGCAAAGACCCCTGCCAGAGTTTATAATCTCACATGGAAAGACACAGAAGAATGGTTTCAATGTTAAGATATGGGGTCATAACGGAGGGAAGTATTAGTGCTATCAGGAAATGATGATCCCCAAGAAGAATGCCTTCTAGCTTCAGGGCCTTGAGATATCATCTCAATAACTGGAAAACTTTCCACCACCACTTTTCCTGGTTAATCCTACTCCCCTTCCAGATCTTGGCTCAGATTCCTCTGGCAAAACTTCTGATCCCAGAGACAAGACCAAGCCTCTATCGTCGTTTTTATTTTTGTTTTCAAAATTGTATTTATTTATTTGACACAGAGAGAAAGAGAGCACAAGCAGGGGGAGCAGCAGAGGGAGAGGGAGCCCCAGACTCCCTGCTGAGCAGGGAGCCCAATGTAGAGTTTGAGCCCAACCTGAGCCCAAGGCAGATGCTAAACTGACTGAGCCACTCAGGTGCCCCCTCCATCACCGCTTTTATGGAACCCTAGAGCTTCACATCATATCATATATTTACAATCATGTATACTTGTGTGAACATTTGTTAAAAGTCTGTCTTCCCTGCAGAAACTCATTCCTATAAGTTTCCAGGGCCTTGCACTGCATCTGGCCCCCACAGGGCATCCTCACATATTTGTTCAATTAATGAACAAACAATACTCTTCCTCATTACTTAATTGAAGAAATTCCACATTACATCTTATCCTTCCTGTAGCCGTGATTTTCCTCCTATTGTGATTTTATCCTGATTATTTTTCAAATTTATTAACGTGTTTTGGTGATTCACTCAGTAAAAGCTTATTTATACAGTCACGCTGGCTTCTATCAGGTGATACAATACTGTAAAACAAAGAGAGGTCAGATTTAGCTAGTTCAATGAGTCCCTAGCAGTGTGCTATGTATTTTCTGTGTAAAAACATTTTCTTTTAATATACCACATAAAGTCCTGGTATGACTGGCCTGAAATCACTTTTGTAAAATTGGTAAGCACATAAATTTATAATTAATTAGTAATAGGTGAATCTGAAGGGTAATAAATTCCATAGAGACCCAAAAAGTCCTTTTCGGTTACAGTTCCCCTGTATTAGTTAGTCCAAGTGAGTCTGTCTTTGGGATGATATGGTAGGAAAAACATGATAAAGTCCTTTGGGCCTGGTCACACCTTGCCAGGACAGAGCCTCCAGCCACATTTCTAATCTGTCACTGTCAATCCCATTGAGTAAGCCTCCCAGACCATCAACCAAACAGGAACAGCAGGACTCCGTAAAGTTTTGTTTGGAAGCCAAAGCTAACCTAGCTGACTCCTGCCCAAGGAACAGACTGCCTGCCACCACAGGCTCTTGTTACCACTAGGATCTTACCCTAATATGCTGAGGCCTTGCAGGATGGTTAACGCCTCTTGCCCTTTGTCAACTGTGAACTTAAACACAAACTCCTGTGGCACCTACTATGTATTCCCAATGTCACTTTTTATACTCTATCATGAACCAGTACAGCAGAGTGGTTAAGAACCTAGACTCTGGAATCAGAACATCTGGATCCTGAAACCAGCTCTGCCACTCACTAGCTGTGTGAGACCATACAAGTGATTTAACAGCTCTACTTCAGTTTTCCCATCTTTGGAACGGGATGATAAGAGCATCTTCTGCCTTATGGAGTTACTGAGGATTAAATGAGATAACACATGACATTTAGAACAGTGCCTGAAAAGAATTTGCTATAATTTTATATTACTATTATTTCTTACTAAAACCCTTCCCACTACTGACTTTCTTCATAACCCTTTCTGTGCCTTCTGAATCAATCCTTCTTTCTATTGTAAATAAATTCTCCTAACCTGTAACCAACTCTGAGAAGTTCTCTCTACTCATTCTGTGGTTGCTATAACATGACCAGCTCTGTGCTGGGCAAACAGCTTCAGTGGTGGCTATCCACGGGAGGACCTTCAAGCTTCCAGATCACGGGTCCTAGAAAAACACAACTACTTCCCATGGTCACCCTAGGCCACTATGCATCTACTGTTAGAGGAGACACTTCCCTTCCCCCATGTTTGCTTAGGACCACATCAACTTCATGTTTTACCTCCCTTCACCTTTCCATGATGCAGAGATCCCAGTCACTCACAAGACCAGAGATGGCATTCCCAGTACTTGCTGGCCACATCTCTTTCTGAAGGAAGTGCTTGAATCCACAGACCTTGTTGTCTACAGCAGCCATGTTCCAAGCCCTAGTTCCACTGCCAGTGTCACAACTATGGGGACTGAGCAGGACTAACTTAGAATCTGTGTAAAGCTTGAGAAGACCAGGTGCTCCAGTCAGAGTCTCAGATTTCCCAGAAAAGACCATCTCAGAAAAAGACCATCAACAGGGGGAACTGAAGCTAAAAGGCACAAAGTGTTAGAACGTTGTGTGTATTTCCAAATAATGGAGAAACAGAGAGTGTGAGGAAAATGACAATTAAGCAGAAGTTAGGAGGAAGAAAGAATACAGAGCAGAGCTGGTAATGAGAAAAGGGGACCCACAGAGAAGAAACCACAAAGAACATTAAGAACTGCAAAGTCAGTTGCTGACTCCTTTCCAGTATCAGTGAACCACCAGAGCGAGCCGGTTCCCTGCAAACCTAAGAAACCTCATTGGAGCATGACTCCTCAGCCTCTGAAGACCAGCCCTTGGTCCACAGTCCTGTCCATCCTACCACTGCCACCACCATAGTAACTTTCAATTTAGGCAGCTAGCCACTGATTCCTGCCTCTGATGCCTGTCAAAGATACTCTCCATTAGTGTCTCCCCCGACAAACCATAAGCTCTGAAGAGTGAAGCCACAATGGCTGCACCAACTGATGTCACCCCAGGGTTATGGCCCCCATGCTCTAGCTCACCCCTTGCCATTCCCAGAAGTGGCTGTCCTGGACGTACCGCTTTCCTCAAAGTGCCCCCCAAACCCCTTTCTCAACAGAGCCCCTGGAGAAATTAAGGCTATGGTGATTTTTTAATATCTCACCCCCTGTTATCTATGGTATAACAATATTCTAAAATTAAAGGCAGTATGGCAGATACTTGACCCTTCCCTCCATTTCCCCATCCCTCATTTTCTTTTTTTTTTTTTTTTTTAAAGATTATTTATTTATTTGACAGAGAGAGACCACGAGTAGGCAGAGAGGCAGGCAGAGAGAAAGAGAGGAGGAAGCAGGCTCCTGCTGAGCAGAGAGCCCGATGCGGGACTCGATCCCAGGACCCCGAGATCATGACCTGAGCCGAAGGCAGCGGCTTAACCCACTGAGCCACCCAGGCGCCCCCCCATCCCTCATTTTCTTTAGCTGTTGACATAGGCTGCTTGTCAGTGATCTCTCTCCTACTTTCCAAACAGTTTAGTATCAATACACTTCTGTTGTTTGAATTAACTTGAATTAATTTTTGGTTTCTACTGAGGAGTTTCAATGCTACATTGGGAAATCCTTGGTCTGCAGCCTTCCCCCGCTCCTCTCAAACCCAACATATTGCCAGGAGGCAGTCATGGCAGAATAAGGACACTTTTTATTAACACGAAATTAAAAATTTTATCTGTGAGAGGTTTGTCTAATCTTCTGGGCTTTAGCAGTATTTTTTAATCATATATTTTAAATTATTTTTACAGGCAGATGGACTGAGGCAGAAGTTAAAAACAGAGGTGTCAAGATAAAGCCACTATTAAGTCCCCCAGCATATTTCTCAAAAAGGGAAGAATACCCAGTAGCCTAATTAAATCCTACCTTGGCTGATGACAACTATTCATCTCAAGCTTCCTCCTGAAACCTCAACCAAACAAATATTCTTCACCCCCTGTCCTAGGATGGATGCTATTTAGTTTCCTCATATCACCCTAAAAGAGGACACAGTGCAACCTCTACTGCATAGTTTATAAACTTTCAGTCCTTTAGGATAATGTATATAGAAGGAAATTGTTACAGATATTAAACTAATGACCATTAAAAGTTTAGATTCAAAATATGGTATTTTTAAAGATTTGAAACACCCTGATCTAATCTTTTTTCACCAGCTTCTACATTATATTGTCCAAACTTTCAAATTTGGGGCTTTTTAAAAAACTAATTGCCTGAGAATGGGATGGACTAGAAGTAAGAGAAATTTTTATTTTCTGAAAGGAAACATATTTATAAGAGGATTAAAAGGCCAGTATAAGATTTCCAAAAAATGGAATTTTGTTCATAATAATATACCTGAAAAGTTTTTTAAAGATCTTATTACAGTATGCTAAAATCAAAGGCAATATCACAGATCTTTCAAGTAAATACTAAGTTAAATATTACAAAGCCAAGTCTTTTACTGGGTTCACTTTTTGATTAGGCGAAGTAACCAATACTCTATTACAACAGTTAACCAAAAGAAATTTTGATTTTTTTAAAAAAGTTAATGAAACTAAAAAAAAAATTAATGAAACATAAGTTATTGCAAAATATGCCCGTGTGTGTGTGTGTGTGTGTGTGTGGGCATGCACACATGTAATCTTCACATTATTTTTCTAATTCTCAATGGGATACTTCCTCTAAGTAAAACAATGCCAATATACAGGTATATCTTTCCCTACTGGGAAATGGCAAGTTTTGGTTATGATAAAGTAATCCCAAGTCTTATGTAAAAGTTCTATACTAAACCTGCCAACTTCTCATTTCCACATGGGTGGAGCTCCAGGCTGAATGTGCTGTATTTTTTTATCCCTGCTAAGTCACAGCTCCTCAGCCCCAGAACATGCCTTCACCCTCACAGTGATCAGTGCCCAAATTTTCAGGTAAGGGAGTGGCAGGTACATAATTTTGAGTGTGGGTATGAGGATAGAAATGTCTGTCGTCGTCACTGACTAAAAAAAAATTTTAAAAATTTTTTAAAAATACCTGCAATCCACTAAAAGATGGAACAAAACAGACTCCTTCAGAATCTTCTAAACTTTTGGCCATTTTTTCAGTCTCAGCAGCATCTGTGAAAAGATCTGCAAAAACAAAAACAAATAATTTAAAAACCCATAAAACAAAACAGAGGGGCTAGGAAATGACAACAGAATTATGTTATATGACTGGTATTTACCTGCATCCAAAATTTATTATGAGTACACTGTGAAAGTGTCAACAGGTCAATCTGCTCTAGTACTATCTGGGCTCCAACACTTCACAGGTTTAGGGACCTGTGGAAGATTTTAGAAGGGCTCTGTATGGAGCACACCTTACCTTTTCCTTTAAAAATATTTAGGCTGTTTACAAGACAGCTGGGTGGCTCAGTCCATTGAATGCTTAAAATACTCTCTCCCTCTCCCTCTGTAACCCACCACCCATCCCCCTGCATGCATGCTCTATGTCTGTCTCTCTCTCAAATAAATAGATAAATAAAAATATATGGGCTATTTAAAAATCAATTCTGTGTGTGTTTTTTTTTTTAAAAGATTTTATTTATTTATTTGACAGAGAGAAATCACAAGTAGATGGAGAGGCAGGCAGAGAGAGAGAGGGAAGCAGGCTTCTCCGCTGAGCAGAGAGCCCGATGCGGGACTCGATCCCAGGACTCCGAGATCATGACCTGAGCCGAAGGCAGCGGCCTAACCCACTGAGCCACCCAGGCACCCCATTTCTGTGTGTTTTTTGGCATTAAAATCAATTATTCTCCTGAAGATAACACCATTTCTAGTTCTCTGATGAAAAGATCCGAGTACTGAATCAACTGAAAAACTACTCCATCTAATGCGTTCCCTCAGGGGTGACCAATAAATAGATATACTAATAGCCAATCTTGAAGAAACAAAAAAAATCAAGATCTAATTACTTTAGTATACTATTTCTACTGAAGTATATAATGTACATATAGAAACATACATATAGAAATATACATATAGAAACATACATCTTTGAACACTCATAGACATTCTTTTTGTGAACATATGTGTAATGTTTCTGTGTGATATATATGAAAGGATGGAACTGCTAATCCTAAGGTCTACACATTTAGTACTAGTTTTAGAAGATACTGCGAAACCATTTTCCAAAGTGGTTTGCCAAATTAAGGCTCCTGACAACAGTAAGAAAATTTCAGCTATACCACATTCTTGCCTATAATTGATACTGTCTATGTTTTTCATTTTAGCTATTTTAGTGGTATTGCATGACAGTTTGATTTTTGTGTTCTCTATTAACTAATGAAGTTGAAATCCTTTTCATTGACCACTTGGATATCTTTGTGAAGTGACTCGAATAAGCATGTAAGACAGACAGCATAGATCAGATGATAAAGTCAAAAATCAGTCATCATAAAAATTGATGGCTTTGTACAGCCTTAGGTAAAATAGCTTAATTTAATTGTATGTTTTGTTATTCTTGTAGTGGAAAATTGATTAAAGACAAGAAGGTTAAGGAACACCTACATTAAAATGCAAGTTAATAAGGAGTGTTCAATAATAACTATAAATTTTATTCAAAATGAATTCTCAGATCCATTAGTCACATTTGTTTGGTCAAAATGTTCACATAACACATTAAAATATATCTAGTACTTCAAAAACTAATATTAAAAAAAAAATAACATTGGTTTTAGGGGCACCTGGGTGGCTCAGTTGGTTAAGCGTCTGACCCTTGGTTTCAGCTCAGATCATGATCTCAGGGTTGTGAGATGGAGCTCTGCATCAGGCTCTGGGCTCCAGACTCAGCACAAAATCTGCTTGAGGTTCTCTCATTCCGCCCCTCCCCCCCCCTACTTGCATGCTTTTCCTCTCTCTCAAATAAATTAAATCTTTAAAAAAAATTATGGTTTTGAAATCTGTATGTTTTTTTAAGGATTTTATTTATTTATTTGACAGAGAGAGATCACAAGTAGACAGAGAGGCAGGCAGAGAGAGAGAGGGAAGCAGGCTCTCCACTGAGCAGAGAGCCCAATGCAGAACTCGATCCCAGGACCTTGAGACCATGACCTGAGCCAAAAGCAGTGGCATAACCCACTGAGCCACCCAGGCGCCCATGAAACTGTATGTTTTAAAAAAATCATGTCCAAATATATATATATACTTTTTTAAATCAAAAATTGGAAAACATACAAGATGGCTAGTTTGAGAAAAGTTTTTGGCAATAGGCAAAGAAATGGGGGGGAAAGGAATTTAATTTATTTACATTTTTCACTGGTTGTTCCATACTTGCTTAAAGAATTTCTCTAAATAATCTTCCACTTAAACTGTTCTCAAATGAGCTTACTGATGGAAAATCTTTGAGAGTAAGCACTTTGTCTCACCCATGGAACACAGCTAAGGATCTTGGACAGAATGTCCAAGAGGACTCAGAAGTCCTTCTGAGGACTCAGAAGAATATGTCTGGTCAGGGAACTCTAACACCAAACCAATGGTGAGTTTCCTGTTTTTATTTTCTATGGTATTTCCTGGCCTAGACTCAGGGACAGCCTAAAACCTAACACCTGGATCTGTATACTGGGTGCAAATATGAAGAGTTTCTTCAGAAGAACACTCTTTTTGGTCTGAGGAGCAGGATTCAGGACAGAATTCTATAGGACAGAAGGTGAGCTGATACTCTGGATTTTGCTTTTTTGGATTTTTTTTCATTCTACCTGAACAAGAGAGGAAAGGCAGTGAAGAGACAGAGAGAGAGAATGAAAACAGAACTTCATGGATCTGTGAGACAATAAGAAATGGCCAAACATTTTTGTGATTTGAATCCCAGAAGAAAAAGATAAAGAATGCAGTCCAGAAAAACCATCTGAAGAAAAACAATGACTATAAACATCCCATAGTGGATGAAAGATATAAATCTATAGGTTCAAGAAGTTCAGAATATTGCAACTGGATAAACACAAAGAAACTGATGCCAGGCATACAATAATAAAACTGAAAATTAAAACTTGAAGGCAAAGAATAAGTCTTAAAAGCAACCAGATTATATATTGGGAAACAAACATTCAAATGACTGGAGGTTTCTCATCAAAACTACAAAGGTCTAAAGGCAGTGGAACATCTTTTTAAGTACAAAAAAAAAAATGTCAACCTAGAATTCTATCTTATTAATGAATTTATTTTTAATTTAATTTATTTATTTGAAAGGAGAGTGTGTGCAAGAGAACATCAGAGAGGGGAGGGGCAGAGGGAAAGGGAGAAGCAGACTTCCCCATGAGCCAGGAGCCTGACCTAGGGCTTGATCCTGGGACCTGGGGCTCGATCCCAGGACTCGAGATCAGGACCTGAGCTGAAGGCAGACACTTAATCCATTGAGCCACCCATGTGCCCCTCAACCTAGAAATCTATATCCCAGTAAGAATATCCCTCAGGAATAAAGTCAGTCTCTGACGAAGGAGAATTAAGAGAATTTGTTGTTAACATAGTATAAAAGAAATGTTAATCTATATGCAGAAAAACAAAAAAAGAATCTTGACTTAAACTTCACACCATATACAAAAATTAATTCAAAACTGTTATATATCTAAATGTAAAACATAAACTATAAAACCTTTAGAAGAAACCCTGGGAGGAAAAACTGTATGACTCTGATTTGACCAAGAGTTCTTAAATATGATATCCAAAGTATAATTCACAGGACAAAAAATTATAAATTAAACTTTGACAAATTAAAAACTTTTGCTCTGCAAAGGACATTGCTAAAAAACGAAAACATTGCTACAATTTAGATGAAAATATTTGCAAATCACATATTCCAAAAAGGACCTACATTCAAAACCAAAAAAGAACTCTCAAACTCCACAGTAAGAAAACCCAATAAAAACTGCACAAAAGATGTAAACAGATACTTCACCAAAGAAGATATACAGATGGCAAAAAAAGCACATGAAAAGGTGTTTTGATATCATTAACCATTGGAGAAATGCAAATTAAAAACAGAATAAGATGGGGCGCCTGGGTGGCTCAGTGGATTAAGCCGCTGCCTTCGGCTCAGGTCATGATCTCAGGGTCCTGGGATCGAGTCCCGCATCGGGCTCTCTGCTCAGCAGGGAGCTTGCTTCCCTCTCTCTCTCTCTCTGGCTGCCTCTCTGTCTACTTGTGATTTCTCTCTGTCAAATAAATAAATCTTTAAAAAAAAAAAAACCAAAAACAGAATAAGATAACACTGCACACTTAGTCTAATGGCTAAAATTAAAAACCAAACAAAAAATTAAAAATGACAATACTAAAACTGGAACAACATAAACACACACACATTGTTGGTGAGAACATGAAATGATATGGCCACTCTCAAAAATGGTTTGGCAGGTTTTTGTTTTTGTATGTTTTACAAAGATAAACTCACACTTATTTGTGTGTATGTTTACTTTTTTAAAAAAATATTTTACTTATTTATTTGACAGAAAGAGAGAGCACAAGCAGAGTGAGCAGCAGAGGGAGAGGGAGAAGTAGGCTCCCGGCTGAGCAGAGAGGCAGATGTGGACTTGATCCCAGGACCCTGGGATCACGATCAGAGCTGAAGGCTTAACTGACTGAACCACTCAGGTGCCCCTTATTTTTTTTTAAAGATTTTATTTATTTATCTGTCAGAGGGGGAGAGAACATAAGCAGGGGGAGTGGCAGACGGTAGTCTCCTTGCTGAGCAGGGAGCCCAATGTGTGACTTGATTCCAGAACCCTGGGATCATAACTGAGCTGAAGGCAGATGCTTAACCAACTGAGCCACCCAGGTGCCCCCTGTGTGTATGTTTACATGACATACAACATTGTCTGTTTATATAAGCCATCAATCCCACTCTTGGTATTTATCCTAGAAAAATGAAATCTGGAGCACCTGGGTGTGGATCAGTTGGTTAGGTGTCTGTCTTCGGTTCAGGTCATCAGAGCATGGTTCTGGAGTCTCAGGATTGAGTCCTCAGCGGGGAGTGTGCTTCCCTCCCCCCCAATCAATCAATCAATCAATCAAACAATCTTTGTAAAAAATTTAAAATTAAAATTAAATCTGATGTTCATGCAAAAACCTGTACACGAATGTTCATATAGTGGCTTTGTTTATAATGCCCCACAACTGTATACAACAGCCCACATATCCTTCAATTGGATAACAAATGAACAAACTGTGATATATCTGTAACACAGGAAATTTCTACATAATGCAATGGAATCTACTATTAAAAGATACAAAAACATGGATGAATCTCAAAGGCATTATGTTGAGTAAAAGAAACCTTGACTGATACCATTTATACAATATTGTGGATTCCAATATCCATTTATATGAGAGCTATTTGAATGATACTGTGCAAAATGTCAAAAGCTTTATGATACATAAGACTTCTAGTTCAGCCCCCAACTTCTGCAACTCATCCAACCAGATCATTTGTTGATGTAAAAGATGCAATGAAGAAAGAAGCTATGGGGAAACAGTATCAACACTTCTGGCAGAAATGCAACATGACACAATTCCTACAGAGAGGAATTTGGCAATGTCTAACAATTACAATGTATTTATCCTTTGATGTAGCAATCGCTCTTCTGGGAACTTACTATAAAGACATACCTCCAACAATAAGAAAATGCATATGCTGGAAGTTATTCACTGCAGCCCTATTTGTATTTGCAAAATATTGGAAATTACTTAAGTGCCCCAATACAGGTGATTGGCTGGCTAAACTGTATATACACATACAGTGGAATACTGGACAGCTGTGAAAAGAAGAAAGATATCCATGAACTGAGAGGAAGTAATTCTCAGGATATACTTTTTTTTTTTTTTTTTTAAAGATTTTATTTATTTGATAGAGAGAAATCACAAGTAGACGGAGAGGCAGACAGAGAGAGAGAGGGGAAGCAGGCTCCCTGCTGAGCAGAGAGCCCGACGCGGGACTCGACCCCAGGACCCTGAGACCATGACCTGAGCCGAAGGCAGCGGCCTAACCCACTGAGCCACCCAGGCGCCCCTCAGGATATACTTTTAAGTGAAAATGGCAAACTATGAAAAAGCATATACAGCTTATCTTTTATGTAAGAAATTAGGGAATATAAGAAAACATGCATGTATCCCAAATGTTTTTGCAAAAAGAAATAAGAAGGATAAACCAAAAATGAATGAAATGATTACAAGATATAGGGAGACAGAATGAAGGGACAGGTGAGAGAGTCAACTTCTCTGAGCATATCTTTTTTGACTTTGGAAATCAAACTAAAATTCCACATTAAAAATAACTTGATAATGTCTTTTTTTTTTTTTTTTTTTTTTGACAGACAGAGATCACAAGTAGGCAGAGAGGCAGGCAGAGAGAGGAGGAAGCAGGCTCCCTGCCGAGCAGAGAGCCCGATTCGGGGCTCGATCCCAGGACCCTGGGATCATGACCTGAGCCAAAGGCAGAGCCTTTAACCCACTGAGTCACCCAGGCGCCCCTGATAATGTCTTTAAAAAGGATGAAGAGAGGGGGAAAACTAAAACTGAATGATAACAGAAAACAAATAAACCCAATTCTATTTCAAATTAATAAAATCACTGAAGGGAAAAAAGAACTGATCGAAGTACCTTTTGAATAGTGTATTTTGACCATACACCCTTTACATAAAGGAAAAAACCTGCAAACGATCTTGAGCAAATATTTTTTGTCGTAGTGGGATGGGACTAGTAATTCTGAAGCTCTTCTGTGTATATTTTAAGATTGAGCAAATGAATACCTAATATTAATGATGTTAGGAGCCAGGGTTCTTGATATGGAATAAGGGATGTAAAAATGTAGAACAGAAAAGGCCAACCAAAGATGCTTAGGAGTAAAACTGGAACTGGAGGTACACCGTAATTTCAAAAATTTTTTAACACATCCTGGAGTGCCTGGGTGGTTCAGTCAGTTAAGCCTTTGCTCTTGATTTTGGCTCAGGTCATGATTTCGGGCTTATGTGACTGGGCCCCATGTCAGGCTCCTAGCTCAGTGTGGAGTCTGCTAGTGCTTCTTCTTCTGCTCCTCCCAGTCCTCTCAAATAAATAAATCAAATCTTAAAAAAAAAAATTTTTTTTAACACATGCACACTGCTAGCTCTGCTGAAATCTGCTGCTAATCAGTTTTTATTTTTATTTATTTTTATCATTATTTTTTAAGTAGGCTCCATATGGAATGTGGGGCTTGAATTCATGACCCTAACATGAAAAGTTACATGCTCTACCAACTGAGCCAGTTAGGCACCATGTCAATCATTTTTTTTTTTTAAGATTTTATTTATTTATTTGACAGACAGAGATCACAAGTAGGCAGAGAGGCAGGCAGAGAGGAGGAAGCAGGCTCCCCATGGAGCAGAGAGCCTGATGTGGGGCTCGATCCCAGGACTCTGGGATCATGACCCGAGTCAAAGGCAGAGGCTTTACCCCACTGAGCCACCCAGGTGCCCCTGTCAATCATTACCTTAAAATACCATTTACCATTCATAGAATTAGGGCTCATTGGGAAGGTAGCTAATTCCTGGGTAGGAGTGGGAAAAACACAAGATGAACTTAAAACATCTTCTGTGAGAAAATGAGAAAGTGTTAAAAAAAAAAAAAAGAAAAGAAAAAGATAGATATGACATTTAAAAGACACAGAAGACAGTTTGAGATTTGTACTGGTTAAATCTGGGACAAAATGAACATGACTATAAGTAAGAACTATAAAATTATAAACAGTTGAGTGAAATAAGAAACCATGAGTTTACAGTTTAAGGGGTAACGTAAAGTTCTTCAGTATAAAATAAAATGCTAATTAACATGGAGGGGATAATGGAGTTAGCAAACACCGTTCTGCAACCATCAGAGTGAAGAGTGATACAGGTGAGAATTATCAATGAATTCTAAATTTAGGGGATAGGAGAATTTTGAGGAGAAATGGGACATCTTGCTAGTTTCAAAGTATCTCCCACATATTATTTATTACAAAAGGAAAAACAGTAATTCTACAGTAGAGAAATTGGAAAACATCTTATGTACATGAACAAAATTTACCAGAACCAAAATAGAACTAATGGACACTGCATCTCCAGGTATATATTCTAAGAAGGAGACAGTTCCCATTTATGGATGGCTTCAGCTAAAATTACATAACATGGACCTAGTCACAAGACCCCAAACAGAAGGATACTCTAGAAAATAACTGGCCTAGGTCTTTCAAAAATGTCAATGGCATGAAAAACAAACCAAGCAGAGAAAGTGGCTCCGAATTAAAGAAAATTATACAATAAACAATGACAGACTAGATCTTCTTATATTGGGGAAGAATTGCCATGAAGGTTGTTACTGGGACATCTGACAAAACTGGAATATGGACTATAAATCTGTTAAAAGTTATTATACCCAACATCAACTTTTCTCAAGTTAATAACCATACTTCAGATAAGTAAGAGAATAGTCTTGTTCTTAGGAAATACACAGTGAAATACTACAGGGAAAGGAGCATGATACATGTAATCTGTTCTTAAAAAGCTCAAAAAATTATGTAGATATATATCTATATCCTGCAGTATGTAAGATGGTATGTAAGTATGGATGGTAGGTAGGCAGGTAGATAAAGCAATCATGACAAAATGTTAAAAATTTGCAAACTTGGGGGGTTCAGTCAGTAGAGCGTGCAACTTTTCGTCTTGGGGTTGTACTCTAAAGCCTCATTATGAGTGTAGAGATTACTCAAAAACATAAAATCTTAAAAAAATAGCAAATCTGGGATAAAGGGTGTACAAAAGTTTTTGTGCTGTTTTTACAAGTTTTAAACTGTTTGAAAATAAAAAGAAAAAACATATATAGATTCTATATTATATATATACACACACACACACACACACAGATACACACACACACACACACCATATATGTGTGTGTGTGTGTATGTATATATATATATATATAGAGAGAGAGAGAGAGAGAGAGATTAAAAAATTCTTGGGTATTTTTAAAAGAGATTTAGTTTATCAATTCTACTTTTTATTATTTCTCAGTTTTATAATTTGTATGTCCTTATATGTTTTGGCTGGGAAGTTTATTATGCTTTTATTCTTTTTCTTTTTCTTATTTTTTTAAAAAGATTTTATTTATTTACTTGACAGATAGAGATCACAAGTAGGCAGAGAGGCAGGCAGAGAGAGAGAGAGGAAGAAGCAGGCTCCCTGCTGAGCAGAGAGCTCAATATAGGGCTTGATCCCAGGATCCTGAGATCATGACCTGAGCCAAAGGCAGAGGCTTTAACTCACTGAGCCACCCAGGTGCCCCTGTTTCTCTTCTTTTCTTATTAATATGCATTCTTCATTCTCCTGTAAGTACTGTTTCTACAGAATTATAGTCATTTTCTGTATTTTTTGGAAACTATCAAATTATGTTTCAAAGTTTTCCTTGGCTCTATGCTACTTAAGAAAAGACATCTCTTGGGCGCCTGGGTGGCTCAGTGGGTTTAGCCGCTGCCTTCGGCTCAGGTCATGGTCTCAGGGTCCTGGGATCGAGTCCCGCATCGGGCTCTCTGCTCAGCAGAGAGCCTGCTTCCCTCTCTCTCTCTGCCTGCCTCTCCCTCTACTTGTGATTTCTCTCTGTCAAATAAATAAATAAAATCTTTAAAAAAAAAAAAAAGAAAAGACATCTCAAATTTCCATGTGGTGAAGTAGCATTTAAAGACTGTTTTTGCTATTTATTTCTAATCATATTATATAATAGGCTGAGATGTTCTACTCTATTGCTTTTCAAAGTATGGCACTGAGAAAATGCTGTGTGTGTGTGTGTGTGTGTGTGTGGTGTTTGGAAAAGGATTTCATTAAACTTGAAATGAAAACATAAATGAAAAGAAAGAAGAATGAAGAACTGAAAAAAACGTACACTCTGTTGTCTATTCTTGACCAGCACTTAACCCCATAAATTACACATCATGGAATTAAAATCACTTATGGGAAGGAGGGGGGGGGGAAAGAATACCATTCTGAAACTTTTAAAAGAAACATTACTTTCTTTTTTTTTAGGGGGTGGGGGGCAGAGGGAGAGGGAGAGAGAGAATCTTAAGCAGGCTCCATGCACAGCTCAGAGTCCAAGTTGGGGCTTGAAGCAGGGCTTAATCTTACAACTCTGAGAACATTACCTGAGCAGAAAACAAGAATCAAATGCTTAACTGACTGAGCCACCCAGGCACCCCACATTACTTTCTTTTATAGAACCATACGTTGCACATAAAATATTTAAGCCTAGTTTAATTAGGCTTTTTAGTTTTAAGATAATTTTTAGTTTTAAGATAATTTCAGTCTCTTAAAGAAATATTCAAAACTATGTTCTTAATGTATAAAAATAAAGATTTTACATTACAGTAAGAAATATTTTATGAATTTGGTATAAGAACAGTTCAAAAAAAAATAGAACAAAGTCTGGGCTGCTACCAGCGGGGGGGGGGGAAATTTAAAAAAATTTTTTTTAAAAACATCTTATTTACACACTTTGCTTTCTTCATGTTGAGATCTTTATCTATTTCTTTCTGGTTGGAGTATCTCCTTGGGTAATTTCCTCAGAAAATATAAACTGCACGGCCAGGAAATGTCTCTTTTCCACTTAATATGAGTAATATCTTAGCCAGGCACCAGAATATTGGCTCATTGTTCTTTTTTCTCTATACTATGTACATGTCATTCTACTTTCAGAGTGACTTCAGCAGCCTCAAGTAGCTTCACCAGTTACAGTGAGGTCATGCCCTCTACACACCCTGGGTCTGCACTGTCTCCTTGAGAATTCAGGGTGTCGTTCATGCTGGGCTCCTCTTTAGCTTCAGGAATAAAGAGGAACCCCCTTATTCTGGGGGTTCCTCTTTATTGAGGAATCCTATTTGGATTTTACCTCCTCCTTCTCTCCCCCAGCAGGAAGGGAGGGAGGCAGGACCATGAACTAAGATCCCATTTACCAGCAGTAACATGTATGTGTTCACCATCACCTACGAATAGTTCATATATGAGAAAATATTTATCTCATCCCTTCTAATGAGGGATATTTTATCTCTCTTGGGAAGATACCCAGAGAGGAATCAGTTTCCATATTTCCAGTAAACAAGAGTCCTGGGTAATTTTAAATGTGCATGGGGAAGTCTTATGGGGATCGCCTGGAACAAGCAGATGTGACATGTAGCAATTAAGAGTGATATTGCTAGGGGAAAAAATGTCTCCTGACCTGTGTTACTGGAGGACAGCAGCGATGGTAACTGCCCCAACTGCAGAGATGAAACAGGGCATTCCTGAAGTCCCTTAAATAGGTCATGCTTCTCCCTGCTTGGACCTCCCACACCAGTCCTCCTTCCTCCTGGCTGGGACTGCCCCCTAACTTAAACCGCCAATCTCACCTATGCAACCATCCTTTTTTTTTAAAGCTTTATTTATTTGAGAGAGAGAGAGCAAGCAGGGAGAGGGGCATAGTGGGAGAGAGAGAGAGAGAGAGAGACACACACAGCATCTCCAGCAAACAGAGTCTGAAGTGAGGCTTGATACTGCAACCCTGGGATCAGGACTGAGTCAATCAAGAGTCCCATGCTTAACCAACTAAGCCATTCAGGCTTCCCTATGGAACCACTCTTATTATCCCTTCAGGAACAGCTAACATTATTCTTGAAAAGAAGCCTCCTGATTCTCCAGACTGGACAAAGCTCTCCCTTTAAAAAGGGATCATTGAGGGCAACCCTGTCCAGACTCCTCTCACTCTTGAGAGCTTTTTCTGTATCTTCACTTAATAAATTTCTATTATTTTCACTCAATAAACTTCTATTGCTTTACTCACTCTCCTTTGTCTGTAAGATTCATTTCTTGACTCTGTGAGACAAGAACTTAGCTCTCCCGCAATGTTTTGGTGCCAAAACCTAGGTTCGCTTCCACTGAAGGGCGCAGGAACCACAGGATACTTTGGGGACCTCGTGAAGAGGAATCCACCCACATCTATAGTATTGCAGGCATGTCTGAGGGCAAGCACTGGGCTTGGCATCTGGCCTGGAGAGGCAACTAAAAGTTCAACCTAGAGATTCCTTATGAAAGTTCCAACAGGGGTGCCTGGGTAGCTCACTTGGTTAAAGCCTCTGCCTTCAGCTCAGGTCATGATCCCAGGGTCCTGGGATCGAGCCCCGCATCAGGCTCTCTGCTCAGCAGGGAGCCTGCTTCCCTTCCTCTCTCTCTCTGCCTGCCTCTCTGCCTACTTGTGATCTCTGTCTGTCAAATAAATAAATAAAATGTTAAAAAAAAAAAGTTCCAACAAAAGCAGAATCTAAAAGATCTATATGATCATTCTTGCTGAGCTTATGTAAATAATTATGCTGTTTGTTAAAACTGGACTTGTTTTAAAATAAGTTAGTCTTCTTTGGCTATCTCTGGGAATGAGGGTTATTATAGAGAGAAATTATGTTTCAATAACACACCTTTGCTGATGTTAAATTTTAGTTCTGATTGTCTTTGACTGTTGTTGGCCTAAGCTAGACAACTTGAGGTAAACTCCAGAGAAACTGCCACAATAGCTCATGTATAGACAATTTCCTTGCTTGTTATTCTGTGGAATAACAGGACCCCATGGACATATGGTTATTTGAACAACTGGGAAATGGGACAGATTCCCGAGTAAGTGTATAACTCAGCTATCACCTTGGCCAATTCTATGTGGCTGGGATGACAAGATCACTCTTTAAAAGCCAGAGGGTACCAGATGGGGATAATGGATGGCCCCACTTTCTTTATGATTAGACAGGATGATACACCTGCGGGTGCTCTTATTTCCTGAGACAAGTCTTCTCCCATTTGCCAGTGACTCCTTGTAATTAGGATATTGTTAAGGCTGGACCTCAAACAAAAAGGGCTTCTTGAAGGTTTCATCCCTCATAGTCTTTTATCCTAGAAGCCACCTCTACTGACATACAGTAGCAAACAAAGGCTCTAACCAAGCATACAGCAGACCTCCTGGTAAAAAGAGTCTCAAAGCTCACCATTGGGTTTGTAGGATTTACTTAGGACTGCAATATAAAATAAGCAAAACAGGATGCTTGCTCAGCAAGACTCTAAATGATACTAGATCAGGCACTGGATGCACTCAAGCAAGAATTAAATGAAGTCAAAGAAGCACTTCCCAAGAACTGTGCCACTATTGCTATACCACTTGGGGTGCGAGAAACTTGACATGTGTTTTAACATTACAGTTAATTCTTGCAAGGTGTCCCAATTAATAGGGGACATTTGTGATCAATTAAGATCAAGATATCCACTGATCTATTTGACAAAATTGGTAACTGAGGATCTTATTTAAGGGATGTGATCACAATTTGGGGCCTAATAAATGTTCATCCTTTTGCATGTGCTGAGGCATGTACCCCTTGCTGCCCATCATGACCCTCTGGAGCCACACCACAATCCCCTGGAGCAACCCTTGAATAGATTCTAACTGCCATACAGCCCACCACCCCCATTTCAGCAGGAAGCAGCCAGAGTGGCCACCATCCTATTCTCTAACGGCAGGTAAGTTATTCCAGGGAGAGGAATGAGGAAGGGATAGGTAGGGCTAGGTAGGGAGAGATAGATAGCGGGCTCTGCGATCAGATCACAGAAATCCTGGAAATGTGGAGAAGTGGGGAAACCAGAGATAAGGGAACAAACTGGACCATACTGCCCTAGGTGTGGGGGGGTGGGTGTCTTTTATGATAATAACCTGTGGCCAACAAAGAATAATGAAACCCTAGCGGAGGTGGGCCATTGAAGGTGTTATCACTAGTCCTTGCTCAGTGGTGATATCGATAGAGATGTTAAAAGGATTTAAGTTCCCTGGTTGGCTTTCTATAAAAGACCAACCCTAAAGGCCCTCCTAGGCCTGTATGGACCCCTCTCTCTGGAGAGCTTTTTCTCTATTTTCACTTAATAAACTTCTATTATCTTTGCTTACATAAATAAATAAATAAATATTTCTTAAAAGGGATCATTGATCCTACAACTACTTCTCTTTCCTGGGACTTAACACTAATATGTTTTTTCAATTTTTTCCTTTTAAAACATGTCGTTCCTGGGACTCCTGGGTGGCTCAGTAGATACGCATCTGCTTTCGGCTCAGGTCATCATCTCAGGGTCCTGGGGTTGAACCCTGTGTCTGGCTCTCTGCTTGGAGGGGAGCCTGCTTCTCCTGCTCCTCACCCACCCACTCTACCCCATGCTCTCTCTAGCTATCTCTGTCTCTCTCTCAAATAAATAAAATCTTTAAAAAAAGAGAGAGAGAAAAAAAGAACCCCCCCATGTCTTTCCTGCTAGACTGTAACTGCTGTGAGGGCAGCGGGTTTCTGTGTCATTCACTCATGTCACCCTAGCATGTACTAACTGTACATGCTAGGGTGACAGGCACACTGTGAGCGCTCAATTACTTGTTAACTCAATACAAGCTGGAAGACAGAAAAATTCTTATAAGATTAAGACAGCAAAATAGAACAAAGAGTGAAGGGGATGAGAAATGGACTAAATCAAAAAGAAAAGAGATGATCATATGGGAACCCAAGTGGGCCAGTTAACAGTAGGTGAAGGGGGAAAAAAGGAAGAACTGGCCTATGTTGAAAAGACTTAGAAAATAAATCCAAAAATCAAGACAAAACTTATTTAAAGCAGTTTTTACACCTGAGTTAAGGTGTTCAATCCACTAACGAAGTGGAAGAAAGTCATCATCCAGACTGGAGATGCTCAGGACACCACACAAAGATATAAAGTTCAGCTCACACATTCAAGGAAATGTCAGGGCCACTTAAGCTCTTAAACACTGTGTTTCTCCTGAACATGATTAATTTTTTTCAGTACACCCATTAAAATGATTTCTCAAAACAGAAAGAAATATATTCAAAAAAATGTCAACTTTCTGTGTGAATTTCAGACAGATACAGATGTTTAGCTTTACCAATGACTAAAATTTTAAAGTAAATAATTCAACTCTGAATTCTCTCTCCCTCCAGTCAGAACAACAGTCCCATTTCCTCGTCAGGGATGGGACTGGCCTTCAGGAGGCCTTGTGCCTCTACCAGAAATCACATCGCTTTTCTAGGTAGGACCATTTAGCCCCATCTCCCAGAAAAGATTTTTCATCATTTCAGAATCACAGTGAATGAGACTCAAGCCAGCAAAGCAAAGATTCCTACAGAGAATGTGCACATGATGTCACACAGAACTCGAGAATTATTTTTTTAACTGATGAATGTGAAGTTTTTCTGCTTTTTCTTTGCATTTTCTGGGAAGGAGTAAAATTAATAGAAGGTACAACTAAAGGAGAAGAAATATGTAACTTTCTATTTCTTTTTTTTTTTAAGATTTTATTTATTAATTTGTCACAGAGAGAGAGAGAGAGAGAGCACAAACACGGAATGGGGCAGCCAAAGAAGCCTGGTTCCTGCTGAGCAAGGAGCCCAATGTGGGACTCAGTCCTGGGACCATGACCAGAGCTGAGGCAGTCAGTTAGCAACTGAGCCACCCAGGCATCCCCATTTTCTATTTCTGATAATCAAGATAGATGTCCAAAAAAAGTTAAAAGAGGTACATTTAAAGAAGAGACTTCTGAGGCATCTGGGTGGTTCAGCTGGTTGGGCATCCGACTCTTGATTTAGGCTCAGGTCATGATCTCAGGGTCCTGAGATCAAGCACCCTTTTGGGCTTCATGCTCAGTGTGGAGGTCTGCTTGAGATTCTCTCTCACCCCCCTTCCTCTACCCCTCCCCCACATGTGTGCTCTCTCTCTCACTCTCAAATAAATAAATAAATAAATGAATCTTAAAAAAAAAAAAAGAAGAGACTTCTAAGTGATAAACTTTTATAATAATAACTTATAAACAAGTAATCTTATGCTTATAAGGCAGGTGCAGGCTCATGGAGAAGGAGAGAGAAAGGAAGAAAGGAGATGGACTGGCATTTTCTTCCTAGAGTTTTATGTTTTCTGCCAACAGAATTGGCTTTTTCTTTAAACAATTCAGCTTAGTTCAAATTAGCAAAGTAGAAAATTACAGCCTGCTCCATAATTTAATCAGAGATACCCACTGTCAGTTCTTTGGTATGTAACATTTCACACCTTCTACATGAAATAGGGCTATATAATATACAGGCTATTCATTATTTACAAAAGCCAAAAAGTGGGAACAAGCCAAATGTCCACTGTCTGATGAATGAATAAATAAATTGTGGTGTAGCCACATAATGGATTATTATTCAGCAATAAAAAGAAATGAAGCACTGACACAAGCCACAACATGGGTGACCTTTGCAACACTATACTGAGTGAAAGAAGGCAGTTACAAGACACCATGCATTATTTAACTGCATCCATATGAAATGTCCAGAATAGGCAAACCCATAGAGACAGAAAGTAGATCCATGGTAGCTTAGGGCTGGTGGGTAGAACAAGAATGCCAATGCCTATGGGGGTACCTTTTAGGGGGAATAAAAATGTTCTAAAAGGAGATTATGGTGATGGTTGTGTAGCTCCAAGACAATATGAAAGAACACTGAATTTTACACTTTAAGTAGGCAAATTATATGGTATGTGGATTATAGTTCAATAAAGTTGTAAAATACAAGCAAGAAAGATTTATACAGACTGTCCTGCAACTACCTCCTTAATTTCTCATAGACAGTGTTCTACATCAGTAAGATATACAACTGTGCCATTATATGTGACTGTAAAATGTCCCACTGTATGGATATACTGGTGTTTACTTACTCGATGCTTTAGACAGGAACTTATTTCTAATCACTGTATTAAACACTTAAGCATGTACACATCTTTGCATACCTGTATCACTGTTTTATTAAAAAGGAAAAAAAAGAATAGAACTGAGGGCAAAGGGTCTGCACTCTATAAATTGAAATATATTGCCTGCTTGTCCTCCAGAAACATCAGACTAGTCAATGTTCATTGCAAAAGAAAACAAGAACAGTTTTTTTCTCTATATTTCCATCAGTGCTGAACTTCATCAAACTACTTAATCTCTGCCAACGGCAGGTGACATAATTTTTATGTATATACTTTTTTTAAGATTTTATTAATTTGAGAGAAAAAGAGAGCATGCACATGCAAGAGCCAGGGGAGAGGCAGAGAGGAAGAAGCAGGGAGCCCAATGTGGGGTTCGATACCAGGACCCCCAGATCATGGCCTGAGCTGAAGGCAGAGGCTTAACTGACTGAGCCATAATTATTAAGAATAGTAATTTTTAATAGTCATTTGATATGATAGCTGTCTATGCTTCTGTCCTTTATTCATTCTTTAGTTACCTTTTTTTTAAAATCATACTTATTTAATTGGGAGAGAGAGTGAGAGAAACAGAAAGCAGGAGCAAGGGGAGGGGCAGAAGGAGAGGAAGAAGCAGACTCCCCACTGAGCATGGAACCCGATGGGTGCGGGGCTCAACACCAGGACCATGACCCGAGCTGAAGTCAGACACTTAACTGACAGAGCCACCCAGACACCCCGATTCTTTAGTCATCTTTATTAATTTTTCTGACGTATGCTACAAATCGTTCTTACCAACTTGTCTTTTAACTTTGCTCATGGCACCTCTCTCCTTACACATTCTAATAATTTATACACTTAAATTTATTGCTTTTTTCTTTATGGTATCTGGCCTTAACGCCTAGCCTTTTGCCATCCCAGTGTCATAAAAAAAAATCCTATATTTTCTTCTAGCATAGGTCCTTTTATGTCTCAACTGAACAATCCATTCATTCCCTACTCATCGTCAGTCCTACGGTGTGCTTGAATTCTTTAAGTCGGGCCTGTAAAATGTTTAAAAGATGACTTACCTAATTCTTGAGCCCAATTTATGATGGTACCAGTGTCTCCTGCATTGCTTTCAGCTAAGCATACAACTTCTTGGCCAATCTTCCACCCAATTAGAGGATAAAACCCTTAAAAAACAAAAAAACAATATAAGTCAAATGTAATAAACAGATAAATCATTACAGAGACATCTACAATTTTGACTAACAATTGGATTATCTTAAAAAATAGCAAAGTGGATCTGAAGTCAGTGATTTCAGAAGTTTCTAACCTCATAGCCTCAGTCTCCTCAACTGTAAAATGGTCTGTCTCAGATAGCTCCTATGAGAATAAACTGAATTAAAGCATAAAAAACTTAGTGTGCCTGGTATTTGATATGAACAATAAACATTAGCTTTTAGTAGCTGTAGGCATATCTATTTCTCTAAAAACACACAAACAGAGCCAACTACATTCTTTTATTTATTTGTGAAGGCTCCTAGGTAGAAACAACCTAATACCATGATGAAATTTTCTATCTTCCATTTTCCAAGTTAGGGAGAAAGGAGGAGCTTAAGGCAGGGATTGAAGGTAAGAAAAAGATTTTAAAACTACCTCTTTGTAACCATGTTAAGAGACCACAGCCCAGAGTAAGAGCCCATAGGCCTCCTAGGGTATAATTCCACAATATAAATTTCTTGGTTTACATAACCTAGGATATCTTCCATCACGGAAACCAATTTCTTGGCAACAGTCATTAAATATGTGTGGAATATTAATTGAGAATTACCATCCCCCCAAAAAAAATCACAAAAAGAACTGCTAACTCATAAGAGAAAATTTAGAGGCCTAGGAGAATGCTTTAGACAAATATTACAGGTATTACAGGTAAATATTTAGTAAACTGACCAAAATACCCTAATATTGAGTTTTCTATAATAACATCTGTCTCTGGGCGTCTGGGTGGCTCAGTGGGTTAGGCCTCTGCCTTCAGCTCAGGTCGTGATCTCAGGGTCATGGGATCGAGCCCCGCATTGGGCTTTCTGCTCAGCAGGAAGCCTGCCCCCCCACCTGTCTCTCTGCCTACTTGTGATTTCTCTCTGTCAAATAAATAAATAAAACCTTTAAAAAAATAATATCTGTCTCATTTTTTATGCTTTTAAGGAAAACAGGGAAATGGAAATTAACTGTCTCTAAGAATAACAGTGAAAAATATGTTAGAAAGTATTCAATATAAAATGGGAAAAGTATCACAAAAGTTAAATATGAAATGATATTTTATCAATAAAAAGGATAAATTCTAACTATTTACCTGCAATACTATGTTGAAGGTTATTTCCAGTATTAATATCCAAAAATGTCCCAGTTCCCATGGTTAGTTTCACATCTCCTGTGTGGAAGCAGCACTCTCCAAACATGGCTGATTGCTGATCGGCGACCTGCCAAAAATGTTCAAATATAAGATCGCTAGGCATGAGCAGTGGCCCATTTCACTGTATCCCACTGTCTTCTATATTGTATTCTCATGGGTCAACATCTTATTTTCTTTTCTCCTTTTCCTTAAGGAAAAAAAAAAAGCCCTGGAAAGAACAAAGAGCAACAATAAGCTAGAAGTCTCTTCAGGACTAACATTGTATGGTAACCAATATGCCTCAGGAATTCTTAATAGGCAATCTACTTTATGACTTTTAAATATCACAGGAAAAATCTGAGAAATAAAGGTCAGAATAAAAATTATCTGGAATAAAAACAAAGATTTTTCAACTTAAAAGTGGTTTCATTCATTCATTCATTCAAAATAACTGACCTCACAAATTTCTCTCTCTCTTTTTTTAAAGATTTTATTTATTTATTTCACAGACAGAGATCACAAGTCAGACAGAGATCACAGGTAGGCAGAGAGGCAGGCAGAGAGAGAGGGGGAAGCAGGCCCCCCCGCTGAGCAGAGAGCCCGATATGGGGCTCGATCCCAGGACTCTGGGATCATGACCTGAGCCAAAGGCAGAGGCTTTAACCCACTGAGCCACCCAGCTGCCCCACAAATTTCTCTTTTAATAAGAGTGATAGGTGTATGCTTAATATAAAGAGATATAGGCCAAAAGTACACATTCCCAACTATACATTTTTGTTAAAAAAAATTATAACATTTTGTTAAAATAATTAAATGTAAATTGTCAAGTAACAATGTTCAACAGAGTAAATTTTAAAGTTCTATTTGGCTTTATTAATTGATGCATCCATTCTAGCAGAGGTGAGCTCCAAAGGGCTAAAGAAAAGGAAAGTTTTTAAAAGTAAAACAAGAACAGAGAAAAAAGGAAACTATTAGCAAAGAACCCATTGTTTTGGGAACAGTTGCCCTCCTAAGGTGGACAGAAGGGGTCTATCATTAAATTTCCTAACGCTGACCTAGAAATTCCCATGTTGACCCGGTAAGGGTTACATTTCTGGGGAGCTGAAACTATAGGTGGATTAGCTATTAAGTCTTGGTTTACTGGCTTGGAGCTGCTACCTTAGGCCTGTGTTTTCCTTATTAACAATTTCCTCCCTTTTGATCAGACTCTCAGTTTAACTGAGAGATGCAATCAAAATTTAAAGCATTAGCAGCATTCTCCAACACCACTCCAGAGTTCTCACAGCTGTTACTGATCCTCTGTGTGGTATTCACAGGTCATGATGGGTTTTTGCTTAATTTCTGTGAAATGCACAGGTTACAACTTCAGGTTTACAATTTTTAAGTCAGTTGTCCTCTTCATTCCTTTTCTAATTTTCCCGTCTTAGGGAGATCATTTGCTTGGTGCTTGGCAGCTAACATGCATGTAAAGCTTTTGAGAGAATACAATGTACCGGGGAGATTATTACGATA